>NC_082641.1:111390920-112015920 GCF_028023285.1 Balaenoptera ricei
AGGTCAACATACAAAAGTCAATATACTAGGAACAAACAATTGGAAATTGAAATAAAAAAAATACTATTACAATACTTACTTGTACCCTTGTTAGACTCAACATAGAGTTCCAGCCTGTCAAGACCTTTCCGGATTGGGATTTCGTCATCCATTGTATTAGTTATCCCTCTCAGCTTTGTGTTAACTGCAGGTTTGATAAACACGCACATGTGTCCTCATCCAAGTCATTTATAAAAATGTTGACAAGACCAAACTGAGGACCAAACTCTGCAGGCCACCATGGGATACCTCTATATATTTACTTAAACCCATTAAACAATACTCTTTGTCCATGATGTTCAATTGATGTACCTAATTGTTCTGTTTTCACAAGGATATTGTGAGAGACTTTTCAAGATGCCTTTTTGAAATCCAAATACCTAAAAGGCAAAAAGAGTATCAATCTGTAATGACTTGATACCTGATGATCTTGTCTTTTCTTTTTGAACGTATTTAATAAATCCAGCCAGAATTTTGGCTGGAATGGATATCAAGTTCACTGGTCAGGTGTGTGGAATCTACCATTCTCACTTTGAAAATCAAAACAGCATTTGCCTACATCCAGTCCTTCAGCATCGCTCCTGTTTGCCAGGGGTTCTCAGATTACCAAAAGCAGTACAGCCGTCTCACCTGGAAAATCTCTGTTATGTTGGGGAGCAATCACCTGGGTCAAGTGCCTTAAACACATTCAGAGTGGATTAGGGCTCTATAACTCACTCCTCAAGTATCTTGGGCTTCAGTTCCAGTCTTCTCATTCTGCATATAATTATATGTGAGTGAAATCTGATTCAAAGTTAAGTCCCTGAAAGATCTGCTGAATGAAAAGTTCAAATTTCCCCCTTTTCCTCCTTTAGTCCAAAGACTTTTAAAAACAATGTCAATAGTACTTTCTCACTTCTCATAACTTGTAGTTTAAGACTTGTTCTTATGGAAGTGCTATATGCTCTTTATAAACAAAATTAAATCTTTTTGATGAATATAAAATGAAAAGTAAAGGCTCCTCTTCTGCTTTCTCCCCAAAATATTCCCCAAATTCTCCTGGACTCCCCTTGCCTCTAAAGGCCCTCCCTCTCCAACTCCCTGGGAACTGTCCCGACAGTCTGCAAACCATGACAGGTTTCATTATACACCATGTTTTCTTTCCAGTAAGACTAGAAGCTCCTAAAGCTAAGATTGTCTTTTACTTCTGTGTAGCTCATGTACCAAATACAAGCATACTGCAGAAATGGACCAGCTGTTTAACTGTCTGATACTCCAAAACTTATGTTAAAAGCGCTAGAAGTCTTACTTTCACTTCATATTTAAGTGGACATTGGTTGGTTTTGTCAATCTAGCAATCATTACCTCCTCTGACCTACCCACCCATTCATTTATTTTTATTTTATTTTATGTTTTTTCCCACCCATTGGTTTATAAGGATCCATTCAATTATGCAGGGAAGAGAATGAGATCCAAGTCAATCAAAGCTTCATAATCCCATAGACATGGTTCAGGGTAGGGTATGTAACCCAATCTAGACAATGAGATGTTATCAACTTGAAGCTGAGAGGATATAAAGGACCCTAGATACTGCAGCCATCTTAGGACCAAAGGAGTGATCTAACCAAGTATGGAACCAACACCCAAAAGGGCAAACCTGAGAGAGATTAGACTCTGGTGATATCATTTAGTGCACATCTATTAAGTATTACTGTTACTCCATTCTTGATCTCAGAACCATATGACTTCAAAGCCTTCTTCCTCCACCAAGCATACTACTACTTCATTCTGATTCCTTAAGTCTTTATCCTTATGTTCAAGGAACCTCATCAGGCATGAGAGGTAGTCTGATGAAAGGGAGAAGAGAAGGATCAGGGCTCTTAGAATACAAAATATAAATATAAAAAGAAATACAGGGGCTTCCCTGGTGGAGCAGTGGTTAAGAACCCGCCTGCCAATGCAGGGGACACGGGTTTGAGCCCTGGTCCGGGAAGATCCCTCATGCCATGGAGCAACTAAGCCCGTGCACCAACAACTACTGAGCCTGCGCTCTAGAGCCCGCGAGCCACAACTACTGGGTCCGCATGCCACAACTACTGAAGCCCTCGCACCTATAGCCTGTGCTCTCCAACAAGACATGCCACTGCAATGAGAAGCCCGCGCACCGCAAGGAAGAGTAGCCCCCACTCGCCGCAACTAGAGAAAGCCCGCGCGCAGCAACGAAGACCCAATGCAGCCAAAATTAAATAAATTTATTAAAAAAGAAATATAAATATACACATTAGAGCAGACTGTGAGCGATATATTATTAACGGGCAAATGGTGATGCCGTGAAAAGCTAACAGAGTGAAAAAGTGTCAGACGTTGTTTGGGTATGCAGACTGGTAGAAGAAAAAAAAGGTTTCACAAGAAAGGGGCATCTGGCACAAACTCCTGCATTATCTGTTCACAGCAAACCTCTTGTGCTATTCTCTCTCGCTCATTATCCACAATGGCCATCTTTTGTTTCTTAAAAACTAAGTTCTTTGCTGTCTCAAAACAATTATGCTAGTCTGGGTGCTCTTTCCCCAAATCCTCTCATGACTCGTTCCTTTCTCACATTTCCGATCTCTGTTCAAACGCCACCTCTTCAGAGATGCCTTTCCAGTCCAACCAACCTAACCTGGACCTTTTTCTCTTTCCATCACCTCTTATTTCCTTCAAAGCTCTTGTCATCAACTGTATTTACTTAAAATGTTTAGTTTATCGGCTCTTTCCACCAATAGAATGTAAGCTTCCTGAAAGCAGGGATTCTGTCTTGAACACCTCTTTTTACTTACACCCAAATACCGGCATAGAGCGATAGGTAATGCATAAATTAATATTCGTTGGAGAATGAATGGCAGAAAGTGAGACGAGAGCTTGGCAGAAAAGTCAGGCTGTTCCTAGGGAAGGCGATAGGAAGGGGCAGGAAAAGCCAGCTGGGCTGGAGGTTGCACAGGAAGCTGAAGGTTTACGTCGGCGAGACTAGGCGGTGTTGGACGAGGGCTACAGGCTTCGCCCGGTCACGCGTGGGGGTGGGCGGCCGGGTTGGCAAAGGGGCATAAAACTCTTAGCGAGACTTAACACGAGACTCTCTTCAGGCACCCCTAGGTCCCGCCCATTGGTCTTACGCAGCCGTCTTCCACGAAATCGCTAATCCACATACATCAAACTTACCGCCCTGGCCCGAGCCCCTTCCGGGCAGGCGACGTGTGAGAAAAACGGCCAACCTCCGCCGGGCCACGCTGAGGATCCCACACCGACCCCGCATACCGGCACCCGCTCACTAGCCGGCTGACGCGCTTCTCCCCGCCCCCAGCCCGCCCCGCGGCCCGACTCCGGCCCTAACTTACGCTTGTCTCCGGGCTATGAGGCGATGCATGGGAGTCGCCATCTTAGCGCGGCTGAGGCCTGCCGCGCTGGGTTTTGGGAAACTCCTCAGAGGGGGCGGGGACTTAGAACTCCGGAGGCCGTAGGCGTGGGCGGGACCAGTCGGGCCTGGAGAGCTAACGGGGCAGCTTTGGGGGCAAGTAGTGGTTAGGGCCTGGTCTGTTGTGTTTCTTGTGTGCGTCTGTAGTTTGAGGGAGAGGAATGAGGCAGGTCGACCGGTCTGAATGAGGGATTTTAAGGATGGGTCCACGTATATTGCGTGGAGAGGCAGGGAAGAACATTCTAGAATGAGGGATCCATCTAGCCATCTTTATATACAAATGAATTTATATATATATATATAAATGAATGAAACTGCAGTGTTCAGGACACTAGAAGTAGTTTGGATAGCAAAGTAAAAAGGAATGAGTTCAACAAGGTTGGGACCATCAATTGAAAAAGAATGACTTTAGCAAACTATAAAATGCAAATATATGTTAATTGTTTATATTTTTATGTTTTTCATAATGATGTTATAAGGCTATATAGGTAAAGCTGCTTTTTCAACTGGAAAAAGATTATACAAATATTAATTCTTTAAGGATATTTTAGTATTTAGTGTCAGTCGTGGAAATTTATTCTCTTAAATCCAGTCTTTGAAATATAGATAACTTTTTTTTTCAACATCTTTATTGGAGTATAATTGCTTTACAATGGTGTGTTAGTTTCTGCTTTATAACAAAGTGAATCAGTTATACATATACATATACATACATCCCCATATCTCCTCCCTCTTGCGTCTCCCTCCCACCCTCCCTATCCCACCACTCTAGGTGGTCACAAAGCACTGAGCTGATCTCCCTGTGCTATGCGGCTGCTTCCTACCAGCTATCTGTTTTACATTTGGTAGTGTGTATATGGCCATGCCACTCTCTCACTTTGTCCCAGCTTACCCTTCCCCCTCCCCGTGTCCTCAAGTCCATTCTCTAGTAGGTCTGCGTATAGATAACTTTTTGAAATATATATATGTATGTATGTTTCTGTGTCTCCATTTTTTTAAAATTTGTTTTTCAATTAAAATGTTTGAGGAACTGAAGGCAGAGCACTGAACAAATAAAGTCATTGTACACATGGAGCTTTCTACAGACAATAAACAAACGCAATGTCCAACGTGCGTGAATAGTCTAAAGAAAAATAATTTAGCTTAAGGGGTAAAGAGTGATTCAGCAATCGGAGTTAGAGAAGGTGACGTCATGCAACCTTTGTGCACATCTTGTTCCTTAAAAAGTGGAATCTTACTCTCTGTTCTGTTCCTCAGCTTGCTTTGTTCATTCCTCACTGTGTATATGGACATCTTTTCCCATATCAGCACATGCAGATACAATTCATTCTTTTCATGTATTATGTTATATGGATTACATGGATATTCCACAATTTATCCAACCAGTATCCTGTTGTTGAACAATTAGATCATTTAACACAAAGATGGAATGAACAGATGTTTAAGCACTCACCCATGTTTCTGTAACATGACTTCCTAGAAGTAAAAGTGCTGGGTCAAAGGATATGTGTATTTTTAATTTTGATAGATTATACATTTTGCTCTTTTTAAAAAATATTTATTTATTTATTTAGGTTGCCGCGGTCTTAGTTGCTGCATGCGGGATATTTTAGATGCAGCATGTGGACGCTTAGTTGCAACACGCAGACTTCCTAGTTGCGGCATGCATGCGGGATCTAGTTCCCCGACCAGGGATCGAACTCAGGCCCCCTGCATTGGGAGCGCAGAGTCTTAGCCACTGGACCACCAGGGAAGTTCCTATAGCTATATTTTTAATACTAATTTTTAGTTTTTGAAACACCATTTACTACATAATTTATCACTTCTTTATTGACTTGAAATGCCACTCCCTCATAACTAAATATGTACAAATTTAATTTGTTTGGACATTCTGTTTTCTTCCAAAGATCTGTTTGTGCCAGGATTTGTATTGCTTTAATTTGCATAATTTTATAGAATATTTTGATATCTGGTAGGGCAAATCCCTCCTAAATATTCTTCTTTTCCTCAGTTTTCTTTGTTGCTCCTAGGTATTTACTTTTCTAGATGAACTTTATTCACAAACTTTCAAGTTTTCCACAAAACGATATTAAGATGTATTTGTCAGGTAACTTTAAAAAAAAATTTTTTTTTTTTGGTCACACTGTGCGGCTTGCAGGATCTTAGTTCCCTGACCTGGGATCAAACCCTGACCCTTGGCAGTGAAAGCGCAGAGTCCCTGGACCGCCAGGGAATTCCCATTTGTCAGCTAATTTTAAAAGAAATTGCACTGCAGGGACTTCCCTGGTGGTCCAGTGGTTAAGACTCCCCACTCCCAATGCAGGGGGCCCGGGTTCAATCTCTGGTCGGGGAACTAAGATCCCACGTACCACAACTAAGCACGCATGCCGCAACTACTGAGCCCTTGCACTCTACAGCCCGTGCGCCACAACTAGAGAAGCCTGTGGGCTGCAGTGAAGAGCCCTCGTGCCACAACGAAGACCCAGAGCAGCTAAAATAAATAAATTAATTAATAAAAAAAAAAAGGAAACAAATGGCTCAGGAAGAGCTTTAAAAAAAAAAGAAAGAAAGAAATTGTACTACAGCATATGTAAAATGGTAAGAGACAGAATAAGATATAACAAATAGAAGGGAGGAAGCAAATGACATTTTTTGTGATGATTTGGTTTGCACACCTGGAAAACCTACAAGAGTTAACTGAAAGCATCTAGATACAGGGGCCAGATACACACACACACACACACACACACACACACACACACAAAATACAATAATATTTTGCTTTTTCGGGACTTCCCTGGTGGTCCAGTGGTTAAGAATCCGCCTTCCAATGCAGGGGACGAGGGTTCAATCCCTGGTCGGGGAACTAAGATCCCACATGCGGGGCAACTAAGCCCGTGTGCCACAACTACTGAGCCCATACGCTCTGGAGCCCGTGTGCCACAACTAGAGAGAAGCCCGTGTGCCGCAACTAAGACCCGACACAGCCAAAAAAAAAAATCTTTTTTTTCAACGGCAAGACCAAGCCAATGTAGCTCTTTCCCATTGAGGCCCGTGGACTTGAGGGACTCTCAACTTTGTCCAGAGGGCCCAGGCTAAAATTCAGACACTAAGTACTGTAAACCTTAATGGATAGAAGCTGAAAAAAATTTAAAACTCTTGTGAAAGCTGCAAGTAATTTCTAGCTGGCAAAAATGAACACTTTAGGAGGGAAGGGGGGAAGGGCAAGATAGAGGTAGGGGATTGAGAGGCACAAACAATTAGGTTTGCTACAAGGATATATTGTACGGGACTTCCCTCGTGGTCCAGTGGTTAAGAATCCACCTGCCAAGGCAGGGGACATGGGTTCGATCCCTGGGCTGGAAAGATCCCACATGCCTTGGAGCAACTAAGCCCGTGCACCACAACTCCTGAGGCCGCGTGCTGCAACTACTGAAGCCCGCGCCTAGAGCCTGTGCTCCACAACAACAGAAGCCACTGCAATGAGAAGCCCGTGCACCGCAACGAAGAGTAGCCCCCACTCGCCACAACTAGAGAAAGCCTGTGTGCAGCAACGAAGACACAACACAGCCAAAAAAAAAAAAAAAAAGGATATATTGTACAACAGGAGGAATATAGCAAATACTTTATAATAAGTATAAATGGAACATAACCTTTAAAATTTGTGAATCACTATACTGTACACCTGTAACATATAATATTGTATATCAACTATATGTCAATTAAAAAAAAGGAAAAAAATGAACACTTTACTAAGACTTAAGCAGACTATTCTTTTGTCCTAGGAAAGCTTCCACCAAGTGTCTTATAGTTATGTAAGATGTGGGGGAAAGGGGGGGTGGGATGAATTGGGAGATTGGGATTGACACATATACACTAATATGTATAAAACAGATAACTAATAAGAACTTGCTGTATAGCACAGGGAACTCTACTTCACATCGCTGAACAGTAGAAACTAACACAACATTGTAAAACAACTATACCCCAATAAAAAAAAATTTAAAAACAAGAAAAGAAAAAGAAACTGAAATTGAAAGACTGGCTTTGAGAATTAAACCTTACCTCAGCTAATGATTTTAATTGACACTATGTTGCTGTGAAACAAAGTTGATTTATTTCATAACTCAATGTTAGAAAACAGTAGGAGACACAGACAAAAGGCACACTTTATTATGTGGTATTTATTTTCCATGATATATTCATTTTGGGACAATACACTTTTTTAAAGCTTTATTGAGGTTTGGTATACAATAACTTGCATATATTTATAGTGTATGAAGATGAGATTTGATATTTATAAAATATTTTATATAAGCTTTTTATAAGGCTGAAATTATCACAATTATGATCATGAACATATCTATCACCACCAAAAGTTTCTTAATGCAACACTGTAATTCCTGATTACCACCCCTCTGTCACCATCCTTCAGAAACCACTGATCAGCTTTTTGTCACTGTAGATACTTTGCAATGGGTTAAAATTTATATGAATGGAATAATACAGTGTTCTTTTTAACAATGCTTTTTTCACTCAATCATATTGAGATCCACCCAAGTTATTACAATTATAGATAGTTTAATTCTTAATGCTAACTTGTACTCAACTTTATTGCTATTTGACAACTTGCTTATCCATTAACTTGTTGATGTGCCATAGAGCATGCCCAGTTGTTGGTTGTTATAAATAAAGCTATGAACTTTTGACTAAAAAAAAAAAAAGATGTGGGGGAAAGGTGGGTGTAAAAGGATGGATGTGCTAGAGGGAGATTTGCATCTCTCTGAACTGGGCTGCTTTTGGTCAGGATTGTTGTTTCCTGCCCTGACCCTGACCGGTTCATGAGCACCTGTGGTTAGAGAGCTGAGCACAGAACATAGTTTGCCACCTCATGAGCAGGGAAACGATACACTCCACAGGGACCTGTGCTTAGAAAAGTCCCACACTTGCCTTAATGCTTTTCTATTGCTGTCTTGAAATTCTTAATAACTTTTGAACAGGGAGTCTCACACTTTAATTTTGTACTGGGCCCTATATATTATGTAGCTGATCCTGTTACCGAGTCCAAGCTCACTCTGCCCGCCGCACGGCATGCCGATAAATCGGGAGACCAGGTGTTGAGGCAAGGAACAGCGACTGGACTGTATTCGGAAAGCCGGCAGACCAAGAAGACTGCGGACTAGGGTCCCCCAAAAACCATCTTATCGGGGTCTGGATGCCAGTTTCTTTTATAGAACAGAGAGGGGGAGGAGGTGAGGAAGTGAAGTAAAAAGGTCATTAGTTTTATCTGGCTTGGCCAGCATCGGGAAGGGGACGTGTTAATTTCTTCTTTTCTGCAGCCATTCACAGGTGGGCAGGGTCAGATTGTCTCCCAGTGACCTGAACAAAGGCACTTTAACATTCAGGCAGAGGGGCAGGGTTCCCTGTGGCAGGTCATTATGTATGATTATAGTAACAAAAGCAACAGAGAGCAAAGGTTGAAGTCAAAGAAACAGATCCAACATGGAGTCCGATTTAGTTCTTCCCTGTTACAATCCTGCACCAGAAGTTGGTGAATGTGTTTTCATAAGACTGTGAGACTAACCACAATGGAAACTAGCTCCACCAGGATCAGAAGAGGGGAGAGAACGGATCCACCAACTTTTACGGTTTTTGCCCTTTCATTATGTTTTACAACTAGTTATTGCAACTATTCAGGAAAAAGTGCTGTAAAATTGGACCCTGGTGCAAAATCAAATGTGGGTTCTTCCTTCATATGCCTTTGCATACCACAAAAAGAGCTCTTCTCCTTCCAGTAGGATAAGAGAATTTGACTAACTTGTCTAAGTAAGGGAGAGGTTCAGAGCGGGGAGACCATTTGTTTTGTAAAGGGGAGTGGCCATGCAAGGGGACTGGTGGAAAGCCATTTGGGCCTCTGTGGATATGAGGCTCTGGTTCTCCAAATGAAAAAAGGATGGCCCTTCCATCCACCTCTGGGCTTGTGGGTGAGAGTGGTGCCTAAAGCTCCCTGGAGTGGGCTAAGAGCTGCCTTCCTCAATTATTTCCACTTTCCAATGGGGCTTGAAAACTAAATACTCAAAAATTGTATCGTATTCTCTCATCTTCAGACACAGCTGCTTGGGTCCTTGGGCCTTGATGACATGCCTTGCTATGATATAAAGCTGTGTGCTTGTGAGTCCAGGATTTGCTGGTTTAGGAGAAACGGAAGTTGACATGCTGAGAGAAGTAGAGAAGAGAGACAGAAAAAGACCTACTTAGACTTGATTGCCTTTTCCTTTGATTCTTTGGGTTATCACAGCCTTCTTTCAGTAAATCTCTTTTGTGATTAAGATGGTTCAAGTCAAGTTTCTGTACCTTGCCCCCAGAGGATCCCCATTTTACAAATTAAGGGACTGAGACTCAGACCTCTTTGTTAAGTGATTTATCCAAGGCCCACTGTCCTGAGCTTTTTCCATTACACAACTCTCCTTCCCCTCTAGCCAGTTTTGCTTATAGTCAGCCCTCCTTATCTGCAGGTTGGGTATCTATGGATTCAATCAACCATAGAACAAAGATATTTGGGAAAAAAATTCCAGAAAGTTCCAAAAAGCAAAACTTGAATTTGCACTGGCAATAGTATTTACATGTATTTACAACTATTTATATAGCATTTACATTGTATTAGGTATTACAAGTAATCTAGAAATGATTTAAAGTACACAGGAGGATGTGTGTAGGTTTTATGCAAATACTGCACTGGTTTGTATAAGGAACTTGAGCATCCACGGATTTTTTCGGGGGCATTGGGAAGTGTCCTGGAACCAATCCCCTGAGGATACTGAGGGATGACTGTATTTTGAGAGAATATAAAACGAATTCCCTTATATCTTTTAGGATTCAATTGCAAGAAACACAAAACAAAACTTTGGCTAAAAAAACAAAGAATTTATTGGTTTTATTGGCTGGCTCATAATTTAGAAGGAGGAAGTACAGCCTTGAGAAGCCCTTGAACCAGAAAAGTCCAGATCTTAGTCATAGGAACTTGTGTGCTACCTCTTTAGGCAATTGCCAGCAGATGATCAGGTCCAACCCGCTGTGGTACCTGTGTGCCTCATCTCAACAGTGAAGTTCCCTCGTAGGAGTTTGCTTGGCTTCTTAGTGAGATGTGCCCATCCCTCTGGTGGGGAGTGGGATCCCACAGTTAGCAAGCCACCAGAATGAAGATCAGAGGAATACTTTAAGGAATGAATGCTGAGCAGAAAAAACAAAAGCTGTACATTATATCCTATAACAGGACCTCTTCATAAGATCTTTCCATGTAAAATTTTTCACAAGGAGACAACAGTGGGAGAGGTAACAGTGTTTTACAAGGGCCTACAGGTGGCCAAACATTTAGAAATGTCATACAGGCACTTCCTTTGTGGTCCAGTGGGTAAGACTCCATGCTCCCAATGCAGGCGGCCCGGGTTCGACCCCTGGTCGGGGAACTAGATCCTGCATGCATGCCACAACTAAGAGTTCACATGTCACAATTAAAAGATCCTGTGTGCTACAACTAAGACTCAGAGCAGCAAAAATAAATAAATAAATAAATATTAAAAAAAAAAGAAATGTCATATAGCAAAAGCAAAGGAAACTAGCTGAAATGAAAATACCCATCTCACTTCTCTTTCTCTCTCCCTTTTCTGGTGAGGATGATAAACTTCTGTGCTCTAAATCCAAACATTTTAATTGCAAGGTCAGATATATGATGGTTGATTTATTAAAGTTCATGTGAAATTCGGAATGATGATCTAATATTTCTTCCAGACATACCCTCATTCATCGAATGTCTCTGGCTGCCCACCCCCTCTAGTGTACCTTTTCTGCGATGTGGCTCCTGAGGCAAAAATGACTTTATCCTGGTTTGAGCTCGAGTCTTGAAACCACACCCCTCCTGCCTTTATTAAAACACAAATAATCCATTTTCATTATGGAAAAACTTAAAATAGAGATTAAGAGAAAACAATGCATATTGCTTTCCACTATCTACAGATAGAGATGTTTGAGGTTTTCTTTTTTTAAAAAAATAAATTTATTTGTTTATTTTTGGCTGTGTTGGGTCTTCGTTGCTGTGCGCAGGCTTTCTCTAGTTGCGGCGAGCGGGGGCTACTCTTCGTTGCGGTGCGTGGGCTTCTTATTGCGGTGGCTTTGTTGCAGAGCACGGGCTCTAGGTGCGTGGGCTTCAGTAATTGCGGCTCGTGGGCTCTAGAGCACAGGCTCAGTAGTTGTGGCACACGGGCTTAGCTGCTCCGCGACATGTGGGATCTTCCTGGACCAGGGCTCGAACCCGTGTCCCCTGCATTGGCAGGCAGATTCTTAACCACTGCACCACCAGGCAAGTCCCACAACTGAAACTTAACTAATTCTAACACATTTTAAAATATCATGGACAATGTTTCTGGAGAATTTTATTTATTTATTTAGCTGTGTCAGGTCTTAGCTGCAGCATGTGGGATTTAGTTGATGTGGCACACAAACTCTTAGTTGTGGCACAATTATTTCTAGACACAATTATTTCTTAAGTTTTTGACTTTTAAAGAAAAGTTTTACTTCTGGTAAATGTAAAAAATATGGAAAAACACAGAATTTACTTTTAGGTCCTTAGGTGTATATAGATTAAACATTTGTAAAAATTTAGTATCGTCTATGAATGTATATCTTAAGGTTTAAAAAATATGAAGTGAGTAATATTTTACCATACCAAACACTGCTTTCTGTGATAGATAAAACAACTGATGAAAGCTTTTAAAAATTTTTTCCAGGTTACTAGTGCTACTAGTGAAAAAACCCAAACTGGCCAAAATACTTAAAAATAAATACCTCTAAACCATTTTTCATTAGAATGCTAATCAGAAAAATACTAAATCAAGATTCTGTTTATGTGGTGTCTAAAGCAAAAAAGAAAATAGTAATCACACTTTTTTTTATGAATAAGAGTGGCAAGATAGCCTCTTTCTAAAAAAAGCAGATACATCCTAAGAGCACTTACATTTTCTGTGAGAAGCACTTTGTATAGCACCAGTTCAAGTTCAAGACGGCTCTGGAGCTGTCAACAGACCCTTTTCTTGTACTTGCTATGGGTAAATTTGCTATAAAGATTTTCTTTTTGCACCATCTGGTTTTTAGCAATCTTCTGAGAATTTGGAAAATTTGAATCAACTCCAGACATTGTTAAGAGTTGCTTCAAATTTCCAAGTATTACCAGCATTTGTAAATCTTCTCCATTTTAGGTATTATACCTTTCCATTCATTACACGTTGAACCAGGATTATTTTTGTGACAAAACATTTATGCCCTGTCTCTGCATTTTAAAAATACTAACTGTTGGGAGTTCCCTGTGGTCTAGTGGTTAGGATTCAGCGCTTTCACTGCCATGGCCTGGGTTCAATCCCTGGCTGGGGAACTGAGATCCTGCAAGGTACACGTCGTGGTCAAACAAACAAACAAACAAAAAAACTATTCTGTTTCTTTTCCATTTCTTCAGTGAAGTTTCATGAATCCATTTAAAAATAGATGTCATAAAGGGCTTTTTTTGGGAGGTATAATTGACACATAACATATTACTTTCAGGTATACAACATAATGATTTATATTTTTATATAGTGCTAAATGATCACCCCAGTAAGTCTGGTGAGCATCCATATGAAGGGCTTTTTATCATTGATAAATCCTCAAAGTGAATTTTTTTTTTCCTTTTTGGCTGCGCTGCGCAGCTTGCGGGATCTCAGTTCCCCGACCAGGGATTGAACCTGGGCAACAGCAGTGAAAGCCTGAAATCCTAACCACTAGGCCGCCGGGGAGCTCCCTCAAAGTGAATTTTAATCCCAAGAATTTTTACATGAAGATACTTATTGCATTTAGAAAGTGGGGTTGTTTTTAAATTATATCTCTGATTTTCTTCTTTTTTAAAAAAATTAATTTATTTTATTTTTGGCTGCGTTGGGTCTTCGTTGCTGCGCGAGGGCTTTCTCTAGTTGCAGCCAGTGGGGGGCTGCTCTTTGTTGCGGTGCACGGGCTTCTCATTGCGGTGGCTTCTCTTGTTGCGGAGCACGGGCTCTAGGCATGCAGGCTTCAGTAGTTGTGGCTCGCGGGCTTCAGTAATTGTGGCAATTGGGGTTAGTTGCTCCGTGGCATATGGGATCTTCCTGCACCAGGGATCGAACCCATGTCCCCTGCATTGGCAGGCGGATTCTTAACCACTGCGCCACCAGGGAAGTCCCTTCATTCTGTTTTCGACAACTTTTTTCAAAGTACTTGCCACTTCTCCCATTCTCCCTCAAAGCCAAATTTGCCTTAATGTGGGCTAGAGGTCACAGAAATCCCTGCTCCCACCATCTAACAGCTTTAAGGCTTGAAGGTATATGAATCAGTATGGTAAGAAAATAGCCCATAAAGTTCCCGGGAAATTTGATTCCAAAGAAGCAAATATAGACTAGAAGTCTTAGAGTCTAAAGAACATCTAAGAGTTTTGAAATTCCTCACTGCTCCATTTCACCAGGCCAACTGCAGATAAAGCACAGAAGCCCCATCCTGTGAAGGATCAGGATTCTAACTTGTATTGATAGTTAGCTAGATTTAATTTAATCACAGGTTATTTAATCAGGCTGCTATTGGTGAAATCTTTTGTGGTTTCCTTCTTTTTCCTTGCCATTAAAATCGTAACCCAGTTTTCACCTAGAGGCTTCAGTGCACTTAGAGAATTGGGTAAACCTGGCTTCGATATCCAGGGTCTGGGGTAATTCAAAGACTACTCTACACTTTTAGTGGTTTAATTCCTCTTAGGTGCCTGCCCCAGGTCACACCTGGATATGAAGTTGCATTCTCCTTTCATGTGCCCACCAGAAATCCCATCACACCAAGCGGCTCATGATTTTACTGAAGATTTATGGGCTGCTGTAAAGGGTGGTCACATTGTAGATGACATGACCACTCTCTCTCTCTGTGGCAATCAATGACCTCTCTCATTTCCTCTCAGATCCAGTTCCCTCTGCCCTTCCAAACTCCCACAGTCCCTACACATTACCTTGTGAAGCTCTCTGGAAAGTGAAGTATAGTAAATGCCCTCCCCTATATATATAATGTTTATTTCAAAGCCCACCCAAGACTATCTGGATTCCTCAGTGCTCTAGGATTCTGGGACAACATCTTCTTCCACTGCATCAACACTGTGAGACATCTTGTGCGGTGCCTTTCCAGCTCATGATGACAGTCTTCTGAGACTGGGATTAGTGACCCTGTATTCCCAGGTATACCTGACTGAACCAGCTTGACTGATCCAAGCTGGACCAATTAGGGTCTCTTACCTGGGAACTTTATAATAGAACAGAAGGTCTTCAGTTTTCATCTCTGCATAGGGCTGGACTTGAAACATGTACATTCGGAGCTGACAGGCAGCCAGTACATGAAGAGAGAGAAATTGGGTCTACAGAGAAAGAAGTATATTAAGATACCTTTAGCTTCAAATAATAGAAATCTGGAATCAAAAGGTTTTATACTTGCCTGAGTGTGTCTGTAAGGTTCTCTGTTGACTGTCCCTGTTTCTCTAGTCTATGCTGATGGGTTTCTGTGCTAATACCCAGTGTGTGGCACATGTCCAGGATAGATGTACTTGGAGGGCCCCTCTGGGCCTCCTACTCCATAGTTCCCCGATGAGGGGATGCCAGCTCCAGCTTGACCATTCCTTCTCAACTGCTGCCTCCTGTTGCAAGGGTCTCCCCCAGCCAGCAGCTTCTTGGGTAGGGTCTGGTGAAACAGTCCAAGTTCAGCCACCTCTTCTAAGGTGTGGTAGATCCAGGGGGAATACTTATTTCCTTGTCACACCATATTACTTTCCTCTCTTGGTCCCTTCATATAGCTTGCTGTCTTCAGTTTTCTTTTCTTTTGTTCATATTTGCCCCTCCTTTGTTCAAAGGGGGAAACTGGCTAGGATGCTGCCTCAGCAAATGGCCAACTAAGGCATGGAATGGAGGTCTCCCCTCCCTATGTACTTCTCTCCAGTCTTTACAAGAGCCTCCCTTCTCATTTGTTTTCCCTGGAGAGATAGCACCTTCTGCCCCTCTCCTACTGGGAAGAGAAAATCCCTTCTCATCATGAGATAATTCTGCACTCCCCGCAAAGCAAATCACCAAGTGCCCTTCACTCCTCCTCACTTCTACAGAGACCTGGAAGGGTGGGGTGGTTGGAGTAGGGAGGAGGCTGGTAATGTCTAGCCTGTTTCTGCCTAGTCTCTTGGGGAGTTGCCTGGCTCCAATTACTGGCAATTTTCTTAAGGGTGTAGGTTAGTTTTCACTTCTTTGTTCTCACCTGTGGGCCCTAATCACCAATTCTGGGACAACTGGGAAAAATCTCACACAATATCCTATTAGAGCAACAACAGTAACGACCACCTCTAGTATTTCTTGAGCATTTGCTCTGTGTCAGGTAATGTACATTTTATAATAACTGTCTTATTTATGTGTCACATTAATCCTATGAGGTAGGTCCTATTATTTCCCCCATTTTGTAGGTGAGGAAACTGAGGCTTGTAGACTATAAGCCACTTGGAACTGGTATTCAAGCCCAGGCTGTAGGGTTAAGTAGTCTACTCCCTCTCTTGTATACACAGGGGAAGCATGCTTGCCCATCATTTTGTAAGGATATATTCCTTGAAGTAGAACTCTTGTCACAGAGTATGCACACTTTTCCCAAAATGCTCTCTAAAACGACAGAACCAGATCATATTTTCCCTGATACCTTTGCCAGTAAGGTGTATTGCAGTTTGTTTTATATCATACAATATTGTTTTTCCAATATGCTATAAAGAATAGAATTTCACTGTTGTTTTAATTAACATTTAAAAAAAATCCCAGGTGAGGTTGAACATTTTATGTTTATTTGTCATTTGTACTTATTCTTTCCTCTAAACCATTTTATTATTTTATTTTATTTTTTTGGCTGCACCACGTGGCTTGTGGGACCTTACTTCTTATTATTTAGTGAACTTTGTCTTCTAATCTTTGTCTTCTAACTTTGGTCCATTTTTTATGATTGACTTACGACAAATATGTATATATAAAGAATATTTGATGTCACATACCTTTTTTTTAAAAAAAATTTTATTTTGACTGCACTTAATCTTAGTTGCAGCACGTGGGATCTTTAGTGTGGCATGCAGGATCTTTTAGTTGTGGCACGCAGGCTCATAGTTGCAGCATGCAGGATTCTTAGTTGCAGCATGCATGTGGGATCTGGTTCCCCAACCAGGGATTGAACCTGGGCCCCCTGCATTTGGAGTGCAGAGTCTTACCCACTGGACCACCAGGGAAGTCCCTGATGTCACATATCTTAAGGATATTTCTTCCCAAGTTGTTGTCAAAGAATAAATTTTTTATTGTGGGAAAGTATACAAAACATAAAATTCATCATTTTAACCATTTTTAAGTGTACAATTGAATGGCATTAAGTATATTCACAATGTCAGGCTATCATTACCACTATCTATTTCCAAAACATTTTTTATCATCCCTAATAGAAACTGTGTACCTGGGAATTCCCTGGCAGTCCAGTGGTTAGGACTCGGTGCTTTCACTGCCGAGGGCGCACGTTCAATCCCTGATCAGGGAATTAAGATCCAGCAAGCTGGGACTTCCCTGGTGGCACAATGCTTAAGAATCCACCTGCCAATGCAGGGGACACGGGTTCTAGCCCTGGTCCGGGAAGATCCCACATGCCGTGGAGCAACTAAGCCTGTGCTCTAGAGTCTGTGCTCTAGAGCCCGTGAGCCACAACTGCTGAGCCCACATGCTACAACTACTGAAGCCCACGTGCCTAGAGCCCGTGCTTGCAACAAGAGAAGCCACCGCAATAAGAAGCCTGTGCACCACAAGGAAGAGTAGTCCTCGCTCACCACAACTAGAGAAAGCCCCTGCGCAGCAATGAAGACCCAACACAGCCAAAAATAAATAAATAAATTAATTAAAAGAAAAAAAGATCAAGCAAGCCTCACAGGCGTGGACAAAAACAAACAAACAAAACAACAAAAAAAACCTACCCCCCCAAAAAAAACCCCCCAAAACTGTGTACCCATTAAAAAACAACTCTGATTCACCCTTTCCCATAGCCTATGGTAACCTCCATTCTATATTCTATGAATTTGCTTATTCTAGGTACCTCATATATGAGGAACCATACATTTGTCCTTTTGTGCCTGGCTTATTTCAATTAGGATAATGCTCTCAAGGTTTATTCATATTGTACCATATATCAGAATTTCATCCCTTTTTATGGCTGAATAATATTCCATTGCATGTGTATACCACGTTTTGTTTATCCATTCATCTGTTGGTGCACACTTAGCTTGTTTCCACACTTTGGCTATTGTGAATAATGCTGCTGTAAACATTGGTGTATGTGTATCTATTTGAGTCTTTGTTTACAATTGTTTTAGGTTTATACCTAGGAATGGAATTGCTGGATCATATGGTAATTCTATGTTTAACGTTTTCAGGACAAAGTATATAATTTTTAAAAAGTTAAAAACATACAAATAGGGCTTCCCTGGTGGCGCAGTGGTTAAGAATCCGCCTGCCAATGCAAGGGACACGGGTTCGAGCCCTGGCTTGGGAAGATCCCACATGCCGTGGAGCAACTAAGCCCGTGTGCCACAACTACTGAGCCTGAGCTCTAGAGCCCGCAAGCCACAACTACTGAGCCCACGTGCCGCAACTACTGAACCCTGCATGCCTAGAGCCCGTGCTCCACAACAAGAGAAGCCACGACGATGAGAAGCACCGCAACGAAGAATAGCCCCCGCTCACCGCAACTGAAGAAAGTCCGCGCGCAGCAACAAAGACCCAACACAGCCAAAAATTAATTAATTAATTAATTAATTAATGTAAAAAAAGAAAGAGGGCTTCCCTGGTGGCTCAGTGGTTGAGAATCTGCCTGCCAATGCAGGGGACACGGGTTCGAGCCCTGGTCTGGGAAGATCCCACGTGCCGCGGAGCAACTAGGCCCGTGAGCCACAATTACTGAGCCTGCGCGTCTGGAGCCTGTGCTCCGCAACAAGAGAGGCCGCGATAGCGAGAGGCCAGCGCACCGCGATGAAGAGTGGCCTCCACTTGCCAGAACTAGAGAAAGCCCTCGCACAGAAACGAAGACCCAACACAGCCATAAATTAAAAAAAAACAAAAAACAAAAAAAACATACAAATATATATAGTGAGGCTATGTCAGTGATTTACTTACCTCAGTGAGGAGACCAGCAGGAGAGTAAAGCTGATTCAATGGAGAACTCAAGATCCTGAAGTGAAAGAAAGAATGCTGAAATTAGATTGCTAAGTTAAATACGAAACCTGTTATTGTTCTACAGGGCAATAAAAGCATAATCTTTGGGAGTATCTTTTCTACCAGATGGAAATCATTTGCATCTCTCCCAAACAAACACCATTTGTGATATCAATCTTCTACAAGTTAACAGCTAATTTTACAGAGTCTGGCGGTAATCTTTTTGAACTTTGTATTTATTGCTTTTCATTTTGTTTATGGTCTTTTCTGCATTCATTTTTCTATCTTTGCTTTTACTGTTTTTGTCTTTTGTTGTTGTCCTTACAAAAGATCATTATGTGTGTGTGTGTTTGCATAAATATATATAATGTATATATTCATCTTTATTTTCTGGTAATTATATGTTTTTATTTTTGAAACTTAATTTGTAAACCTTTAAGTATTTGACTTATCAGGAATATATTCTTGCATACAGTTTGAGGTAGGGATCTAAAATTTTTTTCCCAAATGGTTAGCTAATGTCCCAACACCACCTCTCCCTCACTAGTGTGAAATGCCAAGTATCATATACTGAATTCTCATACTTGGATATGTTTCTGGAATTTTATTTCTGTTTGTCCTTGTCTTTTCTGGTACCAGTATCACAGCTGTAATTATTACTGCTTCATTACACTGTGTTGCCTCTTATAGAGGGAACAGAATGTCTCTGCTACCAGCAACCACGCCTTTAGTCAAAGAGAGCTACTTCTCACAGAGGCAGGGCAAGTGCCCAGCCTTGCTTCACAAGCACCAGCAACTCTCAAATACTGCAGTGCTTTAGGAAATTCCACTGAAAATTCTAGAGAAAGGCACCCACCTAAGGGATCTGAAAGTAAAGGCTGAGTGCTGTGTGTGTGATTGAGAGGTGGGGGGCGGGGGAGGGGGGGTGAGGAGCTCATTCATGAACTTCCTCTCAATCACGTAGTTTTACTTTCTGTTCGTTTACATGGAGATGCCAGATTGTCACTGTGTCCTCTCTGCTTTAGAAGGGGATTTTACTTTTAGAGAAGAAGCCATAAGAAAGAACATAAGAGAGAAGCCATAATGGAGGCATTTTCGTCACTACTGACATTCTAAATGACTGGAAGAGATCTTTTAGTGTGATGGGGCCTTCTTGGGGCCCTGGATCTCATCTCATTTAGGAGTAAGATGACACACCAAAGACGAGTATACTACGCTTTCTTGACTTCTCATAACAAGTGCTAGTACTATTGGAATAAAAAAAGATATCCCAAGCTCTGTTCACTGGCACAAACTACTGAATCAAGTAAGGATATTCAGCTGGGATCTTTTCATTGCTCTTTTCAAAAATAACTTTTGCCTTCAGCGGAAATGGCACAAAATATAGCCACATTTAATAGACTAAATAGTATTCTTAAATGGCCAGTCATCCATTTCTGAAGAATGACTTATTAACCACATTTCTACTCTTTGCTGAGTACCTTATTCTTTCAAAGCATTTCAAGAATACATAGAGTTCCTATCATGCTTTTTGTTTCACAGTATCTGCATAGTGGAAGTTTCTTCCAGCTACCTTTTTCAGGTTTGTTTTTGTCTTGTCTGGAAGAGAAACTCTAATGCTTCCAGTGAGCTCAAGTCATCCCCTCTGTTGTTTCAGCCTGCTGTCGCTGTTGCTGCTGCCTTTGGCCATGGGGATGGATTCCTGTGCCACTGCCAGGAAAACATGTTAGTCACTCTCTGAGTTAGGGCTTGCACTGCTGGCGTTCAAGTGTCAAACTGTAATCGTCTGTGATATATTTAGATTTTGAACTCACTTTGCATTTGAACATCAACTACATGTCCACAAGAAAATAAATGGTCCTCCTGTGGTTGTGAAGCCATGCCTGGGCAGAATGCCACATGAAATTGTTCATAGTAACACTGTTCATAGTAACACTGATTCTTTATCAAATTACACATATTCATACTCCGGATTCCTCTTTAATCAGGAAACCTGAAAAGTGAATTATTATCGGAGGCCACAGGGCCTTTTAAAATCATTGCCCTTGAGTCTTAGAGCAAGAAACAAAGAGCATTCTGACCTGAGACAAAGAAGCTGTATTTAGCTGAAGGGAAACCAGCACAGGATACACTGAGTCCTGATGAATTTGACACTTTAAACAAAAGATGGTACAAGAGTTTTGTAATTTGCAGACATGAGATGGCAGGATAGCTCCCTGGGGGGTCCCTCTGTACTCAGGAACAGGACAAGCCAGTGCAAAACCGGGCTGAGCAGGTGAGAGTCTGAGCAAGTGAGAGTCACGTTTCTGGTCTCAGGAGACCAGACCAAGAGGCTGGACTTTGGGGGTGGAGTTGGAATGTCAGCTGCTAGAGGTGGAAGAAGGCTGAGTCTGGGGCTGGTTGAGGAGAGGGTGGAGCTTATAGGTAAGGAGGCTATGAATCAGGTCAGGAAAATTATCAGTGATCAAGAGACCTAGATGAAGGGGTTAAAATTTCCTGATGGTATCAGTCTGTGTGGCCTGGAGAAATCTTTGCAAAGTTCACCCAGCATTTTAAGATTATAAAGAGGGAAAGGTTTGGGATACTGATGATACTGCAGGATTAATACACTGTATTAAGTGTAATCAGCCCGAATAAAGGCAAAAGAGTGAGGCTTTGGGAAAGGACCTCAGAATGAGATCATAGTGCTACTATGTAAGCAGACGGTATAATAGTGTGAGGAAGGACACTAGGATTTCAGCGAATTTGGAGTTAGGAGTGAACTGTAATGGTAGTTTCTATATCAGAAGAGTGTTAAGATTAGAAAAATGCTTGACGGAAAAAAACAGGAGACTAAATTGTGCCCTACTACTTCTTATATTTATGCTTGTTATACTTGTACTTATAATTAAACAACGTTTAAACAGGTTTTCTTTAGACTTCTCAGAGTCTTTAAAATGACATTATTAACCTATTCATACCTCATAGAACACAGTTTGGGAAAGGCTGGTTTAACCTAATAAAAAAGGCACAACCAAATTCAACCGTCATATATACATAACAAAAACACTGAAAGTAAGGAAAGTATTCCAAAAGGTCTACAGTGAATGAGTAGTTGAATTAATTTCTCTTATTCTTTTGTTTCCCATATTTACTCTAATGAGCCTTTACAAGGAACATGAGCTTAAAGAAAGCAGTGGTGTAATTGTAGGAGGCCACTTTGAAATCGGAGTTTTAAAAGTTATACAACCTTGGACAAGCTCTTTAACCTCATTCAGGTCTGTTTTTTCATCTTCAAAATTGGAAAATAACACCCACCTAATGGGTTTGCTGTGAGGATTAAATGGATTATGATATCCAAATCACTCAGCACAATGTCTGGCACATACTGTAGGAGCTAGAGATGAAGTTATTACCATTATTATTGAGTTGTTAGAGTTTTAGAGTTTAAGAAAGGAGCGCTGGTTCAGCTAAGGGCATTGGTCCACTCACTGTGATATCAGGGAAGCCAGAAAACACCATTATCTGAGTTTGTAGCTTACTTGTGAAGCAAATGATTCCAGAACCTGCTCCAGAATATAGGACAGGATTCCACTGGACACCTGGCAGGGACGATTATGAATTCCCAACTGACTGAGAAACTTTTGTCTCTTGGTAGGCAGGCTATGAACACTGTATACTGAAAACAAACAAACAGAAACTTTGCTAATTGCTTACAACTAAATTTAATCATTGTATCAGAGAAAGGCATCTAACAACTTCCTTCTAAAATACTCAAGATGCTCTGCTAAATGAAAAGAACTTGTGCTACACCCATGGTGCCTTTAACATTAAATATTCTGGCAACTTTACTGCTTCACAATCGATTCCTGGAAACTTGTTCCTTTAGATTCTTTGGAATTCTTAAATAACCTTTTCTGACTTCATTTATTTAAATATCCCAGAATACCCTCTTGAGCTATAAGTTTGATGATCAAGGACACTATTTTTAGCAGGATGAGTGCTCTCTGTGACTGATGTTATACTTTATTTTGAGAAGGACAAATTGTTCAAAAGATTGATAGAACCAATGGTATTTTAAACTGAAAGCAGTGCCAAGGCAAATAAGGGAGGTAGGTATGAAGTTGGAACACAAAAAGATAGGGATGTTTTTTGCCAGTTTAGCTAAAGGCTGGGGAGGCCTCCCACAAGATGGAAGGCAGAGACAGAGTCCACAACCCAGGCATAGTGATCTTTTAGGTAGTTTAGGCACTTCAGCATAGGTCAGGCTTGTTACCCAAAAACTGAGTTCCCTTCTTGGTGGGTGTTGAGCCAAAAGACACAACCAAGCCAAAGATCGGGAGAAGGAAGGATTTATTACTTGCAGTTAGAAAGGAGAACACTGGGGATCTTTCCCAAAGCAGTGTCTCCCTGAACAGCAAAACTGGGGAAGTTTTAAGCCAAGAGTACGTGCATATCCATGAAAGGCCTTGTGTGGTATATGCATATTCATGAAGGGGCTTGAGCTGAGGAGATTTTAACATTGAACTGGGACAAAGCTTTAGGTGATTAAAGCCACAAGGGTCAGAAAAGATCAACATCATTCCATCCTCCATCTGGGTGGGGGCCTTAGCTCCTGTAGAACTTGAAGATGTGTATCATATTATGTACATCCCTTGAGGAGGAACTAGGACTCTGTTTTATTGCTGAACTACTGTTTCTTGACTGCTTTTCCTTTGTTCCTGCATTCCCTCACTTCCCTTACGATCATTAATTACTGAGACCTGTTCAACAGCAAGCATTGTGGCCAGGCTTGGATCAAAAAATGGCTTCGGCCAAATATGGCTTCTCTTATGTCAAGAAAGCCATGCCTGGTTCTCTTTCTCTGTGGACCCCCTACCCTATCTGTTTACAGACTGGCTTGTTTGCTCAGTGCTTAATAACCCAGAGTAGACAGATGGAGACAGGACTCTGTCATAGGTAAAGCCAGTAACATCTTTGGTGTTATTGATATCCTCCTAGGTGGGAGAAAAATAGGAGATAGAGGAAGGAAGGTCAAGTACAATTTTTCTTTACTTTTAAAATTGTGGTAAAATATACATAAGGAAACTTACCATTTTAACCATTTTAAAGTGTACAAATCAGTGGCATTATGTACATTCACATTGTTGTGCAACCATCACCACTATCCAACTCTAGAACTTTTTCATCATCCCAGACTGAAACTCTGTACCCATTAAACAGTAACTCTCCAATCCCTCCTACCAGCCAGCCCCTAGTGACCACTATTCTATTTTCTGTTTCTATGAATTTGCCTATTCTAGGGGCCTTGTGTAAATGGAATTAGTCAATATTTGTTTTTTTGTGTCTAGCTTCTTTGACTTAGCATGATGTTTTCAAGGTTCATCCATGTTGCATTGTGTTAGAATTTTGTTCCTTTTTAGGCTGCATAATATCCCATCATAGGTATATACCACATCTTAAAAACACATTCATGCATCAGTGGACATTTGGGTTGTTTCCACCTTTTGGCTATTGTGAATAATGCTGTGAATATGGGTGTACAAGCATCTGTTTGTCCTTGTTCTCTTTTTCAAAGGCTTTTTCTTCCTGCCTCCACACCTCCTATTACAGCCTCAGGGAGCACTCAGTACTTGTTTTTGAAGACAAAAACAGGTTTGATTTAGCCAAAATGTGAGAACCTTGTGGTGATTAGCAAGTTTAAAGGCACCCAACGTGGGCTTTGGGCATTGCTCCTGGAGACTGAGGTGTCTTCTTAGGCAGTAGGTGTGAAATAAAATTCGTATTTTATGGCAAGACTAGAAAAATTTAAACAAAAAATTTTCTCTGCCCTTTCCCCTCCGCTCCCCCATTATGTGTGGACCAAACTTGCCACCACGTACTGGGACCCCATTTACCTGTCTAGCTACTCTTGTACTGGATTCAGGTTTTGTGGGGTTGAAGCTTATACAATGCTGAAGTATTTACAAAGTAAATACTTAGCATAAGACATCACATCAAATTACTGGAGACATGGAGATTCAGATTCCCTGTCTTCTGAGGTATCTTTAAGCGATTTATCAGAAATGCTCATTACAAAGAGTTGCTTCCCGATTGACAGCTGGCTTCCCCTCCACAACTGGAAGCCACCGTAACTCTCAGCAACCCCTTGCTCTCCCAGGTGCCCATGCAAGTGAGGGGTCCTGATGATTCGCTAGCTTCATTTCATCCTGCCACTTACCAGCTGGTCTGAACGTACCGAGGAGCATGTCATCTACCTCAGTGTCTCTTGCATCCAGCTCAAGACATGTGCTTAGAATGGGTTGGAGCTTGAAAGGCTTTAGTGCCGTAGGCTCCTCAGTCTGACCTAAGGACAGGAGTGGTTTAGAAATCGGTGCGACGAGGCTGAACGAAAAAAACAAGGCGGTGGGCTTGAGGGTGGAATCCCCCCCTCCGCCGCAGAGGGCGCTGTCTTTGACTTTGACAGAGACCTACCTAAGACTGCTGAAGGCCGCGTTCCAACGGCGGCCTTCTCTACCCACCAACCTACCCCAAGGAGAGGAGATGAGAGACGCCTCTGGACTTTGAAGATTAGTTTGCGCTCCCATTTCCCAACACAAGGTGTGGCGTAGGAGGTGCCACCACCGGATCTTCCTTTGAGATAAAGAAAAAAGCGGAAGTAGGACAAAAGCGCTTCCTCAGTATTTTGCATTAAACCGGCTCTCCTACTTTCTTCTGGAAGGGGAGGTGCTCCACTGCTCTTTGCCGCCGCACTTAGCGCGGCAGCGGGGTCCATGTGCATGCTCAATGACCAACTCCACCTCCCAACTGTCTTTCGGCGGCCCTGCCCCTTCCCAGGTTCTTGGGCCTGGGAGTGACGTACACTTGTACGTAACTGGGGGGGGCGAGGCCTCGGGAAGAAAAGCAGCTGAGCCGGAGTCTCGCGAGAACGTTCCCCCTCAGTTCTCGCGCTGCTTCTTTACTCTCGTCGCGACGAGACCTTTCGAGATCTTCTCCGCCCCCGCTACCGGCGCCCAGGCTGCGGCCGCTGAGCCGGAGCCGGCCTGAGTAGTGTCCTCCGCTGTGGCCCTCCTTCCAAGAACCTAGGCGCTTGCGTGGCCCTCCGCACGTCTCCCACTAGCCCCGGTTCCCTGGCCCACGCGGCCCGCTTTACGCACGCCAGCCCCGCCGGGGTCCGTGTCTTGTCTTGCCGGCCGGACCCGGGCTCGAGCCTGAGCTGTAGCCGGCGCCATGTCGGTGGTGGGCATAGATCTGGGGTTCCAGAGCTGCTACGTCGCTGTAGCCCGCGCCGGCGGCATCGAAACGATCGCTAATGAATACAGCGACCGCTGCACGCCGTGAGTGTGGGCCAGGGTAGCCGCGTGCACTGGGGGTGGGGGGGTGGGGTGGGGAGGTAGCGCTTGCTCCGGTCTGTGACCCTCGCGGCTTGGGGAACGCGGGCCGGGCAGTCACCTCCGTTCCGAGCCGAAACTCCGGTGGGTAGTGGACCCCCACTGCGTTTTAGGTCACTAGGGGCCGCGACCTCCCGTGTGGGTCTGCGCAGGGGCGAGGCCTTTTTTCTGTGGCCCGCCGGCCGAGCGAGGGCTCCGAGTGGGTACTTGGACCAGCGGAGGCTGTGGGTAGGAGCTGGAGCGAAGGCAGGCCCGGGATGTGGGATGGACCGAGATTCTCTTTTAGAGGGCACATAATAGGCCCAGGGCGTACTGACGTCTCTTCAGCCCAGCACAGAGTTGGGAGCTTTGCACACAGCAGGAGCTTAATAAAAGTTTAATTGAACCGGTCTGGCGTCTGCCGGCAGGCGGTAAGACAGTGCAGAGGCCGGAGTCCCACGTGAGTGGGGGGTGGGGTGGCGCCCGGAAGAGAGGGAGTCGGAGCACCGGAGATCTCCAGATAGGGTTGGCACGGAAAGATATAGAAAAGGATTTAATAAAATCGATGCCTTTTGGATACCTTTGCAATCACTTTGGTTTTTCACGTCGCTTCAGTATATTGAACTGAATGTTGGGTCATTCTCTGCTGTCATTCTTTGCGCACCTATCCCTAACAGCGTTCCGCTTTCACGGTAATACATTCCAACCAGGGTGTTGGCTGCAATTGTTAATGAATGACTCAGGGGCTCACTTTGACTTTTAGAACCTATGGTAAGTTATGGAGCCAGTATAGACACAGCGCTAAGAAATCATGACTCACCCAGGTCTTTCCTTGGATAGGGTAAGAGTCTTTTGTACATAGAGACACCTATGTACATTGTCTTCCTCTTGGCCAGAATCTTTTTAAGAAGTTTCTGTTATTTGCTAGGATCTCATTGTGTCTCATTAAGGGCCTCTGTTTTAAGGCTCGTTTTTCACCCCACCTTTTGTTACACTTCTTCAGCAATTTCTGGCCAACTCGATTGCTCCCTATACCAGACTGATCTTTGCTACCCAGAAGGCTGACAACATTTCCCTTAAACTTATCAAATTTCTATCCCTTATTTTAGACCTAACCCATGTGCTTCCCCCAAAACCCATCCCAGATCCAAAACTACAGTTTGATGTTCCTTTCTCAATTTTATTTATAGTTTTTTTAAAAAAAATTTATTTATTTATTTATTTATGGCTGTGTTGGGTCTTCGTTTCTGTGCGAGGGCTTTCTCCAGTTGCGGCAAGTGGGGGCCACTCTTCATCGTGGTGCGCGGGCCTCTCACCATCGCGGCCTCTCTTGTTGCGGAGCACAGGCTCCAGACGCGCAGGCTCAGCAATTGTGGCTCACGGGCCTAGTCGCTCCGCGGCATGTGGGATCTTCCCAGACCAGGGCTCGAACCCGTCTCCCCTGCATTGGCAGGCAGATTCTCAACCACTGCGCCACCAGGGAAGCCCCTATTTATAGTTTTTAACTAATGAGATATAATTCACATACCATACAGTTAACCCTTTTAAAGTGTACAGTTTGTTTTTAGTGTAGACACAAAATTGTGCAACCATCAACACAATTTTAAAACATTTTCATCATCCCACAAGAGAAACCCTGTACTCATTAGCAGTCACAGCCCAATCCCCAACCCTCCCATCTTCATAGTTTTTAACAGTGGGTCTAATTTGTATTTCCAGGGAAGTGTATTGTACAATGAAGTTTTTAAATATTTAAGCATTAATTTTCTATTTGTTATTGTTTTCCTCTCTGGATGCTAGTTTGCTTCATCTGTAGAGATAGTTTTCCTCAAATTAAGAGGGCTAGAGCACTGAGTTAGGCATGTAACTTTTTGGTCTTTTCCCAGCTAGAATTGAACATACTTTAGCTCCAAAAGTAAGAGAATTCCAGATATTGGAATGAAGTGTTCCTGTCCTTTCTTTTAGACTCTTATGCCCCCTTTTCTCCTTTAGACAAATAGTAACTACAACAGTTTTACAATGAATCTCATTATTTGGAACTGAAAGAGTTGTTTCAGAAAAGAATTTAATCTTCCCAGATCACAGTTAAATTTGTCCCAAAGACTATTTGATGGGTGACCAGATACACCATGTAATTGTGATAAGAATATCTGTTTAAATACTTAAAAGTAATTTTCCTTACATGTTCCTATATTTCCCAGGAACTTAGAGGGATGCCATACATTCAAGTAGTTTTTGAACTATGATCTCGATTAGCTTAGATTTCTGTGTTGGAGTCTTTGGCTAAGTAGAACATGGGGGGCAGAAAGATTGATTTTTTTTTTTTTTTTAAAGTAGTGATTATGGAAGAATGGATTTATATCTCAGAGGTACACAGGGAGTGTGACATAGGTTTGTTTTAGTGTGAGAGTGGAATGAGATGCAGGTTCTGGAGGGTTGGGTATGGTGAAAGTAACTCATTTAAAATTGTGGGTTCAACAGCATTTGAATTCCATTTTTGAGGAGCCAGTTGAGTCTTACCTAGAAGAAACCCTTGCTTTCCCACCAAATTTAGGCTTCCTTTCATTTTAGCAGATAATGAGTGCTTCTAATATGCCAGCTGTTGTGCTAAGCACTGAAGGTACTCTGATAAACAAGTAAGATCCTGCCATCATGGACATGGCTAGCGGAGAAAACCAGATGCTAAACAAATATGTAATTGCTGACTGTGGTAAAGGCCCAGATGGGAAAGTACGGAAAACAATGATGGGGACCTAATTTAAATTGGATATGGGGTGGTGATGGAAGGTGCTTCTTAAAGAAGTGTCATTTAAGATGAAACCCAGAGGATGAGTAGGGTTTTACCATGGAGGTTTGTGGTGGGAGCAAGGAAGAGTTGTTCCAGGCAGAAGGAATAGCAAGTGAGGAAGAACTGAGGTATACTTGACAGACTGAGAGGATTATAGTCACTTGAAAAAATGCTGTGAATTGAATCTGCAGAGGAGTTAGGCAAGGCAGGTTAGATTATAGCAGGGCTTTGTAAATCATGTTAAAGATTTTTATCTAGGTGCTGTGGGAGGTGATCCAATTGATATTTTAAAGATGTGATTGGCTTTTTTGTGGAGAACGGATTTATTTGAGAAGGGCAAGAGAAGAAGCCGGATGATGCTTAGGAGGATATTGCAATCATTTGGTCCACGTGGGAGTTTATGTTGCTCTCCACCAGTGTGGAAGCATGGGAGAAAAGTGTGGGCGGCTTAGAGATAAACTTTGGAGTTTTAAATTATGAGTGTTGTGTTGATATTTCATGACCATAGGCTTTGGAATAAGATGGAAAGCCTATTTTCATATTTAGTTGGATTTTACCATAGAAAGAGTACAACCTTAAAGCTTCTTTGGAATAAAAATGTTAATGGACTGCCAAACGTTACAGGAGTTAGTTGGGCCGTACTGTACAAAATTTATAGGGTAGAGATGAGTTACCTAAGAAGATAATTCTGTGTATGAATAGTTTATGTTATCATTTTCATGGACTTAGTTCCTCATAAAACAGTATATTAGGAATTTGAAGAGATGAAATTGTCTGTTAATAACTGCCCTTGAGAGCAAAAGCTGAAAGTAAGGTGGGTTCTGGCTAACTGGCAGATTAATATCTGATACCTTATTTGTGCAAGAAAAGTGTTCCTCTATGGAGTGAATATCTTTACACGTTGTAGATCTAAGTAGAGTGTCAGGATGACTGGATCTTTTGGGTTCAGGGAATAGGAAAGTTGATTGGTTAACTAAAGCTTCAGACTGCTAACACTTCTCATGTCTAATTGAGGTTATCAAAGTAGTTTCTTAGACTCATTTAAGAACTAAAATACAACTTTGTATATAGAATTGGTAGGTGTAATCTACAGGAACTTTATGTCATCAGGTTCTAAATTGGGTTTCCTAAATTAAAACTTTTTCTGACTTAATAAAATACTTGTTTGCTTTAACAACAACAACAAAAATAAAGTGCTAAGTAAAATTGTTTCCTCTCTAATTATTTGCTGTTTGCTGTCTATCCTTGCATAACTTTTTCTAGACTTCTACAAATATATGTGGGGGCGTGTGTGCCCATATAAACAAATAGGATCATACTGTATTTTGTAACTATTTTCTTTCACTTATATTTTAGACATCCTTCAGAGTCAGTAAATATGAATTTACCTCCTTAAGTACATAATAGTCCATATTATGGCTTTAACATGCTTTCCTCAGATGTTCAGGTTGTTTCTAAATTTTTGCAATTAGAAATAGTCTTCAACAAGTCTTTTATTTTTATGTTTACATGTTAATACTTTTATTTTTGTTGGATAGATTTCAAGATGTGAAATTGGTGAAAGGATATATATGCTTAAAATTTCAGTACCTATTGCCAGAATACTTTACAAAAATTTAAGGGATTAATTTACACCAGGAACGTAAGTGATTTCTCTGTTTCACTGGGGTTTGTGAGGATTATGAGTTAAAATAATATAAAATATTTAGCATAGTGCCTGTTACATAGTAAATACTGCCCAATTATTTGCTCATATTGCTATTATTACCTTTTTGTATTTTTTATTAATTCTCTTTATTCATGGACCATATATTGGGACAGTAAAATGAAATCTATGGAAGTTTGCCTTTAGGGTTTATCAAATATGTAGCTTTTAATGTGTAAATCTTATTGACTCAGGAGTTTGTGGTTCTTAAGGAACTGCATATCTTGCTAGTATGAGTTGTTTGATCTGTTCGATATCAACTGTTTTGGGTTATTTTCTAGTTCTGGGCTAAGGCAGTGACCATGGGGTACTCTGATTAACCTAATAACCATTTCCATGCCAGTTTTGCCTGCTTCTCTTATTTGATAGTCTAAATACTATTGTAGGTTCTCTGAAAAACTCATTTTCTTATATTGTATAAGAAATTAGAGTCACAGCTGTCTGAATATCCTGAGAGTGGTCCTACACACACTTATAAACATGAAACTGTACCTTTTAAGGATCTGTGCTGGTTGCAGCTGTTTATAACATCCTATCAGAATATGCATAAATGTTTGGTCAGTGGTATCTTTTACCCAGGAAAGAGAACAAAGGCTATTCTCTGGTTTAAAAAGATGATTATTTATAGGACTTAAAGATTAGAACAGAGAAGTCTTGAACTTGATTTAAATTAACTTTGTGTAATGTCAGCCTGTAATTTGGAATGGAGGAAAGGTAATATCAGTCAAGTAGCAAGTGTCTTGAGTACTGCCGTTTTTAGCAGCATTAACTTGGCCTTGTGTAAAGTATAGAGGAAGTGTAAGATAGAGTCCTGCTGTGGAGATGTAATCATTCTAGTTGGAAATATGAATGACGTAAAGCAACAGTAAATAGAATAAGAATAGAGAGTACAATTATGCGCAAGGTTATTAAATATAGACCTTAATTGTACAAGTTCAGAGGACAAGTCACATCTGTGGGGGATGGAGTGATAAGGAAAGGCAAGAGTGGGACTTGAGCAAACAGGATTAGAAAACATGAAGAAAGGATTGGGACAGTCTGCGTGAAGGTATAGAAGTAGGAATAAATCTAGAGGGTTTGGTAGGCAGTACAAAAGTATGTATGGGGACTAACCTGGTGGTCCAGTGGTAAAGAGTCTGCCTTCCAGTGCAGGGGTTGCAGGTTCGATCCCTGGTCATGGAACTAAGATCCCACGTGCAGTGGGGCAACTAAGCCCACGCGCCACAACTACTGAGCTTGGACGCCTCAACGACAGAGGCTGCGTGCTGCAAACTACAGAGCCCACGTGCTCTGGAGCCTGCATGCCACAACTAGAGAGAAACCTGCGTGCTGCAAGGAGAATGCAGCCAAAAAAAAAAAAAAAAAAGTATGTATGTGTGGGACTTGGAGTTTGATAGTCCTGATTTTGAATCCTGAACTCTAGTACTAGTTATGTTTCTGGGCACATTAACTTGCCTTTATTCAGTTCTTCATTTACAAAATTGGGTCAGTAATAGTTCTTGTCTCAGAGTATTTGGGAGAATCAAGTGTAGAATGCTTAGCACACTGCCTGGCGTATGAAGGCTCAAAAATGAAAGCTGTGGGACAAGGGAGCTTGACCTGCTTGGATGAAAGAGAGGCTTCCTGCCATAGATAGGGATTGCATGCAGGCTATGTGAAATTTTGGAATTTCCTGGTGAGTGGCAAATAGTATCAATACATATTTCCTTTAAATATCTTGTTCCCTGTCCAAATCCTGACAGAATCATTCAGCCACTGAAGATTTTTTAGAGTGTTTGTTGAGGAGAAACAAACTTAATGGGGATATTTAGCTTCTCTTTTTAAAAGAATTACTTAATTTAGGGGGGCTTCCCTGGTGGCGCAGTGGTTGAGAATCTGCCTGCCAATGCAGGGGACACGGGTTCGAGCCCTGGTCTGGGAAGATCCCACATGCCGCAGAGCAACTGAGCCCGTGAGCCACAATTACTGAGCCTGCGCGTCTGGAGCCTGTGCTCCGCAACAAGAGAGGCCGCGATGGTGAGAGGCCCGCGCACCGTGATGAAGAGTGGCCCCCACTTGCCGCAACTAGAGGAAACCCTTGCACAGAAACGAAGACCCAACACAGCCATAAATAAAAAAAAAAAAAAAAAAAAAAAATTAATTTATTAGGATTGCATAACAGTATTTACCTAAATAGTAATGGCCATCTCTGGTGGGAGGGTGTTGGTTGTGGAGTTACTGATAATCCCTATTTTCATTTTTATACTTTTCTAATTTTCTACGATGAGCTTGCGCTGGGAAGCACTGAATAGGTTCTAGCGTTGGCCCTAAAATGACGTAATCTTTTTGGGCCTTTTTCACATTTAAGTATTAGATTTCTTTAAGTAAGGTTTTAGTTTAAAAACCCCTTCAATTTGTGCTGTTTAACATATCTACCCTCATTCAGTTGTCCTTTTGAAAAGGAAATGGTAGGACTTTTTATTCCTCATGATTTTAAAGATGGCTGAGTGGGTTTTAGTGGATAGTTTGAGAAGGTGAAGCACAATTTTCATAGCAAACTAGTTGGTATATTTTTGGTTTGTTCTGTTTTTTTTTTTTTGTGGCTGTGCCATGTGTCTTGCGGGATCTCAGTTCCCCAACCACGGATTAGACCCAGGCTATGGCAGTGAAAGCTCAGAATCCTAACCACTAGGCCACCAGGGAACTCCCTAGTTGGTATATTTTTTTGTATGAAACTCAGACCAAGGTTTCATTGGAGGTTTAGTAATAGCTAATGTTATTTATGATGTGCCAGTCTCTGATAAAAGTCCTTTAAAAGTGGATCAACAAATTTAATCCTTATAACAACCATATTAGGTAGATGTGGTAATTTCCCCCATTTCAGAGATGAACAAATTGAATTTCAGAGCAGTTAATTAACAGGTCACACAGCTAGAAAGGTAGAGAAGGGATTCAGACAGACCCATACTGTCTAATTCTAGAGCCTGAGCTCTTTTTACTGTACATGTGTTCAACTCAATCAAATTGACCATAAAGTGGAAAAGCTAAGGATTCCTTTCTTTAATGTACTAGTTGGCTTGTTATAGAACTTTTTTTAGAATGTAAGCATTATGTAATAATATATTAATGATTTTCTATAATATAAGAAAAGTGTGAATTCTGCCCATACTTTGTAAGAGTTATGCCTTGTTTGAGGTGTAATTGCTATATTATGTGGTGAAAATTGATGTTCCATTAGTGACATTTGATTGCTTTGTAAGTGGTTGGGAACTGTTTGTAGTGTGTGCATATGTAGACGAATAAAAGGATGAATAATTTGAACTGAGACAAATTTTTATTTAGCTTTTCAAGATATAAGAACCATTTCCTATCTATTACTTCTAAGGCAGATGTAGATTTTAAGAGTAAGTAAAAATGTTAACTGACTTCAAAGAGAATATTACCTAGAGTAGCTCTGTACAGTAGAACATTGTGTGATGATGGAAATGTTCTACATTCACATTGCCCAAAGTCCAGTAAGTTTTAAGCCAAGTCTAATAAGTTTTAAGAGGTAGAAACAATTTTTACTTGAGAGGGATTGGGAAGGCATCACAAGTGTGTGATATCTCTGGAGAATGAGTGAGATTTAGAAGGACCAGGGCATTCAGGTGGCAAAAGTGGTAGAGCAAAGCAGGAGGATTGGAAGACTATTTGACTTGTGTTGGGGCACTGTGTGCTTGAGATTGCACCTGGAAAAAGGGGGTGGGGTTGGGATTGTGAGAGGCCTTAGGTTCTACATTAAGGAATCTGGACCCTATTTGCTGGTAATGTTTTTGTTTGGAAGGTAATTAGAAGCAAGACAGATTCAGAGTTACCAAGGTAGAATAGGAAATTAACCCTTCAACGGACGTACAATAAAGTTGGGAACATTAATTTTTTCGTTCTTAGAGCTAGTATTGTTTTGAGGAGATGAAGGCTTGAAAACAGGGCTGCAGGAAACAATGGAAGATAAATAATGTTGGCTTTTAGTTATGTTGGGATTGAGGTATTGGTGGGATGCATCTTAGAAATTCAGATCTGGTGGCTTTTAGAAAGATGTAGGTTTGCATGCATAGGCTAGAAGGAGTGGACAGGGTGAATGGAGTAGGTAAGATTACGGTGGGCAATTTTCTAAAGGGCTGTATGGGCTGTAATAGGGGAGACATTTAAGTGGTACTTAGGAATTTTTTTTTTTTTTTAAAGTGATAGGTGGTATATTTGCAGAAAGGCTGAGCTTGACACCTGTGCTCTAGAGGGGCTACCCCCCAGCATGTTCTAGGCCCATAGAGCTTAGGGTTCATAGGAAATCTGATGAAATCCCAGGCTGTGTCATATTGATACAGGGCATAGCTGCCTGTAACTGCTCTGGGAGATTGGCTCACAGGGATTCTTGCACCATTGGTTGGAAAGGGCCTCTGAGGCACAGAGAGGCTGAGCATTCTGCCAGTTTGTACAGGGCTGGTAAGTTTATCTAAGTAAAACAGTTCTACTTAATTAATAGGTCATCTAATGTGGTCAGATTTGGACCAAGGCAGTATGGCTGCAGAGCTCTTATTCTTACTCATTCCACTAAGTTCGAAGAATTAGGGGTCCAGGGAGGATAGAGAGAGGGTCAAAGCTAGCTAGAGTGTAAAGTATGGAGAAACGATCTATAGTCCTGACTCCCATTGCTTTCAGATTGTATGACTGGGGACAAATTTACTTATTAATACCTTTTTGGACTCAGTTTCCTCTCCTATAAAGTGGGAATAAGATAGGGTGCTTATGAGGATTAAATGAGATAGTGCATATAGGCAATTTATGCAGTCATTATTATTAAGTAGGAGGAAGAGAAGGCTTTACTAACCTGAGGGAGAAATGGACTCTGGGAAGAGCTTTGTCTTTTGGATTTTTTGGGGGTGGCATGGGTGAATTTGATCTTATTTTAGCTTGAGAGAAATCAGCTACTGGAAAGGGAGGTGACAAATATATGCAAGGTTCCAGAGTGAAAAACAGGGGGAAGCATAGAGGCCATGGTAGCAAAAACATCAACTCCAAAATAACTGACTTTTTAAGCTTAAACAGTGTTTTAAAGTGTTTATACCTTTAAGCAAGTTTCAATTTTGCTTTCTAAAATAAGCAGCATATAGATCAAACCAGCAGGCAGTATATGAATTGATTTGGAAGAATGTGTTCAGAAGTGGGAATGAAGTTCCTTGTCAGAAATTGAGTCTTTAAAAAAAAAAAAAGAAAAGAAATTGAGTCCTTGGAAACTAGTTCTAGAAAAATAACTTTTTACGTATTCAGTATTGACAATAGGACAAGAGTTGTTTTCAGGGTTTATAGACCATTCTCTTGGTGAAGTTATGAGCTGTTCTAAACACAAAGAACATTTTATTGATGTATTGATAGGGTATACTATTTTATATTGGAATTTTGAACACCAGACTTGAAGAATTAGAGGATAGTGGAGACTGGTTAGTCCACCTCTCTCCAGTATTTCAGACAGATGGTCATATCAAACTTGTACTTCAACATCTAAGTGACGAACTCCCATTATTCTAAGAAGCAGTGCATTCCATGGACAGTTTACTCAGTAGAAAGGTCAAAATCATAGACTTACTGTGTGCAGTTAAAAATAATAGGGCTTTTCGGCTAAGACTAAAAAATCTTGCCTGCTTTTTTTTTGCTGTGCTGCGAGGCTTGTGGGATCTTAGTTCCCTAAACAGGGATCGAACCTTTCCCCCGCTGCAGTGGGAGCGTGGAGTCTTAACCACTGGACCGCCAGGGAAGTCCTTGCTTGCTTTGGTTTTGGATGTAATAATTACAGTAAGGTTTGATGCTTAAATGTTTGTTTTGTCTTCTAGGGCTTGCATTTCTTTTGGTCCTAAGAATCGTTCAATTGGAGCAGCAGCTAAAAGCCAGGTAGAATTTTGTTTTTCCCTAAAGTGACTTTTTTCTGTGGTTTGTCTATCCTTCCCATTCAGCAAGTATTTCAGTGCCCATTATGTGCCCAACACTGGGAGCCCCTGGGTGTACAATTGAGAGAGATGAACCTGATCCTTCTTATGTACTTGAGTGAGAAACAAATAGCTTTTTAAAATAGCATGAACATATATAATCTGTTTAATGCAAAGTGCTAGGATGTATTTATCCAGATATTGTTTAAGCAAGGTTTGCTTGTTCCTGGGTATTTTATTTTTTAATTTTTTTCCTGGGTATTTTAAATGCTCGTTAAAGTGTCTTGTTCTGTTTTCATCTTACTCATATTTAAGGTCAGTGTTGATCAAGGTTTTCAAGGAAGGAAAACATACTTGTAGAAGCACACTTATCATTAGTTTACTTTTAAACCAGGAACCTGACATATTTGCTGGTTCCTCTGTAACCAGAGCAGCAGAACCTGAAGAGTTCTATTTTCCTGAGTGTCTGAGGTTGCTATAAAATTAAGGAGTTGCATGTTAGATGTTTTAATAGTTCAATCTGGAGCAACATATAGAATGAATAACTGTCTCTTTTTCTGGACCAGGCAGCACCTAAGATTTATAAGCCCGAGAAAATGGTGCTTGGCCAATTTAATTAAATTGGGTGTTTTATAATCTCATTTTCAGAAAGTTCAAGATGTTTTAGGAGACAGTAGATAGCAAGTACAGAGCTGTTTTGAAACGTCTTTCCTTCTAAAATTCCAGTGAATTCTTCCTGTTTTTAAACTTGCTTTCATTATTGAGAATAGTTATTGTACTAAACTGGCTGCCTAGTACTAGGTTGACGTAGTTATTGTGATACTGAGTTTCTACTTGGCAGCTTACTGAAACAGGGCCTGACTTTGGAACCCTCATATTGTTTTACAAAAGAACTTCTGTTTGTGCCTTTTGACATTCCTGATGCAGAGGAGCTCTGCTGTTTTTCCTTGGGACTTGTTGCACTTCTGCATTGGGAAGAGGAGCCTATAAGTCTTAAGCAGAAGTTCATTCTTAAATTTTTTGAATGTCCTTTGCCAGCATTTTTTCCCATAAATTATAATACTTTATTCTAGAGAAATTAGAAAATATAGATGTAAAAGTGTAAGGAATTTGGAAGTTAGCATACTACCATTATCCAAAAATCTTAATGTGTTAATATCTTAATGTGTAACCTTTTGTACTCTTTCTAAGCATATAAATGTTTTTCTCCCCACCCCAAGAAAGTGACATCATATCATATAGATACTTGTCTCCAGACTTCTAAAATAATCTTAACCATTGTATGGATATGCCATAATTTATTTACCCATTCCCCTGTCATTTACCCTCTAGGCTCTTTGCAGTTTTCTGCTGTGATAAATAATGCTCTGTCAGTTTATTTGCATTATCTTTGTGGGCTTAGTGTCATCTTTTTTTCCTTTATGGTAAGTTTTCTTCAGTAGAATAACTGAATTGATACTGCCAGATTGACCCATGGAAAGTTCGAATCACAAACTACGGGTAATTTTTAAAAGATAAAAATTATTTTATGTAAATGTTTGTTAGAAGTTTAAGAACAGAGAATACTTTTATAAGGGTAATGACCTGTCTTCATGAGGAAGTAAGGCAGTCTGGGCTCTGGTCCTAGCCCTGCATGTGACCTGTACAGGTCCCTCACTCCTCACCTCACAAGCTAGCAGGCATCGTTCAGAAAGGTTTAGTGCTGAAGAAAACTAACTCAGAAGGAAAATGATTCTAATTTAACCCTGAGATTGTTGAATTTTTTTTTTCATAATTTAATTGCTATTAGTCTTTCCACCCTTTGACTCTGATACTCTTTTTCTTAGGTAATTTCCAATGCAAAGAACACAGTCCAAGGATTTAAAAGATTCCATGGCCGAGCATTCTCTGATCCATTTGTGGAGGCAGAAAAACCTAAACTTGCATATGATATTGTGCAGTTGCCCACTGGGTTAACAGGTATAAAGGTAAGGTTTTCAAGATAATACCTTAATGATTGAAATACAGTACTTTATGTTATCAGGTCATTGTACATTTATACCATTCTACTTTCAAGTTGTAATGAAAATGGTTACAAATGCTTTGGAAAGTCTTTTGCTAGTAAAGACCATTGGCATTTTTTGAATAATCTGGATTTTATTTGGGAGCCATAGGTGGCACTGTTAATAGGGGTTGGACAGATAGGTGGTAATGATGTGAAGTTAACTGCCATTGCTACTTGTCTTGTTGACTAATGCAGCAGTCTTGCTGGTATGATTTTAGTGAATGACTTCCAGAAGAGCAGGCAAAGAAATCAACGCTTTAAAGTCACTGCCAGATATGTGGTCATACTCTTGACAGTAGGATTGGAAAGGTGTTGTTCTTTTGGGGAAAAGGGAGTTTAGTCTTTGCTATCTCTGCAACATCTAGGAGAGTCTCTTTGTGAAGCATGCAGTGAACTGATCATGCAAAAAAGATTAGAGGCTGAGGGATGGGTACGGTGAACACATCTCTCTCTTACACTCAGGTGATAAGAGGAATCCAGAAGGGTATTTGAGCTTTTCAGGCAACTGAGTTTAGAGAGAGGAAATGTGGTGTTTGAGACACCCCATTTGGAGAAATAAGGATCATGGGAACAGGTTCAAAATCCAAGAGATGATGAGAATTGTGGGGAAAAGGTAGTTAATTGTGCCGTTGTAGCTGAGAATTCACTTGAATTTGGAAGTGAAGATTTTTGATAACTGAAAAATGATCACTGGGTTTACTTATGGTATTTTCAGCAATAATTTTAGAACAGTTTGAATGGGCCTAATAATGGATAAATATGGAGTGCAGAGGAGGAAAAAAGGAAAGGGAGCTGAGGAAATGGGGGATACTTACAGTCAAGAAAGAAATAGGATGGGTATTGGCAGATTTAGTCAGAAGCGTTACAAGTGCCAAAGGAGAAAGAGACTAGGGAGAAGACCTGGGAACAAGTGGATCCAAGTATGAGCTTGGAGGAATTGATGAAGACTTAAATGAGGGAAGAAGGGGTAGCTTTGAAAGAGGCTCACTGGGAGGGTTATTCTCCCATCTTTATCATGCAATAAAGTGAGACACTGTTAAATTCTAAACCAGAATAAATTATGGTTGGGCTGGGGAGTGAGAAGGTGGTGTTCAAGTTGAGTTGGAGCAGGAACTAAAAGAAGAAAGTGACATTTTCTGGTCTGGGTTGTACTTGGGGAGTATGGGCATGTGGAATAGGACCTTACCTTACTTAGGCAGTCTTTTCAACATTTAAAGTTTGTAACTGTTGTCAAAGTTGCATACCTTTATCCCGGTGTAGGATATCTTGAAGCTTTGTTTGTCGTTTATTCTTTAATTCAACAAGTATTTATTGTGTCAAGTTTGTCCTCCGTGTTGGGGCTATGACAGTGAACAAATCTGACAAAAACCATTGCGTTAGATTGGATCCTAATTGGGACGATGATCATAAAGTCAACACAGTAAACAAAGTAAAATACACACAGTACGTCAGATGGTAAAATAGTTTCCACCACCAGATCCCTTTATGGAGGAACAGTGTGGGTCATAGTGAGCTATACCAATTTGCTTCTGCCCAGGTAATTGTCTTCAAGTTTTGTTGGTGGTCACAACGTACCATTTACATAGTGGTCCTCATCTCCAGGTATCATGCTTGACAAGCATGTTAAAAAGCTAAAAGTGACCTTCAAGTTATTTTCGCTTCTGAAACTAGCTTTCTTAATTCTTTCCTGAGTTAATGTTCCATTGATGATTTAGAGATTATTCATTTTAGGTTTTTAGGACATGAAGAAATATTAAGTTTAGATCCTTTTGTTTTTTTATTGCAGGTGAAATACATGGAGGAAGAGCGAAATTTTACCACGGAGCAAGTGACTGCCATGCTTTTGTCCAAACTGAAGGAGACAGCAGAAAGTGTTCTTAAGAAACCTGTCGTGGACTGTGTTGTTTCGGTGAGTTTGATCCCTACACATTATTGGGGTCTTGCATGAAGAAGCAGAAAGAAGAAAGCTGTTAATTGAAAATAAAATTGCTTTTTGTCTTAGGTGGTAATGGTTATTTTAAGACTTTATCAAGCTAGTTCTCATATTCTTGAATATTTTTTTCTGCCCCCTAGTTTTTGCTCATGATTCTGTTATTCTGTCTGTTTAAAGGCTTATCTCTAAGCCCACTTCTTCCTGGATTCTTTCTAGCACCTAGCATAGTGCCTGGCACATGGTAGCCACTTGTTTGTTGAATTAGTTGAATACTCTCAACTAGAAATACTGTTTTTTTCTTGATTTCTATCTCTGTATCTTCGCTGTTTTTGTATCCAGCGCTAAAGGCAAGGCAGCAGTAGACTTCATCTTGTCTTTTCCATTTCCCTCTTTAGACAGAAGCCTGGCTGTTTGTAGCTTTGTGCTTGTAGTATGGTGAAGTCCATAGGGACTGTTGAAATTTGGGTGGTTGTATTGGCCTTTCCAATGAATCTCCTCATTCTGCCGTTGTTATCTGATATTTTAGCTCTTTGGCCTCCTTTGCCTTTTTAAATTTTTATTTATTTTTAAAAAATTTTATTGAAGTATAGTTGATTTACAATGTTGTGTTAATTTCTTCTCTACAGCAAAGTGATTCAGTTACACATATATATGTTCTTTGCCATTATGGTTTGTCACAGGATATTGGATATAGTTCCCTGTGCTATACAGTAGGACCTTGTTGTTTATTGGCATCTTTTGTCTTAATTTTGTTGCATTGGTTGGCAAAGCAAGGACTGTTAGGTGGCTTATTTCACCTCACAGTTTTTTGACTGATGGGTTCCTTGGTTCTTGGCTATCTAGTAAAGTAGTACTGACATTTGTCAGGAAGAATTGGCTTATGGCTCATAACCCACATTTTGGGGATGCAAAGAATAAGAATGCTACTTCCCTTAAAGAGCTCAGATTCAGTACAGGCACTGTATTTCTTAGATGGTTTCTGCCTTCCCCCAAATGTCTGTTGGACTTTGAGATTTGTCCCTATTTCCCCCCATCTACTGCCCTAACTTTTTTTTTTTTTTTTTTTGGTTGCCACGGGAATTCATTATTTATTCTTTTTTTTCTTTTTTCACACATACACTGTATTTTATTTTTACAAGAGATAAATAGACTGACACCAAGCATTGTACATGGATGACCACAACAAAAGCAACAATGATTGCAATTACCAAACATGAAACACACTCTTACTATGTCATAATATTGACATTCAATCCAGTAATCCTCCACTGTAACAGCTCCTTTTACTGCTCTAACTTTGATTCTGAATTTTGCTCCATGTAGAAGTAAAATTTATGTAAAATGGCAAGACTGCCTGAGTGGCTTTTCCAGCTTTTGGGATCAAGTTAAAAGGTGATGAATTAAGTTATGTGTTGTGGGTCCTCAAGAGTTTTGGTGATTTGATAGGAGAATTTACAGGACTCAGAATAAAGCCATATTCACGGCTAAGATTTATTATAGTGAAAGGATGCAAAGCAAAATCAGTAAAGTGGAAAAGTACATGGACAATGTCTGGAGGAAAGCATATACAAGCTTCCAAGAGTCACCTTCCATTGGAGTCAGACCAGAAGTGCTTAATTCCTCCAGCAGCAAGTTGTGACAGCACGTATGAAATGTCATACACCGGCGAAGTTCTGCCTGAGCCTTGGAGTCCAGGATTTCTATCGGAGGTCATTCACATAGGCACGTTATGCCTTGCATGTACCAAAATTCCAGACTTGCAGAAGCAAATTAAGTGTAAAGCATAAACTACATTGTACAAACAGTTTAGGCACAGTGAGCCACTCTTATAATTTAGGGAAATTTTTCTGTTGATTTAGGGAACTAGTTATCATTCAAATTCCTAGATGCAGAAAAGGGCCAACCTTGCCATTGGGCCTAAGGATAGTGGTCTCTGGCCTCTGTGTGAACTCTTTTCTGCACAGTCTTCTCTGCACAGTCACTGCTCTAGCTCTTGGTACTATGGCATATCTGATTGCTATGTAAATAAGGCCTGGGTGGATTTTGCTTTACTTATAAATTGATTATTGTTAAAATATAAGCTTTATTTTTGGGGGAAGGTAATAGTAGCCCTCATGTTCAAATCAAATCAAATGTGTAAAAGGGTATATGGGAAGCTTTAGCACATCTGTTACCTAGTAAGTAGATTTTCCTTCCTAGAGGTTACCAGTTTTACCACTTTGTTACAGATCTTTCCAGAGGTTTTTATGTACCCAGGCAAATATGTATAGGTCCTTTTTTACTTTCATTTTTCTTTTAGTATATTTTGGACAATTTACCTTATATATGTTCCATAGCAGTAAAGAGGTGCTTCGTTCCTTTTAGTGCAGCACAGTGTCGCAGTTGATGTGTACCATAATCTGTTTAACTAGTCTCTTTTTGTTGGACATCCAGGTTGCTTCCAGATTTTGTTTTTTTTTTTAATTGTGAAGAATACTACAATGAGTAAACTTGAACAAGTATCATTTTGCTCTTATGTGATAAGTCTGTAGGTTATAGGCTAAATTCCTAGAAGTGCAATTGCTGGGACAAAGGATATGTGTATTTTAAACTTTAACAGCTGTTGTTTAATCGCCCTTTAGAGAATTTGTGCTGATTTACACTTATATCAGCAATGCATGAGAGGGCTTGTTTGACCACAGCCTCACCAGCACAGCTTATTGGTGTATTAAATAATTCTGATAGCTAAATAATGGTAGCAAAGTGTGTGTGATTTTAATGCTGATATTTTACTCTTCAGGTAAACTAGAACATTTTAAAATTTATGAACCATTTTGTATTTCGCTTTTTGTGAAATGTTCCTATCCTTTCCTCATTTTATTTTGAGTGTATGGTCTTTATTTTGATTTGTAGTTGTTCGAATATTAGAGAGATTATTAACTCTTTGCTGTTTTATGATGTGAGTTGCAAATATTTTTCCCCATTTGGTCATTAGAATTTTTTAATGAGTCAAATGTATCAACCCCCCTCCCCGCCTTTTTCTTTTCTTTTCTTCCCCAGCAAAACATTCTCTTATTTTTATCTCAGCAGATGTTCTCATTTGGCACCTGACATCAAACCAAAGACCTTAGTTCGGTGGGCTGAGACCATTTGTAAACTTAATATTTGTAAGTCTCAGTGCCTATGAGCATCAGAGCACCTGCCCTCCCTCTGATCCCTTAGGGGTGCCTAAATCTGTCTCAGGTGTGCTAACAGTGCTGGCCACAGGGTGGTGGAAAAGTCGTGGCACTGCCATCTGCTGGGATAGGAACCCAAGCTGCACCTTGAAAGCAAGCTCTTTTCAGGTCTCCAGATAGGGTCCCAATTATGCTTATTCAACATACTCTTGTCTGCCTGGGCTGGAATGAAGAAAGGACCATTTTCCCCAGTGGCACAGGAGAGGATTCACAAGCTGGTTTACACTTTTTAGAGCTCAAGCATCTAAGGAAGTCTTGTCTTGGGGGCTGGAGCAGTGCGCTCCCAGGTCAGTGCTGCTACCCAGGGGAAACCCCAAGTCCAACTTGGCAGCCTTTGCACAATGGGTACTTTCCCAGGCTCCATGAAAATATTCAGAGCTCATCAGAACATTTTACTTAAATGCAGTTTACAACTGTCAGAGGAGTTCAGGACTGTCTGGCCTGGGACTCTTATCAGGATCTCATTTTAGGATTAGTTATTCAAAGCATGAAATAAGGGGGAATACTTTTTTTTTTTTTTGCCATACCATGTGGCATGTGGAACTTGCCCGACCAGGGATCGAGCCTGTGCCCCATGCAATGGAAGTGCGGAGTCTTAACCTCTGGACCACCAGGGAAGTCCAAGAGGGAATACATTTTAAGGATCGAGGCTGCTCTTTGTAGCCCTGCTGAGGCAACTATTTAAGACATGATCAGTACAGAGAAAAGTGGGTACTCAGCAGGGCACAGCTGGCTTTCAGACCCAGACTTCTTCAGTGGTGTGGTTGAAGAGGGACTTCAGCTTGGGCATTCTGTCAATAGCTTATCCTCTGCAAGGCTGGTTGACCCAGCAGGTGCAGATCAAGAGCAGCTTCAGGAGAATGAAGACCAGAGACTTGATCAGGTCAAAGGAGAGCTCATTTTATTTTGAGTGTATGTTCTGGCATAACAACATCTTGAAAATGAACTTGAGGCTAAGAACTCTAAGGACGCAGAAAAGGCTGAGCATGGCCAGCTGCTTCTCTCTGCCCTGGAAGAGATGCACGGAGATGATAGTGGGGAAGTAGGTGCTGAGCCTGTTAGTGGCGAAGAAGGGCACAGACACGTTTCACCAGGAGAGGCTGGGAGCCAGGCTGTCCACACGCAGGGTCAGTAGCACAGAGAACACCAACAGGGCCAGCCAGGTGCTAGAAGATCTTGAAGGTAGTGAAGCCCAGCCACTGTTGGCGAGAAGAGAGCATCACGCAGGATGAGCGAGCCAGGGACAGCCGTACGTCCCACCCACCGGGCTGCGCCTCCAGTCCCCACGGGCCTCACTGATGTCTGCTGTTGTTGCTGCCAGGCGAGCGAGAGGCAGCGAGCAGCCCTGCCCGCTGCAGCCCTTGGCCCAGGTGTGCCACTGATCTCCCGGCCCCGGCTTGGGACCCAGCACTGGCCACCAGTGGACTCCCACCTTGACCTGCCGGTTCTTTTGGGTTTTGTGTTATATTTAGAAAATCCCATCTTTTCTTTGACGGTAAAGATTCCCTTTTATTATGGTACTCATGATTTTTAAAAAACATTTAAATTTTTGATTTGAAATATATTTTGGTATTAGGTGTATAGTAAGGATACAACTTTATTATTTTTTCTGTATGGCTGTCCATTTGTCCCAAGACTACTGAATAGTCCAACTTTCTCCTACTGGTTTGAAATACTTCCTTGATCATATACAGAATAAATTGCTGTAAGTATTTGAGGGTGTTTCTGGATTTTACTGTTGTTTGACAGGTATATTTTAAATGAGGGATCTCCATAATACAGTAAACTTTCAAATTTTTTTATAGGTTCCTTGTTTCTATACTGATGCAGAAAGACGGTCAGTGATGGATGCAACACAGATTGCTGGTCTCAATTGCCTTCGATTAATGAATGAAACTACTGCAGGTAAGAGACTATTAACTGAAATTTTTGACTTGCTCCATCTTGAAGGTTGTGAAATCTTAAAACCCTAGGTTTTCTTGTTCCCTGTTTTGCTTGGAGCACTTACCACCTGTGTGTCATAGTTTTTTTGGATACTCTGTCACATTCTATGAAGAGTTCACCTGAGAAGTGCTTTTTCTGTATCCTCATAGCACTTGCTTTGGTATTTAATTGCATGCTTGTTTGGAAAGGAACGCATTTATTGTGTGTTTGGAGCATTGCTTTGGTTTAAATATTGGGTTTTTCTCCAACTTGTGGATTGGTGGAGTTACAGGGGTGGGGTATAAAGCAACATCTCAAGGGGTGGACTATATGGGAATGTTGAGATGGCACAAGGATAGTAGAAACATGGGAAGAAATGTTTGGAGAAGTGGAGGAAGTGGTTTTGGGAAAAATTGCCAAAGTTGTTGGAATTGGAAATTGGAAACGTAAGGAAACCTAAGTGAATGTCGGCATTTAACTCTTTGAAGTTAGTGTTCTTCATGAATAAATCATTCAGAGCTTATAAAGATTTTGAGTCTTTCATGGATCTGTATACAGAGTCTGTTTTTTCCTTCTTAAATGAATTTTAAGTTTAGTACTTAAATGGTAACATTATGTTGAATTTTTTTCTTATTGTGTAGTTGCTCTTGCATATGGAATCTATAAACAAGATCTTCCTGCCTTAGAAGAGAAACCAAGAAATGTAGTTTTTGTAGACATGGGGCATTCTTCTTATCAAGTTTCTGTATGTGCGTTTAATAGAGGAAAACTTAAAGTAAGTATATTTTTTCCAGAAGACTATTACAAGTGTATGGTAATTAGGAATTTATGAGAGACAACTTAAAATAATTGGTTAAAGAATTTTGTTTCACTAGTGGAAACTTGGTATGAGCTATCTGAACTAGAAATTAGGTAGGTAGGGGTTGGGTGGAAGTTGTAAGCGCAAAATAATTTATCAAGAGTTGACAAGGTATGAAGCAAAGAGCATAGACCTTGAGGAAGAAACTCTTAGAGTCCTGAGCCTATTTTTCTTATCTATAATGTGGGGAAAATAATGCTTGCCTTGCAAGCTTACTAGGAGGAATCTTTAACATGTTCATATATCTTACACTGAGGATTGAGGAAATGATAAACGTATTCTCTTAAGGTTTTGAGTGGTCTGGGAACAGGATGGAGTGACTAGAACTTGGGTGGCCGAAAGAAACCAGGCTAGGAGTGATATTCTAGATGTCTGGAGATGTTAGAGCTCTGGAGAAAGCAGTTTTGTACACAGAGAAGTCTAGCAGTGTTAATGGCAGAGATGGACCAGAGGGTGATCATGGTCGCAGTTGAAAAAATTTTTTAAAAATATGTATACACATTTCCTGTATTAGTCTCTTTATTAAGGTAAAATTTATATAGAGTGAAAGGTATAGATTTTAGGTGTTCAGTGAGGGTTTTTTTTTAATTTATTTTTTTAAATTGAAGTATAGTTGATTTACAGTGTTGTGTTAGTTTCAGGTATGTAGCATAGTGATTCAGTTATACATATATATTCTTTTTCAGATTCCTTTTTCCCTTACAGGTTTTTACAAAATATTGAGTATAGTTCCCTGTGCTATGCAGTAGGTCCTTGTTGGTTATCTATTTTATTTATAGTAGTGTTAATCCCATCCTCCTAATTTATCCCCCCTGCTTCCCCTTTGGTAACCTTAAGTTTGTTTTCTATGTCTGTGAGTCACAGTCGAATTTGATGGTATATGCTAGTTCCTCAGTGGGATATAAAATCAGTCCTCTAGCTTGGTGATTTTATCTAGAATTTGCTTAAAAACCAAGGATATTTTGAGTATTTGATTATTTGGGTTCTGTATCAAGGTTCTTAGTGCCAGGTCTAAACTGGTTTTCTGCCTCCAATTTAGGGGTTGGTCGAGTGGACTACCTATCCCAAAATAAGTACTTGTTAGGTTTGGAAGGCATTTTGAGTTTCTCTTTGTTACAATCCTGTTTCTTTGAAAACTGGACTTGCCTCTGCTTTATATTCTGATTTGTTTCTATGGTTTATGTTTTTGTTTTGTTTTTTTAATGCAAACAAATAAATCTTTGGGATGGTTGGGAAATAAGAGGTTCACGATTTTTACAGATATGAATGATGGACCAAGTGTTTTTCTCACTGTTTAAGCCTTACTTTTATCCATAATAGGATTATTTCTAAATTCCATTTTGTACTCTCACTTTTTAACTTTAATTTAATTATTTATTTTTTATTTTATTTATTTATTTTTGGCTGCATTGGATCTTTGTTGCTGTGCGCGGGCTTTTCTCTGGTTGCGGTGAGCGGGGGCTACTCTTCGTTGCAGTGCATGGGCTTCTCATGGTGGTGGCTTCTCTTGTTACGGAGCATGGGCTCCAGGTGCGCGGGCTTCAGTAGTTGCGCGGCATGCCGGCTTAGTTGCTCCATGGCATGTGGGAGCAACATTGGCATTGTTGCTCCCCTGCATTGGCAGGTGGATTTTTAACCACTGCGCCACCAGGGAAGCCCTCTCACCTTTTTGGACAGAAGATACTGGCCATAATTTAGCCTTGTCTTTGAGTCAAAGTGATGTGTATTAGTTTCTGCTTCATTATCAGCTGTTACTTGTCAGTTTTCCAATTATAATTAAAGCTTAATTATCAAAATACTTATTATAAAATCAAATTTTGGAACATTTATGTATAAAGAAAAGACATTCATGATCTTATTACAGTTTGGTGTATTTCATTCTAGTCTTTTATGAAAACAAAATTGGAATTACACAGAACTGTGTCTGTTTTTTTTTTTTCCTCTCCTATGAGTTCACTTATTAAGAAAAACTTCCTGAGGACATTTAACATTCTTTGAAGAGATTGTTTTAAGGGTGTGGTTCATCACATATTTAGCCAGTCTTCTATTATTGGGTCTGATTAGATCTAGTTTGCTTCTAATCTGCCAGAGATTTGGAAAAGGATAACCTAACCTAATTAGTCTTCTATGTTGAATAGAAACAGATAGCTGTGAGTTCGGGCTTTAGCATATTTTCTGGTAGTAAATTGCATAGAACTAAATAAGCCTTTGGTATTATTCACAGTTTTGTGGTAGCAATAAGACTAGAACTGTACATGACATGTTAGTCTATTGGGCCTTGAATTATAATTGTTGCTTGGAGTCAGATTGGTGTAGTGGAGAAGGCATAGGTTTTGGAATTGAGGTTGGGTTTTGAATGCTACTTCTACCACTTAATATCTTTGTGACCTGCATGTTATCTGATCTATCTAGGTCTTTGTATCATCTGTAAATTGGGGATTACAATGTCTCTTTCCATAGTGGTTGTAACCATGATTAAATGACACATGCACATTGCCTTGTTTCAGCCTTTTTATGACAGTTTACCAGTTAAATATATATTGTGATAAAATTTTAAATTGGTTAGTTTTTGAATTAATTATCATCTTTTTTCAAAGGTTCTGGCCACTGCATTTGACACAACACTGGGAGGCAGAAAATTTGATGAGGTGCTAGTAAATCACTTCTGTGAGGAATTTGGGAAGAAATACAAGCTAGACATAAAGTCCAAAATCCGTGCATTATTACGACTGTCTCAGGAGTGTGAGAAACTCAAGAAATTGATGAGTGCAAATGCTTCAGACCTTCCTTTGAGCATCGAATGTTTTATGAATGATGTTGATGTATCTGGAACTATGAATAGGTAATCATATTAATATTTTGATGGTAAACTGAACTGTGATGTTTCTCTACTTATATTAGCCTTAATTAGCTAATTGTTGAAATTGTATGGATGTTATATGATAACTTCAGTTCTATAGGTAAAAATTAGAGGCCATTCAGGATCTTGCCTTTATTTTATTTAAAAAAAAAAAATTTATTTATTTTTATGTTTGGCTGCGCCTCATGGCACGTGGGATCTTAGTTCCCTGACCTGGGTTCGAACCCGCACCCCCTGCATTGGAAGTGCAGAGTCTTAACCACTGGACCGCCAGGGAAGTCCAGATATTGCCTTTGATGTGAAGGCTGGGTTTGGTTAGTCTAATAATGTAGACTATTAGGTTTAGGTTTGTTCTGGTTATTTGAATATTCCAGGAAATTGGCAGTTCCTTTACTTGTGCATGTATTACACGTGAGTTACCAGTTTCCATAAATTCAGGGCAAAGTGCTTTAATGCAAGATTAAACTGAATTTGCTTTAGTCATTGATTCAGAAATTGGTGTTTTTGAGTAGTTCAGTATCACTTGAGGACAACGGGTCTTCTTGTATAATACTACAAGAATTCTGGGTAACTGACATTTCAGGGCTATCCTCAGAAATACCCAGAATGCTTCTGTTATCTGGTTAGGTTGCTTGGATGTTCTTCAGTATGTGAACTCTACTGGTAGAATTCAGGCAAGACTGATGGCTTGTTTGGAGAAGGGTGGCCTGAGCCATCTTCAGAAAATTGAGATGGAGTCAGAATTGCTTTTAATCTGCCAGAATTAGATTACTGTGCCTAGTAACCAGATTTGTAGTCACCTTTCTCTTCTACTTGAAAGTGATGGTTTTCATTTTTATTAAACAACTTTTTGTGTATCTATGATGTGTTGGGGGAATCATACAGTATGTGTTTGGCTTCTTTTGTGTCTGGCTTCTTTAACTTAATGTTTCCTAGGTTCATGTATTAGTACCTCATTGCTTTTTATGGCAAATAATACTACATTTGTGTGGGTATATCACATTTTATTTTTCCATTCATCAGTTGATGGACATTTGGGTTTCCACCTTTTAGCTATTGTGATGAGTGTTTCTATGAACATTCATGAACAAGTTGTTTGAGTATATTGTTTTCAGTTCTTTTGGGTATATAGCTAGGAGGGGAATTGCTGGGTCACGTGGTAATCATATGTTTAGCTTTTTGAGGAATCACCAAGCTATTTTCAACGTGTCCAGTGCATCTCTAGTGGCAGTGCACACTTCCCTTCTAAAAGCTCGGAAGGGACTTCCCTGGTGATGCAGTGGTTAAGAATCCGCCTGCCAATGCAGGGTACAGGGGTTTGAGCCCTGGTCTGGGAAGATCTCACATGCCGCGGAGCAACTAAGCCCATGCACCACAACTACTGAGCCTGCGCCCTAGAGCCTGTGAGCCACAACTGAGCCCTCATGCCACAGCTACTGAAGGCTGTGCGCCTAGAGCCCATGCTCCGCAACAAGAAAAGCCACTGCAATGAGAAGCCCACTCACTGCAGCGAAAGGGTAGCCTCCGCTCCCTGCAACTAGAGAAAGCCTGTGTGCAACAACGAAGACCCAATGCAGCCAAAGATAAAAAATAAATAATAAATAAATAAATTTATTAAAAAAATAAAAGCTCAGAAATACTTATTTCACATAAAAATGAGTAAAATATAGAGTTACCATATGATTCAGCAGTTCCACTCCATACCCAAGAGAAATGAGAGCACATTTACACAAAAATTTATATATGAATGTTCATAGCAGCACTACTTATAATACCCCCAAAATGGAAACAACCCAAATGCCCATCAACTGATAAACAAAATGTGATATGTCCATACAATGGAATATTATTTGGCAATTAAAAAAAATGTTGTACAGATGCGTACTGTAGCATGGATGAACCTTGAAAAGTTTATGCTAGATGAAAGAAATCAGTTAAAATGGACTATATTTTGTCTAATTCTATTTATATGAAATGTCCAGAATGAGTGGTTGCCTAGGGCTGGAGGGTTGGTGGGGGAGTTGGGAGAATAATGTTAATGGTGATGAAAATACTCTTTTATAGGGTGATGAAAATGTTTTAAAATTGATAGTGGTGATGTTTGCACAATTCTGAATATACTAAAAGCCATTGAATTGTACACTTTAAATGTGTCAATTCTATGGTATGTGAATTAAATTTCAATAAAACTTTAAAAAATGGAACAACCTCTACTGCTGCTGCTGACATCTTTCTAGAATGCTCTCTGTACCTTCGCTTTTCATGTTTTTATTTTGGACATTTTCAAATATGCAGCGAAACTGAAAGAATTTTACAGTGAACATCCTTATCCTGCCACTTAGGGTCTACTGATAATATTAACTGTACTTGTTTTTTCCACATACCTATTGATCTATTCATCTCTCCATCCTTCTATCTACCCATCAATTTATCTATCTACCCATCAATTTATTTAGGCAAAGCTAAGAGTTTTAAAAAAATAATCATTCATTCATTCATTCATGCATTCTGCGCCAGGTCTTAGTTGCGGTATGTGGGATCTAGTTTCCCCACCAGGGATTGAACCCGGGCCCCGTGCATTGGGAGCATGGAGTCTTAACCATTGGACCACCAAACCGTCATTTTAAACTGTTTCGGTTGCTACACATCCTCACCAAATATTGGTATTAGTGATCTTGAATTTTTGCCATTGTGGTGGGTGCATTCTATACCTCCACTATTTTTCTTTTTTTTTTTTTTTGAGATGTAATTCATAAAAGTCACGCGTTTAAAGTATATAATTCAGTGGGTTTTAATATATTCATGGAATTGTGCAGCCATTACCACAACCCAATTTAAGAATATTTTCATCACCTCATAAAGAAACTCTAAACGAGCTATCATTCTGTGAAGAGACATGGAGGAACCTTAAATGTATATTTCTAAGCAAAAGAAGTCAACCTGAAGAGGCTGTATGATTCCAACTATATGACATTCTAGAACTATGTGACATTCTGTATGACAACTATATGACCTTCTAGAAAAGGCAAAACTATGGAGACAGTAAAAAGATCAGTGGTTAGCCAGGGTTCAGTGGAAGGGAGGGATGAATAGGTACAGAGGATTTTTAGGGTAGTGAAACTATTCAGTATGATGCTGTAATGGTGAATACTTACACCATCTGTCAAATCATGTAGAACCCTAATTTATACTATCATGTATCAACATTGGCTCATCAGTTGTTAGAAATGTATCTCACTAATGCAAGATGTTAACAGGGGAACTGGGTGTGGGGGTAAGAGGTGTATGGGAATTCTCTGTACTTTTTGTTTATTTCTCTGTAAACCTAAAACCAGTCTAAAAAAATAAAGTGTATTAATTAAAGAGAAAAAAATATCTGTACCCAGTAGCTGCCTTTCCCCATCTGTTCTTCCTTCCCCAAGCCCTAGGCAGTGGTTAATCTACTTTCTGTCTCTTTGGAGTTGGCAGTTCTGAACATTGCATATAAATGGGGTCAGTCATATATAACGTGTTCTTTGTGATCAGCTTATTTCACCTAGCATAATGTTTTCAAAGTGCATCCATGTTCCAGCATGTATCCGTCACTTTTATTGTTTTTGTTCTTTTTTGCTGAATACACTTGATGGATAATAGGGTTTTTCACACTATTTTGCCTGTGAATAATGCTGTTGTGAACATTCATGTGCAAATTTTGTGTGGTCATATGTTTTCAATTGTCTTGGATAGATACCTAGAGTGGAATTGCTGGGTCATATGGGAGCACCATGTATAACATGCTGAGCAATTGCCAAACTCTTGCAAAGTGGCTACACCATTTTACATTCCCACCAGGAATGTATGTGAGATCCAGTTTCTCTCCATCCTTGCCAGTACTTGTTATCTGTCTTTTTGATTATAGAGATTTATTTTACATAAAAGTGGAATGTGATTTAACCTATTATTGTTCTTTTCCATAGAGGCAAATTTCTGGAGATGTGTGATGATCTCTTAGCTAGAGTGGAGCCACCACTCCGTAGTGTTTTGGAACAGGCCAGTAAGTATTATTGTGACTGTTCATCTTGGGCTCTTTGGAAAATGTTAATTACTTTTTTTTTTTCCAGTTTTACAAATTTTCATTGTATGAACTACTTCAGTGCTATATGAAACTTATTTTTATCAATATCGTCCCCCTGGAGGACCTCCAATAGTGTCTAGGGAAATCTGATAGTTTTCCCAGGAAATGTAATTCAGATTCAAAGATGGATTTAAAGTCTCAGGTATTTCATGGTGGTAAAAATTGTCTTTAGCAGTGTTGCTGTGGTAGTCTTGTAGGTTTTTTTTGTCAGTGAATCTTTTGTTGAAAAATAAGTAAAGGGAGGATATGATAATCACATACTTAATAGGATGCTTTAATTTTATCTTGGGCTAAAAGGTGGAAGTTTGATTTAGGAATGCATTACTAATGTTCCGCAAACCTTTGACAAACCTTTTCCTAGAGTCCACTCTTGTGTTGGTTGCTATTTCATGGTGTTGAGATGTACTCTAATCTTGACACAGGCTCAGCTCTTAAATCAGAATGATTATCACAGAGGGGCATGTTCTTTCCATACTGGGTCAGCCCATTTCTTTAAATAGCCCTCCTCAACAAATTGTCAGTGTTTGTTGCACAAAATGTGACCAGGAAACCAGGTGGGTTTTGTTTTTTTTTAATTTTTATTTTTGGCTGCGTTGGGTCTTTGTTGCTGCGCGTGGGCTTTCTCTAGTTGCGGCGAGTGGGGGCTACTCTTTAGTTGCAGTGAGTGGGCTTCTCATTGTGGTGGCTTCTCTTGTTGCAGAGCATGGGCCCTAGGCATGCAGGCTTTAGTAGTTGTGGCGCACGGGCTTAGTTGCTCTGCGGCATGTGGGATCTTCCCGGACCAGGGATTGAACCCGTGTCGCCTGCATTGGCAGGCAGATTCTTAACCACTGCGCCACCAGGGAAGTCCCAACCAGGTGGTATTAAGAGGTGTTTTATGAGTGACAGCAGAGCCTTGGTGTGTACCTTCTCTCCTTCTGATATGAGGAGATTGTACCTGTGTTATAATCTGGCCTATGCTTATACTCTGGCTGGAGTGCTGGAGTGGCTAGATGTGCATCTGCATACTTTTTTTTTTTTCACGCCATGTCAGGGATAGTCCAATATTTTGAGGCCCTTTTATTTTCCTTATGGCCAGCTTAATTATTGATGTTTTAACATTTATTTGTGTGAGACTGTTTCCAAGATTGTAGGACTTGTGCACTGTAGGACATTAGGTATTCCTGACTCTCACCTCTTAAGTCCCAATATTGTCGTGCCACTCTGCCCTCATTATTTTGAGCACACACCTGTGTGTTGTGTGCACGCTCACATGTTATTGTGGAGGGGATTAGGAGTGGTGGGGTTTTGTTATGCATTTGTGAATTATTTTGTTGTGATAAGATGTTATATTGCTCTTTTTATTTCACTGTAAAATACTAGTTAAAAGATTCTTTTAATATAAACGTCTATTCTAATTGTTTTTAAATAGAGTTAAAGAAAGAAGATATTTATGCAGTGGAGATAGTTGGTGGTGCAACACGAATCCCTGCAGTGAAAGAGAAGATCAGCAAATTTTTTGGTAAAGAACTTAGTACGACACTAAATGCCGATGAAGCTGTTACTAGAGGCTGTGCATTGCAGGTGAGCTTGCTTTCTTTCACAGGTAGCCATTTATATAGGTCATTGTAAATACAGCAGTGGTTTTATGTATCCAGCTAGTTTGAGATTAGCTCAGTGATCTTAAGGTCTAAGATTCTAAAACTTCTGTTTTAAAATTGGTGTCAGAAGTGGTGTTCATAAGTGGAATTGTTTGTACTATATAACATGTAATAAGATGAAATAAGTCACTAGAAACATACGTAAGCCTGAAATACCACTAGAATTTGGCATATTTGTTGCATGAAGTAGTGTTATACATCAGTTAAATAAAGGTTGAGGTTAATGGAAAAGTAATAAGGAATAGCTAGATTATATGGGTGGTTTGACAAATGATAGACATTTATAAAACCACTTAGTTTAGGTACTATTAAGTTATTAATGTAAATAGATGTCTTCTGAAGTCATTCTTTATAGGTATTGTAATAATTAGTTCGTATGTCTACTTGTCAAATGGAATTTTTAAAAATTATTATTCTAGTGTGCAATCTTATCGCCTGCTTTCAAAGTCAGAGAATTTTCTATCACTGATGTAGTACCATATCCAATATCTCTGAGATGGAATTCTCCAGCTGAAGAAGGGTCAAGGTAATAATGTTTTTTAATCATTTTTGTACTTAAGTGTTAAGTCTTAGAAAATACTCTCCATTTCAAGTTATACACATCTGTAATATTTTGCTGTAGTGCATGAAAAGCAAAGTGATTATTTAGTCATTCATCAGAATAAGTTTGTGTCCTTACTAGCTTCTTTTATTTGATCCTGCTGAAATAATTGGTGCCTTTTATGTGCTGATTGGAGTATATATATATATGTTTAAAACTGACACTAGACACACACACACACACACATATACATATTTTTTTTCTTGGGAACTCTTAAAATCTGCAAACAGTGCCAGTTGAGAAGAGTAACTAGAGCTATACAGTAATTACAAACCTAGAATACATGGGTAAAAAGTGTTAGCAATGTCCTAAATTTGTGTTTTTGTCTTTTTCCTCTGTTCAGTGACTGTGAAGTCTTTTCAAAAAATCATGCTGCTCCTTTCTCTAAAGTACTCACATTTTATAGAAAGGAACCTTTCACTCTTGAGGCCTATTATAGCTCTCCTCAGGATTTACCCTATCCAGATCCTGCTATAGGTAAGTAAAGAGTTGAGAATTAAAAAAAAAAGAAAAGAAAAATTATGTGTGCTTGGGAGAACTGGAATAGCAAAGCAAGTAGAGTATGCTGAAATTTAGGTATTTTAGATCACATGCACAAAAAAACCACTTTCAGTCGTATTACCAGGTTTAGAACCAGCAGGATGGTCATTATTTAATTGGATCTCCTATTGTGGGCTGTAGTTCTTGTTTTCTTTTTTTTTTTTAATTAAAATTTTTTTAGTTTAATTTTTATTTTTATTGATTGATTGATTGACTGATGCTCTGTGCGGCTTGCGGGAAGTTAGTTCCCCGACCAGGGATCGAACCCACGCCCTCGGCAGTGAAAGCGCAGAGGCCTAACCACTGGACCGCCAGGGAATTCCCTGGGCTGTAGTTCTTGGTTAATGCACATTATTGTTATACCTTGTGCATAATGTGGTGCTAGTTACTGAAAGGAGTTGAAGAGGTTCAATTCTGACCCTAACATAGAGTTAGGTGTACACAGAAAATCATTAAGAAATTGTGATAATCAGTATCACAGGTTATGGAACCATGTTGGCTTGAGTCTTCATTGACTCTGAGAAACTTAGAATCTGGATATAATACCAGTCGAGGAGAGAGAAACTAGAGTTAACATGATAATTACAGAACTAGAATACATGGGTAAAGTATTAGGAATATCCTGAATGGCACTTAGAAGCTTGGAAAGTTAACCTACTCTGTTTTCCTCATTTTTAAAACAGGACTAGGTGTGATAATTCATACTTTACAGAGTTTTATGAATTAAAACACATAAACAAAACCCTGGTATAGTAACTGAATCTAGAAATGACAGTTTCTTGATAAGTGACAAGCAGTATGGAATCACTGGGGTTTTCAGTAGAGGAAAGTGGGACAAATCTATTCTAGGAATTTATCTGGCAGTAGCCTATAAAGATGAATTGGAATAAGGCACTGGAGGGAAGGACATGTTTGAAGAGTTAGGAGGTACTTGAGTCCTTAATTGAGACAAGATAAATAAGAGTTTGACTATATGTGAGAGAGGAAGGAGAAATCTGATGATTTAGTAAGATTCTAAGAGTGCCCACTGTGCTTATTTGAAGTATCATGTTACTGACCTTTCACTGAGAAATGGACATAACCTGGCAGTATGGGCATGTATTTGTGTTTGAATTCATCCTCTTAGGTTATGTGTTCTCTTTTGTCTTTCTTATGTCCTTAGCTCAGTTTTCAGTTCAGAAAGTCACCCCTCAGTCTGATGGCTCCAGTTCAAAAGTGAAAGTCAAGGTTCGAGTAAATGTCCATGGCATTTTCAGTGTGTCCAGTGCCTCTCTAGTGGAAGTGCACAAGTTTGAAGAAAATGAGGAACCGATGGAAACAGATCAGAATGCAAAGGAGGAAGAGGTAATCTAGACAATCTTATACCATTTTAGGCCATTCGTAATGGCTCAGAGGTGACACTTGTCTAGAAATTCTAGCAAATAGACTGGGTGACAGAGCTGCTGAGAGTAGGTTTGCATGCATACCCCATCATATGTGAACTAACACAAAGTCTTTATACAGAATTTGTATAGAAATGGGACATAGTTGGCTTCCTCCTTCAGACCATGCACCTCTCAATTTGACTTATTCTTGGTTCTTTCTGATTACTGGGGAATGCTGAGTCTCAGTTGATTATTTCCACAAGTAGCATAGAATTCACACTTATTTGTTGGAATCATGCACTGAGTCTTGTACTTATTGTGTATAAAAATCAAGGCTTTATAAAACTATAAATGTTTGGGGTCTCATCCCCACAGATTTTGTTTGACTTGGTCTGGGCTAGAGCCCAGGTGTCAGTTTTAAGAGCCTCCAAGGTCATTATAATGTGCTGCAGGCATTGAAAGCCAGTGTGGTTCAAGGTCTCTACAAACTTCTCCCTTCTTTGTCATTTCTGTCAGCCTTTGTTCTTTTAACACCTTTAACAGAATTTTCAAGGTGTCCACCTCCCCTAATGTACACAGTGGTTGTACTTTTGAGGATGGAAAGGCTGATTTAAAAACTGCTAGAAAAAGTTAAGACTTTTGAGAGAAATGTATTCATGAGAAAGCTAGGAGAAACTCATGCTTTCTTCAGATTTTATTGTGTTAAGTATTGCCACGCTGTGTGCTTATAAGTACTGCTATGGTTTTACAATGTAGTTCTATAGCCGCTCTTATTTATATAAGGGCAAGGCAAGAGTTATTTCCGTTGTACAGATGTAGTAACCGAGATCCAGAGAGGAAAACTTTCATGCTCTAAGTATAACGTATGTGTTATAGCTGGAATTTGAGTCTGGGTTGTCTGATTGTTGGTAATTAGCAGGAATTGCACATCATGTGATTTTGCCAATGTGTCATGAAGGTTGCTTAGTCTTTCACTAGTATTTCCTAGTTTCAGGATTTGATGTGACCTGTTTTTCAGAAGATGCAAGTGGATCAGGAGGAACCACACGTTGAAGAGCAACAGCAGCAGACACCAGCAGAAAATAAGGCAGAGTCTGAAGAAATGGAGGTATGAATTGTGTTTTAGAGTATGATTTGCTGTCTTTTTACATAATGGTTTTGGCTGACATATGTCTTGGAAGGGAATTATATTAGAAATCTTCATTTATCTGAACAGTCTTTAAAGCAAGATTTTGTAGTATGGTTGGAAAGTATCTTTGGCAGAATGGTCTTTGAACTTTAGTCTGGATGGTTTGTGGGAAGAAAGCACTCAGAAGCCCTAGTTTTACTAGGCTAGTGAGTGATTGGTTCATGCTGGTTTCTGAATGGCTGTTACTAATAGTATCCTACCCATAATTTATTCTTTACTAATAAACAATGAAAGATGGTTTTTTCAAATTTTGTCAACTCTCTGAAACTTGTCTTTTTGTTGAAATACACTGTTTTAAATAATAATGTTTTGAAATATATTTTGTAAATAATGTTAATATTTATCCCAAGTATTTAAATGAATATGTAGCATTTTTGGATCCTTTACAACCTGTTCTTTAACTTTTGAGTTTTCATGTTTAAATTTTGTCATCAGCATTGAAAACAGCTTTTCTTTCAAATTATTTATGACATTGCAGTGTATAATTTCACCTTCTAAGGTATTTCTGATTGTGGCATTTAAAAAAGTTTGGCAGAGCCTTTAGGAGGCTTAAGTCTGGTACCCATTTTCATGTCAGTTAACAAATTTTATTCCTTTAGCTGTGCAAATAATTGTAAAAAAAAAATGGCAGAGGAAATCATCCTCATAGATGCTTCAGTGTACTGTAGGCCTTTTCCAAGGTGGAAGACCTGTTATAGCCTGGGTTGGGGGCAGCAGTGGGCAAGAGAAGTATGTATTTTTCTGTGTTTGGGAAGGTCGGGGAGGAGAAAGGAGAGAGGTGGACCTGCCTGCCTGCCCGGCCCCCCCCGCCCCAATGCCATGGAGCTGTGGCAAGTTTCATGGGGTTTGTTATTTATGTTGCTTCCCTGAGGTGGCTCGGGAACTGACGCCTTTCATAGTATTGTTTCTAAGGGAAATAAAATACAAATGATACATAAATCAGCCCTGATTTAAGATTTGGACAGGAGATGGGGAAATGACTTTGTATTCTAGATTACTTGAAAGTTACAAATAAAAAACAACTGGAATGGATATTTTTCTAATTTGTGGATCAGCAAGAGCTTTCAAAGCATAAAAGCAATGAAAGTAATCACAAAGGAAAAGGTAGATAGATTCAACAATAAAAGCTTGCATAGACAAATAACAGAAGATTAGAAAAAAACTAGAAGAGTCAATCACTTAGGGGGAAAAATCACAAAGATCCCAAGAGAACGCTGGATGAAATATGACTAGGCAATTTGAAGAAATAAGTATGCCTTATAACTGTGTGAAAAAAGGTTATTGACCCAACGAAAATAATAGATCATGGTAAATGAATTCCTTTTTTTGGCCAGGGTACAGTGGAATGGATTCTGTTACTCCTTGTGAGAATGTAAATAGGTGCAGATACTCTGGAAGTCATATTACTACTGTATTTCTGATCCTTAAAAATTTCATACCCTCTCCCCACTAATTTCCTCTGCATGTTCATATGTTTAGATAAGAGTGGAAGTAAATTAGAGAATATTTAATAGTGATTATATGTTGATAGTGGGATTATGGGAGGTTGTTTTTGTGTGTATATGTATGTAAATAAGTGTATGTGTGTGTACAGATCAGTAGTGTTAAGTATAATCACATTGTGCTACAGTCTTTTTCATTTTGCCAAACTAAAACTACCTATTAAGCAACAATTCCCCATTCCTCTATCCCTCCTCCCCCCGTCCCCTGGCAACCACCATTACTTTCTATCTCTATGGATTTGACTATTTATAGTCAAAAATATTTATATTTTTTTAACTTTCCAGATATTGTAAGAACACAAACTAAGTTAATAAAAAAGCAAAGCCAGCCTTTGAAACATGACTCATTTGGAAGTTTAAGAGTCTGTATAAGTGTTCTTAATGATTTCTGTTATTTTAGACTTCTCAAGCTGGATCAAAAGACAAAAAGATGGACCAGCCCCCTCAAGCCAAGAAGGCAAAAGTGAAGACCAGTACTGTGGACCTGCCAATTGAGAATCAGCTGTTATGGCAGATAGACAGAGAGATGCTCAACTTGTACATTGAAAATGAGGTGGTTATTTTAAGTCTTTTAGAACAATAAGCTAAAAAGTTAACGTGACCGTAGTGTTCAAACTCTGTGTCTAGTGACCTTCATGTGTTTTAGGTTGTATGGGGTTTGAGAACAATTTTAGATTTTGGGGTGTTGGAGGACAAGTTTAATAGATCCCAAGACTTAACATCAAAATTCTTTTATGGTGATATTATGTCTTTATTGCTAAAAACTCTGTTATGAGATCTTTGACATTTAGGGGAGGTATCATTCATGTTTGGGTGTGTGAGTTTGGTTGTTCACTAGCGATTGGGATGTTTGAGGCCAGGGTCAGGGAAGTTGATCAGCAGGAGAAATCACATTAGCCTTAATATTTTGTTTATTAGTTCCTTTCCCTGTTGCCAGTCAATATGTAACTGTAGTTATGGTGAGCGATGCAAGGTTTGGGACCCTGGAGCACAGTTATTCAATTAATTATTGTCTGTGAGGTTTCTCATCATATGTACATTGGATCTTAGAATAGTTTTGTTTCATAGACCCTTTAGCATCTATACTATATGAATAATTTGATTTTCCTGGGTATGTAATACAAGCAGAGTATACTCACCTTGTGACATTGAACTAATAGTTTCTTAAAGTTCTCTTGTCTTAAATTCTTTTCCTTATTTTTGCTTTTGAGTTTCAACATCTTGATATTTCTTCTATTGCTCTTTTTTTCTAAGCACACCCACAGAACTCTCACTTGATCTTCATAATGTACTAAGGACTGATGCTTCCAGCTCTCTTTCCGTGGATGATTCACAGAACTAAAAGGATTTGAGGAAGAAGGCTTCTCTACCTTTATATTACTTAATAGTTAAGGGGAAATTGTCTCAGTTTTCTGAATGTCTGACTGTACTGTTCACAGGGTAAGATGATCATGCAGGATAAACTAGAGAAGGAGAGGAATGATGCTAAGAATGCAGTAGAAGAATACGTGTACGAAATGAGAGACAAGCTTAGTGGTGAATATGAGAAGTTTGTGAGTGAAGATGTAAGTATGTGCTGCAGTGTGCCTGCTTAGTGTGCGTCTTCCGGCAGGATGCTTAAATGTAGTTAACAAGGGAAGTTTGTATCTGTAGGTATACAGAAAAATGATTAAAAATGCACTTTTTTGGGGAGAAGTTTTATATCGTTTTATTTTCTATTGATAGAGTGTTTCCCAAAGGTTAGACTTTGTGCATCACTCTTTTTTTGGTGTGTCACTTTTTGATACATTTTTGCATGCTATTTTTTACCTAGTATTTTTCTTTAAATCAGCTTACTTTTCCCTGATGTTTATTTTAACTCACTTCTTAAAAAAAATTCAGTATAATTGACATATAACTTTATATTAGTGTCAGGTGTACAACATAATGATTCGATGTTCGTATACATTGTGAAATGATTACCACAATAAGTCTAGTTAAACATCCATCACTACACGTACTTAAAAAATTTTTTTTCTTGTGACGAGAACTTTTAAGATTTATTCTCTTAGTAACTTTCATATATGCACTACAGTATTATTAACTATGTAACTCACTTAGTTTTAAATGTAGTTTTTAATTCTGAAACTTTCAAACATATCCATATGTCCCCTACAGCGGAGAAAATAGTGTAATAAACCCCCTTGTACCTATAAAACAAGATAACATTTTGTCAGTCTTGTTTTCCATATCCCCATCTCTCCACTCCCCCGTATTTTAAAGAAAATCCGTATATATCATAGTCTGTGCCTGTTTCTTCATTTGTGAATCAACTGATTTTTGACTGACTAAATTGCAATATTTCCTTCATCTTTAGGACCGTAACAATTTTACCTTAAAACTAGAAGATACTGAAAATTGGTTGTATGAGGATGGAGAAGACCAGCCAAAGCAAGTTTATGTTGATAAATTGGCTGAATTAAAAGTGAGTGACTCTTGAAAGCAGAAATGCTGTAGTTTCCATGGAGAGTATCTCAAAATTGAGAGTAATTCTCATGTTAAGTAATTGAAGGCAGGTTGAAAGTGACTGAAGAGCTATACTTTTTATCACTTAGGTTCACTATCTTTCTTTTAGAACTTTGTAATAGCAAAAGAATTTTTCTGGAAATTGAGTTTAGACCTAAACTGTTTCACTGAATTGGAGCTTGAGTATGTTCTTGGTGTCAAGAGATTGAAAGACTAGCAAGATGCATCCCTGTCCTAAAGGTATTTGCAATGCAGTTGGAGCAGGGCTGCGTGTATACAGCTTTGATTCTCAGTAGAGCAGAAGCGTCTGGTTTTGTATATAAAGAAGCTGATAGTCACACCTTAGAGTTAAAAGCACAAAGAATTATTTAAAGTTGAGGGCTTTTGTTTGGAAAAAGATGCAAACACACAAGAAGAACTTTTTGCATTTCTCTGGATTACTTCGTTTCTTGTCAAACTGGGCCATTGTGACTAACCTCTGAAATGGAATTGCTGAAGGACAGTGCCTGCAGTTTCCTTTCATTCTGGCAAGAATATTAAGAGTCTCCAGTGACATCCTTCCCATTGAGGTTTTTTTTTTTTTTTTAAATTTTATTTATTTATTTATTTTTGCTGTGTTGGGTCTTCGTTTCTGTGCGAGGGCTTTCTCTAGTTGTGGCAAGCAGGGGCCTCTCCTCATCGCGGTGCGCGGGCCTCTCACTATCGCGGCCTCTCTTGCTGTGGAGCACAGGCTCCAGACACGCAGGCTCAGTAATTGTGGCTCACGGGCCCAGTTGCTCCGTGGCATGTGGGATCTTCCCAGACCAGGGCTCGAACCCGTGTCCCTTGCATTGGCAGGCAGATTCTCAACCGCTGCGCCACCAGGGAAGCCCCGCCATTGAGGTTTTTGATTTACTCTTTATTATGGGAGATGTCCAGCACATGAAAGTAGACAGAATAATAGCTTCAACTGTTGTCAACTTATGTCCGGTTTTGTTTCATTTCTGCTCCTTTCCACTCCCAGTTATTTTAAGCAAGTCTCTCAGGTTATATTTAATCCAAAAATATTTCAATGTGTACTTAAAAGAAAATGTAGCCTTAAGCTGTACCATTATCACAGGCATAAAAATTCCTTAATACCACCATATTTTCAGTCCGTTTTCAGGTTCCAGTTGCTTCATAAATTATTTTTTAGTTTGTTTGACTCAGGATCCAAACAGGGTCCATACATTCTGTTGATATGTCTCTTAAATCTGTGTCTGTAGTTCTCCTTCCATCATTTCTCCTCCCTTACTTAGTTGATGAAAAAACTTGATCATTCGTGCTGGAGGATTTATTCCTGGTCTGAATTTTGCTCCTTTTCAACTCTGGTGTTTAATCTTATCTGGTAAATTGATGGTTACAGCTGGAGGCTTTGTCAGATACAGGTTTAAAAAAAATTTTTGTTTTTATTTTTTCAAGTGTACTTCATATATGGTGTTGTCTATCACTGTCTGGAGGCACCTAATTTTTGGTTGTCTCCCTAATGTATTTTGAGAACTAGGGTTCAAGTGACAAGTTGAAGTGGCTCCACTTGGAACAGTATTGAGGTATATTCTCATGTAGACTGAGGATATATTTCAATTGGCTGGGGAAAAATATTCAACTTCTTATATATAGAACATGGAGATTAAATGTATTTTAATTCATAATCAATCTTAGTAGAAAGATACTACTCTTACAGTTTAAACTCCCCTGTGAAGAATTTGTATATTCTCTCTTCTGTTAAGAATCTAGGTCAGCCTATTAAGATACGATTCCAGGAATCTGAAGAAAGACCAAAATTATTTGACGAACTAGGGAAACAAATCCAACAGTTTATGAAAGTAATCAGCTCTTTCAAAAACAAGGTATCTTTTTTTTTTTTCTCCTTTTCCCTACTGTTGTTTCGGTAGAGTTAAGTTTTGAGACATTTACGTAGCAGTTCTTTGTCTTCTTTTTAACTGTTGTTTAATGATAGTATTTTCTTTTGGGATGTTAATGTAATGTATAATATTTTATATAATCTTACTAAGAACCCTGGGATTTGCTGCTTCTCTTTAATAAGGGGACTATGGAATTGAGCAATATTATTCAGCTTCCTTTTCTTGTTATGAAATGTTTGATCATTGACTTAACTTGCTCTATTTTGGTGTTAGAACACATTAGGCAAATAATTTAGTTTGTTATGCAGATGTAGGACTGTCTCAACAATAAACTACTTTCATTTTTTTTGAGCACTATATGATATATATTCCATAAGTATATTATCTGATTAAATTTTCACAGTACCCTTATGAAGTAGGTGGTAGTATCAACATTTATAGATAATTTCTAACTTCTTTAATCCTAACCCAAGGTTACTATTGGGGGAGCTGGGATTTGGCCTGAGGTCTGATTCCAAAGTTTGGATTGCTCTCAAACTTTGGTAAATAGTTTGGTTAACTCCACTATTATACTCCGGGTTCTTGATGTATTGTCAGTGTAAGAAACTTTAAGACAGATAAATTGAGCTTTCTAAAAAAATTACTTTTAATTAAAAAATTTTGCTTCTGAAAGGCCTCTTTTAAAAAACTGTACTCATTATTATTTTGGTTCCTAACAAGGATGCCTAAACCTCAGGTCTCATACCTAATGACATGTAATTTTTTTTTTTTGCATTGTGGAATTATAAGATTTTGTGTAAAGCATGTGCTGTTTATACTGCTGAAGCATTTTAATTACCACCTTGTGTAATTTTGGCCTTTAAATGTTATTTCCTCTGTTTTAAAAATTGGGGTTACTTTTCTGAATTTTTCGGGAATTGAATGTCTATGTAGTTTGTGAGGCTAGATGAGCTTCATTTTGGGAAAGATTGTAACTTTTTGGAAGATGGTAAAGAACTAGACAATATATGAGTAGGGACAGTATCATCCTTTGACACTTGTCTGGTTGGCTACTGGTTGCAGGAGGACCAGTATGACCATTTGGATGCTGCTGACTTGGTGAGGGTAGAAAAAAGCACGAATGAGGCCATGGAGTGGATGAATAACAAGCTGAATCTGCAGAACAAGCAGAGTCTGACCGTGGATCCAGTTGTCAAGGCAAAAGAGATTGAAGCTAAAATTAAAGTAATGTATGATTTTAAAGATTTAATAGTCTTTTCTAGTCAGTCTCATTATTTATTATTAATAGGAGAGAATTTCATTATTGCATCTTTGCTTCTGGCTTGGGGATAGGGTCGGAGAGGGTGGACTTGGATTTTAGTATGCCATGTAAAATTTGTTACAAGAAACCACAGTTTTCTCTCCTATTGTTCTAGGAGCTGACGAGTATCTGTAGCCCTATAATTTCAAAGCCAAAACCCAAAGTGGAACCTCCAAAAGAGGAGCAAAAAAATGCAGAGCAGAATGGACCAGTGGATGGACAAGGAGACAGCCCAGGCCCTCAGGCTGCTGAGCAGGGTACAGACACAGCTCTGCCTTCGGATTCAGACAAGAAGCTTCCTGAAATGGACATTGATTGATTCCAACAATTGTTTATATTAAAACAGACTATTATAAAGCTTTAAGTTGTCAACTTTGTTCTAAATATCAACTAGAGCAATTAAATACTGGAGATTTCTTAGTTTTTAGGGGATTTGGGGGGGGGATATAGGTAATGTATGGAGCATTTTGACTTCGAAATAGTTAGATACAGAAATGAAGTGCATTGTATCTTTTTCATAATGGTACTATTTAGAAGCCCAGTTAGTCTTACTGAGCTTATGCTTCACTCCTTTTATGTTTAATCATGCTTATACAAAGAGAAGTTTGTTTTAAAAAGTTGAGCTATAGCACAAGCTATACCTAGCTATCAAGCAGACTTTTTGTTATGACATATATGGCAGGAACTCTAATTGTGCTTCACACATCTGCTGTGGAGATTGCCACAAAGGCTCCCTGCTTGGTGTGGGGATGGGGGAGGGGTCTCCCTCTGTTTCTGAGGACTAGAGAGCATGGCATGGATTAACAGAGAACAACAAAGGTATGCTCTGAGCTTCTTCACGTGTCAGTCAGCTCCGCTGGGACTCCCACCCCGTCTTCCTATCTTCCCATCTTCCCCCAGTTAAAGGAGCTCCTATTACAAATGCCGTGTGTTGCTCCTGGGAAAATAGATCCTTTCGTGTGGAGCAAGTTGTTAACTGAGGATTTTAGACCTGGAGGCTCTTCCTGAGAATGTATGTTCCTGAAAGTATGTCCACTAATATCCCAAGTATCAAAGTCTAAATAATTTTCTCTTCGGAAGGTTAGAATTGGGTAGACGTACTGTTGGATATAGGCATGGTAAATTTAACTGAGGGATTGATTCTTGTTAATTATGGTGTGAAGATTTGTATCCTGGCCTGCTTATTCAGGTTAGAGATGTTCTGTGTAAATTTGAGGTATAGCTTGAAGTCTTAAAAGAGTTAAAAGTTCTTTTTTGCTCATTCACAATCACTTACGTGTTGTGTTAATATCTGTCATGAATCTGCCAATTTGTATGTGTTAAACAGCGGACAGATCATACAAAAAACTAAGATGCACTGGATTGTACTGGATGAGTCTGAAATAAGTGTTAAAGAAGTGTGGTGCTGACTTTAGCAACACCTCATTCTTACTGTGCAGCCAGTGTCAGGAGCACCAAAGCATTCCCTGTGACTGCCCTTTGGGCCGTGTTGATAGGAGTGAGGCATTTTGGAAACTAAGGGAAACCTGTAGTATTAGAGGCCAGAGCTGGTACCTGCCCTAGAAACTGTTAAAATCTTTGTTGGTTACTTTTTGGACCTTTGTAATTATTAATCTGTGTAACAGAGAGCTGCTCTGTTAATTTTGGCCTATGTTGTTAGAAATAAGATTATACCTTGCATATCTAGAATAAGTTTCTGTCCATCTCTGCACTAAAAAATTTAGAGTGTTACAAGCTCTACAGTGCTATAGAGAAACATCACTTAGTGGAGGAAGGTGGAAGTGTATTTATGTCGGAGTGTAAGCATGTGTGGAAGCCTCGCAGCACCAGGACTTGGCCCTGTTCTTAGAGCCTCCTCTATCCATTCTCTACTTGTCCTGCTTCAAGAGTTCCAGCTGGCCTGCTGTGAGGCCTAGAGCTACTTAGGAGTGCTGGCTGCAGGATTAAGCCAATTCTTAGGCAACTGACTCAGTTCCTAATGGCCATTTCTTCTAAAAATTTTCTTCTGTGTGTGGGGGCGGGTGTGGGTCTTGGGTTGGGGGTGAGTTTGAGGTTTAAAGTTTAAACTAGAAATAAGATGATGTGGTCTGCTTGCTCTCTGTTTAGATAGGCTTTAAGACCAATTGGATTTACATGGAGGCCAGGCCAGAGAATGGTAATCGATGACTTGTGTGCAGACAAGCATTTATCCAGGTTGCATTGTCCCAATTGGTTTGTTAAAGCTCCAGGTTACGTTCTTACACAAAGAAAAACATTCAGTAAACATGAGACAAGTTTTAGGAAAACTTAATAAAAAGAAACCTGTCTTACACTCAAAGGAATGGTTTTCTTAATTTCATAATGAAGGGTGTGTATGTGTGTATGTTTGTATGTTTTTGTGTTTTAAATAAAAACTCTTCTCTAGAGGTAAGAGTCCTCTAAGCTAAATTCCAAGTAGTTAACATTTGTCAGAGACCTCCATTCTGAAGAACGTTGGAGGCTTAGCACACTGGGTGGTAAGAAGTAGCTCTTTCCATACTTATTCTCCCATGCGGAGTCCTGGCCCAGTTCTCTGACTTAGAAATCCTTACCTTGCTCCTGTGACTGGGCCTTTGAGGGTTTTGATATTAGCAGGAGGTGGGTTACGGCCCTATAAAGGCCAGTGCCAGGACTGATGACTGCCCCTTCAAAGAACAGGACATGGCCCAGAATGTGCTAGTAACAGTTGTTACCAGTGACAGTTCCAATAGTGTGTGCATGCATGTGCGTCTTGGTGTGTATATGGGGTGGTGTTGAGTGTTGAAAGGGGGTGAAGCCACCAGAAGAGACCCTAACTATACAAAGCATAGGGCCTAGATGGGGAGGGGTCTGGGGCCTTCCTCCCTGTAGTCCTGCTACTTAATAGTCCCGGTGCCAGGCCTACCAACAGGGCCTGTGCCCCGCCACCTTCAAGAAGTGTCTGGAGTAAAGTCTTTTTTTTTTTTCTGGGCCTCTGTCTTAGGGAGAAGAGTGGGCACCTGGTAATATGAGTGGGAAGCCAGCTAGCTAGTGATTATCCAGAGTGTAGCCATTTTATAGGGCTGTTGGAATCACCTGGAAAGAGTAGCATACCTGTTTACCCAGGAGAGATACCAGCATCCCTGGTGTCACTGGGGAAGAGGGTGTTGGAGGCAAGCCAGGGCTGGTGGGAGGGTTTTGCAATGGGGCAGCTTCAGCTTAATGTGAAGGACTTCTTTTATGGCTCCCATCGGGTTGGTGAGAATTCACACAGAGGCTTTAGAGCAGTGGCCTTTGAGATGCCTATCAAACATCTTGAGGGGTTTTTGTTGGGGCACTGTCAGAGGTGGTAGGGCTGAGAGACTGGAGTCATGGTGTGGCGCACTGGGGCTTTTAGCCTGACCTGAGAGTGACAATGTTTTAGGGATGCTCATGTGACATGTGCAGAGTGAGTGGGGCCTGGGGGAAGTTGGAGGTAGTGGAACTTTTAAAATAATCCACGTTTTAGGGGGATGAGCCAAATGAAGGGGGAAATGGTAGGTCTTGGTACGGGAGGAAGGGGGAAGATGGAAAAGTGACTTTAAAACAAAACCATGCTGTTAGAAGCAGAGGAAGTAGTTAACCTTTATGGGGTAATGACAAGGCAACTCAGGCTAGGCTTCAGGGGCCTATTGACATTTTATATTGATCTGGCTTTTGGTAGTACACGTTGTATACTTGATTGATTTCAATCATTTTTCTTTAGCTTTAACAGATCATTTCTTATGTAAAATTATAATACAGGTTATAAAACAATACGCACAGCTTCCCACGTTTGGAAAGAACATGGAATGTGTTTGCATAAATATCAAAACTGGATAGGTGTTTCAAAATGAAATGGTTTTCTCCCAGTGTGGGATTGTGAGTGATTTCTGTTTGTAAGTTTTTGCTTGTTTGTATTTTCTAAGATTTCTGTAATAAGCATTTTGGAATTTTATAATGTTAAACAAATTAAAAGTATATTTCAAAAAGAATGGCTCCAAGGTTTCAAACCTGGAATAAAAGATGTAATAGACATGTGGAGCTTCCGGTCTGCAGGAGTCAGTGCAGATGTTTGTGAGAGTCTGGATAAGATTAGGAAATTGTACAGACATGGAATCGAGAGATCCTGAAGATACAGTTGGATGCGGAAGGAAGCTTTGGGGGTCAGGGTTTGTTCTTTCTGCTTTAGAGAGTGAAGGATGGTGTTTGGCTGTGTCAGGAAGAGGAAGCGGAAGCTTTGAAGGAAACAAGCAGCTGCCAGAGGGGAATGATCATCCATGAGGCATGTTAGGGAGGAGGGAGATTTGAGAAGTGAGAGGTGGCAGTGGCCAGTGAGGTTAGATGCTGAGAGGATGCTTTAGAAGGGGTGTAGCTGGGCTTTGTGGGCGTGCAGTGAGGCCTCAGGTGGAGGAGAGTATCTGGTCAGGAAGCTTGGCCTAGTTGAAATGAGGGATCTACTTGGGGAGGAAGGAGGTTGGCAGCATCCTAGGCCTGCTGTCTTGTGTGCAAAAGGGGATAGTTTCCTCCAGTTACCCGGAGACCATGGCATTCCTTTCCTGGGTGGTGCTCCCTTGCCTCTGGCTGGAGCAGCCCTGGGATATGACCCTCAATGCCCTGGTCCTCTGAGCTGGATTACTGCAATTTGGAGCAGGTGCCATAACTGTAGAAATGAAGGAGGTGACCTCTTAAGCAGCAGGGTAGGAGGCAAAATGGAAAAACGGCCATGTTGTTGGGATGGGAGCAACATTTCCAGGATGGTAACGGAGGGAATACATTTCTGGGGGATCAGGGAAGGGAAGATCTCAGAGGATGTGAAAATACAGACTGCTTTCCAGATCAGTCCAATAGCCATGAGCAAGTGCCACGCTAATCCTGACCTTGTCACTCCAGTTTTGACACATGCTATAAGGTCAGGGAGGGAGAAAAGGGGAAATACTTCTAACCTGGGATTTGCCAGGTTCAAGGACAACAAGCAGAAAAAAAAAATGGAGCTATGTTTGGGGCCATTTCCATTAGTTGTGTCCGTGTGTACATCCTTCAAAGGCCAGGTAGACTGGTAAGATTTGGAGTCCTGGATCAATGGAGGGAGAGAGAGCACTTAAAATTCTTATCACAAGTAAGCAGGCCCTTCCCTAACGCATACATTGTTTTCTACACCTGCACATTATTTATTTTAATTAATTAATTTAGTTTTGGCTGTGTTGGGTCTTCGTTGCTGTGCGCGGGCTTTCTCTAGTTGCGGTGAGCGGGGGCTACTCTTCGTTGTGGCGCACGGGCTTCTCATTGCGGTGGCTTCTCTTGTTGCGGAGCACGGGCGCCTGGGCTCTAGGCGCACGGGCTTCAGGAGCTGTGGCTCGAGGGCTCTAAGCGCAGGCTCAGTAGTTGTGGCACACCGGTTTAGTCGCTCCACAGCATGTGGGATCTTCCCGGCCCAGGGATCGAACCCATGTTCCCTGCATTAGCAGACGGATTCTTAACCACTGCGCCACCAGGGAAGCTCCCTCTACATGCACTTTAAAATTTGAAACAGACTGGTCTACTATTTGGTCAAGACTTGGCTAAATGCTTGGGGGAGAGAAAGCTGGAAACACTTGGAAAACCGCCTCAATGCCTCAGCTTCCACGATGTAAATCCCAGCAGAGCATTTCTGAGGATGAGCTGGATCAGTAGATGTTCCAGAAAAGGATGACCCAAATGATAGGGTACCTTTCAGCAATGCCGGTAGGCAGTCTTCTAGAACTCATGTGAGACTGCCATGAAGACCAGGAGGGTGGTGTGTAATAGAACTCAGAAAATTGGGAGGGCTCATGCAGTCATAAACAAAGCCCCAGGCTGGGTGAGGGGCCTTTCCTCTGTGACTGGTCCTGTCCATGTTTCTTCTATATCCTTCAACTGAAGGATGGACTCTGCCTAGTTCACAACTGCCCCCTGCAGCCAGCATGAAGCACGGGATACTTGAATACACACGTGCAGTATTTTCAGTGAATAAAAAACTCAGAACATGAGAACTATTCTTGAAAACATATTCAACTCTCCACTTTGTGGATGAGGAAGAGGCCAAAGCAGGCGAAGCTGACAGAGCAGGTGGATGGTAGAGCCAGGAATCCCTATTCCAGCTATTTTGAAAAACGTTTATCTTCTGGAAAGGTGTGTGCCTAGAGTATGGGGCTTTTGTCCCCCAAAACAATTGCTCTGCATATGACATCATCTGGCTCCCTGAAAATCCGATGGCCCTCCTCCAGTCAGTTCTGATTTGGTGTTGTGTGAACTGCAGTGTTGAAGCTGCCACTTGAGGGCAGCATCGCTCTTCCTTTGCCTGGGGTCAGCCCCAGTAAAGGCTTTACTCCTTGAGGAGTCCCAGAGTTCAGAGAATGCAGACCTCCATCTCCTCTCCTTCAGGGTAGCTAAGAGCAAAACAAGTGTGGTTTAACAGAGGCCTCAGGCGAGAAAGCAGAGAACTTTTATGGACTTTTGCTAGTAAAGGGTCCTTATCACTCAAAGTGTGGCATCACTTGTTGTAAAAGAATATTGGGGACTTCCCTGGTGGCGCAGTGGTTAAGAGTCCGCCTGCCAATGCAGGGGACACAGGTTCGAGCCCTGGTCCAGGAAGATCCCACATGCCGCAGAGCAACTAAGCCCGTGTGCCACAACTACTGAGCCTGCGCTCTAGAGCCTGCAAGCCACAACTACTAAGCCCACCTGCCACAACTACTGAAGCCCGCAGGCCCTAGAGCCCATGCTCCGCAACAAGAAAAGCCACTGCAATGAGAAACCCGTGCGCTGCAACAAAGAGTAGCCCCAGCTCGCTGCCACTAGAGAAAGCCTGCGCACAGCAGTGAAGACCCAACACAGCCTAAATAAATAAATAAATAAATAAATTTATAAAAAATAAAATAAAATTAAAAAAATAAAATAAAAGAATATTGGACTGACCCCAGATCTTGAGTAAGTACCCAGCCCAGTGCTTCTCAAATTCTGGTGGGGCTCTTGCTAAAAGGCAGATTCTGATTCGATAGGGTCTTGGGAGACTACAGTTCTAACAAGCTCCCAGGTGATGCTGATCATGGACCATATTTTGACTTGGAAAAAAACCTCTAGGAGCCTTAGTTTCTTCATCTGTGTAATTGTGATCACACCAGTTCTGCCCATCACATGAAATGATGGATGTGGAAGACATTCTAGACAAACAAGAGGGATAAAGGCATTGCAAGCACCAGGCATGTAATTTGCCTTTTTAAGCCCTATTAGCAGTGCAAGGAGCAGCTAACCCAGGTATAAGCAGTCCCAGGGCTGTGGAGGAAACTTCTTTCTTGCCCTTGTCCTGCCAGTAGCCCAGATTCCTAAGGAGCGTTGTTGATGGGCAGCCTAGGGAGCCGAGAGGCACTGACCTCCTTCTGGGGGGCATGGTCACTAGCCCCTGGGTTGGAGAGGGAGTGTTGCTTTGTGCCCCTGAGCTGCACTGGCATCCATCCTACCTAGTGCCAGAGGACACTACTTGTGACTTGAGCCTATCCTGTTGACTCGGTGTGATCCCACTGGTAGCCCCAGAAGGGGGCTGCTCCTGACCTCTGTAGAGGTTAGGGTCTCCAGGTGTGCATAGAGATTCCCAGGAATCAGCTGTATGACTCTCTGAATCCTGGGCTCTGCTGCAGAGGATTAAGACCAGCTTCAGAAGAACTGGGGTAAATGTGAGCCTCCAGACACCTCCTTAGTGTATTTTGTGTTTTAGTTAGTGTCCCCTCCTTGCCTCGTGGTAGATATCCCCGTGTGAGTGATATGAAAGACACAAGTTTCCCTGGTATATGAGGGTCCCCAGGCCTTCTCCTCCACCCCCATCCATTTAAAGAGGATTATCTCCTGCCATTGCCCACCCTCTGTGAGTTCTTTCTTGGCTACTTGTTTTCCAGATTTCTTTAATGCCAAATCAGGAGAACGGGTACAAGAGATTGAACTGAAACAGCAGGGGAGAGAGTGGTGGGGAGGATCCTCCCTGTGGATCAGCTCCTGGGCTCTCCTCTGAGGTAAAACAGTGGCTCAACTGTGCCTCTGAAAGCCTTGGAGAGCCTGTTAAAACCCAGGTTACTGGGCCCTACACTCAGAGTTTTTGAGTCGGAAGGACTGCCGTGGTGTCCGAAGATCTGCATTTCTAACAAGTTCCTGGTGATGCTGATGCTTTTGTTCTGGGAATAGAGAACCTCGGTAATGGGTAAAGGGGAAATGAATGAGGCTGTTGATTGACAATCAACAGCTGAGGGTGAAGGTGGTTGTGGGCTGGAGGTGGAAAGGGAGAGATCGGAGTAGAGTCGTGGGGAGCAGGAGGCGAGGAAAATGCAGTGTTCCTCTGGAAATGCCAAGTCAAATTTGGAATTTCTTTGACACTACTTGTGATGGCAGGGCGATGCGTCTCTTTGGACACAACATCTAGTTTACACTTGTCCCGGCGTGACAACAGCACTAGCGTGTGGGGCTTCTCTTCTCCAGGACCAATGGCCTTCGGCCTATCTCCACGGTGCATCTTACTTCCCTGGCCCTCACAAGGTAGGTAAGTCTGTGATTTCTTACTCCGTGTGTGTCTTTCTCCTGGCTGTGCTAAGAGCTTCCCCAGGGTGCAGAAGCATTTGCTGGGTTGAGTTCCCTTCTCGAATTGGGCCCACAGGCTCCAGAGCCCAGCTTCATGTATGCACACCCCTGTCCACCCCCTCGTCAAACTGGAGGAGATATCTGTAGCTTGGAGGGGTCCTCACAGTTCAAGGGAAAAGCCTCGGCGTTCCGATGTTCTCAGGTGAGACATAATATCACGCGATTTCCATTAAATCAGACTCAGCTCTTCAGTCTGCTCCATATAGCTTTTAAGGACACTTTAAAAATAAGCCCTGAATTGGAATGAACTCATCAAGCAGCACTATCTGTTAGTGAAATTGCTTCCTGATAACTTGAGTTTACAAAATAAATGGTTCCCGACAATCTGGCATTGCTGTGATGGCGCCCACCTCTCAGAGTAGGCTGCCGCCAGTGGCCACCAGAGGATAGCACCTGGGAGCCGTGGCAACAACCCCAGGAAACCTGGAGGTTGCAACAAATGGGGAGCCTGGACCTCATTTGTTGGCTCATTGGTCCTTTCCACAAGCATTCTCTGAGTAGCCTTGGGGCTCTGCCCTGTTCCAGGGATGTAAATACAACAGGGCCCAGAGCTGTCTTGCTGTAGCCCTTCCTTTGCTGGGGCCTACAAATAAACAGATAATTGACAATCAATCCCAGGGTGGGATTGGAGCTGAGAGGTAAAGGGTGAGTGGGCGGCAGCTACATAAGCAAGTAAAGAGAGAGGGGTTGGTGCAAGAGCCCTAGACAGAGGAGAGAGCGTGACCAAAGGTGTGCAGGGATGGACAAACAGCTCTGGGTGGAAAGTGCGGGCAGGGCAGGGAGTGGTCAAAGATGAGGGGCCGGGGGCCAGTGGGTGGAATCACATAAAACACCCCTCCCCACAACCCCTTTTTGCAGCCATTATTTTATATGGGGATTCGGGGCCTTTTGAAATTGAAGATGATATACACCACCAGAGATGGGGGTGGTGGTGAGCAAGGTCAGATTCTAGGAAAGGCCACAGGGTCTATAAAGCAACCAGGAATCCGGCCTGGTGATAGAGGAGGGAGGAGAAGCATATCCTCACCCTGCCTGCTGCAGCTTGAGGACACCTGGGTGTGTGCGTGGAGACAGCTGGCCCCCAAGCCTGCAGTGCCTCGGCCCCAGGCACCTTTGCCTGAGTGTGGCTCTCTTGAACAGGCGAGACAAAGGGGTAGGTGGTTTAGTAGGTGTCTCACGTGTCTTCTCTCCAGCCACCGCCTCCTCCAGCTCCTGGCCCTTCGGCGGGGGGAGTTGAGGGTGAAGGATGAGGGCTGGGGGGCTCTGCAGGAGGAGAGGCCTTGGTGAGGATGCAGGTGGCTTGGTGAAGATGGGCAGGCGGGGCTCAGGCCCCAGGGGTCTCTGGAAGTGCTCACTCAAGGACACGCTGGCCGTTTGCTGTCCTTGTTCAACCCGGCTCCTGAATTTCCAACGTTTAAAATGGGCTTGGCTGAGGTTTCTCCCCCCACTCATAATTGCAGTGATCAAGGTCATTCCCCAGCTCCCTGACAGCTGGGTGACCTCATCTGTTCTTGCAAGGGAGGGGGAAAGAGGAACGCCTGCCCTGGATCTCGGAGAAAACGGCCCAGCGTGTGGCTGTCGGGCATCACAGTTGCCGTTCCCAGTTGGAGGTCACGTGGAAGTCATCTTTCGAGACAGTCATTTGTGTCTTTTCTGTTTGGCCCTCTCTCTCTCACGTAGTGACCTACGTGAGTGACTATCAGTGGCAGTTTTCGTCTCCTGGCGAAAAGGTAGATGGATGTTCCTGCCTTCTTTTCACACTGGGCTCTTGGGGAACAAGCTGGGCAGTGTTTGAGGGAGCTTCTGTGGAGGTTCTGGTGATGCCCCCTTCATGCCATTTTTGAGCCTTTTTCTTCTTATTTCATAGGCCCACTGGCGGTGATGAAAATTCCTTTCTTTTCAGCCCTATTTGTGTTAAAATGGCCCAGTTAACAAGTTCACCAAAAACATGGGACCACGTGAACACCTCGGTAGGGCCTTTCACGGGGCCTGGAGGAGGTTCATGTTAGGGGGCCCGCCTCTGCCCCATCGGCATCTCACTGACAGTGGGGTGTTTGTTTGCGGGGGCTGCTGTAACCAAGTCCCTCACACCAGGGACTTACACAACTGAATGATTCTCTCACAGTTCTGGGGGCCAGAAGTCTGAAATCGAGGTGTGGGCAGGGTTGATTCCTTCTGAGGCTGTGATGGAGAATCTGCCCTTGACTCTCTCCTGGCTTCTGATGGCCTCAGGCATTCCTTACCTGTGGATGGCGTTCTTCCTGTGTCTTCTCATTGTCTTCCCTCTGTGTGGGTCTGTCTCTGTGTCCAAATTTCTCATTTTCATAAGGACACCAGTCACATTGAATTAGGGTTTACCCTAATGAGCTCATTTCACCTTGATTAACACTGTGAAGACCCTATTTCCAAATAAGGTCCCATTCTGAGGTACCGGGGTTTAGGACTTCACCCTATCTTTTTGTGGGGGATGCAATCAACCTGTAACTGGCCCCTTTATGTGTGGATTTCTCTGAGACTTCAGGGCACACATGCTCAGAGACGAGGGTGGGTTGGCTGAGTTTCTGGGATTGCCCTGTGAGCAGGTCCAGGGGCTGGTCTGTCAGGAAGGGCCTCCGGGTTTGAGCAAAATGTCAAGACACTTTGCTATTGAGAATTCTGGGCAGGGAGTTCCACTTTCGCAGACTCCTTTTTCTGTGTCCATCCTGCATCCACTCCTCCCACTTCCTCTGTGGGCAGTTGTGTGAGGAGGCACGTGATGTAAGCAGTGCTGGTTGCAGGGCTGGCTTCCTGGAGTCCCTGCTGTGGGTGGCCCAGGGAAATTCCAGAGAACCAGGTATAACCCTAAACGCTAATCACACCCAAATGTGCAAGAACTCACCTTCCTAGTTGGCCCGTATAAATGTGCCGAGAATCAGGCTGATTTGGGTTCTGGAAGGGTGGTCTGCTGGGCCAGGTTTGGGTCACCTAAAGTATAAACTCCAGAGGGCAGGGGCTGGTGACCCCTTTGACCTGTATTCTGGGGTCATCAGAGGTGAGCCCTGGGGGCCTGTCCTCTGCTGCACTTTGTGCCAGTTTGTTTCTGTATGTTGTTCCTGGGGTTTCAGAGTAATTACCAGGACACCAACTCCAAATGTAGCCTTGGCTTCAGAAACATGGGACAAAATGGCAACAACTGAATTTCAGATGTAGATCTTGCCGCATTTAACATTTATGTGTGGCAATAAAAGGGAAGGTTGGAATTGTATCTGCAGTTCTCAACCACAAGCCATAATTTTACACACTCCAACATCTGTTTTAAGATCATAGCAGAGAGTGTCGGGTAATTGGCTCCCTTTTGCCCTGGACCCGTCAGTTAAGCCCCATCAACTTTATTATACGTTCTCAGGGATTTATTAGTAAACAACATCTGGGGAGCTTGATGCTGCCACACTGTAGCCAGGGAGTTCGAAGCACCTGAGCATGGGCCTGCCAATCAGTGCTTTCCTGGGTAGCCCAAGAGCTTCTAACCTGGGGAACCCCAGGACAGGAGGTGGGGAGAGAAGTTAGAAGGTACAGCTCCCTGGGAAAGAGGCAGTGCAAGCGCGGGCGGGGGTGGGGGTGGTGGTTCCCACCGCCTGATGCACTCTGGGGTCTGGTGCATTGGAGATTTGGGTGCAGAGATATCTGATAGGGCTGGAGGCTGAGGGAAAAGGTGGAAGGCTTTGGAATGGTACAGGCCTGGCTTCAGTCCCAGCTCTACCATGCACCAGCTGGGTGACCCTGGCAAGGCATTTAAGTTTCCTCATCTATAAAATGGAGATGATGCTATAGTCCTGCCTGCGAGGATGAGGAGGAGGAGTAACAGGGCTGCGTGTGAGGGCTCAGCACCATTCTGGGCACACAGAGAGATCCCACAAAGTGGGATATTAGTACCGGGAAGTGAAGGGAGAGGGCTAAGCCAAAGAGCTGGGAGGGGTGGGCAGCTGGCTGTCCACAGGAGCAGTTGAGGGCGCTGGGTTTGGTGGGTTCTGTACGGCTGCCTTCCTTATGGCAGGTGTGGGCCTGTGCAGGAGAGGGAGAAGGTGCTGACCACATACTACTGCCTGGGCTGGGAGAGTGGGCAGCGTCTCTGTATTGCAGGGTCTTTCCTGGCTCATCTGGGCCTCCATCCTAGCTGTCACGTTGCTCCCTAGTCTTTTGGCCAGACCCTTCATCCACCTACGGGTCCACCCACCCTGCCTCAGCTCCTACGGGAGCAGAGGTGCCGAGCAAGGCCCAGTAGGAGCTGTGGTTGGGTGTAGGGGACCTGAAGTGGGGTGGTCCTCAATGTCCTTTGTTTGGGGGTGGGGTTCTGGCTGAGCTTCCTCTCTGTGTCCACGTGGCGGGGCATTCCCAGGACACAGGGATGATGGGGACCTAACAGGTCTGCAGACCTGCCCCCCAGGGTTTGAGGTGCTGTAGGGCAGAGGGACTGGCTGGCTTGGGGCTTCTCTTTTGACCCAGTGGCCTTGACACAGCTCGTCTGGCTGACCTGCCTGGAAGAGCTGGAGCTGGGGCAATTTCTCTGGGGAGGGCATAGCCCAGGATAGCTGCTCCCAGCCTGGCCGCAGACAGGCTCAGCTTCCCTCATCATGACTGCAAGCTCCAGTCTGGCCTCCTTCACGGCGGGCCGGGGAGTGGCAGTGATGGTGGTGACAAGTCCCTGACTCAGTCTGCTCCAGAGCACTCCAGGGTGACGGGTTCCCAGCAACGAACCCATGACTGGCATGTAGCTCACACAGCCCTGAGCCCGAAGCCGTGCCCCTGCCACCCAGCCCTGGAGCCTGCAGTTAACCTCCTGATTTGTGAAATGGGGTCAGGACAGAATCTGTCTGCGGGGATTAAACAAGATACTGTGTGTCAGTGCTTAGCGCCGCACCTGGCACCTAGTAAGTCCTAAATAAACGCTCACTCATCTTATTCCTCAGGGTACACGAATCATATAGGCATTCCGTGTGAGATAAGCCCACCTGGGTCTCCCCTGTGAAAATAATCCTCTTGGTGAGGCATAAACAATACAGACTCTGGAGTCGGGCAGGGCCCAGTTCAAATCCTGTCTCTGTCACCTGTGTGACCTTGGGAACGTTACTATCCTCTCTGAGGCTCCACTTCCTTATCCACAAAATGGGCATAAGAACATTGCCTACGTCATTGACTTGCTGTGAGGATTAGATGAAACATGCTCAGTAAGTGTCTGGCTCAGTGAATGTTGGTTTCATTGTTATGAATGTGTTTATTCACATTAAGGGAACAGTTTTTTTTCTGAGCCCTGCTCTTCCTCCTCGCGTCACCCTGGTTCAGGGCTCTGATGTACGTGGAGGTGGTGACAGAGGAGATAAACCCTGTCAGCATGTGGCACAGACAGTGAGGATGGGCTGGGGCCAAAAAATTCACCCAGCTTTTCTCCATGTTCAGCATATATCCGTATTTTTCTCACCCTAACTCTAAACTATCAAAGAAAACCTTGGATCTCATGGCACAGGACTGTGGTTGTAATTAGTTTTCAGGTACTTGCAGATCTGGGAGGGAAAAAAAAGACTGTTTTTGCCCCAGATGTGAAATGAGTGGCAGGAGAGGCCAGCTTGGCAGGGAACTCATGCCACATTGTCTGCCAGCTGGATTCTGAGGTGCCCTCATGGGCAGCTGGGGCTCTGGCCTTACCCAGGAAAGGAGCCTGCCCTTCCCATCCCTCACTCACCCTGGGGCGTCTCCATGCTACCCTCCGGAAGTTAGGCTCCCCAGGGGAGTGCGCGAGATCTCCGCTTTCTATCAACAACAAGGCTTTATCTTACGTGATCTCCCCAAAGGCCCCAGAACATGCAGGGCCCCCTGGCAGATGAGGAAATGGAACTCAGTGTCAGGGCCCTGCCCCGCCCCCCCTGCCATCCAGTGGGAATCTGAGCCCTCACTCCACCGGCTCAGCGTGTGCTCAGCATGGACTGGCTTTTCGTGCGCTTTGAATCAAAGCCTCCCTCTTTGCCGAGGAGATCTGGGTCTGGTCTCCTCTGTAGCCCCATCGGCGGCCACTGCCCTCCTCCCGCTCTGCATCCAGCCTCAGCAGCCCTCCTTTCATTCCCTGATCACGCCCACGCTTGGTTTTGCATCTGGAGTTTGTGGTGCAGTTTCTGCTGCCCGGCAGGCTGCTCCCCAGGTGCTCCCACCGTTCCTTGCTTGCTTCCTCAGGTCTCCATCCCTCCTCAGAGAGGCCGTCCTGGGTTCCTGTAAGTAAAAATGTCTCCCCGCCGTTGCTCTTTCCCGTTACCCTGTTTGTCTCCTTTATGGTCTTATCACAAGAGACGCAGAGTGAGGGGATTGAGAGAGAGGGCTGAGAACCAGACACATCTGTGTTTGTTGTTCCTGACCCTCCACTTCTGGGCCTGTGTGACCTTGGATGAGTTATCTAATCCCTTTGTGCCTCCTGTGTACAATGGAGATAATAATAGAACTTTCCTCATAGGGTTAGATGAGTTAGTACATGTAAAATACTGAAAATAGTGCCTGCCAGTAGAGTCAGGCTTAGGGAGTGTAAGCGTTTATGATTATTATCACAGTCTGTACTTGTCTTGTTTGCTGGTATCATAGCCACTAGACCGTAAGCTCAGTGGAGGAACCACTGAGCCATAGTCTTCAGGCGAAGGCAGGAACCACGTCTCACCTGTTCACTGCTGTGCTCCAGTGCCTGTGACACACCCAGGACGTCATGGGTGATCCATAGATGCTCACTGAATAAACCAACAGTACCAAGGCCGTCTCAGTGGATGGCAGAGCTCAGGCCCTGGAACGGGCCTCAGGTGGGAGAGGGCCTGAACTTTGTTCCCTTTGTTTACCCTACACTGACATTCCTAGGTAAAAACATTCTAAATTATTTAAACACAACTCTTTTGGTTCAGTTTTATGCCTTCCCTCAGGAAAGTAATTTGTAAAGGAAAATAAAAGGGTGTCCTTCATTGCCGGCTGGAGCTGTGCTGTAGCAGGAGAGTGGCTCGGTCACAGTGGTGTGGGTGAGATGGGAGCAGGGGGCAGGCTTGTCCTTGCCTTCCCTTCCCTTTGTTCATCACAACGGTCATCTGTCCCAACAAAAGACCCACAGCGATGCTGGGGTGGGGAGCGTGGGGTGTTGTCTGCCTCGTCCTCGCCCCTCTGGTGCTAGGATTCCCATGGGGGTCTGAAAAAGGCCTGGCCTTTTTCTGGTGTCCACTCCAGCCCAGCCTGGCGCTTGAGTCCGGGAAGAGCAGTGGGGAAGGGGAAGAACAGTGGGGAGAAGGCACTTGGGCAAGGATGGAGAGGACTTTGGGTAGTGGTCCCATGTCCAGTTGCCCCCAGGGGCATGCCCTCAGGGTGTGCTTGGTCCATGTAGGGGGACATTAGGGGAGATGTTGACGTCTGCCACCTAGGCAGGAGGAGAGACAGGCGGCTGAGCCGACCCAGCTGCCTCATCTTGGATTATTCACGTAACTTCTGGGAGCCTTAGTGTGTAAAGTGGATAGAGGAATTCTGTCTTCTTCTCCCCCTCCCCTAGGCCACACTTCTAGGGCTGTAGTGCCACCAGGACTTGTGATTCCACAGCTCAGGAAACGTCTAGGGGGATGAGCTGGAATCTCCCTGCTGGCGGCACCCCCGAACTTTCCACACAGCCTTGGGGGCCGAGCATCCTCTCTGCTCCTCCTCTGGGAGGGGACCCTCCACAGTTTCTGGGCAGGAGGGGTGACAGGGTGTATAAGGGCCTGCTTGGCCATGTCTTAGTAAGTGGGCAGAGCTGTTCTCTTTGAAATGTGTGGGCCTTTCTTCATGGTGTCCTGAGCTTTGTGGCTCAATCCAAACTCCAACCGGGGAAAATCCCATCAACATAATGTTCTCCTCTTCCCCAGGAGATTGGCCTGCTCCAGGAACAACTCCTTCCAGGGCTTGATCCTCCCTCTCTCCGGGCCTGGCTGGGCGCCTTCGTCATAGTTGGCAGCTATGAGGACTGCCTATTGCATCAGACCTTACTCTTTACTCAGCACCCACTAGGAACCAGATTGTTTCTGCCTCCCGAGCCTGAAGTCCAAGGGCCAAGGATTGAGGCGGGTCTGGTTGGGGTGAGGGGAGTGAAGCTCAGGCCTTGACCCTTCCCTGTCCCCCACCTGCTCTGAACCAGTGTCCCTGAGATTTAGGTGCTGCTGGCCCGTGTCCATGTCTCATTACAGATGGGGCTGCAGGCTTATTTGTCTGATTTATGTCTAATAGTCTCCTGGTTTATACCTTTTCTCATCAGTTTAATAATGATCCATAAACCTGTCTCCCTGGACTTAGATTTGGAAGGTCTGAGTCTCCGGGGACCATTTTGATTTTACACATTTTGTAAAGTAACTGGGGAATTTAAACTCTCTCCTGGCTGGCCCATCTTCACACACGTTTCTTTGACTCTCAGCTCATCGGGAACTGCTTCCCATCATGGTCTCCCCATGTATTTTGTGTGAGGCAAACGTGATAACCACTATACTACGGAAACTCGATATCCCCATGTATTTTGTGATTACCCTTTATGTCCTTGAACAGGTGGAGTCCGGGTTCGTGATGGTGTGTCTGGGTCGTGTTCTCCTTATTTGCTCCAGGTCCATCAGCTGGGCTCTGGTAGGTCCCTTGGGCCCTCCTGACTCTGGCTAGGTCCTCCTTGTTCTGAAGGTGCTGCCGTCTCTCCCTGGAGCCTGTTTCTTGGGTATTTCAGGTTCATGCATATAGCCCTGAGCTTATGCAGAAGTGAAGAGAAGGTACATCTTTCTCTTTCGTGTTTCTTCAGTTGGAGGGAGTGTAGTGCAGCCAGACTGCTGACATTCTGCAGCACTGCAGTGTTTGTAGGAGAGGGGCTGTTGGTTTTAATTTATAGCCCTCTTCTCTCTTACACCCAGGTTGAATCATCAGGGACAGAGCTGGTCACATCATCAGGCTTGGTCTCTGGGTTAAGTTCGTCAGACTTGGTCATTTTTCTCTCAGGGCAAGTCCTCTCCTGGGAGATGCTTCGATGTCTTAGCAGATGGACACCCAGGAAGCTCATTTTACTCTGTTGTCAAGCTTGCTGGTCATGAGCCCAGCCTGGCTTAGCCTGAAGTGTCTCCCCATACACATGGTTTTTCCTGGGGATTGTTTAGGGATGATGTTTTTCTCTGAAGGATGTTGAGAGGCCTACAAGATGAGGACTGCATGTGGAGTGGGGACAGACAAGGGCAGATGGAACTGCCCACGGGGGAGTAGGTGGTTCCAGTTTAGTGGACCCCAAATTTCTGAGAGAGAAGCCTATTGCTTCTTCTTTTTAAATTTAAATTTTAATTAATTAATTAATTTTGGGAAGGGCTGATGCTTTTTATTTTATTTAATTTATTTTTTACTTTATTTTTTTATTGAGGTATAGTTGATTTACAGTATTGTGTTAATCACTGCTGTACAGTAAAATGATTCGGTTATACATATATATATATACACATCTATATCTGTGTGTGTGTATATATATATATATATATATATATATATATATATATATATATATATATACACATTCCTTTCTAAAAATATTCTTTTCCATATGGATAATCACAGGATATTGAATACAGTAGGACCTTGTTGTTATCCATTCTATATATAAAAGCTTATATCTGCTAACCCCAACCTCCCACTCCATCCCTCCCCCAACCCCCTCCCCCTTGGCAACCACCAGTCTGTTCTCTATGTCTGTGATTCTCTTTCATAGATAGGTACATTTGTGTCATATTTTAGATTCCACATGTAAGTGATATCATATGGTATTTGTCTTTCTCTTTTTGACTTACTTCACTTAGAATGATAATCTCTAGCTGCATCCATGTTGCTGCAAATGACATTATTTTGTTCTTTTTTATGGCTAAGTAGTATTCCATTGTATATTTGTACCACATCTTTATCCGTCCATTGATGGACATTTAGGTTGTTTCCATGTCTTGGCTATTGTGAATAGTGCTGCTATGAACATAGGGGTGCATGTATCTTTTTGAGTTATAGTTTTGTCCAGATATATGCCCAGGAGTGGTGTTGCTAGATCACATGGTGTTCTGACTGGTGTGAGGTGGTAACTCATCATAGTTTTGATTTGCATTTCTCTGATAATTTGCGATGTTGAGCATCTTTCATGTGCCTGTGGCCATCTGTATGTCTTCTTTGGAGAAATGTCTATTTTGGTCTTCTACCCATTTTTGGATAAGGTTGTTTGTTTTTTGTTGTTGTTGTTGAGTTGTATGAGCTTAATATTTTGGAAATTAAGCCCTTGTCTGTTGCCTCATTTGCAAATATTTTCTCCCATTCTTTTTTTTTTTTAATACATCTTTATTGGACTATAATTGCTTCACAATACCGTGTTAGTTTCTGTTGCACAACAAAGCGAATAAGCCATATGCATACACGTGTCCCCATATCCCCTCCCCCTTGAGCCTCCCTCCCACCCTCCCTATCCCACCTCTCTAGGTCATCGCAAAACACCGAGCCGATCTCCCTGTGCTATGCTGCTGCTTCCCACCAGCCAACTATTTTACATTTGGTAGTGTATATATGTCGATGCTACTCTCACGTCGCCCCAGCTTCGCCCTCCCACCCCATGTCATCAAGTGCATTCTCTATGTCTACCTCTTTATTCTTGCCCTGCAACTAGGTTCATCACTACCATTTTTTTTTTTTTTTAGATTCCATATATATGCGTTAGCATATGGTATTTGTTTTTCTCTTTCTGACTTCACTCTGTATGACAGGTGCATCCACCTAACTACAAATAACTCAATTTTGTTTCTTTTTATGGCTGAGTAATATTCCATTGTATATATGTGCCACATCTTCTTTATCCATTCATCTGTCGATGGGCATTTAGGTTGCTTCCATGACCTGGCTATTGTAACTAGTGCTGCAATGAACATTGGGGTGCATGTCACTTTTTGAATTATGGTTTTCTCAGGGTATATGCCCAGTAATGGGATTGCTGGGTCATATGGTAATTCTATTTTTAGTTTTTTAAGGAACCTCCATACTGTTTTCCATAATGGTTATATCTATTTACATTCCCATCAACAGTGTAGGAGGGTTCCCTTTTCATGACACCCTTTCCAGCATTTATTGTTTCTAGCTTTTTTGATAATGGCCATTCTGACTGGCATGAGGTGATACCTCATTGCAGTTTTGATTTGCATTTCTCTAATAATTAGTGATGTTGAACATCTTTTCATGTGCCTCTTGGCCATCTGTATGTCTTCCTTGGTGAAATGTCTACTTAGGTCTTCTGCCCATTTTTTAACTGGATTGTTTTTTTTTTTTTTTTTTTTTGATATTGGGCTGTATGAGCTGCTTGTATATTTTGGAGATTAATCCTTTGTCTGTTGTTTCATTTGCAAATATTTTCTCCCATTCTGAGGGGTGTCTTTTTGTCTTGTTTACAGTTTCCTTTGCTGTGCAAAAGCTTTTAAGTTTAATTAAGCCCCATTTGTTTATTTTTGTTTTTATTTCTGTTACTCTAGGAGGTGGGTCAGAAAAGATCTTGCTGTGGTTTATGTCAAAGAGTGGTTTTCCTATGTTTTCCTCCAAAAGTTTTATAGTGTCTGGTCTTACATTTAAGTCTTTAATCCATTTGGAGTTTATTTTTGCGTATGGTGTTAGGGAGTGTTCTAATTTCATTCTTTTCCATGTAGCTGTCCAGTTTTCCCAGCACCACTTATTGAAGAGGCTGTCTTTTTTTCACTGCATGTTCTTGCCGCCTTTGTCGTAAATTAGGTGCCCATATGTGTGTGGGTTTATCTCCCATTCTTTAGGTTGTCTTTTTGTTTTATTTATGGTTTCCTTTGCTGTGCAAAAGCTTGTAAGTTTGATTAGGTCCCATTTGTTTATTTTTGCTTTTATTTCTACTGCCTTGGGAGACTGACCTAAGAACACATTGGTACAATTTATGTCACGGAATGTTTTGCCTATGTTCTCTTCTAGGTGTTTTATGGTATCATGTCTTATGTTTGAGTCTTTAAGCCATTTTGAGTTTATTTTTGTGTATGGTGAGAGGGTGTGTTCTAGCTTCACTGATTCACATGTGGCTTCCAAATTTCTCAACACCACCTGCTGAAGAGACTTTTTCCCATTGTATATTCTTGCCTCCTTTGTAGAAGATTAATTGACTATAGATGTGTGGGTTTATTTCTGGGCTCTCTATTCTGTTCCATTATACATATGTCTGTTTTTGTGACAATACCACAGTGTTTTGATTACTGTAGCTTTGTAGTATTGTCAGAAATATGGGAGGGTTATGCCTCTTGCTTTGTCTTTTTTCTTCAGGATTGCTTTGGCAATTCTGGGTCTTTTATGGCTCCAAATGAATTTTAGGATTATTTGTTTTAGTTCTGTAAAAAATGTCATGGGAATTTGATAGAGATAGCATTAAATCTGTAGATTGTGTGGTTAGTATGGTCATTTTAACAATATTAATTCTTCCAATCCAAGAGTATGGGCTATCTTTCCATTTCTTTGAATCATTTTCAGTTTCCTTTATTAATGTTTTATAGTTCTCAGCATATAATTCTTTCATCTCCTTGGTCAGGTTTATTCCTAAGTATTTTATTTTTTATTTGGTATGATTTTAAAAGGTATTGTTTTTTACATTCCCTTTCTGATATTTCATTGTTGGTGTAAAGAAATGCGACTGATTTCTGTATGTTAATCTTGTATCCTGCTACCTTGCTGAATTTCTTTATCAGTTCTAGTAGTTTTTGTGTGGAGTCTTTAGGGTTTTCTATATATAGTATCATATCATCTGCATATAATGACAATTTTACCTCTTCCCTTCCAATTTGAACACCTTTTACTTCTTTTTCTTGTCTGATTGCTGTGACTAGGACTTCCAATACTGTGTTGAATAGAAGAGGTGACAGTGAGCATCCCTGACTTGTTCCAGATTTTAGCAGGAAGGTTTTCAGCTTTTCACCATTGAGTATTATATTGGATGTGGGTTCGTCATAAATAGCTTTTATGATGTTGAGATATGTTCCCTCTATACCGACTTTAGTAAGTGTTTTGTCTTGAATGGATGTTGAATTTTGTCAAATGTTTTTTCTGCATCTATTGAGATGATCATGTGGTTTTTGTCTTTTGATAATGTGGTGTATCACATTGATTGATTTGTGTATGTTGAACCATCCTTGTGAACTTGGTCATGGTGTATGATCTTTTTTATGTATTGTTGGATTTGGTTTGCTAATACTTTGTTGAGAATTTTCACATCTATATTCATCAAGGATATTGGCCTATAATTTTCTTTTTTTGTGGTGTCTTTGTCTGGTTTTGGTATCAGGGTGTTGGTGGCTTCATAGAATGTCTTTGAGAATGTTCCCTCCTCTTCAAGTTTTGGAAGAGTTTGAGAAGGAATGGTATAAGTTCTTCTTTGTATGTTGGTAGTGTTCACCTGTGAAGCCATCTAGTCCTGGACTTTTGTTTGTAGGGAGTTTTAAAATTACAGACTCTATTTCTCTTTTAGTGATCAAATTATCTTTCTTCTTGATTCAGTTTTGGTGGGCTGTATGTTTCTAGAAACTTGTCCGTTTCTTCTAGATTGTTGAATTTGTTGGCATATAATTGTTCATAGTATTCCTTTATGTTTTTTTTTTTGTATTTCTGCAGTATCAGTTGTTAAGTCTCCTTTTTCAGTTCTTATTTTTTTTGTTTGGGTTTTCTCTCTTTTCTTCTTGGTGAGCCTGGCTAGAGGTTTATCAATCTTGTTTATCCTTTCAAAGAACCAGCTCTTGGTTTTATTGATTTTATTTTCTCTCTCTTTTTTTGTAATCTCTATTTTATTTATTTCCTCTCTGATCTTTATTGTTTCCTTCCTTCTGCTGACTTTGTTTTGTTTGTTCTTCTTTTTCTAGTTCTTTTAAGTGGTAGGTTAAACTGTTTGAGATTTTTCTCAGTTTTTTGGGAAAAGCCTGTATCTCTATGAACATCCTTCTAAGAACTGCTTTTGCTGCATCCCATAGATTTTGTTTGGTTGTGTTTTCATTGTCATTTGGCTCAAGGTATTTTTTAATTTCCTCTTTGATTTCATCATTGACCCATTGGTTGTTTTTTTTTTAGTAGCATGTTGTTTAGTCTCCATGTAACCATTTTTTTTTTTCTCATTTCTTTTTCTGTGGTTAATTTCTAGTTTCATGCTGTTGTGGTCAGGAAAGATGCTTGAGATAATTTCTATACTCTTAAATTTGTTGAGGCTTGTTTTGTGCCCTAGTATGTGGTCATCCTAGGGAATGTTCCACGTGAACTTGAAAAGAATGTGTATCCTGGTTTTTTTGGATGTAATGTCCTGAAAATATCAATAAGTCTAACTGTTCTATTGTTTCATTTAGGATCTCTGTTGCCTTATTGATTCTCTGTCTAGAAGATCTGTCCATTGATGTGAGTGGAGTGTTAAAGTCTCCTACTTTTATTGTATTCCTATCATTTTCTTCCTTTATGTCTGTTATTATTCGTTTTATGTATTTGGGTGCTCCTATATTAGGTGCATATATGTTGATGAGTGTAAAATCCTCTTCTTGTATTGAACCTTTTATCATTATATAGTGTCCTTCTTTATCTTTCTTTTTTTTTTAACTTTATTTATTTATTTATTTATTTATGGCTGTGTTGGGTCTTCGTTTCTGTGTGAGGGCTTTCTCCAGTTGTGGCAAGCGGGGGCCACTCTTCATCGCGGTATGCGGGCCTCTCTTGCTGTGGAGCACAGGCTCCAGACGCGCAGGCTCAGCAATTGTGGCTCACGGGCCTAGTTGCTCCGCGGCATGTGGGATCTTCCCAGACCAGGGCTCGAACCCGTGTCCCCTGCATTGGCAGGCAGATTCTCAACCACTGCGCCACCAGGGAAGCCCCTTTATCTTTCTTTATGGATTTGTTTTAAAGTTATTTTTTCTGATATGAATATTGCAACCCCCACTTTCTTGTCATTTCTGTTAGCATGAAATATCTTTTTCCCTCACCTCACTTTCAATCTATGTGTGTCCTTTGCCCTAAAGTGGGTCTAGGCAGCATATTGTAGGCTCTTGTTTTTTTATCCAATCTGCCATTCTGTGTCATTTGATTGGAGCATTTAGTCCATTGACATTAAAAAAAAGTAATTAATTAATTTATTTATTTTTGGCTGCTTTGGGTCTTTGTTGCTGTGTGTGGGCTTTTCTCTAGTTGTGGTGAGTGGGGGCTACTCTTTGTTGTGTTGCGTGGGCTTCTCATTGCGGTGGCTTCTCTCGTTGCAGAGCATGGGCTCTAGGCACATGGGCTTCAGTAGTTGTGGTGTGTGGGCTCAGTAGTTGTGGCTCTCGGGCTCTAGAGCCCAGGTTCAGTAGTTGTGACACACGGGCTTTGTTGCTCCATGGCATGTGGGCTCTTCCTCGACCAGGGATCAAACCTGTGTCCCCTGCGTTGGCAGGAGGATTCTTAACCACTGTACCACTAGGGAAGTCCCTAGTCCATTGACATTTAAGGTAATTATTGATAGATGTGTATTTATAACCATTTTAAACCTTGTTTTCCCATTGATTTTATATTTCTTCTTTGTACCTTTCTTTTTCTTTTTGTTTTTCCTTTTGTTGTTTGATGATTTTCTCTTGTATTATACTTATGTTCTCTTCTTTTTGGTTTTTGTGAATCTGTTGTATGTTTTTGATTTGTGGTTACTCTGTTTTTCAAGTATGCTAACTCCTTCCTATCTCTACTTACCTTAGACTGGTAGTCATATAGGCTCAAACGCATTCTAGGAAAAAAAAATCTACATTTTCTTACTCTCCTCCCCCACATTTTATGATTTTGATGTCCTCTTTTACATCTTCATGTTCATCCTTTAGCTGTTCATTATCATCACTTTCACAGAATTTTGTTGATTTTTTTTTTTTAATCTGTGTGCTGGCTTATTTAATGATTTACTTTCCTATTGTGATTTTCTCTTTCCTATAGATTCTTCTTTTCTATTTAGAGAAGAACTTTCAATGTTTCTTTTAGGATAGATTTAATATTGTATTCTTTAGTTTTTGCTTGTCTGAGAAGTTCTTTATTTCTCCTTCTATTCTAAATGATAATCTTGCTGGGTATCCTAGGTTGCAGATTTTCCCCTTTCAGGACTTCGAATATATTTTACCACTCCCTTCTGGACTGCAACGTTTCCGTAGAGAAATCAGCTGATAGCCTTATGGAGGTTCCCTTATAATTAACTCTTTGTTTTTCTCTTGCTGCCTTTAGAATCCTCTCTTTATCTTTAACTTTTGCCATTTTTATTATAACATGTCTTGGTGTAGGTCTGTTTGGGTTTATCTTGTTTGGGACCCTCTGTGCTTCCTGTACCTGGATATCTGTTTCCTTCTTTAGATTTGGGAAGTTTTTAGCTATAATTTCTTCAAATACATTTTTGATCCCCTTCTGTCTTTTTTCCCCTTCTGGAATCCCTATTATGCATAGATTGGCACACTATATATTATCCCATAGGTTCCTTATATTGCTTTCTTTTTTTTTTTGGTTTGGCTTTCTGTCTGCTGTTCTGATTGGGTGATATCCATTATTCTGTCTTCCAGGTCACTTGTTTGTTCTTCTGCATTATTCATTCTGCTATTCATTGCCTTTAGCTCAGCTTTTGTCTCTGCAAATGAGTTTTATAATTTTTCTTTGTTCCTTTTTATAGTTTCTAATTCCTTGTTATAGTACTCTGCCTTTCTGTTTATAGCCTTTCTTAATTCCTTCAGTATTTTCATTACCTCCTTTTTGAAATTGTTGTCTAATAGGCTGAAGAGCTCTGTTTCATTGTTTGTTCTTTCAGGGGAATTCTCTTGGTCTTTTAACTGGGAGTGGTTCCTCTGCTTCTTCATTTTACTTATATTTCTCTTACTCTGTGAGTTTAGGAGAAACAATTATCTACTCTGGTCCTGGAGGGCTATTTATATGTATGGGTATCCCTGTGTAGCTTGCGTGGCTTTAATATATTTGGTGCGAGGGCTGTTTTTAGTATGGATGCCTGTCGTCTCTTTCCTCAGCATGTGCTGGTCATTATCCCCTTGATAGGGGGTGTGCAGATGTGGTGGCTGGTTCCCAGTCCTAGGGTTCTTGGCAGCGGTGGCAGCTCAGGCGTGCCCCTGGAGCATGTGATGGGAGCAGAGGTAGCTCCTGACCACTCCTGGAGTCTGCGAGGACAGTGGTGGTGGCTGGCGACCACTCCCAGGGTCCGGGATGGAGGCAGTGGGGGCTTGCAACCACTCCTGGTGTCTGGGAGGGAGATATCGGGGGCCTGTGACCACTCCTGGCCTCTGGCTGGGCGACCGCACTTGGAACCCGTACAGATAGTGTCCTGCTCTCTGCAAGTGTGCACACAGGGAAAAAGACTACAACCTGGGTTCCTCCTTTCACCTCATGCGCTCCCCAAGCAATGGCGACTGGCCTCTAAGGTAGCCCAGACTTTCTCTGCTTATACCCTCAGTTGTGGTCACACTGGATTCCAGCCTCCTTAGGCTGTTTCCACACAGCCAACCCCAGTCCTCTCTCTGGTTCTGATATCCGAAGCCTGAGTTCTAGCACCCAGCCCTCAGCCACAGTGGGGGTCCTGTGTCTAAGGCTGGAGAGTGCAGGGTGGCGGCACTGACTGTCTGGGTAGTTCTCCGTCTGCTCTGGCTGCCACAAACCAGCTGCTGTGTTCTCCTCCGAGGCTCTGAAGTCCCCTCTGTCCCTGCAAATCTCCCAACTGATGAGGGGGCTTCCTAGGGTGCAGGAACCTTTCCTCTTTCACAGCTCCCTCCCAGGAGTGCAGGTCCCATCCTGATTCCTTGCTCACTTTCTTTTTTTTTCTTTTTTCTTTTTTCCTACCTGGTTACATGGAGATTTTCTTGCCCTTTCAGCAGTCTGAGGTCTTCTGCCAGAGTTCAGTAGATATTCTGTGGAAATTGTTCCACATGTAGTTTTTTTTTTTTAACATCTTATTGGATTATAATTGCTTTACAATGGTGTGTTTCTGCTTTATAACAAAGTGAATCAGCTATACATATACATATATCCCCATATCCCTTCCCTCTTGCGTCTCCCTCCCTCCCACCCTCCCTATCCCACTCCTCTAGGTGGTCACAGAGCACCGAGCTGATCTCCCTGTGCTATGCGGCTGCTTCCCACTAGCTATCTATCTTTTGTTTGGTAGTGTATATATGTCCATGCCACTCTCTCACTTTGTCCCAGCTTACCCTTCCCCCTCCCCATGTCCTCAAGTCCATTCTCTAGTAGGTCTGTGTCTTTATTCCTGTCCTGCCCCTAGGTTCTTCATGACCACTTTTTTTTTTTAGATTCCATATATATGTGTTAGCATACGGTATTTGTTTTTCTCTTTCTGACTTACTTCACTCTGTATGACAGACTCTAGGTGTAGATGTATTTTTGATGCATTTGTGGGAGAAGGTGAGCTTCACGTCCTACTACTCTGCCATCTTGATCACTCTCCGCCTATTGCTTCTTTTCCCATTGTGTCACTGGTGCCTACAGGGTGTGCCTGGGAGAACACTGAGGTGTATGTCTTCAAGTATGTGGACAAGTGGCCCTGAGCCATCCACTCACTCTCACTCAAGGGAGGAATAAATGAGGGGCTGGCTCCAGAGTCAGTTTGCTATTGGGGCCAAGGGTCAATCTAGGGCCATTGGGGGCTGACATTTGGGCTGAGTCATGTGGAGAGTATATTCTTCCTTTGAGAAAAGGCACTTGGGCCATGACAGAACCCTGATTTTGTCCTTATTCATTATTCATCTACATAATAATTACTCACTGGAGGCATGGTGATGAGCAAAATCTATGGTCCCTGCCCTCATGGAGCTTATATTCTAGAGGTGCCAGGTATTTAATAATCATACGTATGAAAGCATTATCGTAAACTGTGATGAGTGCTGTAAGGAAAATGTGTACATGGTAAGAAAGACTTCCTACCATGGGAAGGCATGTTTAAGCTGAGATCTGAAGGATAACCAGAGATAATTAAGCAAGAAAGGTAGGGTATGAATGGAGGGTAAAGGCCCTGTGATGGGATGGTCAAGGTGAGTTCAAGAGACCAAATGATAGCTGGAGTGCAGAGAGCAAGTGTCTGTAGTGGGAGGTGGAATAGGAGAGACAGGCTGGAGCCAGACCACACAGAGCCATGAAGGTTGGAGAGGAAATGTGGTCTTTACGTAAGAGCAGTGGGATAGTACTGAAGGTTTTAAGCAGAGGGTAAGTGACCCTGGCTCCTGATTGAGAATGGATTGTCCAGGAGCCAGAATGCAAGTAAGGAAGCCAGTTAGGGGATGAGTGCAGGTGTCCAGGTGAGAGACAGTGGTGGCTTGGACCAGGTGGTGGAGGTGGAGATGCAGAAAGGTACACTTATTCAAGAGGCAATAAAGAAGTGGAATCACCGGGACTTGGGAGGGTTGGGCATGTGGTGTGAGCAGAGGGGAGGTGCTGAGGGTGGCTTCCAGGTGTCTGGCTTGCCCTGTGGGATGGCTGGCTGGAGGAAGGTGCCAATCCCTTAAGTAGGGAAAGTCAGGTTTGGTGGAGAAAATCACTAGCCCAGATTTGGATGGTTGAGTTTTAAATGTCCGTAACTTTGTAATGATGTTGAAATGTCTGAGAGGAAATGTCTGAGAGGAAATATCAAGATGGCAGTTGGCTATTTTAGTCCAGCACGTGTAGTAGAGAGATGGCCGGAGATAGATATCTGAGAGTCACGTGGGAATAGAGTCCACAGGGGTGAGGGGGATGGCCTAAGTGGAGTGTCTAAGTGAGGAAGGGTCACCCAGCTGAGCAGGGTGCCCAGTACCCCGCTTCCTTCCTGTCTCTCCATCCCAGGCTTTGTGGAGCTGCTCTCTTTGAGATTCGGGAACCCAAAAGTGCAGGAGGTAAGTTCCTTCAATGTGGGGCTGTGGCTGAAGAAGGCCAGTGGTCCTGCCTCCCTCTCTCAGTGACCGTCGCCAGCCTCTGTGTGGGCTGATGTCTAGATACTCCCAGAGTCCATCCGTTCCTGGGAGCTGGGTCCCCACCCCCTCCAGGAGCCCTTACCATAAATACCCCTGGACTTGAAGGCCAAAGATGCTGACCCCCAGAGTCCAAGGCTCTCTGGGAGTCTGCACGAGGAACACTGCCGTGCTGACTCATCTGGGCTGCTCCAGTGAGGGCCGTCCAGCCTTCAGTCCCAGCAAGAGGACTTGGTGGCTTTCTCTGGGGAGGAGGGAGGATGAAGCTGTTTGCACACACAGTGTGACCCTCGTCATTCCCACTCATCATTTTAGGTGGGCTGTGGCTACTCTGGAAATGACACCCAGTGCTTTTGCCTGGAGAAAATGGGGAAAATTTTTAGTGTTCAGAAAAACAAATTTCTTGGCTGGGTTGAAGATATTCTTTTTCCTATTCTTTATTCATTGTTATGAATTGCAGTCAAAGACAGTTTAATGGTGAAATTGCTATAAAACGGTGGAGAAAATATTTCTTTTGGTATTAGTTTTGTTTCAGTAAATTACAAAGTAGTGATTTAACTTGCCACTTTCAGGATTATTTCTGCCTCTCAGTGGGGTAATATAATCAGCGAGATCTACTATGGCCTTCATTTTCTAGAGAACACAGATAAATAATCTCCCGATATGCTCTTGAGCAAACTAAATTACCTGTGACTTTTGATATCTCCCATCTAGATCCAAGAGAATGTCGCTTTCAGTGGGTGGGTAGGGAGGGGGAGAGGCTACAGATCCCTGGGAATTTTGCTGCCAAGGGGACAGACAGTTAAAGATGGAAGCTGGGACCCCAGGAGAGTCACTTCAGGAGGGGCTCTGCATGTGAACGTGTATGCAGGGTTTTCCCAATGGCCCTGCTGCACCAAGGCTGGGGGGTCCACAGGCACATGGGCTTCTGGAGAAATGGGAGGAGGCTGAGATTAAGAGTGGGGACCCAGAATAAATCGGGAGGTTGGGATGAACATACACATACTACTGTATGTAAGATAGATAACCAACAAGGACCTACTGTGTAGCACAGGGAACTCTATTCAAAATTCTGTGATAAGCTACGTGAGAAAAGAATCTAAAAAAGAATGAATATATGTGTATGTATAACTGAATCACTTTGCTGTACACCTGAAACTAACACAATATTTTAAATCAACTATACTCCAATAAAATTAAAATAGAAAAAGAATGGGGACCCAGACAGCCCATTGGTGACACAGGTTATTAATGCACTGTAAGCTTCCCTCCTGATTATTTATAAACATTTTCTGAGTCCTTACTGTGTGCCAGTCCCCTGCTTGTTGGGCACTGTTTTGGTTACAGGATCCATATCTGCTCTTTGTGCGGGTCAGAGTGTGGAGGGGCACCTGAACCAGCAAATGTATTGTTCACAGGGAAAAATGCAGGTGGAGCAGTCATTCTTCTTGGGGCTGTCACGGAAGGCTTAACTGAGCTGAGCTCTGGTCAAGCCTCGAAGGCTGTAAGGACTTTTATGAGCAGGAAAGGGAAAGGAGAACATTACAGGCAGAAGGAGCAGCATGGGTGGAGGCACGGAGGTGTGAAGTCCCTGAGCTTGTTGAAGGCACCTACAGGTCACGCTCTCCAAGGCGTGCTGTCTCTGGGAGACAGGATAGGAGGAAGGTGGGACTGGTTGGTGAGGGCTCCTCTTCATGCGCCTGCCTTGGCGGTGGAATGGCTCTGCGACCTTGGAGGAGACCCTCTGTGAGCCCTCTCCTCTGCCTGTTCTCTCTGTCTAGAGGGGCTGCCTGTGGGGAAGGGTGGGAGGGAAGAGGGCAGCGACGTAGACAATGGGCAGCCTGCGGTCCAATCTGCTGCATCACTTTTATTGATACACTATATGACTTTGGGTAAGGCACTCAGCCTCTCTGAGCCTCAGTTTCTTCATCTCTAGAATGAGACAGGCTTCCGTACCCTGTAAGCTGCTGGGGGGTCTCAGAGAAACTATGAGATCTCCAAGTATGTAAGAACTGGGCAGTCTCTGTCCTGGGGACCAATATTTCTATATTTCTCCAGCCTCATCGGCTGGTCCTGGAGAAGACAGAATTCACTTGAACAGAGAAAATTGAATCTGAGCAGGGAGAAAGCTGGTTGAGAGGTGGGCTGGCTGAATAACATCCTGGAACCCCATCTCTCAGGGGAGCTAAGAGAACCCTGAACGTGGACAGAGCTGTGATGACAGGTCTCACTGCCTATGGTTGGGAAGAATTCCCTTAGGGTCTTCTAAGAAGTGGGGACAGTCTTCCGGGGGGCACGGTTAAGTAACTCAAGGTGGTTAGACTGTGTTTGGAGGAGGCCAGTCTGGCGACTGCAGAGCCTGAGTTTTGCAGAGAGGGTGTGCCGGTCTGGGGCTGGGCCTTAATTGCTCAGGACAGTGGAGGGGGGGCTGTGAGTATCATCTGCAGTGCCCTTTGTTTTCTCGTCCTTCCTGTCACATTGCTTAGCTAGTCCTCTGATTAACTGCTTAGCAAACACTTAGCAAATATCAATTTGAAAAAGCCCCACATTATTAGCGTGGCCTCACGTCTGGGTCTGGCCTTAAAACATGGTAGCTGCGAGCTGCGTGTGGCTGTTGAGCACTTGAAATGTGGCTCGACTGAATTGAGATGTGCCGTAAGTATAAAATACACGCTGGATTTTGAAGACTTAATACCAAAATACGTGAACTATCTCAATAATTTTTATACTGAATACATGTGGAATTGATAATATTTTAGATATATTGTGTTAAGTAAAATATATTAAAATTAATTTCACCTTTTTAAAGACATTTTAAAATGTGGCCCCTAGAAAATTTAATATTCAATATGTGACTTGCATTTTATTTATTTATTTACTTATTTATTTATTCATTAATTAACATCTTTATTGGAATATACTTGCTTTACAGTGGTGTGTTAGTTTCTGCTTTATAATAAAGTGAATCAGCTATACATATACATATACCCCCATATCTCCTCCCTCTTGCGTCTCCCTCCCACCCTCCCTATCCCACCCCTCTAGGTGGTCACAAAGCACCGAGCTGATCTCCCTGTGCTATGCAGCTGCTTCCCACTAGCTATCTATTTTACATTTGGTAGTGTATATATGTCCATGCCACTCTCTCACTTCGTCCCAGCTTACCCTTCCCCCTCCCCAGACTTGCATTATATTTTTCCTGGACAGCACTGATCTAGAGGCTGAAGGGAGAAAGTGGTGTAGATGAGGGGCCCTTCGTTCATTGAAAAGAGACCCCCCCCACCCAGTCAGGGACTTGAGTGGCACTGCTCTGGGCGGCTGGGAGCTCCCTTCTTGGCAGCTCCACATGGGATGTTGCTCCCCTCTTTTGCCTTCTGGGTCTGCTAAGAAAACGTCCCTGGGCCAGGCTGTGATGGAGCTGATGGGGTGGGAAACCAGAATGTGCTGCTTGAGGATCCCAGACAGAGAACACATTCAGGTCTCCAGAGGAGCTAACTGCATGGCCTTTATTCATAAAGGACCCTCTTCACTGGACTGAGAGGTCTTTATGGGTGGGGAGCAGCTGGTACTCATTTCTGTAGCCATAGACCCTGGCGTAGATCCTGCATGCAGTAGGCTGGTTGGATAGATGGGTGAGTGGATGTGTGGCAGGATGGTTTTTTGAGGACATAAATGAACCTAGAGATTGAAAACATTGCAGTTGGATGAATGGTTGGCTGGATGGAGCTCAGAGAGGTGGACAGATGGGTGGTTGGGTGGAAAGATAGATGAATAAAAGGGTGGATGAAAAAGAGGATGGTGAATCTGTGGATGGATAGCTGAAAGGAAGATGGGTGGATGGGAGGATGGATGGATGCATAAATAGATGGAGTAGGTAAAAGGAAGATGGATGATTAGGTGGATGGATAACTGGGTGGTGGTTGATGGAGGATGGAGAGGATGAATGAGGGGCTCATTCCAACACAAGGATTGGTCAGGGCCTGTTGAGGACATCACACCTTATGGTCAGCATGTGGCACATTTCTCTCCCCTAACTGTTTTGCACAGACATGTCTTGAGATCCTCCAGGCTTTTGTTGCATTCTCCAGAGTTCTCATTGCTATGGCTATGCTAGTGAAGTCTCTCTGCCTAATTAGAACTGTCAGCTCCCTGGTGGGCCATGCTGTCCGTTGTTGGGGTCAGGCTGGGACATGATGTGCATGGGGTGCAGGGGATGATGTGTTTGCTAGACTGTGTGGGGAATTCTTTATGACAGGTCAATCATCTTTCTATACAAACCTCATAGGTCTTTGCAAATAATCAAGGAATCAAGAGTGTGACAGGAGAGGAGGGAGGAGAAAGGATTCTGAGTTAATGGGATGGGGGAGACAAGATAGAAATAAATTTCTTTTCAGGACATTATTCCTGACCCATGTGGGACTGTCCTCACATATGCAGACATGGACCTTCCAGAAAGTGCTTTCTCTGATAGCCCGATCTCCTTTCTCAGGAGTCGCAGGAGGCCACAGGGAAAGCCTGTCTTCTTTGGGGAAAATGAGCCTCAGAGAGAAGAAGGGATTGCTTCCTATCTCTGGATTTGACTTGTTTCTCTGGAGGTGGCAGGAATGGGTGCTGGAATGGGAAGCTCTTTGTCTCCCTAGTGATAGGGGCCCTGCGGGTGTGGAGGGGAGACCAGACTCCTCCATCCTGGTTGGACTGCGTCACTGCCCAGGGGAATCGGGGGAGAGATGCCAGCTCTGGTCCTGTCGAAGCTCCGGATTTTCTGCATCAGCAAAGGCTTTGATCATCCTGATCAGCAGTCAACTCATCACCATTAATTGAATTACATTTCAAGCAGGATTCCTGGAGAGGTTCTGTTGCAAATGGTGCAGAAGGACAATGGGGCTTTTCTGCACACCACGGCTCATCCTGCACTCTGGGAAGTTGGGGGAATGTGCGATCGCCGGCGGCACTTTCCTCAGAAAATGCACAAACCTTCCTGTGCTCCCTTTCCTCTTATATTTAGGATCACAACCACCAAATCTCATCCTCCATACTCCATCCAAGTAGTGCATGGATCGTTTTTTCCCCCTGTGAAATCAGAAAAAAAAACTGGACCTCTTTTCATTAAGACAGTCTCAGTACAGTTAAGCATCTAGAAGAAATGCACAAGTCTCTCAAAGCCTCGATGGGGATAATGAACAGATTTACTGAGATTTTCTTAATGGGATCACCAACGAGGATTTATTAGCAAACTTCCTAAATGTTCTCTTTTGTCCCTTTATGTCCTTGAAGACTGGATCTTCTAGCAACTGCTCAGATCTCTGCTTTCTTTTCAAAATGCCCAATCTCCAGACTGTCTTTCTTCCTTCACTATTCCTTCTGGCTCTGGCCAGGGCCTTTTAAGCAACTCCCATCTCCAACATTTTTATTTTCCTTCCAGTAAAGACAAGTCCATTTTTTTAAAATTAATTTTTTATTGGACTATAGTTGCTTTACAATGTTGTGTTAGTTTCTGTTGTACAGCAAAATGAATCAGCTATACGTTTACATATATCCCCTCTTTTTTGGATTACCTTCCCATTTAGGTCACCACAGATCACTGAGAAGAGTTCCCTGTGCTGTACAGTAGGGTCTCATTAGTTATCTAATAGTAGTGTCTATAGGTCCATCCCAATCTCCCAATTCATCCCACCCCCCCCTTCCCCCCCTGGTATCCATACGTCCTTTCTCTACTTCTGTGTCTCTATGTCAGCTTTGCAAATAAGTTCATCTGTATCATTTTTCTAGATTCCACATATAAGTGATATTATACGATTTTTTTTCTTTCTAACTTACTTCACTCTGTATGACAGTCTCTAGATCCATCCCCGTCTCTGCAGATTGCACAGTTTTGTTCCTTTTTATGGCTGAGTAGTATTCCATAAGACAAATCCATTCTTATGTAGTTACCTTCTGGCTCTCCTCATTCTCATCCTTCTCTGGTTCCCCACTCTGACCAGTCCAATGAAGGGAGCTCGGTGTCCAAGCTGGTTTGGCCAAATTTGCCTGGAGTGACTTTGGCCGGGCTGCACAGGCTGAGGTACAAAGTTCAGCCTCTGGGAAGGTGAAGGTGGACAGAAAAGAAGTCAGGGATGCTGAGGGTGAGGTGCCCTCAGATTGTGTATGGCATCCTAAGGTTTCACCGTTAGAAATGTGCTAGTAAAACCATCTTTGTTTCTGAGGAACAGAAACCCACTCAAACTAGTTAGTGTCAAAAAATTATTACAAGGACATAGGAATTTCTTTCACAACCCAAAGAGAAGGAGGAAGCTGGGACTCAGGAATGGGCTGAGACTAGAATCTAGAAAGTGGCCCACTCTCTCCCTGTTCCTCTCTCCCCTCCCTCAGTCTCCCCCTCATCTCCCCTCTCCCCATCTCTCTCACTTGGCACTCAGTTCCGGTCACATGAAGAAATTAACACTAACATTTTGAGTTCAAATACCTGGAGAAGATTCTCACTGACTCAGCTTGGCTCAAGTGGTCTCCCCAGGTCTGGTCAACTGTGGTCAGGGAGCAGGGATCATGAGACACAAACAGGGCTGCCAGGACCCACACTTGTGGTGTGGGAAGGCAAATTCTCAGGGAAATGGGATGACTCATGGGCTGTGCAGATACCCCTAAGGTGTTTACCATAGGAGGTACTTGTTGGATAAATAAAAGTGGGAGAAATGATTATGAGACTCATTAACATGGCTGTGATCAAACTATATAAGATTTTGTCCTGTTGCATTCTTGTTTTAGTAGTTTTCCATATTATTATATTCATTTTATAGACTTCAACTGGATTAATTATATAGTACTTAATTTTCTCACTGTGGGACATTTAACTTGTTTAAAAATTTTTTCAACCATTATAAATAATACAGCAATAGTCATCTATATGTATAAGGTGCTTTCTAGGTTTTGTATTATTTTCTTTGGAATAGATTGCTAGAGGTAGAATTAAAGTTTCAGGCTCTTGTTTGTAAATGAGAGAATCTACTGGGGATATTTAAGCAGAAAGGAATCTTTACACAAGATAATAGGTATCTCTGGGGGTTTGGGGTGGTGATGCAGAGAACTAGGCTTGGATATAACCAGGAACAGTGCAGCTAGAATCTGCTCCATCCCGTTGTGGGACTTTCTAGTGAAACACTCTTGCTGCCATTTCCTGATGCTTTGCTCTAATGACTCCTGGGTTTTGGGCTCCAGAAACTCTGCCACATATTCTCTAGGAGGACCAGTTGCCTCCAACAGCACACTACTAGAAAACTGAGCTCTTTGCACATGGCTGTCATTTCACCTCTCCCTTCTGAATCCAGGTCTCATGCGGGTGAGTCATACTGGCAGAACTTGGGACCCATGTCCTCAGTCTAGTAATAAGGAAGTCTGATAAGTGGATCTTTGGATTCCTAGCACAGGCAGGTAAGACTCATGTGAAACTACCAAAATATCATGGGGTTATTAAAAAGATGTCAGACAGCCATGAATGATGGATGCCTAGTATGTGTTCAGATGCAAATTTAGAGGAAAGACTATACAGGCTGGAGGAGTGGCTCAGTGATATCATCAAGAGCACAGGTGCTTTCTGTTTTTCAGTGTATTGATAACGTATGCCCTCATGGTCTAAAATAGCTGCCATAGCTCCAAGCGTCACATCATTATTTGATAGATCTCAAGGAGGAAGGAAGAAGGTAGGAGCAAAAGGGATTTCTTCTTAAGAGCTTTCTATTTGCAAAGATTAAAGTCTTGAGCAGACTTTCCTTTATGTGGTCTAAGTCAAATGTGTACTCCTACACCCATCACTGGCAAAAAGTAACAGGACTACCATGATTGCCTTAGATCTGGGCTGAGTACATTGTTCCCCAAAGTTCAGATTCTGTTAGTAGGAAAGAAGCAGGAATAGATTTTGGGAAAGCAAGAGTATCTGTCATAAGGCGAATTAACATTTATTTATTTGATTTATTTTTAAAATTTATTTATTTGGTTTTGCTGGGTCTTAGTTGTGGCAGGCAGGCTCCTTAGTTGTGGCTGGCGTCTCCTTAGTTGTGGCATGTGAACTCTTAGTTGACGCATGCATGTGGGATCTAGTGTCCTGACCAGGGATCGAAACTGGGCCCCCTGCATTGGGAGCAAGGAGTCTTAACCACTGTGCCACCAGGGAAGTCCTGTCATTTATTTATTTTCATATGAATATTCTAAGATTTCTAATACCTATTGCCAAATTGTTTCCAAAAGGGTTGTACCAACTTAAATTCTTATGAACAACATATGAGTATGTCAGTTTTACCACACCCTTGCCCACTCAGGAGTTTTGCATATTTATTAGTAACATGGTACTGAGCTCTCTTATTATTTCTGATACTTTTTTAGATTAAATTGTCTTGAATTTTACAAGAATACAATCTTATCATGAATGAATGAATGAAAATGATAGTATAGTCTCATTTTTAATAGTTATAGTTTTAAATGCTGTTTCTTATTGTACTGATCAGGCCTTTCTGAACAGTCTTAGTTAATAATGGTGATAACAAGCCTCCCTGTCTTGTTCCTGATTTTAACATCAAAACTTGAGTGTTACGTTGGTAGGTGTGAAGTGAATTATTCATTTGAGATATGTCTGATTTCCTCAGATTTAAGCTATTGGTTCTGAGATGCACCAAGTTAATGATAACTTGATGGGAAGGGGAGGGGAAGGAATTACTTAATATTAACCTTACACATTGATCGAAAGGTATTATTTCAACAATGTGAAAGAAATAGAATAAACAAGGAGAGTATATATTTTCTTCCCATTGATAGTGTCATATAATTAAATACACAATTATTTGAATATAACCAGGATCCTCATGGAAGATAAATTCTTTGTATAATATATACTTTATTATGTTTAGCAAGTATCATTCTATTCCCAGATTTTAGAATTTTCATGAGGTAAACATGTTGAATTTAACAAGAGTCTAAGCATAAGGCTGTCACTAAAAAATTGATGCCCTGATCTGGGAGATTATATGAGTAATTTCCTAACACTAAATCATTTTTGCAATCCTGGGGTGGATCCTACTTTATTGTTAAGCATTATTCTTTTAATATTCCATTGAATTCTATTTTCTGGTATTTTATTTAGGATTATTACACTTTTTTAAAAAATTTATTTTATTGAAGTACGGTTGATTTACAATGTTGTGTTAATTTCTGCTATACAGCAAAGTGATTCAGTTATACATATTTATACATTCTTTTTCATATTCTTTTCCATTATGGTTCATCACAGGATGTTGAATATAGTTCTCTGTGCAATACAGTAGGACTTTGTTGTTTATCCATTCTATATGTAATAGTTTATATATGTTAATCCCTACACTTATTTCTTTTCTTTTTTAAAAATTTTATTTATTTTTGGATGTGTTGGGTCTTCGTTGCTGTGTGCAGGCTTTCTCTAGTTGCGGTGAGCGGGGGCTGCTCTTCTTTGCGGTGCGCGGGCTTCTAATCATGGTGGCTTCTCTTGTTGCGGAGCGCGGGCTCTAGGTGTGCGGGCTTCAGTAGTTGCAGCACACGGGCTCAGTAGTTGTGGCTCGTGGGCTCTAGAGCACAGGCTCAGTAGTTGTGGCGCACAGGCTTAGCTGCTCCTCGGCATGTGGGATCTTCCCAGACCAGGGATCAAACCCTTGTCCCCTGCAGTGGCAGGCGGATTCTTATCCACTGTGCCACTGGGGAAGTCCCTCTACACTTATTCTTTAAGTGAGGAGAATCCATGTTGTTTACTATTTCTCTCAGATTTTGTTGTCAGAGTTAGGATAGATTCATAAAATAAATTAGATTGCTGTTCAACTTTTTTTCAGGTAGTAAAATTGTTCACATGACAAGAATTACAGGTTTCTTAAAAGTTAAATTTGACATGTGGACATGCAGCCTTTTATGGAAGTAAATATTTGGTAACTTTTTCCTTGATTATTAATCTTAAAGAATTCTTAAAGGATTGATTTTTATAATTTCTATTTTCCCCAAACAATCATCCATATTGTTGAGATCTTCAAATTCATTAGTAAAAATTATTAATAGCTAAGTGCCTTACAGGTTTTTTTGCTGGGGGAGGGTGAAAGTTTTTTTTTAAATTAAAAAAATTTTTATTGAAGTATAGTTGATTTAGAATGTTGCTTTCTGCTGTACAGCAAAGTGACTCAGTTATATATATAACTTTGATATTTTTTTCCATTATGGTTTATCACAGGATATTTGATACAGTTCCCTGTGCTATAAAATAGGACCTTGTTGTTTATCCATTCTATATATAATAGAATAGTTTGCCTCTGCTAATCCCAAACTCCCAGTCCTTCCCTCTCCTCTCCCCTGCCCTTGGCAACCACAAGTCTGTTCTCTATCTCTCTGAGTCAGTTTTTGTTTTGTAGGTGTGTTGATTTGTGTTGTATTTTAGATTCCACATATAAGTGATATCATATGGTGTTTGTCTTTCTTTTTTTTCTTTTTAAAGATATATTTATTTATTTATTTTTGGTTGTGTTGGGTGTTTGTTGCTGCATGTGGGCTTTCTCTAGTTGTGGTGAGCAGGGGCTACTCTCCGTTGTGGTGCGCAGGCTTCTCATTGCGGTGGCTTCTTTAGTTGCAGAGCACAGTCTCTAGGTGTGCGGGCTTCAGTAGTTGTGGAACGTGGGCTCAGTAGTTGTGGCTTGCGGGCTCTAGAGCACAGGCTCAGTAGTTGTGGCACATGGGCTTAGTTGCTCTGTGGCATGTGGGATCTTCCTGGACCAGGGCTCGAACCCGTGTCCCCTGCATCGGCAGGCGGATTCTTAACCACTGCGCCACCAGGGAAGCCCCTGGGTTTTTTTGTTGTTGAATTGTATGAGCTGTTGGTATATTTTGGAAATTAACCCTTGTCACTTGCATCATTTGCAAATATTTTCTCCTAGTCTGTAGGTTGTCTTTTCATTTTGTTTATGGTTTCCTTTGCTGTGCAAAAGCTTGTAAGTTTGATTAGGCCCCATTTGTTTATTTTTGTTTTTATTTCTATTGCTTTGGGAGACTGACCTAAGAAAACATTGGTATGATTTATGTCAGAGAATGTTTTGCCTATGTTCTCTTCTAGGAGTTTTACAGTGTCCTGTCTTATATTTAGATCTTTAAGCCACTTTGAGTTTATTTTTGTGTATGGTGTGGTGTGAGAGTGTGTTCTAACTTTATTGATTTACATGTGGCTGTCCAGCTTTCCCAACACGACTTGCTGAAGAGACTGTCTTTTTCCTGTTGTATGTTCTTGCCTCCTTTGTTGAAGATTAGTTGTCCATAGGTATGAGTGCCTTACACTTTTTAATTTTTTCCCTATATCTGCTTCATTTTTTATCATTTAGCATTTTATCTTTTTTGTTATTTGCCAGAGATTTGACTATTTTAACTCTGGTTTTCCCCAAAGAACAGTCTTAAATGTATTTATTAATGTTATTGTTTTATTATATTTGAGTTTTCTCTGTTTTTCTTTAAATAATCTAATGTTTTCAGTCCAAGTCAGTGTTACCTGTTTTTCACACAGCTGATGAAAGTTTGACTTCCAGTTTGATCCATGACTGTTTTGTTGCTGAGTTTTGGCATTTCTGGATTGCTGTGTGAATCAGAGCTACAAGGCAGGGATCTCTGTTCTTTTTCTCTGTGATGTAAGCATCTAGAACATCTAGAACAAGCATCTAGAACAGTTCCTGGCCCATAGTCGGGTGCAACATGTATTTATTGGCCAAATGAAAGAATGAATCTAGGGAACTGGTTGGAAGCTGCCGGAAGCCTCCTCTCCTGGGAAGACCTCTTGGGGGACGGGGAGGGGGGGGAGACAGGTCACAGGCCTGAGTGCACAGTAAGCTTTTGCTCCTGCTTCTCCTCCCTCCCCCACCCACAGCCGGCTCCCCACACATTACAAAGGAAACCCTTGGAACCTGTGGTAGCCAGTGTTAGGGACCAGGTCCTTTTGAGCTCCATCCTCCTAGGCCTGTGGCTTCTGGTGGTGAAGTCTCTTGTGGCCACAGCTAGAGATGCTGGCAAGAGTATGAAGGTGTGGAGAAGGCTGTCTCCTGGAAGGCGAAGGTGAACTCTAGGTAAGAGATGAGTCAGCTGGATGGAGGAGCTGGACAGGAGCAGGGGCTGAGGCAAGAGCACACAGTTATTTTGATGAAAAAGACCTCCAGGTAAGGTTTCATTTGTGGCCCTGCAGAGTTTTGAGCCTGAGCCCAGGATACCTGATGTGTTGAGGATAGGAATGACCATGCAGCAGCTTGTGCCTTAGGAACAAGAGAGACTGCCTGGGCTGGCTGGGGAGGTGCCCATCTGGTGGACACCTGCAGCCATCTCATCTCCATCCAGAGATGCAGGATAAAATGCAGGATGCCCAGTTAAATTAGAATTTCAGATGAATGACAATTATTTTTAAAATACAAGCCCTACAGATTTGAGGCCTCTTGATTTACCCAGCTCTGAGGCACGAGGCTTCCTAGAACCTGGAAGGACTACTCATTGGGAGGGCAGTAAGGCACGCCTCCCCTCCAACCCAAACACACCCTAAGATAGTCCCAGCAAAAAGTGAAGCCTTTGTTAGAAGTCTTTATTAGACTCATCCCACTCAGTCTTGCTCCTCAAATGCAAGTGTGAACTAAGCAAGCTCTCTACACCTTCTTCCTCTTGGTGATGGCCTTTTGGGAGATGCAAGTTCTGTCTCACGGGCTCTGCTGGATACAGGGATGAGTGAGGTGAGCGCTTGCCTTCCAGCAGGTCCCAGTCAGTCAGAGGAGGTGGGGCAAGGGGTCAGGAAATAGTATTTTGGGCGGGCTGGGGATTATATAAACTGAGTGCTGGGGCTTGGCCAGAAGGACAGACTGGAGGGGTGAGGTGGGCAAGGGGGCCATGCAGGAGATGACCAGAGGCTGAGGGGGAGCAGCCTGATGGCTACAGAGGGGAGGTGTGAATCCTGTAAGATCACGGGGACCCTCCCTCCCAGGCACTTCCTCAGTGCCATTTGCTTCCAGGGGCTCTGAAAAAGCTGAAGGATGACCTCTAAGTTTCTGGGCTACAAAACACACTTTGAGAAGTACTCTAGGTATTGCCACAAAGTTTGTGTTACTCTTTGACCAACCTCATTTATTTTAGGCAGAAGGTTAAAAACTATACAAATAATTTTAATGGACATAATTATGTTCTCATCACAAAATAATGTGACACAGTTTCATAATTACTCAGAAATGATCATTGTCTGAATAGCTATTAATTAGTGAATAGCTTTGGAAAAAAATTTCAATAGATTTGGGAAGCATTGTTAATAACCCATTACGTTATGTCTGGGGGCTCAAATCACCGTGTCATGTCAAAGCATAGATTTATGGCTCTATTTTTAATCATTTCAAAATAATTAAGAATGTGCTGTGCATCTGACTGGACAGATTTGAGACACGAAAACCATATATCTGCATTAGGAAGGGAACGGATAATTTCCAGCCACAATGGAGATCAAAGCTCTTTCGACATCCATTTGGCAAGAGCATGCACATTTTATAGCTTCTCAAAAAGTATTAGTGATTTTAGATAAATAGCATTCATCTCATCTTTTCCTCTCCCCATGGCCTTCTCTCAAGCCAAGAGAGGAAAATCACACATTGTCAGGAACTTCTGACCTTGACTTGGAACTCTCACTATCGCGGCCTCTCTTCTTGCGGAGCACAGGCTCCAGACGCGCAGGCTCAGTAATTGTGGCTCACGGGCCCAGTTGCTCCGCGGCATGTGGGATCTTCCCAGACCAGGGCTCGAACCCGTGTCCCCTGCATTGGCAGGCAGATTCCTAACCACTGCACCACCAGGGAAGCCCCTGAGTGACAACTTTTGATAGCTTAGGAAAGTCATGGCCCTTGCATCTGTTTTCCTTTAATGTGTCCTCTCACAAGGCGTGTGTGCATAATTTTTTAATTGCCAGAAGGCCCTTAGTTATTGAGACAGCAGATTTGAATCCAGATTCCATCACATACTAGTACTGTGACCTTGGGCACATCATTCTCCTCTTTGGGCCTGAGTTTTCTCATCTCTAAGTTGGGGATGACAACCACAGGTGGTTGTGACAATAAAATGAGACGAGCTCTCACCACTAGGCCTGGCACATCACAAATGTTAAATATAGGATAGGCATAGTGTTAGTTCAGTTCTTATTTAGAATCCCTAACTCATACCGAATTTAGATTTCAGCCTCTTGCAGAATTTAGATTACAGACTCTGGTGTCTGTAGTCTTTCTTCTTCCCAGAGTAGAGTCACATGGATTCTGATTCTGAGAGTAATTTACTCTGTGGTCCAATAAAAGGACTTTGGGAAGGGGATTCCAACCAGCTCTATGCTTCCCTGCTTGGGGAAGACTCTCTTTTGTTTCAGGTTATCTCTGCCTAAAGTATAGACAGTGTGACCATGACAGAAAGATAAATGTTTGGTGTGCTTAAGGATTCTATGTGTGGTTGGAGCAGGTGAAAAAGACCTTCTTGTGGCAAGTCTGGGTGACCCTGTATTATCATCTGTCCACTCCTCAGCAGGAGAAGGCTGCTTGTGCTTGTGTGTGTGTGTGTGTGTGTGTGTGTGAATCTAAGAAAGCTTCTCTATGCTTGGTAGAGACTTGGGATTGGCCCAGCTGTCCAATGTTGACTAAAGCTGCTGCTGTGACAGATGTTCTTTTGTTTAGGGATTCATTTTGTGGTATTTAGTACAAAAACTTGAGGTAAACAGTTACTGCTCAAAGATTCATACTCTACATTAAAACCTCCTTATTAGCAATCTGATTCAATGGGCACATAACCCAGAGTCCTGAGATAGTTATCTGCCACCTACTGAACAGATAATGGTGTGAGAACCAGCTGGGCGGCAGCCCTGTGAGGTCTGAAGTTGCTTCCTGAGCTCCAAGGATCCATCGGAAGCTGATTATTAAAGTGTCAACCAGTACCCTCCCCTTGGCACTCTGTCTAAGGTCTGCTGGTTTCGACAGCACACAAGCAAAATCCCAGGCGAGAAGACCTAGAGGGAAAGCTAGCCCTGGAAGTTGGGCTCTGCTGTTTTTTTGCTTTGTGACCACTTTTTCTCTTTTCCTGCCCTTGTACCCATGCTACTAACTCTCACTGTACAGTTGACCCTTGAACAACATGGGTTTGAACTGCATGGCTCCACTTATACACAATTTTTTTCAGTAGTAAATACTACAGTACTACATGATCCATGGTTGATGGAATCCACGGATGCAGAGGAACTGCATATACAGAAGGCCAGCTATGAGTTATAGATGGATTTTTGATTGCACAGATGGTGGGCCCCCCTAATCCCTGTGATGTTCAAAGGTTAACGGTATATGTTATCAAAAGTTCCCTCAAGGCCCCTCAGATGTAGAGGCGTTCTGGTTCATGGAGGAGAATGGCTGATGTGCAGAGCTCTGAATTGCCCAAGGTGAAGGCTCTTTAAGCTCCAGAGGTTTTCTATTCATCATCCAAACACCCAGGGTTATAGATCCTGTGAGAAGGCTGCTGCACAGGTTCAGCTCTTCTGGGGTTAGGAAATTGTTAGTGGAAATAAGACACCATGTTTATCAAACTCCCCTCATGTCTTGCCTTCTGGGGCCTCACTCTCTGTCGCTGGTGTTTTGTCCCTAGCTTCAGAAGAGGTCTGAAGGATGGTTGGCAAATGCAGCTGGAATGCCCATCATTTCCACACATATGTTCCCTCTGCAGGACAAGGGAAACGGATTTTCTGATTAGCCAGAGAATTCTTTGTCCTTTTGTCTTTTCCATTGTGCATCTGGAACAGTATTTCTTCTCCAAAGCCTCAGAAGCTAGTTTTCTAAAAACAAGTGAGAAAAAGAAAGATAATTAAAATGAGCCAAAGTAGAGAACACATTGAAGGTTGAGATCTCCATCTAGCTTATCTAGCTTTGTAAAATGTTATTTGTCTTGACGAAAATTTCCATATTTCATCTCGTTCCTCCTTGTGTGTTCATACATCAAATCAACATGGTGTGACTTGCTCTAGTAAAGTGGAACTGAAGGTCAAGACATTCAATTGCCCAGTAGCCACAGGGACGCTTTTTTTGTATAACACCTGACTGGTTAACAAATAGAATTCTGGTTATGGAATCTATTACGGCCCACAGTGGTCTTCACAGTAACTCTCCTAACAGAAGCATGGCTGCTCATCTGTAAAATTTATATTTGTCTTTACTGGTTCTCTCAGGAATATCCCTGGACTTGAGGAGCTGGTGGTAGATGTGGGCATCTGCCTTGCCAGTCCCCCGTGTCAGAGCCTTCTTCCTGTGCAGGAGCTGCGCTTGGGTCCTCAGTGTGTGGAGTGGGCCTAGCATGGCAGTGTAGGCTCATTACAGGTAACCTTGCGAAAGCTCACAGAGTGTTGTTGGCTTGGAAAAAAGTTGTACCCAGTCACTGGACTTGCCCTTTTCACCTGGGCCCAAGTCTATAGGGATACACAGGCCCTGGTAGTGGGGTTTGCAAAGGCACCAGAAAGGTCTCCCATTGCCTGGAAAGACTACCCCACCAACGTGCATTCATGTTAAGCTTCCTAGAGCTCTGCCCTTTTTGTGTTAAGCAATCCCTTCTACCTGTAAAACTCTGAATGTGGCACTGGAGGACATTGGTGGTTAAATTCCTTCCTCTGAGGTCAGGACCAGGCCCTGGGGCCAGAGGGAGAGGCTCCAAAGCTATACAGAACCTGGGAGCTTTGTTCTCCATCATCTTGTCTCGTAGTGAGGCAGCACTTGCTGTGCATTTTTTGGGGAAAAGATGTTTTTATTTTTTCTGATTTTGTTTTATTTTAAAATTTATTTTATTTAAAAAAATTTATTTTATATTGGGGTATAGTTGATTAACAATGTTATGTTAGTTTCAGGTGTACAGCAAAGTGATTCAGATATACAATACATATATCTATTCTTTTTCAATTCTTTTCCGATTTAGGTTATTACAGAACATTGGGCAGTGTTCCCTGTGCTATACAGTAGGTCCTTCTTGGTTATCTATTTTAAATATAGCAGTGTGTACATGTCAATCCCAAACTCCCAATCTATTTCTGCCCCCCCGCCGCCCTGCTTTCCCCCTGGTAACCATAAGTCCGTTCTCCAAGTCTGTGGACCTCTTTCTGTTTTGTAAATAAGCTCATTTGTATCATTGTTTTTTAAGATTCTGCATATAAGTGATATCATGTAATATTTGTCTTTCTCTGTCTGACTTACTTCACTTAGTATGATAATCTCCAGGTCCATCCATGTTGCAGCAGATGGCATTATTTCATTCTTTAAAATGGCTGAGTAATATTCCATTGTGTATGTGTACCACATCTTCTTTATCCATTCCTCTTTCGATGGACATTTAGGTTGCTTCCATGTCTTGGCTATTGTAAATAGTACTGCAGTGAACAATGGGGTTCATGTATCCTTTTGAACCATGGTTTTCTCCAGATATATGCCCAGGAGTGGAATTGCTGGATCATATGGTAGCTCTATTTTTTTTTGTTAGTTTCTGCTTTATAACAAAGTGAATCAGCTATACGTATACATATATCCCCATATCCCCTCCCTCTTGCATCTCCCTCGCACCCTCCCTATCCCACCCCTCTAGTTGGACACAAAGCACTGAGCTGATCTCCCTGTGCTATGCAGCTGCTTCCCACTAGCTATCTATTTTACATTTGGTAGTGTATATATGTCCATGCCACTCTCTCACTTCATCCCAGCTTACCCTTCCCCCTCCCTGTGTCCTCAAGTCCATCTCTATGTCTGCATCTTTATCCCTGTCCTGCCACTAGGTTCTTCAGAACCATTTTTTTTTAGATTCCATATATATGTGTTAGCATATGGTATTTTTTTTTCTCTTTCTGACTTACTTCACTCTGTATGACAGACTCTAGGTCCATCCACCTCACTACAAGTAACTCAATTTCGTTTCTTTTTATGGCTGAGTATTATTCCATTGTATATATGTGCCACATCTTCTTTATCCATTCATCTGTCAGTGGACACTTAGGTTGCTTCCATGTCCTGCCTATTGTAAATAGAGCTGCATGAACATTGTGGTACATGACTCTTTTTGAATTATGGTTTTCTCAGGGTATATGCCCAGTAGTGGGATTGCTGGGTTGTATGGTAGTTCTTTTTTTAGTTTTTTAAGGAACCTCCATACTGTTCTCCATAGTGGTTATACTAATTTACATTACCACCAGCAGTGTAGGAGGGTTCCCTATTCTCCACACCCTCTCCAGAATTTATTGTTTGTAGAGTTTTTGATGATGGCCATTCTAACTGGTGTGAGGTGATATCTCATTGTAGTTTTGGTTTGCATTTCTCTAACAATTAACGATGTTGAGCATCTTTTCATGTGCCTTCTGGATATCTGTATGTTTTCTTTGGAGAAATGGGTCTTCTGCCCATTTTATTTTATTTTTTTGGTTGTCAGTAAATATTTATTGATTTAATTTGCTCTTTTACCTTCTGGCTTCATTTCTCAACTTCTATGTTTTCTCTTGTTTCCTGGGACATAAACATTTATACATTGCATATTATTATCTTTTATTTTATTTTACTTATTTTTATTTAATTTTCATTTTATATTGGAGCATAGTTGATTAACAATGATGTGTTAGTTACAGGTGTACAGCAAAGTGATTCAATAATACCTATACAGGTATCCATTCTTTTTCTTTTTCTTTTTTTAACTTTTTATTTTATATTGGAGTATAGTTGATTAACAATGTTATGTTAGTTTCAGGTGTACAGCAAAGTGATTCAGTTATACATATACATGTATCTATTCTTTTTCAAATTCATTTCCCATTTAGGTTATTACAGAATATTGAGCTGAGTTCCCTGTGCTATACAGTAGGTCCTTGTTTGTTATCTATTTTAAATAGTGTGGACGTGTCAATCCCAAACTCCCAATCTATTCCCCCCACCCCTCCACCACCCTTTCCCCCTGGTAACCGTAAGTTCGTTCTCTAAGTCTGAGTGTTTGTGTTTTGTAAATAAGTTCATTTGTATCATTTTTTTTAGATTCCACCTATAAGTGTTAGCATATAAATTTGACTTTCTCTGTCTGACTTAACATCACTTAGTATAATAATCTCCAGGTCCATGCATGTTGCTGCAAATGGCATTATTTTGTTCTTTTTAATGGCTGAGTAATATCCCATTGTATATATGTACCACATCTTCTTTATCCATTCGTCTGTCAGTGGGCATTAAGGTTGCTTCCATGACCTGGCTATTGTAAATAGTGCTGCAGTGAATATTGGGGTACTTGTGTCTTTTTGAATTATGGTTTTCTCAGGATATATGCCCAGTAGTGGGATTGCTGGGTCATATGGTAATTCTATTTTTAGTTTTTTAAGGAACCTCCATACTGTTCTCCATAGTGGCTGTATCAATTTATATTCCCACCAACAGTGCAAGAGGGTTCCCTTTTCTCCACACCCTCTCTAGCATTTATTGTTTGTGGATTTTTTCATGACGGCCGTTCTGACTGGTGTGAGGTGATACCTCATTGTAGTTTTGATTTGCATTTCTCTAATGATTAGTGATGTTGAGTATCTTTTCATATATTTGTTGGCAATCTGTATACCTTCTTTGGAGAAATGTCTATTTAGGTCTTCTGCCCATTTTTGGATTGGGTTGTTTGTTTTTTTGATATTGAGCTGTTGAGCTGCTATAAATTTTGGAGATTAATCCTTTGTCAGTTGCTTCGTTTGCAAATATTTTCTCCCATTCTGAGGGTTGTCTTTTTGTCTTGTTTATAGTTTCCTTTGCTGTGCAAAAGCTTTTAAGTTTCATTAGGTCCCGTTTGTTTATTTTTGTTTTTATTTCCATTACTCTAGTAGATGGGTCACAAAAGATCTTGCTGTGATTTTTTTCAGAGTGTTCTTCCTAAGTTTTCCTCTAAGAGTTTTATAGTGTCTGGTCTTACATTTAGGTCTTTAATACATTTTGAGTTTATTTTTGTGTTTGGTGTTAGGGAGTGTTATAATTTCATTCTTTTACATGTAGCTGTCCAGTTTTCCCAGCACCACTTATTGGAGAGACTGTCTTTTCTCCAATGTATAGTCTTGCCTCCTTTGTCATAGATTAGGTGACCATAGGTGCATGGGTTTATCTCTGGGCTTTCTATCCTGTTCCATTGATCTATATTTCTGTTTTTGTGCCAGTACCATATTGTCTTGATTACTGTAGCTTTGTAGTATAGTCTGAAATCAGGGAGTCTGATTCCTCCAGCTCCGTTATTTTCCCTCAAGACTGCTTTGGCTATTTGGGGTCTTTTTTGTCTCCATACAAATTTTAAGACTTTTTGTTCTAGTTCTGTAAAAAATGCCACTGGTAATTTGATAGGGATTGCATTGAATCTGTAGATTGCTTTGGGTAGTATAGTGATTTTCACAATATTGATTCTTCCAATCCAAGAACATGGTATATCTCTCCATCTGTTTGTGTCATCTTTGATTTCTTTCATCAGTGTCTTATAGTTTTCTGAGTACACGTCTTTTAGCTCCTTAGGTAGGTTTATTCTTAGGTATTTTATTCTTTTTGTTGCAATGGTGAATGGGATTGTTTCCTTAATTTCTCTTTCTGATCTTTTGTTGTTAGTGTATAGGAATGCAAGAGATTTCTGTGTATTAATTTTGTATCCTGCAACTTTACCAAATTCATTGATTAGCTCTAGTAGTTTTCTGGTGACATCTTTAGGATTCTCTATGTATAGTATCATGTCATCTGCAAACAGTGACAGTTTTACTTCTTCTTTTCCAATTTGTATTCCTTTTATTTCTTTTTCTTCTCTGATTGCCATGGCTAGGACTTTCATAACTATGTTGAATAATAGTGGTGAGAGTGGACATCCTTGTCTTGCTCCTCATCTTAGAAGAAATGCTTTCAGTTTTTCACCATTGAGAATGATGTTTGCTGTGGGTTGTCATATATGGCCTTTATTATGTTGAGGTAGGTTCCCTCTATGCTCACTTTCTGGAGAGTTTTTATCATAAATGGGTGTTGAATTGTGTCAGAAGATTTTTCTGCGTCTATTGAGATGATCATATGGTTTTTATTCTTCAATTTGTTAATATGGTGTATCACATTGATTGATTTGTGTATATTGAAGAATCCTTGCATCCCTGGGATAAATCCCACTTGATCACAGTGTATGATCCTTTTAATGTGTTTTTGGATTCTGTTTGCTGGTATTGTGTTGAGGATTTTTGCATCTGTATTCATCAGTGATATTGGTTTGTATTTTTTTTCTTTTTTAAAAAGAATTAATTATTTTTTATTTTCGGCTGCGTTGGGTTTTCATTGCTGCGTGCAGGCTTTCTCTAGTTGCCGCGAGTGGGGGCTAGTCATTGTTGTGGTGCACAGGCTTCTCGTTGCAGTGGCTTCTCTTGTTGCGGAGCACAGGCTCTAGGAGTGCAGGCTTCAGTAGTTGTGGCATGCAGATTCAGTAGTTGTGGCACGTGGGCTCAGTAGTTATGGCTCACAGGCTTTACAGCACAGGCTCAGTTGTAATGCACAGATTTAGTTGCTCCGTGGTATGTGGGATCTTCCCGGGACAGGGTTCGAACCCATGTCCCCTGAATTGGCAGGTTGATTCTTAACCACTGAGCCACCAGGGAAGCCCTGTAATTTTCTTTTTTGTAGTATCTCTGTCTGGTTTTGGTGTCAGGGTGATGGTGGCCTCGTGCAATGAGTTTGGGAGTGTTTCTTCCTCTGCAATTATTTGGAAGAGTTTGAGAAGGATAGGTGTTAGCTCTTCTCTAAATATTTGATAGAATTCACCTGTGAAGCCATCTGGCCCTGGACTTTTGTTTGTTGGAAGATTTTTAATCACAGTTTCAATTTCATTACTTGTGATTGGTCTGTTCATATTTTCTATTTCTTCCTGGTTGAGTATTGGAAGGTTATACCTTTCTGAGAATTTGTCCATTTCTTCCCGGTTGCCCATTTTATTGGCATAGAGTTGCTTGTAGTAGTCTCTTATGATGCTTTGCATTTCTGCAGTGTCCGTTGTAACTTTCCTTTTTTGTTTTTAATTTTATTGATTTGAGTCCTCTCCCTCTTTTTCTTGATGAGTCTGGCTAAAGGTTTATCAACTTTGTTTATCTTCTCAAAGAGCCAGCTTTTAGTTTCATTGATCTTTTCTATTGTTTTCTTTGCCTCTATATCATTTATTTCTGCTCTGATCTTTATGATTTCTTTCCTTCTACTAACTTTGGGTTTTGTTTGTTCTTCTTTCTCTAGTTCCTTTAGGTGTAAGGTTAGATTGTTTATTTGAGATTTTTCTTGTTTTTTGAGGTAGGATTGTATTGCTATAAACTTCCCTATTAGAACTGCTTTTGCTGCATCCCATAGGTTTTGGATCTTTGTGTTTTCGTTGTAATATGTCTAGATATTTTTTGATTTCCTCTTTGATTTCTTCAGTGATCTCTTGGTTATTTAGTAACGTATTGTTTAGCCTCCGTGTGTTTGTGTTTTTTACGTTTTTCCCCCGTCACTGATTTCTAATCTCATAGCGTTGTGGTTGGAAAAGATATTTGATATGATTTCAATTTTCTTAAATTTACTGAGGCTTGATTTGTGATCCAAGATGTGATCTGTCCTGGAGAATGTTGTGCACTTGAGAAGAAAGTGTAATCTGCTGTTTTTGGATGGAATGTCCTATAAATATCAACTAAATCTATCTGGTGTATTGTATCATTTAAAGCTTCATTTCCTTATTTATTTTCATTTTGGATGATCTGTCCATTGGTGTAAGTGAGTGTTAAAGTCCCCCAGTATTATTGTGTTACTGTTGATTTCCTCTTGTATAGCTGTTTGCAGTTGCCTTATGTATTGAGGTGCTCCTATGTTAGGTGCATATATATTTATAATTGTTATCTCTTCTTCTTGGATTGATCCCTTGATCGTTATGTAGTGTCCTTTGTCTCTTGTAACATTCTTTATTTTAAAGTCTATTTTATCTGGTATGAATATTGCTACTCCAGCTTTCTTTTGATTTCCGTTTGCATGGAATATCTTTTTCCATCCCCTTACTTTCAGTCTGTATGTGTCCCTAGGTCTGAAGTGGGTCTCTTGTAGACACCATATATATGGGTCTTGTTTTTGTACCTGTTCAGCGAGCCTGTGTCTTTTGGTTGGAGCATTTAATCCATTCACTTTTAAGGTAATTATCGATATGTATGTTCCTATGACCATTTTCTTAATTGTTATGGGTTTGTTTTTGTAGGTCCTTTTCTTCTCTTGTGTTTCCCACTGAGAGGAGTTCCTTTAGCATTTGTTGTAGAGCTGGTTTGGTGGTGCTGAATTCTCTTAGCTTTTGCTTCTCTGTAAAACTTTTGATTTCTTTGTTGAAACTGAATGAGATCCTTGCCGGGTAGAGTAATCTTTGTTATAGGTTCTTCCCTTTCATCACTTTAAATATATCGTGCCTCTCCCTTCTGGCTTGTAGAGTTTCTGCTGAGAAATCAGCTGTTAACCTTATGGGAGTTCCCTTGTATGTTATTTTTCGTTTTTCCCTTGCTGCTTTCAGTAATTTTTCTTTGTCTTTAATTTTTGTCCATTTGATTACTGTGTGTCTCAGCGTGTTTCTCCTTGGGTTTATCCTGCCTGAGACTCTCTGCACTTTCTGGACTTGGGTGGCTATTTCCTTTCCCATGTTAGGGAAGTTTTTGACTAATCTCTTCAAATATTTTCTTGGGTCCTTTCTCTCTCTTTTCTCTTTCTGGGGCCCCTACAATGTGAATGTTATTGCATTTAATGCTGTCCAGAGGTCTCTTAGGCTGTCTTCATTTCTTTTCATTCTTTTTTCTTTATTCTGTTCCACGGCAGTGAATTCCACCATTCTGTCTTCCAGGTCACTTAATCTGTTCTTCTGCCTCAGTTATTCTGCTATTGATTCCTTCTAGTGTATTTTTCATTTCAATTATTGTATTGTTCATCTCTGTTTGTTTGTTCTTTAATTCTTCTAGGTCTTTGTTAAACATTTCTGGCATCTTTTTGATCTTTGTCTCCATTCTTTTTCTGAGGTCCTGGATCATCTTCACTATCATTATTCTGCCTTCTTTTTCTGGATGGTTGCCTATCTCCACTTCCTTTAGTTGTTTTTCTGGGGTTTTATCTTGTTCCTTCATCTGGTACATAGTCCTCTGCCTTTTCACCTTGTCTATCTTTCTGTGAATGTGGTTTTCGCTCCACAGGTTGCAGAATTGTAGTTCTTCTTGCTTCTGCTGTCTGCCCTCTGGTGGATGAGGCTATCTCAGAGGCTTGTGTAAGTTTCCTGATGGGAGGGACTGGTGATGGGTAGAGCTGGGTGTTGCTCTGGTGGGCAGAGCTCAGTAAAACTTTAATTTGCTTGTCTGCTGATGGCTGGGGCTGGGTTCCCTCCCTGTTGGTTGTTTGGCCTGAGGCAACCCAGCACTGGATCCTACCTGGCTCTTTGGTGGGGCTAATGGCAGACTCTGGGAGGGCTCACACCAAGGAGTATTTCCTAGAACTTCTGCTGCCAGTGTGCTTGTCCCCATGGTGAGCCACAGCCACTCCCCACCTCTGCAGGAGACCCTCCAACACTAGCAGATAGGTCTGGTTCAGTCTCCTATGGGGTTGCAGCTCTTTCCCCTGGGTCCCAATGTGCACACTACTTTGTGTGTGCCCTCCAAGAGTGGAGTCTCTGTTTCCCCCAGTCCTTTCAAAGTCCTGCAATCAAATCCTGCTAGCCTTCAAAGTCTGATTCTTTAGGAATTCCTCCACCCATTGTCGGACCCCCCAGGTTGGGAAGCCTGACGTGGGGCTCAGAGCCTTCACTCCAGGGGGTGGACTTCTGTGGTATAATTGTTCTCCAGTTTGTGAGTCACCCACCCAGCAGTTACGGGATTTGATTTTATTGTGATTGCGCCCCTCCTACCACCTCATTGTGGCTCCTCCTTTGTCTTTGGATGTGGGGTATCTTTTTTGGTCAGTTCCAGTGTCTTCCTGTCGATGATTGTTCAGCAGTTAGTTGTGATGCCGGTGCTCTCACAAGAGGGAGTGAGTGCACATCCTTCTACTCTGCCCTCTTGAACCAATCTGTGGCTACTTCTTTGTGTTTGGATGTAGAATATCTTTTTTTGGTAGGTTCCAGCATTTTAAAAAAAATTTATTTATTTGTTTTTGACTGCACTGGGTCTTCGTTGTTGTGTGCGGGATTTTTTCTCCAGTTGTGGCGAGCGGGGCTACTCTTTGTTGCGGTGTGTGGTCTTCTCATTGCGGTGGCTTCTCTTGTTGTGGAGCACGGGATATAGGTGTGTGGGCTCAGTAGTTGTGGCTCGCAGGCTCTAGAGTGCAGGCTCAGTGGTTTTGGCACACGGGTTTAGTTGCTCTGCAGCATGTGGAATCTTCCCAGACTAGGGTTTGAATCCGTGTCCCCTGTCTTGGCAGGCGGGTTCTTAACCATTACCCTACCGGGGAAGTTCCCAGCATTCTTTTGTCACTGGTTGTTCAGTAGTTTGTTATGATTTTGGTGTTTTTGTAAAAAGAGGTGAGCTCACGTCCTTCTACTCCACCATCTTGCAAAGTGCTTCCCCAAATGTGCATCTTTATTCTAACCGGCGAATTATTTTTTCAATAGGCTTCATCAGAGAAAAAAATCATTAGAGTGCAAACAAGCTCAAGGAAAAAATTTTTTCCCTGAAAATTCAAATGAAAGAATATGATAGAGCTGGGCAGCAAATTGTCAGTGAGCATCTCGATTGCAGAAAACTCATCCACATCAATCAGCTCTAGGAGTCCTATGAGAGAACTGTAAAATGAGGTCACTGGAATGGATGAGCTACTTCCACTTGGAGAGGCTGTAATTCCAGTCCATAAGATGGGTCTTCAGTCACTTTTCCCAAAAAGGTGTAAAATGATCACCCCAAACCCAGGTAGTCTTTGTCCCCTCTGAAACAGAGTCATTCCAAGTACTCCTGCCAACATGAGCTGTGACTTGCATGGAGCATGCAGGGTGTGGTCTCAGCCTGTGCCTATTCTTCAATTTGGTAATGTGGTGTATCACACTGATTGATTCATGGACATTGGAAAATCTTTGCATCCCTGGATAAATCTCACTTGATCATGGTGTATGATTCTCTTTAGTATTGTTGGATTTGGTTTACTAGAATTTTGTTGAGGATTTTTGTGTCTATGTTCATCAGTGATATTGGCCTGTAATTTTTTTTTTTTTTTTTGTGGTATCTTCGTCTGGTTTTGGTATCAGGGTGATGATGGCCTCATAGAATGAGTTTGGGAGTGTTCCTTCCTCTGAAGTTTTTTGGAATAGTTTCAGAAGGTTAGGTGTTAACTATTCTCTAAATGTTTGGTAGAATTCACCTGTGAAGGCTCTGGTCCTGGGCTTTTGCTTGTTGAGGGTTTTTTAATCACACGTTCAATTTCAGTACTTGTAGTTGGTCTGTTCATATCTTCTATTTCTTCCTGGTTCAGTCTTGGGAGATTGTGATGTACCTGTACATTTTGCTATAGCTGTACCACTCCATATTCCCACCAGCAATGTATGTGAGATATAATTTCTTTTCATCCGTGTCAGCATTTGACAATGTCACTATTATGTTACTGTTCTAATAGGTGTAGTGATAGCTCATTGGGGTCTTCATTTGCATTTCTCTCATGGCTAATGATGTTGAACATCTTTTCATGTGCTAGTTTGCCATCTGTATAATCCTTTTCAGTGAAATGTCTCTTCATGTCTATTGTTTTTTGTTTTGAGAGTTACTTTTTATTCTGATGGGAGGAGTGGTAGGGAGGCATAATATTTTTTGGTGCTTTTTGGTTCTAAATGGATACTAAGAATTAAAATTTATGACCTTAGAATATTCAGACATGGACAAAGTGGCTATACTAGTTTGTACTTCCACCAGCTCTTTCTTGTGTGCTCATTTCCCCCATACCTTTGTAAATATTTAATCTTATTAAACTTGTTATTTTTTGCCAAGTGGATGAGCAAAAGTAGATTCCACTCTTTTAAGCTGCATTTGTCTGAGACTGAGTATATTTTCATAGGTTTTTGGATTTGTATTTACTCTTTTAAGAATTAATTGTTTGTAGCCTTTGCCACTTTAAAAAATCAATCTTTAATCACACAAATAATCTGTGTCTTATTCTTCATCATCTTTTTTTAAAAGGAAAATTATGAGTAAGGCTAAAGTTACCTTTGAATACCACCCTATTCCTTAACATATCAACCCAAACCTTAGTAGTTTAAAACAGCCACCATGAGTCTCTAGGTTGCCTGGGTAGTTCAACTGATGGGGGCTGACCTAGCTATAAGCTGGCTGGATGACTGTGGTCTGGTTGTCCTGGATGGTCTGGAGTGGAATGACTTTCCTTTTCCTCACTTATGCTTCCATTAGGGCATTCTGGAAATGTTCTCATTATGATTCCAAGAAAGGAAATGGAAACATGTAAGCACTTTTTGAAGACTTTGCTTGTGTCCCATTTGCTACTATTCCACTGGCTAAAGCAAATTACGTGGTTAGGTCCAGAGACATTGTGAGGTCACAGCTAAAAATCATAGATACAGGGAGGTATGAAACAATGGGGCCATTGAAGCAGTCAGTCTACCATAGTCTACCCTTTGGCCATGATTAATCACAGCCCTCCCATATGCAAAGTATGCTTACCCCCATTCCAGGATCCCCCCAAAACTTTCCAATCATGTCATTATGCTTGGAGTCTAGGACCTCATGATCAACATCAGATCTGCATATGGCTCCCTGGATGCAACTTCTCTTTATCTGGGGACCTGTGAACTAAAAAGACAAGTTACTGCTCTCTGCCCCCAAATACAATGGTGAGACAAGGACAGGACACCTGCAACAGACACTCCCATTTAAAGGGAAAGAATGGGGAGGGCATATTGAATCACTGTTCAAAGCAATTCTAAAATCAAGGTGGAAAAATAGTGCCAGGTTCCCCTATTTTTGGCAGGACTTCATTCCAGGTACCTCCTACTTCAGGGATGGCGAATGTCCTTCTTTTTTGGCTGCTCCTTGAGGCTTGTGGGATCTTAGTTCCCTCACCAGGGATTGAACGTGGGCCCACAGCAGTGAAAGTGCCAAGTCTTAACCACTGGACCACCAGGGAATTCCCAGATGGTGAATGTACTTTGAATGGCACCTAATTCTGCTTAGCAGGAGTGGCTTTCTAGTCCATTATATTCCAAGGCCCTTGACATCACCCTCTGAGGTGTCATTAATTTTCCATTGCCCTCCTTTGGCCACTCCTGAAGAGAAAACATGCCCTTTGCACAATTTCTCAGCATTTTTCCTGTCCAGAGGCCTTTTTACATTTTGAACAGTTTCAGCCCAGTCTGGAGGCACTTATACAATATCCTCAAAAACTTTATGGATTTTCTTTGTATCTGATTCTATTCAACTCCATTTTCTAAAAGCTATACCCATAATTTTTAAAGAGCTTCATCTTTTCTACGCCTAATCACTGTTACTCTGGTCTTGTCAGGCAATGTTCTTAAGATTCCTGGGTTCAGCAGAGAGGGTCTGTAAGGCAAAACCTTAAGCTTTTGCTTATGTCAAGTTTTTTATTACCCCATTAGCCAAAGCAAGTCATATTGTTAAGCCCAGAGTCAGTATGAGCAGTCACTATAAAAGGGCATAGATGGGGAAAAAAAAAAAAGGGCATAGAAGAATGCCCATCTATCCATTTCTCTATTGGGTTACCTTTTTCCTGGGAGTCTTTATATATGCTGGATACTTTGTTAGGTGTGTGATAATAAATGTACTTTTCAGTATACAGCATGACTTTTCATGTTGTTTATTTTGTTTTTACCTTTTATACTTTTACATTATTATTTAGTCAAATTTAAAATTTTTAATTTATATTCATATCTGTTCATTATTTGTTTCAAAGAACTTTCTAAGTTCCCATTTTCTTATAAAGCTTTGACCTTTTTCGGGGAAGTTTAGATCTCTCTATCTTGAATTTCCTTTTTTTAAATTGAAGTATAGTTGATTTACAATATTGTGCTAGTTTCAAGGGTACAGCAAAGTGATTTTATATATATTCTTTTTCAAATTATTTTCCATTATAGTTTATTACAAGATATTGAATATAGTTGCCTGTGCTGTACAGTAAATCCTTGTTTATCTATTTTATATATAGTAGTGTGTATCTGCTAATCCCATACTCCTAATTTATGCCTCCCTAGAATTTACTTTAGAGAATAGTATGTAGGGACATAATTATTTTTTCCCCAAATGGAGAATCAATTGCCTCAATAACATTATTAAAAGGTCCAGTTTCCTCCCACTGATTTGTAATGCCTCTATATACACATGAATCCATTTCTGAGCTCTCAATTACATTCTTCTGGTCTATTTGCCTATCCTAACACTAATACAAACAATATTAATTTCTATAGTTTTATAATATGTTTTGATGTTCGGTAGGGCAAGCTCCACTCTTCTTTTTCAAACTTGTTTTTACTACATTTGTGTATGTATATTTTAAAAAATTAATTTATTTTTCTATTAAGACAAAATTTTTAGAGCAGTTTATGCTTCTTAGCAAAACTGAGGGAAAGGTATAGAGATTTCCCACATACTTCCTGCTCCCACACATACACAGCCTCCCCTGTTATCAACATCCCTCACTAGAGTGGTACATTCATTACAATTGATGAGCCTATGTTGACATGTTACCCAAAATCCAATAGGTTACATTAGGGTTCATGCTTGGCGTTGTACATTCTATTGGTTTGCACAAACATATAATGACATGTATCCATCCTTAGGTTATCATACAGAATATTTTCACTCCCCTAAAAATCCTCTGTGCTCTACCTATTCATCCCTCCCTCCTCCTAACCCTGGCAACCACTGATATTTTATTGTCTTCATAGTTTTGCCTTTTCAAAATGTCATATGGTTGGAATCATACAATATGTAGCCTTTTCAGATTGGCTTCTTTCACTTGGTAATATGCATTTAAGGTTCCTCCATATCTTTTCATGGCTGGATAGCTCATTTCTTTTTAGTGCTGAATAATATTCCGTCGTCTGGATGTACCACAGTTTATCCATTCACGTACTGAAGAACATCTTAGCTGCTTTCAGTTTTAGAAATTATGAATAAAGGTGCTGTAAACATTCGTGTGCTAGTTTTTATGTGGGCATAAGTTGTCAACTCCTAAGGGTGGATATCAAGGAGTACAATTGCTGGATTACATGGGTAGGAGTATGTTTAGTTTCATAAGAAACAGCCAAACTGTCTTCCAAAGTAACTGTACCATTTTTATATTTACATTTTCATAAGCGTTTAATTAATTAATTTGATTATCACAATAAGTTTAGTGCACATTCATCATCTCATATTGATACAACATTAAAGAAGAAAAAAAGTTTTCATTGTGATAACTCTCAGGATTTGCTCTCTTAACAACTTTCATATGTAACATACAGCAGTGTCAATTATATTTACCATGTTGTATGTTACATTCCTAGTACTTACTTATCTTATAACTGGAAGTTTGTACCTTTTGACTGCCCTCATCCAGTTCCCCCTCCCCACCCTCATATGCATGTCAGAATACCTTATGCAATTCCTTGAAAAATCTTGTTGGTATTAGAATTGTGATTGCATTGGATTTATAGATTATTGGGGAGAGAATTGATAAGTTTATTATAAATCTTCCCAGTCTTGAAAATGGTTTACCTCTCCAGTTAGGTCATGTTTTAATTATCCTTTAATTAAGTCTTATAGTTGTACTATTGCTTGCACATTTGTTATTAGGTATATTCCAAGATACATTATGGTACTGATATCTTTCTTTTTTTTGTTTTGTTTTGTTTAATTAATTAATTAATTAATTTTTGGCTGCACTGGGTCTCCATTGCTGTGCGTGGGCTTTTCTCTAGTTCTGGTGAGCAGGGGCTACTCTTCATTGCGGTGCACGGGCTTCTCACTGCGGTGTCTTCTCTTCTTTCAGAGCACGGGCTCTAGGATCGCGGGCTTCAGTAGTTGCAGCACGTGGGCTCAGTAGTTGTGGCTCACGGGCTCTAGAGCGCAGGCTCAGTAGTTGCGGTGCACGGGCTTAGTTGCTCCGCGGCATGTGGGATCTTCCTGGACCAGGGCTCGAACCCGTGTCCCCTGCCTTGGCAGGTGGATTCTTAACCACTGCTCCACCAGGGAAGCTCCTGATATCTTTCTTTTTCTACTATATATTATAATTGGTTAGTGTTAGTATACAGGAGCTATTGATTTTTTGTCGTATAAAAGTTTGACTTTCTTGTAGTCAAATTTATGTTTTTGTTTTTAATTGCTTCTGGATTTTGAACCATAGTAAGGAAAGTTTTCCCCATTTTTTCCAATCATGCTGGATATTCACCCATGTTTTTTTTCTAATACTTGTATGGTTTCATTTTTAACTTTTAGAACTCTGATTTGTTTGGAATTTATCCTGGGGTTTAGTGTAAGGAACTGATCAAGTTTTATCTTCTCTATGACAATCTAGTGTACCAACACTAATTCTCCTTAAAGCCCATCTTTTCCCTGCTGATTTGAGATAGTGCATTATTGTAAACTAAATTTTCATATTTCTGGATTTTCTCTTTTGTTCCATTGGCCTGTGTGTCTAGTCATGCATAGTATCACGCTGTTTTAATCATAGAGGCTTTATCTCGAGTTTTCATATCTGGTAGGTGTGTGTGAGATTTATTTTAGCACTCACTGGGTCTTTTCTTCCTGCAGATGCATATATTGATATTGATACGTCTTTAGTTGTGGGCCATGTTTAATGTTTGTTTTTCTTCCCTCTACTTTCCCCTCACTAATTTTCTTATGTAGTTTCTATCTTTCTATTCCTTGGTGCCCTGTTCTAAAAGCGTTTCTGGCCTCTGATTCCTTCTTTAGATGTATCCATCCTGCAACTCAGCCCTTTTATTGAGTTTTTTATATCTCATAAGTTTAATTTTTATTGAGTGGTGATTTTTCATAGCCTATTCTTTTTATTTAATGGATGTATTATCCTCATATTTTTCTAAGTATGTAAATATAATATTCTTATGATAAAAAATCCTGTCCTAATTGCTCTCCTAACTCTATTTCCTTGGACTTAGCTGTCCTGTTTGCCAAGTTTCCCTCTCTCAGGTTGTTGGTGTTTGGTGATCCATCACTGTGCACTTATCTTTAGCTGAGCGACCCTTAGTGTCTGCCTGTTCTGTGCACAGTGCGTTTGTCAGGATGGGTGGGAACCACTATTGCTGCTTTCCTGAGAAGGACATCTCGGGGGCTGATCTTCTGGGCATGAGTGAGCCTTGTCCCCCTTTCCACTAGCATTGTTCCCTTCTATTTGGGATAGTACCTATCTCTCTTACCTAAGCATCCACAACCACTGCTCCTCCCTGGAGGCAGATACCTTCCTGATGATGCTTGGCACATTGCAGGTGGTGGTGGGAATGAGCAGGGTTACATCTGTGTTCGTGTTACCAGGTCTCTGTTAGTCACCATGGACCCAGGCCTTCTCTGGCCCTGAGTTTCCACCATGAGCACGAAACTTTTTTTTTCCCCACTCTTTCTTTTCCTTCTTCTTCTTCTTCTTTTTGCTAAGTGAATCGTTTTTGTTCTGTATCCTGGCCAGTGACATCCCTTTGCAGTTTTCAGCTTTCTCTCTCTTTTTTGCCTTTCATGGATTCCTCACATTTTGTGGTCAACTAGAGTTTCCTTTCTTGTTTTAAACATAAGTACAATATATATTTATTATTAACGATTTTGCCAACACTTTTATGGATTTGTTGCCAAAGGAGAAGACTGTGGCCTTGATTTAGCTTACCATCTTGAAAGTGACACTTTATTGTTTTTTTCTCTTTTCTTTCCTTTTTGGAATTTTGAAATGAAGTTTTGTTTATTAAAAAAATCAGAAAATTATACCCACCCTCCAGAGCCATATTTATATTAAGAATAGATGATTACAGTTTACAGTTTATACTTGTATATTTACACTTTAAATAATAAGTATAGCAATGAATTAATTTTAAAAAATAGGACATAGGAGATTAACCAAGATGGCGGAGTAGAAGGACGTGCTGTCACTCCCTCTTGCGAGAGCACCAGAATCACAACTGACTGCTGGACCATCATTGACAGGAAGACCCTGGACTTCACCAAGGAGGATACCCCACGTCCAAGGACAGAGGAGAAGCCACAGTGAGACGGTAGGAGGGGCGCAAGCAGAGTAAAATCAAACCCCGTAACTGCTGGGTGGGTGACTCACAGACTGGCGAACACTTATACCACAGAAGTCCACCCACTGGAGTAAAGGTTCTGAGCCCCACGTCAGGCTTCCCAACCTGGGGGTCAGGCAACGGGAGGAGGAATTCCTAGAGAATCAGACTTTGAAGCCTAGTGGGAATTGGATTGCAGGACTTTGACGGGACTGGGGGAAACAGAGATCCCACTCTTGGAGGGCACACACAAAGTAATGTGTGCATCAGGACCCAGGGGAAGGAGCAGTGAGCCTGGGGGAGACTGAACCAGACCTACCTGCTGGTGTTGGGGGGTCTCCTGCAGAGGCGAGTGGTGGCTCTGTTTCACCGTGGGGATAAGGACACTGGCAGCAGAGGTTCTGGGAAGTTCTCCTTGGCGTGAGCCCTCCCAGAGTCTGCCATTAACCCCACCAAAGAGCACGGGTAGGCTCCAGTGTTGGGTTGCCTCAGGCAAAACAGCCAACAGGGAGGGAACCCAGCCCCACCCATCAACAGTCAAGTGGATTAAGGTTTTACTGAGCTCTGACCGCCACAGCAACAGGGAGGGAACCCAGCCCCACCCATCAACAGTCAAGTGGATTAAGGTTTTACTGAGCTCTGACCGCCACAGCAACAGTCAGCTCTACCCACCACCAGAGCCTCCCATCAAGCCTCTTAGATAGCCTCAACCACCAGAGGGCAGACAACAGAAGCAAGAAAAACTATAATCCTGCAGCCTGTGGACCAAAAACCACAGTTACAGAAAGATAGAGAAGATGAAAAGGCAGAGGGCTATGTACCAGATGAAGGAACAAGAAAAATCCCCAGAAAAACAACTAAATGAAGTGGAGATAGGCAACCTTCCAGAAAAAGAATTCAGAATAATGATAGTGAAGATGATCCAGGACCTCGGAATAAGAATGGAGGCAAAGATTGAGAAGATGCAAGAAATGATTAACAAAGACCTAGAAGAATTAAAGAACAAACAAACAGAGATGACCAATACAATAACTGAAATGAAAACTACACTAGAAGGAATCAATAGCAGAATAACTGAGGCAGAAGAACGGATAAGTGACCTGGAAGACAGAATGATGGAATTCACTGCTGCGGAACAGACTAAAGAAAAAAGAATGAAAAGAAATGAAGACAGCCTAAGAGACCTCTGGGATAACATTAAACGCAACAACATTCGCATTATAGGGGTCCCAGAAGGAGAAGAGAGAGAGAAAGGACCAGAGAAAATATTTGAAGAGATTATAGTCGAAAACTTCCCTAACATGGGAAAGGAAATAGCCACCCAAGTCCAGGAAGCGCAGAGAGTCCCATACAGGATAAACCCAAGGAGAAACACGCCGAGACACATAGTAATCAAAGTGGCAAAAATTAAAGACAAAGAAAAGTTATTGAAAGCAGCAAGGGAAAAACGACAAATAACATACAAGGGAACTCCCATAAGGTTAACAGCTGATTTCTCAGCAGAAACTCTGCAAGCCAGAAGGGAGTGGCATGATATACTTAAAGTGATGAAAGGGAAGAACCTACAACCAAGATTACTCTACCCGGCAAGGATCTCATTTAGATTTGATGGAGAAATCAAAAGCTTTACAGACAAGCAAAAGCTAAGAGAATTCAGCACCACCAAACCAGCTCTACAACAAATGCTAAAGGAACTTCTCTAAGTGGGAAACACAAGAGAAGAAAAGGACCTACAAAAACAAACACAAAACAATTAAGAAAATGGTCATAGGAACATACATATCGATAATTACCTTAAACGTGAATGGATTAAATGCCCCAACCAAAAGACATAGACTGGCTGAATGGATACAAAAACAAGACCCATATATATGCTGTCTACAAGAGACCCACTTTAGACCTAGGGACACATACAGACTGAAAGTGAGGGGATGGAAAAAGATATTCCATGCAAATGGAAATCAAAAGAAAGCTGGAGTAGCTATACTCATATCAGATAAAATAGACTTTAAATTAAAGAATGTTACAAGAGACAAGGAAGGACACTACATAATGATCCAGGGATCAATCCAAGAAGAAGATATAACAATTATAAATATATATGCACCCAACATAGGAGCACCTCAATACATAAGGCAACTGCTAACAGCTATAAAAGAGGAAATCGACAGTAACACAATAATAGTGGGGGACTTTAACACCTCACTTACACCAATGGACAGATCATCCAAAATGAAAATAAATAAGGAAACAGAAGCTTTAAATGACACAATAGACCAGATAGATTTAATTGATATATATCGGACATTCCATCCAAAAACAGCAGATTACACGTTCTTCTCAAGTGCGCACGGAACATTCTCCAAGATAGATCACATCTTGGGTCACAAATCAAGCCTCAGTAAATTTAAGAAAATTGAAATCATATCAAGCATCTTTTCTGACCACAACGCTATGAGATTAGAAATGAATTACAGGGAAAAAAACGTAAAAAGGACAAACACATGGAGGCTAAACAATACGTTACTAAATAACCAAGAGATCACTGAAGAAATCAAAGAGGAAATCAAAAAATACCTAGAGACAAATGACAATGAAAACACGACGACCCAAAACTTATGGGATGCAGCAAAAGCAGTTCTAAGAGGGAAGTTTATAGCTATACAAGCCTACCTAAAGAAACAAGAAAAAGCTCAAGTAAACAATCTAACCTTACACTTAAAGAAACTAGAGAAAGAAGAACAAACAAAACCCAAAGTTAGCAGAAGGAAAGAAATCATAAAGATCAGAGCAGAAATAAATGAAATAGAAACAAAGAAAACAATAGCAAAGATCAATAAAACTAAAAGTTGGTTCTTTGAGAAGATAAACAAAATTGATAAACCATTAGCCAGACTCATCAAGAAAAAGAGGGAGAGGACTCAAATCAATAAAATCAGAAATGAAAAAGGAGAAGTTACAACAGACACTGCAGAAATACAAAGCATCCTAAGAGACTACTACAAGCAACTTTATGCCAATAAAATGGACAACCTGGAAGAAATGGACAAATTCTTAGAAAGGTATAACCTTCCAAGACTGAACCAGGAAGAAATAGAAAATATGAACAGACCAATCACAAGTAATGAAATTGAAACTGTGATTAAAAATCTTCCAACAAACAAAAGTCCAGGACCAGATGGCTTCACAGGTGAATTCTATCAAACATTTAGAGAAGAGCTAACACCCATCCTTCTCAAACTCTTCCAAAAAATTGCAGAGGAAGGAACACTCCCAAACTCATTCTATGAGGCCACCATCACCCTGATACCAAAACCAGACAAAGACACTACAAAAAAAGAAAATTACAGACCAATATCACTGATGAATATAGATGCAAAAATCCTCAACAAAATACTAGCAAACAGAATCCAACAACACATTAAAAGGATCATACACCACGATCAAGTGGGATTTATCCCAGGGATGCAAGGATTCTTCAATATACGCAAATCAATCAATGTGATACACCATATTAACAAATTGAAGAATAAAAACCATATGATCATCTCAATAGATGCAGAAAAAGCTTTTGACAAAATTCAACACCCATTTCTGATAAAAACTCTCCAGAAAGTGGGCATAGAGGGAACCTACCTCAACATAATAAAGGCCATATATGACAAACCCACAGCAAACATCATTCTCAATGGTGAAAAACTGAAAGCATTTCCTCTAAGATCAGGAACGAGACAAGGATGTCCACTCTCACCACTATTATTCAACATAGTTTTGGAAGTCCTAGCCACGGCAATCAGAGAAGAAAAAGAAATAAAAGGAATACAAATTGGAAAAGAAGAAGTAAAACTGTCACTGTTTGCGGATGACATGATACTATACATAGAGAATCCTAAAACTGCCACCAGAAAACTGCTAGAGCTAATTAATGAATATGGTAAAGTTGCAGGATACAAAATTAATGCCCAGAAATCTCTTGCATTCCTATACACTAATGATGAAAAATCTGAAAGAGAAATTATGGAAACACTCCCATTTACCATTGCAACAAAAAGAATAAAATACCTAGGAATAAACCTACCTAGGGAGACAAAAGACCTGTATGCAGAAAACTATAAGACACTGATGAAAGAAATTAAAGATGATATCAACAGATGGAGAGATATACCATGTTCTTGGATTGGAAGAATCAACATTGTGAAAATGAGTATACTACCCAAAGCAATCTACAGATTCAATGCAATCCCTATCAAATTACCAATGGCATTTTTTACGGAGCTAGAACAAATCATCTTAAAATTTGTATGGAGACACAAAAGACCCCGAATAGGCAAAGCAGTCTTGAGGCAAAAAAATGGAGCTGGAGGAATCAGACTCCCTGACTTCAGACTATACTACAAAGCTACAGTAATCAAGACAATATGGTACTGGCACAAAAACAGAAACATAGATCAATGGAACAAGATAGAAAGCCCAGAGATTAACCCACGCACCTATGGTCAACTAATCTATGACAAAGGAGGCAAAGATATACAATGGAGAAAAGACAGTCTCTTCAATAAGTGGTGCTGGGAAAACTGGACAGCTACATGTAAAAGAATGAAATTAGAATACTCCCTAACACCATACACAAAAATAAACTCAAAATGGATTAGAGACCTAAATATAAGAGTGGACACTATAAAACTCTTAGAGGAAAACATAGGAAGAACACTCTTTGACATAAATCACAGCAAGATCTTTTTTGATCCACCTCCTAGAGTAATGGAAATAAAAACAAAAATAAACAAATGGGACCTAATGAAACTTCAAAGCTTTTGCACAGCAAAGGAAACCATAAACAAGACGAAAAGACAACCCTCAGAATGGGAGAAAATATTTGCAAATGAATCAACGGACAAAGGATTAATCTCCAAAATATATAAACAGCTCATTCAGCTCAATATCAAAGAAACAAACACCCCAATCCAAAAATGGGCAGAAGACCTAAATAGACATTTCTCCAAAGAAGACATACAGATGGCCACGAAGCACATGAAAAGATGCTCAACATCACTAATTATTAGAGAAATGCAAATCAAAACTACAATGAGGTATCACCTCACTCCTGTTAGAATGGGCATCATCAGAAAATCTACAAACAACAAATGCTGGAGAGGGTGTGGTGAAAAGGGAACCCTCTTGCACTGTTGGTGGGAATGTAAATTGATACAGCCACTATGGAGAACAATATGGAGGTTCCTTAAAAAACTAAAAATAGAATTACCATATGACCCAGCAATCCCACTACTGGGCATATACCCAGAGAAAACCGTAATTCAAAAAGACACATGCACCCGAATGTTCATTGCAGCACTATTTACAATAGCCAGGTCATGGAAGCAACCTAAATGCCCATCAACAGACGAATGGATAAAGAAGATGTGGTACATATATACAATGGAATATTACTCAGCCATAAAAAGGAACGAAATTGAGTCATTTGTTGAGACGTGGATGGATCTAGAGACTGTCATACAGAGTGAAGTAAGTCAGAAAGAGAAAAACAAATATCGTATATTAATGCATGTATGCGGAACCTAGAAAAATGGTACAGATGAGCCAGTTTGCAGGGCAGAAGTTGAGACACAGATGTAGAGAATGGACATATGGACACCAAGGGGGGAAAACTGCGGTGGGGTGGGGATGGTGGTGTGCTGAATTGGGCGATTGGGATTGACATGTATACACTGATGTGTATAAAACTGATGCCTAATAAGAACCTGCAGTATAAAAAAACAAACAAAACAACTAATACTAAACTTTCATTGGGTTATTTGTATGGAAACATGTTAATATAAATGTTTCAGACATTACATGAAATTTCTAAAAAAAAAAAAAAAAAAAAAAAAAAAAAAAAAAAAATAGGACATAGAGTAAAGGATAAATGTTGCAATTCTTTCAAGATTCTTAAATTATTTACAGTCTGGGTCTAACTTTAAAAATGTGTTCATTATATAGGGAAGTGTATAGCAAACTCTGATGTGCCCACCTATTATCCACCATCTGCTCTGTCCCATGTCAGTATCCTGCCATATTTTCTTTAGATTAAAAAATAATAGGATATTACAAATACAGTTAAAGTCTCTTACATGCCCTTCCCTTATCCTATTCTCTTCACTCCCACTCCTGAGCTAACCCCTGATAGGGATTCTTTTGGTTGTCTTTATTATGTTTTTGTACGATCATTACATATGAATGTCGCAATAGGCAATGTATAGTATATTTTCAATGTTTTAAAAACTTTATATAAATGACATCATATTGTACACATCTTTAAGTAAGTTGATTTTTAAACTCAACCTTATGTTTTTGAGATTTATCCATGTTAATACATGTAGCTCTAATTCATTCATTTAACATTTCCTTTCTGTGATTAGACGATGATTTTTTAAAAAATAAATTTGTTTATTTTTATTTTGGGCTGTGTTGGGTCTTTGTTGCTGCGCGTGGGCTTTCTTTAGTTGCAGTGAGAGGGGGCTACTCTTTGTTGCGGTGTGCAGGCTGCTCACTGCAGTGGCTTCTCTTGTTGCAGAGCAGAGTCTCTAGGCATGCCGGCTTCAGTAGTTGTGGCACGTGAGCTCAGTAGTTGTGGCTCACGGACTCTAGAGTGCAGGCTCAGTAGTTGTGGCGCACGGGCTTAGTTGCTCCACGGCATGTGAGATATTCCTGGACCAGGGCTCGAACCTGTGTCCCCTGCATTGGCAGACGGATTCTTAACCACTGTGCCACCAGGGAAGTCCTAGACCACAATTTTTTATCTTTTTTTTTGCCAATGGTCATTTAGGTTGTTTCCAATTTTTCTTTATTACAAACAGTGGTACCGTGAACATTCTTTAAATGTTACTTCGTGCATATGTGCTAGACTCTCTAGGGTATATACTTAGAAATGTAACTGCTGGATTACAGGATATACACATCTTTAGCTTAATTAGATTTTGCCAAATTGCTCTCCAGAGTGGTGGTGCCAATTTGTACTTCCTCTAGAAGTGTATAAAGACCCTGTTTCCCCAGGAACTCATCAGAACTGGGTGCTATTGGACTTGTTAATTACTGCCACTATTATGAGGGTGAAATTGTACTGCAATGTAAATTTAAAGAACATTTTCCTAGTTATTAATGAAACTGAGTAACCTTTCATTTTATTGTTGCCCATCAGGCTTCACTTCTGTGATATGTGTGTTTATCCATCCTATATATAATAGTTTGCATCTGCTCATCTCAAACTCACAATCCATCCCTCCCCTGCCCCCCTCCCCCTTGGCAACCACAAGTCTGTTCTCTATGTCTGTGAGTCCATTTCTGTTTCATAGATATGTTCATTTGTGTTGTATTTTAGATTCTTCACATAAGTGATATCATATGGTACTTATTTTTCTCTATCTGACTTACTTCACTTAGTATGATAATCTCTAGGTCCATCCATGTTGCTGCAAATGGCATTATTTCATTCTTCTTTATGGCTGAGTAGTATTCCATTGTCTATATGTAACACATCTTCTTTATCCATTCATCTGTCGATGGACATTTAGGTGGTTTCCATGTCTTGGCTATTGTGAATAGCGCTGCTATGAACATAGGGGCACATGTATATTTTTGAGTTAGAGTTTTGTCCGGATATATGCCCAGGAGTGGGATTGCTGGATCATATGGCAACTCTATTTTTAGTTTTTTGAGGAACCTCCATGCTGTTTTCCATAGTGGCTGCACCAATTTACGTTCCCACTAACAATGTAGGGGGGTTCCCTTTTTTCCACCCTCTCTAGCATTTGTTATTTGTAGATTTTTTAAATGATGGCCATTCTGACTGGTGTGAGGTAGTACCTTACTGTAGTTTTGATTTGCATTTCTCTTAGCGACGCTGAGTGTGTTTTCATGTGCCTATTGGCCATCTGTATTTCTTCTTTGGAGAAATGTCTATTTTGGTCTTCTGCCCGTTTTTCAATTGGGTTGTTTCTGTTTTTGTTGTTGAGTTGTATGAGCTGTTTGTATATCTTGGAAATTTGTCCAGATATTTTATGTTTTCTTCTAAAGGTTTTATAGTTTTGCTCTAAATTTATCTTATCTCAATATGGATAGTTAATTATCTTAGAACCACTGATTGAATTGCATATATTTTCTCCCTGATTTTTAAAAATGCTGCTTCTTGTGCTGTGTATCTGGCTCATCTATCTTTCTGTCTGTCTGTCTGTCTATCTACCTATCTATCTATCTAATCTGTTTCTGACCTTTCTACTCAGTTCCGTTGGTGTATTTACTCATTCCTGCATCAATACGACTATATTTTAATGGTTATAGCTTTGTAAGAAATCTTATCTACCATTCCCTACCCCCTAGATTGTCTTGGCTATTCTTGGTCTTGTTTGAATTTGATTAGATTTGATTGGAAGTACATAAAATTTATAGTTAACTTGGGAGAGAACGTCTACTTTTAGGATATTGGGCCTTCCCAGTCATGAACATATATCATCATTTGTATCAGTCTTTTAAATGTCTTTTATAAACATATAATTTTCTCTATAAAACACTTGCATATACTTTGGTTAGATTTATCCTTTGGTACCTTGTATTTTTTGTGCTATTATATATTATGCATCATTTAAAACATTTCAACATTTGACATTTTCAAATTGTTTGTATAAAATCACAAGTGACTTTTCTGTATCTCTTGTCAAAGTTGCCAAACTCTTTTACTTGTTCTTAATAGTATGTCTTTAGAAACTCTTTGATTTCCCACATATTTATATACACCATAAATAAAAACTTTTTTGTTTTTCCTTTTCAATCTTATGTATGTCTGCCATCAACCCACCCACCCATATCTATCTATCAGTCCCTCCTTCTGTCCATCCATCTTATTACCTATACCTGCTAGAGTCTCTGGCACCATACTGAAAGGAGGGGAGACAGTGAACATTCTTTGTTTTCTTTTATTGAAGTTACAACATTGTGTTAGTTTCAGGTGTACAGCAAAGCGATTCAGTTACATAAATATGTATATATAGTCAGATTATTATCCATTATAGTTTATTGTAAGATATTGAATATTGTTCCCTATGTTATATAGTAAATCCATGTTGCTTATCTATTTTATGTATAGTAGTTTGTATCTATTAATTCCATACTCCTAATTTATCCCCCCCTTCCCCTTTGGTAACCATAACTTTGTTTTCTATGTCTGTGAGTCTGTTTCTGTTATGTACATAGATTCATTTGTATTATTTTTTAGATTCTACATATAAGTGATATCATATAATATTTGTCTTTCTATGGCTTCACTTAGTATGATAATCTCTAGGTTCATCCATGTTGCTGCAAATGGCAATGTTTCATTCTTTTTTATGGCTGAGTAATATTCCATTGTGTGTGTGATATATATATATATGTATATATATATACCACATATTCTTAAACCAGTCATATATTCGATGGACACTTGTGTTGCTTCCATGTCTTGGCTGATGTAAATAGTGCTGCTATGAACATTGGGGTGCATGTATCTTTTCAAATTAGAGTTTTCATCTTTCCCAGATGTATGCCCGGGAGTGGCATTGCTGGATCATATGGTGGCTCTATTTTTAGTTTTTTAAGGAATCTCCATGAGACATTGAACCTTCTTGATTTGTTGCTGACTCTAAAGAGAATGAGTTTCACATGTCACCTAAAATATGATGTGGGATTTAGTTACCTCTATTAGTTAAGATAATATTAGATGCTGTAACAGACCTCAAAATCTCAGTGTCTGCAGGAAAAAGTGAGTTTATTTGCTCAGTTAACTTTCATGTCATGTATTTCTGGTGGGTGGACAGTTATCTAAATGATCACACAAGGGTCCCAAGTTCTCTCCAAAATGTGGCTTCTAAGGCCACCATGGAAGCAGAAGGAATATGGAAGGGTCATACATAGGAGAATTTTACGGATCAGGCCTGGAAGTGGTGTGCACCACTTATGCCTACATTCCAGTGGCCAGAGCTCAGTCATATGGCCATACGTAACTGTGATGGAGGCTGGATTCTGTAGTGGACCGGTGTGCCTGGAAGGAAGAAGGAATGAGGTTTGTGAACAGCTAGGTAGTTTTTGCCGCAGTCTGCCCTTCCATGTACAAAAGATCTATTTCAATCTTTGTCACACATGTAACATGGTGCCCTCTCCCCAAGGGATACAAGCCAGGGCACATCTAGTTGCTCCTTCTAGATCAAATACCAGGAGCTCTCTGGGAGATGCGCAGGCTCTCCTTTAGGTCCTGATATAGTTTCATGTCATCCGATGAGCTGTGAACTCATAAGACAAGTCCCGGCCCTCCCCTTGCCTAAGCAAATGACCGGTGGTGAAGCAAGTGCAGGAAGGAGCCCTACATGAATTTCTCTTCAGAAAAGGAAAGATGACTACACACACAGCATTTCCTGGTCAGCAGTAATGATGAAATGCTGCCAGGCAGGCTCCAGGAGGTACCCCTGTCCACTCGGTTTCAAGTGCCAGTAATTGTACCCATTGGGCATTACTAGCAATAATTCTCAAAACTAATTTATTTCCCAAGGGAGTTCCCTTCTATTACTAATTAGTTAAGAGGTTTTCTTTTTAAAATCATAAATGGTGTTTAATTGTATCAGGTGCTTTTTCTGTATCTTATTGAGGGGATCACAGATTTTTCTTCCTTAATATGTTAATGTAGTGAATTACACTAGTACCTTAGAATTTATCAATGCTTGTATTACTGGGATATGCTCTTCTTGGTCATGAGGTATTATCTTCTAAAAATCTGACTTGCTAGAGTTTTATTTGGAATTTTTCTATCATTGTTCGTAAGTGAGATCGGCCCATAATTTTCATTTCTTTTACTGTTCTTGTCTGGCATTTGTTTTAAGAATTTCCCAGCGTCATAAAATGAATTGAGGAGCTTTTCCTTCTTTCTATTTTCTGAAACATTTTGTGTAAGATAGAGATGCCTCTTAAAGTGTCTGGGCCTGGTGATTTGGTTTTGTTTTTGTGAGTTGATTAACTATTGATTTGCTTTCTTTTATAAGCTTATTCAAGTTTTCCATTTCTTCTTGAGTTCATTTTGGCAAACCATTTTTCTAAGAAATGGTCCATTTCATTTACGTTTTCATATAGATTGCATAAAGTTGTTTGTAGTAATCCGTTATGTTTAAAAACATCTCTGCTAAATCTATGAAAACTATGTCTTCTTTTTTGTTCCTAATGTTGTTTATACTCTCTTTCCTGATCAGTCTTGCTGTGGGTTTGCTATTTTATTAGTTTTTGCAAAGAATCAGCTTTTGGTTTTATTAATCCTTGTTGTCATTTGTTTTCTATTTTAAAAATGTCTGCTCTTACTTTTTTATGCTCTCAATTTTCTTCAGGTTTATTCTGCTGTTCTTTTTGTAATTTCTTGAGCTGAATTCTCAGATCTCTGCTGTCTAAACTTTTTATTCTTTTCTAATATAGACATTTTTTTCTAATGCACATATTTCCCTCCATCTGTGGTTGTACGTGCATCATACAAGTTCTGATATATATCTCTAATAGATATCAGATAATATATATAGATGTATCTCTAATCACTTAATTTGTAATAGTTTCTAATGTCCATTATAATTTCTTCTTTGACTTACGAATTATTAACAATTACACATTTAGGTCTCCAAATGTACAGAGATTCTTTGGTCATCTTTTCTGTTATTGATTTCTGTTTTACTGAATTATGATTAGAGAACATGTTTTATGATTTTGATTATGTGGTATTGAAAAAGTTTTTTTTTGTGGCATTGTGCCTGGTACATGGTTTTTTGTGTAGTTTTGTGTGAGTTTGAAAATATTTTGTTTTCTCTAATTGCAAGGTTCTACATACATCTCTCAATCAAGCTTATTTGTTGTGTGGTTCAAATATTCTATCCCTATCACTTTTTATTTGCTCAAGACAATTATTGAGAGAACTATGTTAAAATCTCCTGGCATGATGGTAGATTTTTGGTTCCTCCCTGTAACACTATCAAATTTGCTTTATATACTTTGAGGCTATGGTTTTATAATTTGTTTTATCTGCCTGGTGAATGGCAACTTTTATCATGTAATAACTCTCTTTAACCTTGTTCTTCACTCTAAAGTCTATTGTGAGGTATTAATATGACCAGAACAGTTAAAAATTATTTTATTTTATATTGGAGTATAGCTTTTTTTTTTCCAGCACTTAAAATATTTTTATATAGCTCAGCGAATGTAAAAATAGGAAGGAGGCTCTATTCCCACTTCCTCCAAGAAAATCCAGAATGTTACATTTGTATTTGAGCAAAGATTCGAACCAAGAATTCAAAATCATTTTATGAACCCTAAACTCTTACTCTTGCTTCCACTGTTCCCAAAGGTAGAAATTCTTAATGTTATATAGAAAAACTCTCCAATCACAGAATAACATCTGACTCATCAATGGATAATCAAAAAACAACACACAAATACATGGAATGGTTGGACAAAGTCATTTAAACTAAACTGCATCCATATTTAAGTAGTTGCCAGGTGGTTATTGAAGAGCCTAAAGAAAGATAGGTATTCTAGGGACCAAACCGGGATTAAAATATTCAGTAGCGAATTACTTTTCCCCTGCCCTAATATAAAACCCTAGGAACTAAGTCATTACATTTTAAGTGGTAAGCAGCATTTCACTACTCATAATTTTGATTCACGGATACAATTACTAACCAGAGCCATCTCGTAACCCATTTCTACTAGTCAAAGCTGCAGAATAAAATGGGAATATTTCCTATATTGTCTCATATGCGATTACATTCCATTTCAAATATTCTTTCATTCGTTCTAAATAAGACTAATGTTTGTCAGTAGCACATTTATCAAGTGAAAAATTTCAGTTTTAAGGTACAGGTCTAGATGAATAAAATGAAGCTCTTGAACTGAAATCTGCATACACTACTGGTTTTCCTAATGGTTAACTAATTGTCACTCATGGAGAAAAATGAATTTATTCCTTCAAAGTAAAAAAAGACTAAAAGTGTATCTTTTTTCTCCCCTTAAATTAAAAAAACTTACAGGACAAAGTTTGCATTTCTCTTTCACAGTGAATTACTGACAAATTCCTGAACCAGCAAACAAAAATTAAAATTCAGAATTTAAGACCAAGAAACAAGCTAAATCATGTAATATTTAATTAAGAAACTAATAATGGAATATTGCCCAAATAAAAAGTAAGCACAAGCTCAATTAGCATGTTCCATATTTCAGAGAAGAAGCATTAAGGGTTTATGCCATAAGTTTATTTACAAACATATCTAGGATGCTGAGTTCAAGAGTTTGATCCTTTTTTCAAAGAGACTGCCCCTCTTAAAATGCTGCTCTACATATCTGTCTCATGGATTATTTTTTAAGCAGTTGCTGTCTAACTCTGAAGAAAGACACAGCAAATCCAGACCCAAAGTACAAACTCATAATAGCTAGTAACTGCTACTTCTTTTCCACTGAAAATGGTAAATTCTTCCCTGGACCCTCCTCATAGTGGCTCCTACGGACCACAGAGGTTGTGAACCTCTGGATGCTCTATCCCAACATAGTGCTGTGGGAAGCTCTGCAAAAGGCGCAGAGACTGAAGGTGCAAGAAATGGTGGCGGCACACCAAGCTGTATTGGAGCATAGTTGAGTAGCAATGTTGTGTTAGTTTCAGGTGTACAGCAAAGTGATTCAGTTATATATATACTTGTATCTATTCTTTTTCAAATTATTTTCCCGTTTAGGTTATTACGGAGTATTGAGCAGAGTTCCCTGTGCTATACAGTAGGTCCTTGGTTATCTATTTTATGTTTTTTTTTTCCAAATTTTATTTTATTTATTTATTTTAAACATCTTTATTGGAGTATAATTGGTTTACAATGTTGTGTTAGGTTATCTATTTTAAATAGAGCAGTGTGTACATGTCAATCCCAAACTCCCAATTTATCCCACCCCCTCCTCCTTCTACCCAGGTAAGCATAAGTTCATTCTCTAAGTCAGTGAGTCTGTTTCTATTTTGTAAATAAGTTTATTTGTATCTTTTTTTTTAGATTCCACATATAAATGATATCATATGATATTTGTGTTTCTCTGTCTGACTTAATTACTTAGTATGATAATCTCCAGGTCCATCCATGTTGCAGCAAATGGCATTATTTCATTCTTTTAAATGTCTGAGTAATATTCCATTGTATGTACCACATCTTCTTTATCCATTCCTCTGTCGATAGCCATTTAGATTGTTTCCATGTCTTGGCTATTGGAAACAGCGCTGCAATGAACACTGGGGTGCATGTATCTTTTTGAATTATGGTTTTCTCAGGGTATATGCCCAGGAGTGGAATTACTGTATCGTATGGTATCTCTATTTTTAGTTTTTTAAGGAACCTCCATGGTAGTAATATCAATTTACATTACCACCAACAGTGAAGGAGGGTTCCCTTTGCTCCACACCTTCTCCAGCATTTATTGTTTGTAGACTTTTTTTTTTTTTTTATTAAATTTATTTATTTTTGGCTGTGTTGGGTCTTCGTTTCTGTGCGAGGGCTTTCTCTAGCTGCGGTGAGTGGGGGCCACTCTTCATCGCGGTGCGCGGGCCTCTTATTATCGTGGCCTCTCTTGTTGCGGAGCACAGGCTCCAGACGCGCAGGCTCAGTAATTCTGGCTCACGGGCCTAGTTGCTCCGCGGCATGTGGGATCTTCCCAGACCAGGGCTCGAACCTGTGTCCCCTGCATTAGCAGGCAGAGTGTCAACCACTGTGCCACCAGGGAAGCCCTGTTTGTAGACTTTTTGATGATGGCAACTCTGATCAGTGTGAGGTGATATCTCATTGTAGTTTTGATATGCATTTCTCTGATAATTAGTGATGTTAAGCATCTTTTCATGTGCCTCTTGGATATCTGTATGTCTTCTTTGGAGGAATGTCTATTTAGGTCTTCTGCCCATTTTTTTGATTGGGTTGTTTGTTTGTTTTGGGATTGAGCTGCATGAACTGTTTGTAAATTTTGGAGATTAATCTCTTGTCAGTTCCACCGTTTGCAAACATTTTATCCCATTCTATGGCTTGTCTTTTCATTTTGTATATGATTTCCTTTGCTGTGCAAAAGCTTTTGAGTTTAATTAGGTCCCATTTGTTATTTTTGTCTTTATTTCCGTTACTCTAGGAGGTAGGTCAAAAAAGATCTTGCTGAGATTTATGTCAGAGAGTATTCTGCCTATGTTTTCCTCTAAGGGTTTTATAGTATCCAGTCTTAAATTTAGGTCTTTGATCCATTTTGAGTTTATTTTTGTGTGTGGTGTTAGGGAGTGTTCTGATTTCATTCTTTTACATGTAGCTGTCTAGTTTTCCCAGGGCTATTTACTGGAGAGACTGTCTTTTCTCCATTGTATACTCTTGCCTCCTTTGTTATACATTAGGTGACCATAGGTGCGTGAGTTTATCTCTGGACTTTCTATCCTGTTCCATTGAGCTATATTTCTGTTTTTGTGCCAGTACCATACTTTTTTGATGACTGTAGCTTTGTAGTATAGTCTGAAGTCAGGGAGCCTGATCCCTCCAGCTCCGATTTTCTTTCTCAAGAGTGCTTTGGCTATTCGGGGTCTTTTGTGTCTCTATACAAATTAAAAATTTTTTTGTTCTAGTTCTGTGAAAAATGCCATTGGTAATTTGATAGGAATTGCATTGAATTTGTAGATTGCCTTGGGTAGTATAGTCATTTTCACAACATTGATTCTTCCAGTCCAAGAACATGGTATATGTTTCCATCTGCCTGTATCATCTTTGATTTCTTTCATCAGCATCTTATAGTTTTCAGAGTAGAGATCTTTTGCCTCCTTAAGTAGGTTTATTCCTAGGTATTTTTATTCTTTTTGATGTGATGGTAAATGGGATTGTTTCTTTAATTTCTCTTTCTGATCTTTCATTGTTAGTGTATAGAAATGCAACAGATTTCTGTGTATTAATTTTGTATCCTGCCACTTTACCAAATTCATTGATGAGCTCTAGTAGTACCTTTAGGATTTTCTATGTATAGTATCATATCATCTGCACTTACAACTTTACTTCTTCTTTTCCAATTTGGATTCCTTTTATTTTTTTCCCCCTCTCTAATTTCCATGGCTAGGACTTCCAAAACTATGTTGAATAAAAGTGGTGAGAGTGGACATCCTCATCTTGTTCCTGATCTTAGATGGAATGCTTTCAGTTTTTCACCATTGAGTATGATGTTAGCTGTGAGTTTGTCATAAAAGGCCTTTATTATGTTGAGGTAGATTCTCTCTATGCCTACTTTCTGGAGAGTTTTTATAAATTGTGTTGAGTTTTTTTGAAAGCTTTTTCTGCATCTATTGAGATGATCATAGGTTTTTATTCTTCAATTGGTTAATGTGGTGTATCACACTGATTGATTTGCAGACACTGAAAACTCCTTGCAACCCTGGGATAAATCCCACTTGATCATGGTGTTGATCCTTTGAATGTATTGTTGGATTTGGATATTTTGCAGGTGTTTGTTGGGGATTTTTATGTCTATCTTCATCAGTGATACTGGCCTGTAATTTTCTTTTTTTGTGGTATCTTTGTCTATTTTTTTTTTTTATCAAGGTGAGGGTAGTCTCATAGAATGAGTTTGGGGGTGTTCCTTCCTCTGCATTTTTTTGGGAATAATTTCAGAAGGATAGGTGTTAACTCTTCTCTAAATGTTTGATAGAATTCACCTGTGAAGCCATCTGGTCTTGGACTTTGTTGCAAATTTTAAAATCACAGGTTCAATTTCAGTACTTGTGATTGGTCTGTTCATATTTTCTATTTCTGCTTGGTTTAGTCTTGGGAGACTGTACCTTTCTAAGAATTTGTCTATTTCTTGTAGGTTGTCCATTTTATTGAAATATAATTGCTTATACTAGTCTCTTATGATCCTTTGTATTTCTGTGGTGTCCATTGTAATGTCTCCTTTTTCATTTCTAATTTTATTGTTTTGAGACCTCTCCCTTTTTTCTTGATGAGTCTGGCTAAAGGTTTATCAATTTTGTTTATTTTTTCAAAGAACCAGCTTTCAGTTTTATTGATCTTTTCTATTTTTTTCTGTCTCTGTCTCATTTATTTCTGCTCTGATCCTCATGACTTCTTTCCTTCTACTAACCTTGGGTTTTCTTTGTTTTTTCTCTAGTTGCTTTAGGTGTAAGATTAGGTGGTTTATTTGAGATTTTTCTTGTTTCCTGAGGTAAGATTATATTGCTATAAACTTCCATCTTAGAACTGCTTTTGCTGCATCCCATAAATTTGGGATAAATTTGGTTCATTGTGCTTTCATTTTCATTTTTCTCTAGGTATTTTCCTGATGTCCTCTTTGATTTCTTCAGTGATCCATTGGTTGTTTAGTAGCATACTGTTTAGCCTCCAAGTGTTTGTGTTTTTCACAGTTTTTTTCTTGTAGTTGATTTCTAATCTCATAGCATTGTGGTTGGAAAAGATGCTTGATATGATTTCAGTTTTCTTAAATTTACCAAGTCTTGCTTTATGGCCCAACATGTGATCAGTCCTGGAGAATGTTCCATGTGCACTTGAGAAGAATATGTATTCTGCTGCTTTTGGATGGAATGCTCTATAAATATCAATTAAGTCCATCTGGTCTCATGTATCATTTAAGGCCTGTGTTTCCTTCTTGATTTTCTGTCTGGATGGTCTGTCCATTGATGAAAGTGGGGTGTTAAAGTCCCCCACTATTATTGTGTTACTTTCAATTTCTCCTTTTATGGCTGTTAGCTTTTGCCTTATATATTGAGGTGCTCCTATGTTGGGTGCATATATATTTACAGTTGTTTTATCTTCTTCTTGGATTGATCCCTTGATCATAATGTAGTGTCCTTCTTTGTCTCTTGTAACAGTCTTTATTTTAAAGTCTATTTTGTCTGATATGAGTATTGCTAGTCCAGCTGTCTTTTAATTTCCATTAGCATGGAATACCTTTTTCCATCCCCTTACTTTCAGTCTGTATGTGTCCCTAGATCTGAAATGGATCTCTTCTAGGCAGCATATATATGCGTCTGGTTTTTGTGTTCTTTCAGCCAGTCTATGTCTTTTGGGTGGAGCATTTAATCCATTCACATTTAAGGTAATTATCGATATTTATGTTCTTACTGCCATTTCCTTAATTGTTTTGGATTTTGTTTGAAGATCTTTTGTGTTCCCTTCTTCTTTTGTTTTCTTTTATTGTGATTTTATGACTATCTTTAGTGTTGTTTTTGGATTGCTTTTTCTGTTTTGTGTGTGTTTCTGTTGTAGATTTTTGGTTTGCAGTTCCCATGAGGTTTTGATATGGCAGTCTATATATAAACAAAATTGTTTAAGTTGCTGGTCTTTTAATTTCAAATGGATTTCCAACCTCCTGCATTTGTACTCACCTCTTCTCATGATTGCTGGTTTTGATATCATATTTATGTGTGGATGATTTCCTATCTTACTGTATTTTTGCCTTTACTGGTGAACTTTCCCATTCCTAATTTTCTTGTTTCTAGTTGTGGCCTTTTCTTTTCCACCTAGAGAAGTTTCTTAAGCGTTTGTTGTAAAGCTGGTTTTGCGGTGCTGAATTCTCTTAGCTTTTGCTTATCTGTAAAGCTTTGGATTTCTCCATTGAATCTGAATCAGAGACTTGCTGGGTAGAGTGTTCTTGGTTGTAGGTTTTTCCCTTTCATCACTTTAAATATGTTGTGCCACTCCCTTCTGCCCATCAGAGTTTCTGGTGAGAAATCAGCTGATAACATTATGGGTGTTCCTTTGTATGTTATTTGTTGTTTTTCTCTCGTTGCTTTTAATATTTTTTCTTTGTCTTTAATTTTTATTAATTTGATTTTTATGCATTTTGGTGTGTTCCTCCTTGGGTTTATCCTGCCTGGGACTCTCTGCGCTTCCTGGTCTTGGATGACTATTTCCTTTCCCATGTTAGGGAAGTTTTTGGTTACTATCTCTTCAAATATTTTCTCAGGTCCTTTCTCTCTCTCTTCTCCTTCTGGGACCCCTATAATGCAAATGTTGGTGTGTTTAATGTTGTCCCAGAGGTCTCTGAGACTTTCTTCATTTCTTTTCATTCTATTTTCTTTATTCTGTTCTGTGGCAGTGATTTCCACCATTCTGTCTTCCAGCTCACTCATCCGTTTTTCTGCCTTACTTATTCTGCTATTGATTCCTTCTAGTGAATTTTAAAATTTTAATTATTGTATTGTTCATCTCTGTTTGTTTGTTCTTTAGTTCTTCTAAGTCTTTGTTAAACATCTCTTGTATCTTCTCGATCCGTGCCACCATTTTTTACTGAGATCTTGGATCATCTTTACTATCATTACTTTGAATTCTTTTTCAGGTAGGTTGCCTATCTCCACTTCATTTAGTTTTCCTTGTGAGTTTTTATCTTGTTCCTTCGTCTGGGACATATTCCTCTGCCATGTCATATTGTCTAACTTTCTGTGTTTTAGTCTCTGTTCTGTAGGCTGCATAATAGCTCCTCTTTCTGGTGTCTGCCTCCTGGTGGGTGAGGTTGTTCCAGAGGCTTGTGCAGGCTTCCTGGTGGGAGGGACTGGTGTCTGCCCTCTGGTGGGTGGTGCTGGGTCTTGCTCTCTGCTGGGCATGGCCGTGTTAAGGTTTGTGTTTAGAGGTGGTTGTTGGCTCAATATGGCTTTAGGCAGCCTGTCTGCTGATGAGCGGGGCTGTGTTCCTATCCTGCTGGTTGTTTCGCCTGAGGCGTTCCAGTACTAGAGCCTGTAGGCTGTTGGGTATGGCCAGGTCTTGATGCCAAAATGGCAACTTCCAGGAGAGTTCACACTGATCAATATTCTCTGTGGCCTCTGCCACCAGTGTCCTTGCCTCCTCAGTGAGCCACAGCTGACTCCTGCCTCCACAGGAGACCCTCCAAGACTCGTAGGTAGGCCCAGCCCAGGGTCCTATGGAGCTACTGCTTTATGCTGGGTCCCAGTGTACTTGAAACCTTGTGTATGTCCTGCAAGCGTGGAGTATCTGTTTCCCCTTGTCCTGTAGAGCTCCTGCACTCCAGCCCTGCTGGCCTTCAAGGGCAAATGCGCTGGGGACTCCTCCTGATGCCAGACCCTCAGGCTGGGTAGCATGACGTGGGGCTCAGGAACCTCACTCTTGTTGGAGAACCTCTCTGATACAGTTATTTTCCAGTTTGTGTTTTGTCCCCCACCCCAGTGGGTATAAGATTTGATTATATCATGAAAGCACCCCTTCTATCATCTTGTTGTGGCTTTTTTGTCTTTGAATGTAAAATATATATATTTTTGGTAGGTTCCAGTCTTTTTTGTCAATGGTTGTTCAGCAGTTGGTTGTGAGTTTGGTGTTTTTGTGAGAGAAGGTGAACGGAAGTCCTTCTACTCCATCTTTTCTGGAATTGAGGGGCTGCTTTTAGTTTGGATGCTTGCTGTCTCTTTCCTCAGCGTGTGCTGGCCCTTATCCCCTTTATATCAGGTGTGCAGGTCAGTGGCCCCTGCACACCCCTTGGATGGTGGGGGCAGGGCTTGATGCCTGCTTGCATGTCTCGTATAGGTGACTGCTGTCCGTGCACTCCTGGGGCAGTGGGGGCTGCACTTGGTGCCTGCTTGGGGGTCTCCTAGCTGTGGCTGCTCTCCTCTCACTCCTGGGACAGTGGGAGCAGTGCTTGCGACCTGTCCATGGGTCTCATAGTGGTGGCCTGTGCCCACCTCTGGAGCCCACAATGGTGGCGGCTACTTGCATCCACCCCTGGAGTTTCTGTAGGCAGTGTCCTGTTTTCTGGGAGCACTCATAGGGAAAGGAACCCTTATGGTGGTCCCACCTCTCTCCTTGTGTGCCCCCCAACAAAGGTGCTTGCCTCTCTGGTGGTCCCAGGCTTGTTCTGAATACACCCTCAGTTGCCACAGTCCAACCTCTTCAGGCTGTGTCTGTGCAGCCAACCCCAGTCTTCTCCCTGTGTCTGACCTCTGAAACCTGTGCTTCAGCCCCCAGCCCCCACCCACACTGACAGACAAGCGTCTCAGTCTGGGGAGCACAGGGCGGTGGTGCTGACCTTCTGTGCACGTTACTGTCCATTTTGCCTTCTGCACACCAGTTGCTGTGCTCTCCTCCAAAGCTCTGAAACTCCCCCTCCATCCAGGCTGATCTCCATGACAGTGAGGAGACTTCCTAGGGTGTGAGAACCTTTCTTCCTTCACAGCTCTCTCCCTGGGGCACAGGCCCCATCTTAATTCCTTTCTTTTTCTTTTTTCCTTTTGTCCTACCTGGTTACATGGGTGTTCTTGCCCTTTTGGGAGTCTGAGGTCTTCTGCCAGTGTTCAGTAGATTTCTGTGTGAATTGTTCCACTTGTAGATGTATTTTAATGTTTTTGTGGGAGAAGGTGAGCTCCCCATCCTACTGTTTTGCCATCTTGATCCTGTCCTCACTGTTAATTGTTTAAACTATTTGGAAGGGGAAATGGGGAGAGTCCCTCCACTCAGCCCCAGGGCTGTTCTAATGTCAGGGCTCCACTGGTCACTCGGGGCTCGTCCACCTCCTCCTTGGTGTCCTGCCCTCAGCTGACCTGGAAGCAGATGTCTATATTTAAAAATTGAAGTATAGTTAATTTATAATGTTGTGTTAATTTTTGAATCACAGCAAAGTGATTCAGTTATACATATATATTCTTTTTCATATTCTTTTTCATTATGGTTTATTATAGGATATTGAATATAGTTCCCTATTGTTTATCCAGTCTATGTATAACAGTTTGCATCTGCTAATCCCAAACTCCCAATCCATCCCTCCCCTGCCTCCCCACCCCTTGGCAATCACAAGTCTGTTCTCTATGTTAATGACTGTATTTTTATACTAAGTCTTGTTATTTGATAGGGCAAGTCTCCTCAGCTTTTTCTTGAGTTTCTTAGCTATTTGTGGCCTTTCAAACTTCTATAAGTTTTAGAATTAGCTTGCCAAAATCACCTCTTGAATTTATGATTGAGATTGTTATTATTTTGTAAATCAGTTTGGGGAAAATTAACATCATTATATTATTAAATCTTCCAATCCATCAACATGGTATGGTTAAAGACATCTTCCTTTTAATGTCTTTAATGTATACATTTAGAGTTCTCTTCAGAGACAACTTATATACCTTTGCTGATTTTATTCCTCAGTACTCTTTTAATGTTATTGTAAATGGTATCTTTCAAAAGAATAAATTTTATTTTTATTGTTTGTGCTAGTATATAGAAATAGAATTGATTTTGTCATACTATTTTTTAAATCCAGTAACCTTACTCAACTCTCATTAATTTTAATAATGTATCTTGTATGTTCATTTTAATTTTCTACCTACACAATCATATAATCTTGTTTTTTTTGTGTGTGTTTCAATCCCTTATACTTTTTGTTTCAATTTCTTGGTTTATTGATCTGGCTAGGACCACAGTGCACAGGGCTGAATTGAAGTGGCAATAAGTGGTATCTTTGTCTTGTTCCCTATCTGAAAAGGAGCACTTACAATATTTTACCATAAAGAATGTTTGTTGTAGATTTTCATCTCTAATAATCAAGAAAGTTTTCTTCTATTTCTACTTTGCAAAGAGGACACCATGAAAGTGAATGAATCTAGAATTTTTTTTCAATGCTTTTTCTACATCTTTCCTGTGTTTTTCCTCCTTTAATCTGACAACATTGTAAATTACATCAATTATTATTTCCTGATGTTAAATCAAGTTTGCTTTTCTGGGATTAATTCAACTTGGTCATAATGCATTATCGTTTTTCTAAGTTGCTGGATTCAGTTTGCTGATATTTTATTTAGGATTTTGGTGTCTATTTTATGAGTAAAATAGGCTTGTAAGTTTTTCTGTCTTGAATTGATCTTGTTGGGTTTTGTTATAAAAGAGTTATTCTAATATCACAAAATAAATTGGGAATTTTAGTGCTTTCATTCTTTTCTCTGGAAGAGTTTGTGTAAAATTGTTATATCTTGCTTAAGTGGCTGATAGAATTCATTGGTGACACTGTCTGGCCTGGAGGCTTTAAATTGAAAAAAATTTGAGATAATTGTAGATTCACATACAGTTGTGAGAAACAATACAGAGAGGTCCTATGTACCCTTTACCCAGTTTTCTCCAAAGGTAATATCTTGCAAAACCATAGTATTATCTCACAAACAGGATCTTGACATTGATACAATCAAGACAAAGAACATTTCCATAACCACACGGATTTCCCATGTTGTCTTTCATAGCTACACGCAGTTTCCTCTCACTCTTGTACCATTTCTTAATCCCTGACAACGACTAATGTGTTCTCCATTTCTGTAATTCTGCCATTTCAGGAATGTAATATAAATGGAATCATGTATTCAGTATGCAGCCTTTTGTAATATGCCTTTTCAGTCAGCATAATTCTCTGGAGGTTCATTCAAGGCTGTTTCGTGTGTCAATAGTTTGCTCCTCTTTTTTCTCTGACTAGTGTTTCATGGTGTGGATGTGCCACAATTTTGTGTAATTATTCACCCACTGAATGAAGAACATCTCAGTTATTTCCAGTTTGGGGCTGTTATGAATAAACCTGTTATGAATATTTGTATGCTGTTTTTTTTTTGTGTGTGTGAAGATAAATCTTCATTTCTGTGGGATAAATGCCCAGGAATGTAATTATTGGGTCATATAGGAGTTGAATGTTGATTTTTTTTTTTTAAACCTGCTCAACCGTCTTCCATTTTACATGCCCATCTGCAATGTATGAGTGATCCAGTTTTTCTTCATCTTCAGCAGCATTTGGTGTTGTCACTATTTTTAATTTTAGCTGAGTAATATTTAAGCAGTTTTGATAGTGATAACATAGTGATATTTCACTGTGGTTTCAGTTTGCATGTCCCTAATGGCTAATGATGTTGAACATCTTTATTTTATTATATTTTATCTTAATTAATTAATTTTAATTGACATATAGTTGATTTACAATGTTGTGTTAGTTTCAGGTGTACAGTAAAGTGATTCAGTTACATATGTATGTGTGTGTGTGTGTGTATATATATATATATATATATATATATATATATATATATACACACACACACACACACACACACACATTCTTTTTCAGATTCTTTTCCATTATAGATTATTACAAGATATTGAATATAGTTCCCTGTGCCATACAATAGGTCCTTGTTGTTTATCTATTTTATATATAGTAGTGTCTGTCTTTTAATCCCAAACTCCTAATTTATCCCTCCCCCTTTTTACCCTTTGGTAACCATAAGTTTTTGAACATCTTTCCATGTGCTTATTTACTATCTATATAACCTCTTTGGTGAAATGTAGCCTTTAGAATTTTATAATTCATGTCCTTTGCCCATTTTCTAATTGGATTGCTTGCTATTTTAATGTTGATTTTGAGTGTTCTTTGTAATATGCAAAGTTACTAGTCCTTTGTTGGATAGGTGGTTTGTAAATATTTTATCCTAGTCTATAGCTTATGTTTTCATTCTTTTAACAGGATTTTCACAGAGTAAACATTTAAAATTTTGGTGAACTCTGATTTATCAGATTTCTCTTTATGGATCATGCTTTGGTGTCAAGCCTAAGAACTCTTTGCCTAGCTGTAGGTCCTGAGTATTTTCTACTATTTTTCTCTTCTTGAAGGTTTACAGTTTCATCTTTTACACTTAAGTTCATGATCTATTTTGAGTTAACTGTTTGATAAGATGCGTCATATAGGCTGAGGTTCTTTAGTTTTTTGCCTATGGATGTCTAACTGCTCCAGCAGCATTTTTTGAAAAGGCTCTTTCCTCCATTGAAATGCTTTTACATCTTTGTCAAAAATCAGTGATGAGTGTGTTCCCAATTATATCAGTCAGAGTCCAATCAGGAGACCAAATCTATACCAATTTGAAGAATAGAAAATTTTTTTTTTCACACACACACACACACACACACTGTATTTTATTTTTCCAAGAGATAAATAGACTGACACCAAGCATTGTACATGGATGACCACAACAAAAGCAACAATGATTGCAATTACCAAACATGAAACACACTCATACTATGTCATAATATTGACATTCAGTCCAGTAATCCTCCACTGTAGCAGCTCCTTTACTTTGCAGTGAAAATTGATTTGTATATTCTTTGCCTCTGAGTCCTTGTGGGATTTTTTTTTTAAATTCAAACAGAAAGTCACAAAAATTATACTCATCCTCATCAGTTCACTCAGTCCCATGTAATTAATTTTTTTTTCATCTTGATCTTTTGTTAGCACTTTTATGAGTTCATCAGTTTTTCATTAGAGTTCTGAAAATGCTTATTCATTCAGTTCAGCAGTACAGTCAGTTACCAGAAACCTGTACTTGTCAGAGTCTTTTCCATGAATTTCTTGAACATGAAACCCTTTTACAGGAAAATATTTGCAAAAGCATCAGAGTACACCCAGAACTGTCTGTAAATGACAAAAGTCTTAAAAATGACCACGGTTAAAGATTTGATGAAAGTTCATAATAATGTAGTTGACAAGAAAATTAGTTATTTCTGAGATATACATTTTAAAGTAATAACTAAGATTATGACTTATAACATTACACCAGAACATATAAGATTTTTAGAAATTTCATGTAATGTCTGAAACATTTATATTAACATATTTCCATACAAATAACACAATGAAAGTTTAGTATTAGTTGTTTTGTTTGTTTTTTTATACTGCAGGTTCTCATCAGTCATCAATCTTACGCACATCAGTGTATACATGTCAATCCCAATCGCCCAATTCAGCACACCACCATCCCCACCCCACCACAGTTTTCCCCCCTTGGAGTCCATATGTCTGTTCTCTACATCTGTGTCTCAACTTCTGCCCTGCAAACCGGCTCATCTGTACCATTTTTCTAGGTTCCACATACATGCGTTAATATACGATATTTGTTTTTCTCTTTCTGACTTACTTCACTCTGTATGACAGTCTCTAGATCCATCCACTTCTCAACAAATGACTCAATTTCGTTCCTTTTTATGGCTGAGTAATATTCCATTGTATATATGTACTGCATCTTCTTTATCCATTCGTCTGTTGATGGGCATTTAGGTTGCTTCCATGACCTGGCTATTGTAAATAGTGCTGCAATGAACATTCGGGTGCATGTGTCTTTTTGAATTACAGATTTCTCTGGGTATATGCCCAGTAGTGGGATTGCTGGGTCATATGGTAATTCTATTTTTAGTTTCTTAAGGAACCTCCATACTGTTCTCCATAATGGCTGTATCAATTTACATTCCCACCAACAGTGCAAGAGGGTTCCCTTTTCTCCACACCCTCTCCAGCATTTGTTGTTTGTAGATTTTCTGATGATGCCCATTCTAACTGATGTGAGGTGATACCTCACTGGAGTTTTGATTTGCATTTCTCTAATCATTAGTGATGTTGAGCATCTTTTCATGTGCTTCGTGGCCGTCTGTATGTCTTCTTTTGAGAAATGTCTATTTAGGTCTTCTGCCCATTTTTGGATTGGAGTGTTTGTTTCTTTAATATTGAGCTGCATGAGCTATTTATATATTTTGGAGATTAATCCTTTGTCCGTTGATTCGTTTGCAAATGTTTTCTCCCATTCTGAGGGTTGTCTTTTCATCTTGTTTATGGTTTCCTTTGCTGTGCAAAAGCTTTGAAGTTTCATTAGGTCCCATTTGTTTATTTTTGTTTTTATTTCCATTACTCTAGGAGGTGGATCAAAAAAGATCTTGCTGTGATTTATGTCAAAGAGTGTTCTTCCTATGTTTTCCTCTAAGAGTTTTATAGTGTCCAGTCTTACATTTAGGTCTCGAATCCATTTTGAGTTTATTTTTGTGTATGGTGTTAGGGAGTGTTCTAATTTCATTCTTTTACATGTAGCTGTCCAGTTTTCCCAGCACCACTTATTGAAGAGACTGTCTTTTCTCCATTGTATATCCTTGCCTCCTTTGTCATAGACTAGTTGGCCATAGGTGCGTGGGTTTATCTCTGGGCTTTCTATCTTGTTCCATTGATCTATGTTTTTGTTTTTGTGCCAGTACCATATTGTCTTGATTACTGTAGCTTTGTAGTATAGTCTGAAGTCAGGGAGTCTGATTCCTCCAGCTCCATTTTTTTCCCTCAAGACTGCTCTGGCTATTCGGGGTCTTCTGTGTCTCCATACAAATTTTAAGATGATTTGTTCTAGCTCCATAAAAAATGCCATTGGTAATTTGATAGGGATTGCATTGAATCTGTAGATTGCTTTGGGTAGTATAGTCATTTTCACAATGTTGATTCTTCCAATCCAAGGACGTGGTATACCTCTCCATCTGTTTGTATCATCTTTAATTTCTTTCATCAGTGTCTTATAGTTTTCTGCATACAGGTCTTTTGTCTCCCTAGGTAGGTTTATTCCTAGGTATTTTATTCTTTTTGTTGTAATGGTAAATGGGAGTGTTTCCATAATTCCTCTTTCAGATTTTTCATCATTAGTGTATAGGGATGCAAGAGATTTCTGTGCATTAATTTTGTATCCTGCAACTTTACCATATTCATTAATTAGCTCTAGCAGTTTTCTGGTGGCAGTTTTAGGATTCTCTATGTATAGTATCATGTCATCTGCAAACAGTGACAGTTTTACTTCTTCTTTTCCAATTTGTATTCTTTTTATTTCTTTTTCTTCTCTGATTGCCATGGCTAGGACTTCCAGAACTATGTTGAATAATAGTGGTGAGAGTGGACATCCTTGTCTCGTTCCTGATCTTAGAGGAAATGCTTTCAGTTTTTCACCATTGAGAATGATGTTTGCTGTGGGTTTGTCATATATGGCCTTTATTATGTTGAGGTAGGTTCCCTCTATGCCCACTTTCTGGAGAGTTTTTATCATAAATGGGTGTTGAATTTTGTCAAAACATTTTTCTGCATCTATTGAGAGGATCATATGGTTTTTATTCTTCAGTTTGTTAATATGGTTTATCACATTGGTTGATTTATGTATATTGAAGAATCCTTGCATCCCTGGGATAAATCCCACTTGATCATGGTGTATGATCCTTTTAATGTGTTGTTGGATTCTGTTTGCTAGTATTTTGTTGAGGATTTTTGCATCTATATTCATCAGTGATATTGGTCTGTAATTTTCTTTTTTGGTAGTGCCTTTGTCTGGTTTTGGTATCAGGGTGATGGTGGCCTCATAGAATGAGTTTGGGAGTGTTCCTTCCTCTGCAATTTTTTGGAAGAGTTTGAGAAGGATGGGTGTTAGCTCTTCTCTAAATGTTTGATAGAATTCACCTGTGAAGCCATCTGGTCCTGGACATTTGTTTGTTGGAAGATTTATAATCACAGTTTCAAATTCATTGCTTGTGATTGGTCTGTTCATATTTTCTGTTTCTTCCTGATTCAGTCTTGGAAGGTTATACCTTTCTAAGAATTTGTCCATTTCTTCCAGGTTGTCCATTTTATTGGCATAAAGTTGCTTGTAGTAGTCTCTTAGGATGTTTTGTATTTCTGCAGTGTCTGTTGTAACTTCTCCTTTTTCCTTTCTGATTTTATTGATTTGAGTCCTCTCCCTCTTTTTCTTGATGAGTCTGGCTAATGCTTATCAATTTTGCTTATCTTCTCAAAGAACCAGCTTTTAGTTTTATTGATCTTTACTATTGTTTTCTTTGTTTCTATTTCATTTATTTCCACTCTGATCTTTATGATTTCTTTCCTTCTGCTAATTTTGGGTTTTGTTTGTTCTTCTTTCTCTAGTTTCTTTAGGTGTAAGGTTAGATTGTTTACTTGAGATTTTTCTTGTTCCTTTAGGTAGACTTGTATAGCTATAAACTTCCCTCTTAGAACTGCTTTTGCTGCATCCCATAGGTTTTGGGTCGTTGTGTTTTCATGGTCATTTGCCTCTAGGTATTTTTTGATTTCCTCTTTGATTTCTTCAGTGATCTCTTGGTTATTTAGTAACGTATTGTTAAGTCTCCATGTGTTTGGTTTTTTTACGTTTTTTCCCCTGTAATTCATTTCTAATCTCATAGCGTTGTGGTCAGAAAAGATGCTTGATATGATTTCAATTTTCTTAAATTTACTGAGGCTTCATTTGTGACCCAAGATGTGATCTATCCTGGAGAATGTTCCATGTGCACTTGAGAAGAACGTGTAATCTGCTGTTTTTGGATGGAATGTCCTATAAATATCAATTAAATCTATCTGGTCTATTGTGTCATTTAAAGCTTCTGTTTCGTTATTTATTTTCATTTTGGATGATCTGTCCATTGGTGTAAGTGAGGTGTTAAAGTCCCCCACTATTATTGTGTTACTGTCAATTTCCTCTTTTATAGCTGTTAGCAGTTGCCTTATGTATTGAGGTGCTCCTATGTTGGGTGCATATATATTTATAATTGTTATATCTTCTTCTTGGATTGATCCTTTGATCATTATGTAGTGTCCTTCCTTGTCTCTTGAAACATTCTTTATTTTAAAGTCTATTTTATCTGATATGAGTATAGCTACTCCAGCTTTCTTTTGATTTCCATTTACATGGAATATCTTTTTCCATCCCCTCCCTTTCAGTCTGTATGTGTCCCTAGGTCTAAAGTGGATCTCTTGTAGACAGCGTATATATGGGTCTTGTTTCTGTATCCATTCAGCAAGCCTGTGTCTTTTGGTTGGAACATTTAATCCATTCACGTTTAAGGTAATTATCGATATGTATGTTCCTATGACCATTTTCTTATATGTTTTCGGTTTGTTTTTGTAGGTCGTTTTCTTCTCTTGTGTTTCCCACTTAGAGAAGTTCCTTTAGCATTTGTTGTAGAGCTGGTTTCATGGTGCTGAATTCTCTTAGCTGTTGCTTGTCTGTATAGCTTTTGATTTCTCCATCAAATCTAAATGAGATCCTTGCTGGGTAGAGTAATCTTGGTTGTAGGTTCTTCCCTTTCATCACTTTAAGTATATCATGCCACTCCCTTCTGGCTTGTAGAGTTTCTGCTGAGAAATCAGCTGTTAACCTTATGGGAGTTCCCTTGTATGTTATTTGTCGTTTTTCCCTTGCTGCTTTCAATAATTTTTCTTTGTCTTTAATTTTTGCCACTTTGATTACTATGTGTCTCGGCGTGTTTCTCCTTGGGTTTATCCTATATGGGACTCTCTGCGCTTCCTGGACTTGGGTGGCTATTTCCTTTCCCATGTTAGGGAAGTTTTCGACTATAATCTCTTCAAATATTTTCTCAGGTCCTTTCTCTGTCTTTTCTCCTTTTGGGACCCCTATAATGCGAATGTTGTTGTGTTTAATGTTGTCCCAGAGGTCTCTTAGGCTGTCTTCATTTCTTTTCATTCTTTTTTCTTTAGTCTGTTCCGCAGCAGTGAATTCCACCATTCTGTCTTCCAGGTCACTTATCTGTTCTTCTGCCTCAGTTATTCTGCTCTTGATTCCTTCTAGTGTATTTTTCATTTAGTTATTATATTGTTCATATCTGTTTGTTCTTTAATTCTTCTAGATCTTTGTCAGACATTTCTTGCATCTTCTCGATCTTTGCCTCCATTCTCTTTCTGAAGTCCTGGATCATCTTCACTATCATTATTCTGAATTCTTTTTCTGGAAGGTTGCCTATCTCCACTTCATTTTGTTGTTTTTCTGAGGTTTTCCCTTGTTCCTTCATCTGGTACATAGCCTTCTGCCTTTTCATCTTGTCTGTCTTTCTGTGAATGTGGTTTTTGTTCCACAGGCTGCAGGATTGTAGTTCTTCTTGCTTCTGCTGTCTGCCCTCCGGTGGATGAGGCTATCTAAGAGGCTTGTGCAAGTTTCCTGATGGGAGGGACTGGTGGTGGGTAGAGCTGGGTGTTGCTCTGGTGGGCAGAGCTCAGTAAAACTTTAACCCACTTGTCTGCTGATGGGTGGGGCTCTGTCCCCTCTGTGTTGGTTGTTTGGCTTGAGGTGACCCAACACTGGAAACTACCCGGGCTTTTTGGTGGGACTAATGGCAGACTCTGTGAGGGTTCATGCCAAGGAGTACTTCCCAGAACTTCTGCTGCCAGTGTCCTTGTCCTCATTGTGAGACAGAGCCATCCTGCAACTCTACAGGAGACCCTCCAACAGTAGCACGTAGGTCTGGTTCAGACTCTGTGTGGTCACTGCTCCTTCCCCTGGGTCCGATGCATACACGACTTTGTGTGTGCCCTCCAAGAGTGGAGTCTCTGTTTCCCCTAGTCCTGTTGAAGTCCTGTAATCAAATCCCACTAGCCTTCAAAGTCTGATTCTCTAGGAATTCCTCCTCCCGTTGCCACATGCCCAGGTTTGGAAGCCTGACGTCCGGCTCAGAACCTTTACTCCAGTGGGTTTATTTCTGTGGTATAAGTGTTCTCCAGTTTGTGAGTCACCCACCCAGCAGTTATGGTATTTGAATTTATTGTGATTGCTCCTCTCCTACCATCTCAATGTGGCTTCTCCTTTGACTTTGGATGTGGGGTATTTTTTTTGGTGAGTTCCAGTGTCTTCCTGTTGATGATTGTTCAGCAGTTGGTTGTGATTCTGCTGTTCTCACAAGAGGGAGTGAGAGCACGTCCTTCTACTCTTCCATCTTGAACCAATCTCCTATGTCTGTACTTTCTATCCTGTTCCATTGATGTATATTTCTGGTTTTGTGCCAGTACCGTACTGTTTTCATGATGTAGCTTTGTAGTGTAGTCTGAAGTCAGGGAGGCTGATTCCTCCATCTCCGTTTTTCTTTCTCAAGATTGCTTTGGCTATTCAGGGTCTTTTGTGTCTCCATACAAATTAAAAATTTTTTTGTTCTAGTTCTGTGAAAAATGCCACTGGGAATTTGATAGGACTTGCATTGAATCTGTAGATTGCCTTCGGCAGTATAGTCATTTTCACAATGTTGATTCTTGAAATCCAAGAACATGGTATATCTCTCCATCTGTTTCTGTCATCTTTGATTTCTTTCATCAGTATCTATATTTTTCTGAGTACAGGCCTTTGCCTCCTTTTTGATGTGATGGTAAATGGGATTGTTTCCTTAATTTCTCTTTCTGATCTTCATTGTTAGTGAATAGAAATGCAACAGATTTCTGTTTATTAATTTTGTAACCTGCCACTTTACCACAATCACTGATAAGCTTTAATAGTTTTCTGGTAGCATCTTTAGGATTTTCTATGTATAGTATCATGTCATCTGCAAACATTGAGAGTTTTCCTACTTCTTTTCCAATTTGGATCCCTTTTATTTCTTTTTCTTCCCTGATAGCATGGCTGGGACTTCCAAAACTATGTTGAAAATAAGTGGCAAGAGTGGACATCCTTGTCTTGTTCCTGATCTTAGAAGAAATGCTTTCACTTTTTCACCATTGAGAATGATGTTTGCTGTGTTTGTCATATATGGGCTTTATTATGTTGAGGTAGGTTCCCTCTAAGCCCACTTTCTGGAGAGTTTTTATCATAAATGGGTGTTGAATTTTGTCAAAAGAGTTTTTTGCATCTATTGAGATGATCGTATCTTTTTTTCAAAATTTTTTGAATTTTATTTTATTTACTTTTTTATACAGTAGGTTCTTATTAGTCATCAATTTTATACAAATCAGTGTATACATGTCATTGCCAATCGCCCAATTCATCATACCACATCCCTATCCCCCCACGGCTTTACCCCCTTCGTGTCCATACGTTTGTTCTCTACATCTGTGTCTCAAATTCTGCCCTGCTAACCGGTTCATCTGTACCACTTTTCTAGGTTCCACATACATGCGTTAATATACGATAGTTGTTTTTCTCTTTCTGACTTACTTCACTCTGTATGACAGTCTCTAGAACCATCCATGTCTCAACAAATGACCCAATTTCATTCCTTTTTATGGCTGAGTAACATTCTATTGTATATATGTACCACATCTTCTTTATCCATTCATCTGTTGATTGGAATTTAGGTTGCTTCCATGACCTGGCTATTGTAAATAGTGCTGCAATGAACATTAGGGTGCATGTGTCTTTTTTGAATTATGGTTTTCTCTGGGTACATGCACAGTAGTGGGATTGCTGGGTCATATGGTAATTCTATTTTTAGTTTTTTAAGGAACCTCCATACTGTTCTCCATAGTGGCTGCATCAATTTACATTCCCACCAACAGTGTAAGAGGGTTCCCTTTTCTTCACACCCTCTCCAGCATTTGTTGTTTGTAGATTTTGTGATGATGCCCATTCTAAGGGGTGTGAGGTGATACCTCATTGTAATTTTGATTTGCATTTCTCTAATAGTTAGTGATGTTGAGCAGCTTTTCATGTGCTTCTTGGCCATCTGTATGTCTTCTTTGGAGAAATGTCTATTTAGGTCTGCCCATTTTTGGATTGGGGTGTTTGTTTCTTTAATATTGAGCTGCATGAGCTATTTATATATTTTGGAGATTAATCCTTTGTCCGTTGATTCGTTTGCAAATGTATTCTCCCATTCTGAGGGTTGTCTTTTCATCTTGTTTATGGTTTCCTTTGCTGTGCAAAAGCTTTGAAGTTTCATTAGGTCCCATTTGTTTATTTTTGTTTTTATTTCCATTACTCTAGGAGGTGGATCAAAAAAGATCTTGCTGTGATTTATGTCAAAGAGTGTTCTTCCTTTGTTTTCCTCTAAGAGTTTCATGGTGTCCGGTCTTACATTTAGGTCTCGAATCCATTTTGAGTTTATTTTTTGTGTATGGTGTTAGGGAGTGTTCTAATTTCATTCTTTTACATGTAGCTGTCCAGTTTTCCCAGCACCACTTATTGAAGAGACTGTCTTTTCTCCATTGTATATCCTTGCCTCCTTTGTCATAGATTAATTGACCACAGGTGCGTGGGTTTATCTCTGGGCTCTCTATCTTGTTCCATTGATCTGTGTTTCTGTTTTTGTGCCAGTACCATATTGTCTTGATTACTGTAGCTTTGTAGTATAGTCTGAAGTCAGGGAGTCTGATTCCTCCAGCTCCATTTTTTTACCTCAAGACTGCTTTGGCTATTCGGGGTCTTTTGTGTCTCCATACAAATTTTAAGATTTATTGTCTAGTTCCATAAGAAATGCCATTGGTAATTTGATAGGGATTGCATTGAATCTGTAGATTGCTTTGGGTAGTATAATCATTTTCACAGTATTGATTCTTCCAATCCAAGAACATGGTATATCTCTCCATCTGTTGGTATTATCTTTAATTTCTTTCATCAGTGTCTTATAGTTTTCTGCATACAGGTCTTTTGTCTCCCTAGGTAGGTTTATTCCTAGGTATTTTATTCTTTTTGTTTGAATGGTAAATGGGAGTGTTTCCTTAATTTCTCTTTCAGATTTTTCATCATTAGTGTATAGGGATGCAAGAGATTTCTGTGCATTAATTTTGTATCCTGCAACTTTACCAAATTCATTGATTAGCTCTAGTAGTTTTCTGGTGGCATTTTTAGGATTCTCTATGTATAGTATCATGTCATCTGCAAACAGTGACAGTTTTACTTCTTCTTTTCCAATTTGTATTCCTTTTATTTCTTTTTCTTCTCTGATTGCCGTGGCCAGGACTTCCAAATCTATGTTGAATAATAGTGGTGAGAGTGGACATCCTTGTCTCATTCCTGATCTTAGAGGAAATGCTTTCAGTTTTTCACCATTGAGAATGATGTTTGCTGTGGGTTTGTCGTATATGACCTTTATCATGTTGAGGTAGGTTCCCTCTATGCCCACTTTCTGGAGAGTTTTTTATCATAAATTGGTGTTGAATTTTGTCAAAAGCTTTTCCTGCATCTATTGAGATGATCATACGGTTTTTATTCTTCACTTTGTTAATATGGTGTATCACATTGATCGATTTGCATATATTGAAGAATCCTTGCATCCCTGAGGTAAATCCCACTTGATCGTGGTGTATGGTCCTTTTAATGTGTTGTTGGATTCTGTTTGCTAGTATTTTGTTGAGGATTTTTGCATCTATATTCATCAGTGATATTGGTCTGTAATTTTCTTTTTTTGTAGTATCTTTGTCTGGTTTTGGTATCAGGGTGATGGTAACCTCATAGAATGAGTTTGGGAGTGTTCCTTCCTCTGCAATTTTTTGGAAGAGTTTGAGAAGGTTGGGTGTTAGCTCTTCTCTAAATGTTTGATGGAATTCACCTGTGAAGCCATCTGGTCCTGGACTTTTGTTTGTTGGAAGATTTTAAATCACAGTTTCAATTTCATTACTTGTGACTGGTCTGTTCCTATTTTCTATTTCTTCCTGATTCAGTCTTGGAAGGTTATACCTTTCTAAGAATTTGTCCACTTTTTCCAGGTTGTCCATTTTATTGGCATAGAGTTGCTTGTAGTAGTCTCTTAGGATGCTTTGTATTTCTGCAGTGTCTGTTGTAACTTCTCCTTTTTCCTTCCTGATTTTATTGATTTGAGTCCTCTCCCTCTTTTTCTTGATGAGTCTGGCTAATGGCTTATCAATTTTGCTTATCTTCTCAAAGAACCAGCTTTTAGTTTTATTGATCTTTACTATTGTTTTCTTTGTTTCTATTTCATTTATTTCTGCTCTGATCTTTATGATCTTTATCCTTCTGCTAACTTTAGGTTTTGTTTCTTATTCTTCTCTCTAGTTCCTTTAGGTGTAAGGTTAGGTTGTTTATTTGAGATTTTTCTTGTTTCTTGAGGTAGGCTTATATAGCTATCAACTTCCCTCTTAGAACTGCTTTTGCTGCATCCCATAGGTTTTGGATCGTCATGTTTTCATTGTCATTTTTCTCTAGGTATTGTTTGATTTCCTCCTTGATTTATTCAGCAATCTCTTGCTTATATAGTAACATTGTTTAGCCTCCATGTGTTTGTGTTTTTCACATTTTTTCCCCTGTAATTCATTTCTAATCTCATAGCATTGTGGTCAGAAAAGATGCTTGATATGATTTCAATTTTCTTAAATTTACTGAGGCTTCATTTGTGACGCAAGGTGTGATCTATCCTGGAGAATGTTCCTTGCGCACTTGAGAAGAAAATGTAATCTGCTGTTTTTGGATGGAATGTCCTATAAATATCAATTAAATCTATCTGGTCTATTGTGTCATTTAAAGCTTCTGTTTCCTTATTTATTTTCATTTTGGATGATCTGTCCATTGGTGTAAGTGAGGTGTTAAAGTGCCCCACTTTTATTGTGTTACTGTCGATTTCCTCTTTCATAGCTATTAGCAGTTGCCTTATGTATTGAGGTGCTCCTATGTTGGGTGCATATATATTTATAATTGTTATATCTTTTTCTTTGATTGATCCCTTGATCATCATGATTGATCCCTTGATCATCATGTCCTTCCTTGTCTCTTGTAACATTCTTTATTTTAAAGTCTATTTTATGTGATATGAGTATTGCTACTCCAGCTTTCTTTTGATTTCCATTTGCATGGAATATTCTTTTCCATCCCCTCACACTCAGTCTGAATGTGTCCCTAGGTCTGAAGTGGGTCTCTTGTAGACAGCACATATATGGGTCTTGTTTTTGTATCCATTCAGCAAGCCTGTGTCTTTTGGTTGGAGCATTTAATCCATTCACGTTTAAGGTAATTATCGATATGTATGTTCCTATGACCATTTTCTTAATTGTTTTGGGTTTGTTTTTGTAGGTCGTTTTCTTCTCTTGTGTTTCCCACTTAGAGAAGTTCCTTTAGCATTTGTTGTAGAGCTGGTTTCGTGGTGCTGAATTCTCTTTGCTTTTGCTTGTCTGTAAAACTTTTGATTTCTCCATCAAATCTGAATGAGATCCTTGCCGGGTAGAGTAATCTTGGTTGTAGGTTCTTCCCTTTCATCACTTTAAGTATATCATGCCACTCCCTTCTGGCTTGTAGAGTTTCTGCTGAGAAATCAGCTGTTAACCTTATGGGAGTTCCCTTATATGTTAGTTTTCATTTTTCCCTTGCTGCTTTCAATAATTTTTCTTTGTCTTTAATTTTTGCCACTTTGATTACTATGTGTCTTGGCGTGTTTCTCCTTGGGTTATCCTGTATGGGACTCACTGCACTTCCTGGACTTTGGTGGCTATTTCCCTTCCCATGTTAGGGAAATTTTCTACTATAATCTCTTCAAATATTTTCTCTGGTCCTTTCTCTGTCTCTTCTCCTTCTGGGACCTGTATAATGCGAATGTTGTTGCATTTCAAGTTGTCCCAGTGTTCTCTTAGGCTGTGTTCATTTCTTTTCATTCTGTTTTCTTTATTCTGTTCTGTAGCAGTGAATTCCACCATTCTGTCTTCCAGGTCACTTATCCGTTTTTCTGCCTCATTTATTCTGCTATTGATTCCTTGTAGTGTAGTTTTCATTTTAGTTATTGTATTTTTCATCTGTGTTTGTTTGTTCTTTAATTCTTCTAGGTCTTTGTTAAACATTTGTTGCATCTTCTCAATCTTTGCTTCCATTCTTTTTCCGTGGTCCTGGATCATCTTCACTATCATTATTCTGAATTCTTTTCCTGGAACGTTGCCTATCTCCAATTCATTTATTTGTTTTTCTGGGGTTTGATCTTGTTCCTTCATCTGGTACGTAGCCCTCTGCCTTTTCATCTTGTCTGTCTTTCTGTGTATGTGGTTTTTGTTCCACAGGCTGCAGGATTGTAGTTCTTCTTGCTTCTGCTGTCTGCCCTCTGGTGGATGAGGCTATCTAAGAGGCTTGTGTAAGTTTCCTGATTGGAGGGAATGGTGGTGGGTAGAGCTGACTGTTGTTCTGGTGGGCAGAGCTCAGTAAAACTTTAACCCATTTGTCTGCTGATGGGTGGGGCTGGGTTCCCTCCCTGTTGGTTGTTTGGCCTGAGGCAACCCAATACTGGAGCCTACCTGGGCTCCTTGGTGGGGCCAATGACAGACTCTGGGAGGGCTCATGCCAGGTGCACCCCCCAGAACCTCCGCCGCCAGTGTTCTCGTCTCCTCAGTGAGCCACAGCCACCCCCTGCCTCCACAGGAGACCCTCCAACACTAGCAGGTAGGTCTGGCTCAGTCTCCCCTGGGGTTACTGCTCCTTCCCCTTGGCCCCGATGTGCACACTACTTTGTGTGTGCCCTCAAAGAGTGGAGCCTCTTTCCCCCAGTCGAAGTTCTGGAATCAAATCCCACTAGGCTTCAAAGTCTGATTCTCTAGGAATTCCTCCTCCCGTTGCCGGACCCCCAGGTTGGGAAGCCTGACGTGGGGCTCAGAAGCTTCACTCCAGTGGGTGGACTTCTGTGGTATAAGTGTTCTCCAGTCTGTGTGTCACCCACCCAGCAGTTATGGGATTTGATTTTACTCTGATTGCACCCCTCCTACTGTCTCATTGTGGCTTCTCCTTTGTCTTTGGGTGTGGGGTACCCTTTCTGGTGAGCTCCAGTGTCCTCATGTCGATGATTGTCCAGCAGCTAGCCGTGACTCTGGTGTTCTCACAAGAGGGAGTGAGAGCACCTCCTTCTACTCCACCATCTTGTTTCCTTCTTGATCATATCTTTTTTATTTTTCAGTTTGTTTACGTGGTGTATCACATTGGCTAATTTGCATATATTGAAAAATCTTTGGAATTCTCTCCTTGTACTAACTTTGAGTTTTGTTTGTTCTTCTTTCTCTTGCATACCTGGGATAAATCCCACTTGATTATGGTGTATGATCCTTTGAATGTGTTGGTTTCGGTTTGCTAGTATTTTGTTGAGTATTTTTGGGTCTATGTTCATCAGCGCTATTGGCCTGTAATTTTCTTTTTTTGAGTTGTCTTTGTCTGGTTTTGGTATCAGGGTGATGGTGATCTCATAGAATGAGCTTGGGAGTGTTTCTTCTTTGCAATTTTTTGGAAGAGTTTGAGAAGGATAGGTGTTAACCTTCTCTAAATGTTTGATAGAATTCACCTGTGAAGCCATCTGGTCCTGGACTTTTGTTTGTTGGAAGTTTTAAAATCACAGTTTCAATTTTAGTAGTTATGATTGGTTTGTTCATATTTTCTACAATATTTCTTCCTGGTTTAGTCTTGGAAGGTTGTACCTTTCTAAGAATACATCCATTTCTTCTAGGTTGTCCATTTTATTGGCATAGAGTTGCTTGTAGTAGTCTCTTAGGATGGTTTGTATTTCTGCGGTGTCTGTTGTAACTTCTCCTTCTTCATTTCTAATTTTATTGATTTGAATCCTCTCCCTTTTTTTCTTGATGAGTCTGGCTAAAGGTTTATCAATTTTGTTTATCTTCTCAAAGAGCCAGCTTTTAGTTTCATTGATCTTTTCTATTGTTCTCTTTGTCTCTATATCATTTATTTCTGCTCTGATTTTTATTTCTTTCTTTCTACTAACTTTGGGTTTTGTTTGTTCTTCTTTCTCTAGGTGCTTTAGGTATACAGTTAGGTTGTTTATTTGAAATCTTTCTTATTTCCTGAGTTAAGATTGTGTTGCTATAAACTTCCCTCTTAGAACTGCTTTTGCTCTGTCTCATAGGTTTTGGATTGTCGTGTTTTCATTGCCATTTGTCTCTAGGTATTTTTTTATTTCACCTTTAATTTCTTCAGTGATCCATTAGTAGTTTAGTAATATATTGTTTAGCTTCCATGTGTTTGTGTTTTTTTTTTTTTTTTTTTTTTACAGTTTTTCCTTGTAGTTGATTTCTAATCTCATAGCATTGTGGTTGGAAAATATGCTTGATAGGATTTTAATTTTCTGAAACTTACTGAGGCTTGATTTGTGACCCAAGATGTGATTTATCCTGGAGAATGTTCTCTGTGCACTTGAGAGAAACGTGTATTCTGCTGTTTTCAGATTGGATGTCCTACAGATATCAATTAAGTCTATCTGACCTAATGTGTCTTTAAGGCTTGTGTTTTCTTTTTTCTTTTTGTAACATCTTTATTGGAGTATAACTGCTTTACAGTGTTGTGTTAGTGTTCTGCCTATGTTTTCCTCTGTTGTGTTAGTTTCTGTTTTATAACAAAGTGAATCAGTTATACGTATACATATATCCCCATATCCCCTCCCTTTTGCGCCTCCCTCCCACCCTCCCTATCCCACTGCTCTAGGTGGTCACAGAGCACTAAGCTGATCTCCCTGTGCTATGCAGCTGCTTCCCACTAGGTATCTATTTTACATTTGGTAGTGTATATATGTCAATGCTACTTTCTCACTTTGTCCCAGCTTACCCTTCCCCCTCTCTGTGTCCTCAAGTCCATTCTCTACGTCTGTGTCTTTATTCCTGTCCTGCCCATAGGTTCATCAGCACCATTTTTTTTTTAGATTCCATATATATGTGTTAGCATATGGTATTTTTTTTTCTCTTTCTGACTTACTTCACTCTGTATGACAGACTCTAGGTTCATCCATCTCACTGCAAATAACTCAATTTAATTTCTTCTTATGGCTGAGTAATATTCCATTGTATATATGTGCCACATCTTCTTTATCCATTCCTCTGTCAATGGTCACTTAGATTGCTTCCATATCCTGGCTATTGTAAATAGAGTTGCAATGAACATTGTGGTACATGGCTCTTTTTTTTAATGTTTTGTATTTTTATTTTTATTATATTTTAAATTTATTTATTTCATTTATTTATTTTTGGCTGTGTTGGGTCTTCATTACTGTGCATGGGTTTTCTCTAGTTGCTGCGAGTGAGGGCTACTATTCATTGTGGTGTGCGGGCTTCTCATTGCAGTGGCTTCTCTTGTTGAGGAGCAAAGGGTCTAGGCACGTGGTCTTCAGTAGTTGTGGCACACGGGCTCAGTAGTTGTGGCCTGCGGGCTCTAGAATGCAGGCTCAGTAGCCGTGGTGCATGGGCTTTGTTGCTCTGTGGCATATGGGATCTTCCTGGACCAGGGTTCGATCCCATGTCACCTGCATTGGCAGGCGGATTCTTAACCACTGTGCCACCAGGGAAGCCCTACATGACTGTTTTTGAATTATGGTTTTCTCAGGGTATATGCCCAGTAGTGGGATTGCTGGGTCATATGGTAGTTCTATTTTTAGTTTTAAAAGGAACTTCCATACTGTTCTCCATAGTGGCTTTATCAATTTACATTCCCACCAACAGTTCAGGAGGGTTCCCTTTTCTCCACACCCTCTCCAGCATTTATTGTTTGTAGATATTTTGATGATGGCCATTCTGACTGGTGTGAGGTGATACCTCATTGTAGTTTTGATTTGCATTTCTCTAATGATTAGTGATGTTGAGCATCCTTTCATGTGTTTGTTGACTATCTGTATGTCTTCTTTGGAGAAATGTCTATTTAGGAATTCCACCCATGGATTAAGTTGTTTGTTTTTTTGATATTGAACTGATTAGCTGCTTATATATTTTGTAGATTAATCCTTTGTCAGTTGCTTCATTTGCAAATATTTTCTCCCATTCTGAGGGTTGTCTTTTTGTCTTGTTTATGGTTTCCTTTGTTGTGCAAAAGCTTTTAAGTTTCATGAGGTCCCATTTGTTTATTTTTGTTTCTATTTCCATTTCTCTCAGAGGTGGGTCAAAAAGGACCTTGCTGTGATTTATGTCATAGAGTGTCTTCCCTATGTTTTTCTCTAAGAGTTGTTTTAGTATCTGGCCTTACATTTAGGTCTTTAATGCATTTTGAGTTTATTTTTGTGTATGGTGTTAGGAAGTGTTCTAATTTCATTCTTTTACATGTAGCTGTCCAGTTTTTCCAGCACCAGTTATTGAAGAGGCTGTCCTTTCTCCATTGTATATTCTTGCATCCTTTATCAAACGTAAGGTGACCATATGTGTGTGGGTTTATTTCTGGGCTTTCTATCCTGTTCCATTGATCTATATTTCTGTTTTTGTGCCAATTCCATAGTTTCTAGATTACTGTAGTTTTGTAGTATAGTCTGAAGTCAGGGAGTCTGATTCCTCCAGCCCTGTTTTTCTTTCTCACCATTGCTTTGGCTATTCGGGGTCTTTTGTGTTTCTACACAAATTGTAAAATTTTTTGTTCTAGTTCTGTGAAAAATGCCATTGTTAGTTTGATAGGGAATGCATTGAATCTGTAGATTGCTTTGGGTAGTACAGTCATTTTCACAGTGTTGATACTTCTAATCCAAGAACATGGTATATCTCTCCATCTGTTTGTATTGTCTTCAATTTCTTTCATCAGTGTCATATTGTTTTCTGCATACAGGTCTTTTGTTTCCTTAGGTTGGTTTATTCCTAGGTATTTTTTTCTATTTGTTGCCATGGTAAATGGGAGTGTTTCCTTAATTTGTTTTTCAGATTTTTTGTCGTTAGTGTATAGGTATGCAAGAAATTTCTGTGCATAAATTTTGTATCCTGATACTTTACCAAATTCACTGATTAGCTCTAGTAGTTTTCTGGTAGCATCTTTAGGATTTTCTATGCATTGTATCATGTCACCTGCAAACAGTGGCAGTTTTACTACTTCTTTTCTGATTTGTATCCCTTTTATTTCTTTTTCTTCTATGATTGCCATGGCTAAAACTTCCAAAACTATGTTGATTAATAGTGGTGCGAGTGGGCAACCTTGTCTTGTTCCTGATCTTAGAGGAAATGGTTTCAGTTTTTCACCACTGAGAACGATGTTGGCTGTGGTTTGTCATATATGGCCTTTATTATGTTGAGGTAGGTTTCCTCTATGCCTATTTTCTGGAAAGTTTTTTATCATAAATGGTGTTGAATTTTGTCAAAAGCTTTTTCTGTATCTTTTGAGATGATCATGTGGTTTTTATTCTTTAATTTGTTGATGTGGTGTATCACACTAATATGTGGATATTGAAAAAGCCTTGCATCCCTGTGATAAAACCCACTTCATTATGGTATATGATCCTTTTAATGTATTTTTGCATTCAGATTGCTAATATTTTGCTGAGGATTTTTGTGTCTATGTTGATCAGAGATATTGGCCTGTGATTTTCTTTTTTTGATATCTTTGGTTTTGGTAACAGGGTTATGGTGGCCTCATAGAAGGAGTTTGGGAGTGTTCCCTCCTCTGCGATTTTTTGGAATAATATCAGAAAATAAGTGTTAACTCTTCTCTAAATGTTTGATAGATTTCGCCTGTGAAACCATCTGGTCCTGGACTTTTGTTTGTTGGGAGTTTTTTAATCACAGTTTCAATTTCAGTACGTGTGATTGGTCTGTTCATATTTTCTATTTCTTCCTGGTTCAGTCTTGGGAGATTGTATCTTTCTAAGAATTTGTTCATTTCTTCCTTAATATTTCTGTGGTGTCCACTGTAGCTTCTCCTTTTTCATTTCTAATTTTATTGATTTGAGCCCTCTCCCTGTTTTTCTTGATGAGTCTGGCTAAAGGTTTATCAGTTTTGTTTATCTTTTCAAAGAACCAGCTTTTAGTTTCATTGATCTTTTCTATTGTTTTCTTTGCCTTTGTTTCATTTATTTCTACCATGAGCTTTATGATTTTTTTTTCCTTCTACTAACTTTGGGTTTTGTTTGTTGTTCTTTCTCTAGTTGCTTTAGGTGTAAGTTTAGGTTGTTTATTTGGGATTTTTCTTGTTTCCTGTGGTAAGATTGCATTGCTATAAGCTTCAGTCTTAGAACTGCTTTTGCTGCATCCCATAGGTTTTAGATCATCATGCTTTCATTTTCATTTGTTTGTAGGTATTTTTTAATTTCCTCTTTGATTTCTTCAGTGATCCATTGGTTGTTTAGTAACATTGTTTAGCTTCCATGTGTTTGTGTCTCTTAATTTTTTTTCTTATAGTTGATTTCTAATTTCATACCTGTGGTCGGAATAGATGCTTGATATAATTTCAGTTTTCTTAAATTTATTGAGGCTTGCTTTGTGGCCAAGCATGTGATCAATCCTGGAGAATGTTCCCTGTGCTCTTCAGAAGAATGTGTATTGTGCTGCTTTTGGATGGAATGCTCTGTAAAAATCAATTAAGTCCATCTGTTCTAATGTGTCATTTAAGGCCTGTTTTTCCTCATTGATCTTCTCTCTGGATGTTCTGTCCATTGATGAAAGTGGGGTGTTAAAGTCCCCCACTATTATTGTGTTACTGTCAATTTCTTCTTTTATGACTGTTAGTATTTGCCTTATATATTGGGGTGCTCCTTGTTGGCTACATATATATTTACAATTGTTGTATATCCTTCTTGAATTGATCTCGCGATCATTATGTAGTGTCTTTCTTTGTCTCTTGTAACAGTCTTTATTTTAAAATCCATTTTGTCTGATATGAGTATTGGTACTTCAGCTTTCTTTTGATTTCCATTTGCATGGAATACGTTTTTCCATCCCCTCACTTTAAGTTTGTATGTGTCCCTAGATCTGAAGTGGGTCTCTTGTAGATAGCAATATATATGGGCCTTGTTTTTGTATCCATTTAACCTGACTTTGTCTTTTGGTTGGAGCATTTAATCCATTTACATTTAAGGAAATTATTGATATATATGCTCTTAGAGCCATTTTGTTAATTGTTTTGGCTTTCTTTTCTTTTAAGTTTTTAAAAAATTAATTAATTAATTAATTTTTTGGGGGGGTCTGTTGGGTCTTCGTTGCTGCGCATGGGCTTTCTCTAGTTGTGGCAAGCAGGGGCTACTCTTCATTGTGGTGCGTGGGCTTCTCATTGCGGTGGCTTCTCTTGTTGAGGAGCACAGGCTCTAGTGTGTGATCTTTAGTAGTTGTGGCATGCAAGCTCTAGAGAACAGGCTCAGTAATTGTGGCACCCGGGCTTAGTTGCTCTGTATCATGTGGGATCTTCCCAGACCAGGCCTTGAACCCATGTCCCCTGCAATGGCAGGCAGATTCTTAACCACTGCACCACCAAGGAAGTCCCCTGGATTTCTTTTTGAAGGACTTTTTATTCCCTTCCTCTTTTGTTCTCTTCTGTTTTGATTCAAAGACTATCTTTAGTGTTGTGTTTGGACTGCTTTTTCTTTTTTTTTTTTGTATGTATCTATTGTAGATTTTTGGTCTGTGGTTCCCATAAGGTTTTGTTGTAGCAGTCTGTATATGTACAAGATTGTTTTAAGTTGCCAGTCTCTTAATTTCAAATGCAATTCCTATATCCTGCATTTGTACTCTCCTCATGGCTACTGGTTTTGATATCATATTTGTGTGTGGGTGATTTACTACATTTACTGTATTTTTGCCTTTACCAGTGAGCTTTCCCATTTTTGATTTTCTTGTTTCTAGTTGTGGTGTCTTTTTTTTTTTTTTTCTCCTGCCTAGAGAAGTTCCTTTAGGATTTGTTGTAAAGCTGGTTTGGTGGTGCTGAATTCTCTTAGCTTTTCCGTGTCTGTAAAGTTTTTAATTTCTATGTTGAATCTGAATGAGAGCTTTGTTGGTTAGATTATTCTTGGCTGTAGGTTTTTCCCTTTCATCACTTTAAATATATCATGACACTCCCTTCTGGCCTGTAGAGTTTCTGCTGAAAAATCAGCTGATAACCTTATGGGGATTCCCTTGTATAATATTTGTTGCTTTTCCCTTGTTGTTTTAATATATTTTCATTGTCTTTAATTTTTGTCAGTTTGATTAATATGTTTCTCGATGTGTTCCTTCTGGGTTTATCCTGTATAGACTCTCTGTAGTTCCTCGACTTGGGTGACTATTTCTTTCCCATGTTAGGGAAGTTTTTGACTATAATCTCTTCAAATATTTCCTCAGGCCCTTTCTCTTTCTCTTCTTCTTCTTGGACCCCTATAATGTGAATGTTGGTGCATTTAATGGTGCCCCAGTAGCCTCTGAGACTGTCCTCATTTCTTTCTATCCTTTTTTCCCCTTTATTCTGTTCTGTGGCAGTGATTTCCACCACTCTGTCTTCCAGCTCACTTATTCGTTTTTCTGCCTCAGTTATACTGGTATCAGTTCCTTCTAGTGTATTTTTCATTTCAGTTATTGTGTTGTTCATCTGTGTTTGTTTTTTCTTTAAATCTTCTAACTCTTTGTTAAGCATTTCTTGTATCTTCTCGGTCTGTGCCTCCATCCTTTTTCCAAGATCTTGGATCATCCTTACTCTCATTACTCTAAATTGTTTTTCAGATAGATTGCCTATCTCCTATTCATTTAGTTGTTCTCATAGGTTTTTATCTTGCTTCTTTGTCTGCAACATATTTCTATGTCATCTCATTTTGTCTAACTTACTGTGTTTGTGGTATCCTTTCCACATGCTGCAGAATCGTAGTTCCTCTTGCTTTTGGTGTGTGCCCCCTAGTGGGTGAGTTTGGTCCAGGGCCTTTTGCAGACTTCCTCGTGGGGGGTGGGGGGACTGGTGCCTGCCCTCTGGTGGGTGGATTTGGGTCTTGTCCCTCTGGTGGGCAGGGCTGTGTCAATTGGTGTGTTTTGTTGTGTCTGTGAGCTTAGTATGACTTTAGGCAGCCTGTCTGCTGATGGGTACAGCTGTGTTCCTGTCTTGCTGGTTGTTTGGCCTGAGGCATTTCAGCACTGGAGCCTGCAGGCTGTTGGGTGGGGTTGATTCTTGGCGATGAAATGGGGACCTCCTGTAGAGCTCATGCCGATTAATATTCCCTGGGGCCTCTGCTACCAGTGTTGTTGCCTCCACAGTGAACTACAGCCAAGCCCTGCTTCCCCAGGAGACCCTCCAAGACCCCTGGGTAGGTCTAGCCCAGGTTCCTATGGAGTTACTGCTTTGTGCTGGGTCCAAGTGCTCATGGTACCTTCTGTGCACCCTCCAAGAGTGGAGTTTCTCTTTCCCCCAGCCCTGTGGGGCTCCTGCCCTCAAGACCCACTGGCCTTCAAGGCTAAATGCTCTGGGGGTTCTTCCTCCAGGTGCCAGACCCTCAGACTGTCTTGGAGGGTTATTTTTATGTGGGAATGTCCCTGTGTAGCCTGCATGGGTTTGAATTTTTTTTTTTTGGTTGCAATGTTTGTTTTCAATATGGATGTCTGCCACCTCTTTCTTCAGTGTATGTTAGCTGTTATCCCCCTGATAGGGTATTTGACTGGTGTTTTGGTGACCAAAGCCTGCCCTGGGTATTGAGTGGAGCCTCCCCTTTGCTCTGTGGTTGTCACTGCCCTGTGAGGGGTGGGGTCTGCTCCCTAGGTATTGGAGTAGAGGCCCCCAGATCTGTTTCTTAGCTGTGTTTCTGATCTGCAGTGCAAGGGAGGTGGTATTGGAGCAGTCCCAATAAGAGAGAAGCCACTGAGTATTCCTCCTCTGGCGCTATTCACCTATGAGCATGCTCTGTTGTGTCACCTTTTACCCATTGTTTGAACTCACAAGGTACTCTGTTGTTGGCACTGCTCTCAGCCCCACCTTAACCATTGGTAGGCCGGCAATTGGCCTTGGTGTCTCTCAGGAGTTGTTTTCACCAGGCCACTAGTGTAGATCCACTGATGTCAGGTCCCAGGAGATTGCAGTAATCATGGATCTGGACCTGCTGTGGGTACTATGGGGGTGGCTCAGACTCTGGCCTGGCCCATCCCGCACATGTATGTGCTCACAAAGTCCACAGCTGCTAAAGCTAGACCCGTCTCAGCTGCAGGAGCATTTGTTGACTGTTTAGATGTTCTTCAGGTGCTGAGTTTACAAAGCCAGTTGTGGGGGTGTAATTCTGCCATTTGTGCAGCTGTGAGGAGAGATTTCAGCTCTTCTTTCATAGTTGCACAGTCCCTGGGGCTCAGCTGTGGTTTCAGCTCCACCTCTGTGTGTGGGCCACCCACAGGCATCTACTCCCAAGGCTGCCTTGGAGCACAAGAGCCCAGCCCTGTGGGGATGGGTCACACGGCAGAACCAGAGGCCGTGGATGCAAGAGAGCTGGCTCTGGAGGGGACGGGGTGTGTGGGGGAGCGAGCCAGTGGCCATAGGTGTGAGTCAGCCCTGGCGGGAGCCCTTCCTAATGCTCATGGAGGCAGGGGCTGGTGCATGGGCAGAGAGGCTTCAATGGCGACCCCACCCTTTGTGTGTCCCTCAACAATGGCGCTTTGCTTCTATGGCGATCCCGGCTTCTTCCAGGAGGATTCCTGGTTGAGGAGCTCCTCTCTCCCATCCCCTCAGGCTGTCTCCTCTCAGAGAACAGCAGTTCTCTCCCTGGGTCTGCTCTCTAAACCCCACGTTCCAGCACCCAGCCCCTGGGCATGTGTCTCAGTCTGGAATATGCAGGGCTGCGGCTTGGACCCTCTGTGTAGGTCTCACTCTGTCCTGCCTGCCACAGACCGGTTGCTGCACTCTCCTCTGAGCCCCCAAAGCTCCCCTTCTGTCCCAGATGATCTCCTGTCAGTGGGGGGCCTTCCCTAGATGTGGGAACCTGTCCTCACCTTCAGCTCCACCCAGGGGCGTAGGTCCCATCCTGCTTCCTCTCCTCTTCCTTTTTCCTTCCTTCTTTCATCCTACCCAGTTACGCGAGAATCTTTCTTGTGCTTTTAGGTGTCCAAGGTCCTCTGTTAGTGTTCAGCAGGTGCTCTGTGAGAATTTTTCCATTTATAGATGGATTTTTGATGCATTTGTGGGGAGAGATGAACTCCACGTTCTCCTACTCCTCCTCCATCTTGACTCCTCTCTAACAAATCAGTAGACTTTGAGTAAAGCAGATTACCTGCCATAGTGTGGGTGGGCCTCATCCAATCAGTTGAAGGCCTTAAAATCAAAATACTGAGCTCCCCTGAAGAAGAGGGAATTCAGCCAACAAACTGCCTTAGGAGTTGAACCGCAACTCTTCTCTGGGTCTCCAGCTGCCCACCTGCCCTACAGATTTGGACTTTCCAGCCTCCACAACTACACGAGGCAATTCCTTAAACTATATCTCCCTTTCCCTACACACACACACACACACACAGAGTGTGTGTTTCTTTGTATAACCTGCACTACTGGTCATGGCACAGTGGACTTGAAACTCACCAAGGACAGGGACTGTGTCTCCTTTGTGCGGCCCTGGGTCCCCCTCCCTAGCGCCATGCTGGCACATAGCAGGTGCTCCATCCACATGGTAGCTTGGTGATTACCAAGCACTTTATACATTCTGCATCCTAGCTGGAAAGTCTGCCCCAGTAAGAATCAAGAGTGACTGGAGTCAAGAAATGGTTAAGAGTCTGGGGGCTGGGGTGGATTTTAAGGGCCTGCAGGGCAGATGACTAGAAGTTTTGAGCCAGATGTTAGTTGTACATTTTGGGACCTGAAACTTCAACATGGGGAAGAGAGACTTCTGGGGTCAGATGCCTGCCTTTGTCCAGGCTCTCTTTGGACTGGGCCAGAGCAGTGTCCATTTTGCTTTGACCATCATGGACCTATAATGGCGATGGAGAAGGGGGAGAAGGCCCCCGAGTAATCTTGTCTTAATCAGTTCTCACTTTAGCAAGTGCATACAGACTGGCACCAAAAAAGGTAACTTTTGTCACGTTTTATTGTAAAGTCCTCAGAAAAAGAGCATTTACAATGACAATACTTTATGATAATCTGTGAATCGTCTTTATATCAAGTGGTACTGCAAATACATGGTGTGTCCAATACTGTGCAATACATCAAAGTAAACACAAACTTATCTCCAATGCCACATACAGTTGCTGTGTTGGTACAAATTTCTACTAAAGTTGATGTATTAAAAATAATTTATATATATTTTATAAATAAGGAAAAATTCACATGTATAGTAATTACAGGTGGCCTTTTGAGAAATACCAGTGATTACAGAAAATATATTTTGGAGTCTACACAACTGCTCAAAATAATGTAATCTGCCTCGACATAAGAGATCTGGAAGTTTTCTGAGGTGGGGGAGGATGAGAATCCTAACGGGACAAATTGTGTGTGTGCGACTGCATATCTCGAGGGTCGTTCACTACACTATAGCATGAACACAGCGTGTGTGACTACAGCAGCAAAACTCCATGCCTAGTCTGCTTTTAGATCATCTCACATGGCCTTCAGGAAGCATGAGCAGCGGGGGAGGGGGAGATGGGGTGTGAAGGGGCAGGGCCAGGAACGGAGAGGGGGCTGGCCAGCCGTCGGAGCCGGGCAGTCAGGGTGTGGGTCGGGGGCACCACAGAAGGCTGCGCTGTGGGTCTGGGGTGGGGGACTTGCAGACCACTGTCCCTCACCTCTCTGAAGCAGCTGAAGTAGCAAGGGACAAACAACTCTTAAAGCTATGGTCGATGTCACGCTGGGCAGTGCATGAAGGTTTAGATTTAGGAAATTTTCTCATTTGAGAGCTCTTGGGCCCCATATCCAGCCAATAATGGTTGCCATTCCTCAGAAATGATCTTGAAGACAGTGCCCCCACTGGGCAGCATTGTCTGATCCCGCCTTGGTGACAGGTGGAGAGCTGCGTGTCACTGGGCTGGGGGTAGGGTTGAGTCGACAGTTATTGCTTTGTGGCCTGCAGACTGAGCCCTCTACAGCCCTCCAGGGCATGGCCTGCTCCCTGGGGCCACAGCAGAAAGGGATGGTCCCATGTGAGTCAAGGTGAGCTTGGAAAGAGGGGTATGTGAATTGCGGTTTGTCCAAAAACCACGCACGTGCTCAACACTCTTGTGCTGGCTAAAGAAGCCTTGCTGTGAATTTTGGAGGTCAATTTCTGCTCTCCCCCTATCTTCCATAATTTCACACATTGTGTTTGGTTTAATTCCCAATGCTGCTCACAGGTCCAAAGGATGGGTGAAACCGTGCTTGCTGGGCTCCATGTGTCCGCTGGGTGGCTGGTACCTAAACCCTGAAGGCCCAGATAAGATGCTCAAATCCTCAAGTGGCTTGGCAGGTAACCTGGTGTAGACAAAAGCAGGAAGTGGGTTGCATTCCACCAGGTATTTGGGGTCTTGCAGTCACACCTTGAGTATAAGCACTGTATATTTCCCCCTTGAACTTTTTTAAGCCCCTCTGTTCTATGATCTCTTGATTTTGGAGAGAAATCAAGGCAGTTAGTGACTTTCTTGAACAAAACTGCTTTGCCTATGTGCCAATCTGGGAGCAAATAATAACATCTGGCCCTATGAGTGACTTTTCACTTGTACCCAAAGCAAGGAAGCAGCATGCAAAGGCCACTGGGGGCTGGTGTGGTGGTCAGGTGAGTTGCCCCTTGAATTGTAGGACTGGCTCATGAGCAGGAGGCCCCAGGCGTAGGAAGGGAGCGGGAAAGGCAGAGAACAAAGTGAGGATGGAGGGAGGTGTAGCTCAGTCCTCTAAGGGCTTGGCTGAGATGTTATGGTCTCTATTCCATTCTGACAGTTTCTGTCTGATAATAGCCAACTTCCCTGACAGTTCTGAGTTCTCGCTTGTCTTGGTCACCTAACTCCAAAGGGCTGTGAGCTAGGGTTTGGGGGGTGTGATTTTGGGTAGCAAGTGGCTGTGTCCCAGTGGGTTCTGATTGCACTTGGAGTGGGATCTGGGGTCCTGGGTGGGGGAGGATGGCAAAGAACTTTGCCATCGATGTCGGCATCATTGTCATCCTACATCACCTGTCTGGCCTCCTGGCTCAGAGGTGCCAGGTGCAAGGAGGAGGTGCCGGGTGCAAGAAGGAGGATGTGAGGTAGATTGGTGGATGTGTAGGAGAGCGTTGGGAGCAGTATCATTGCTCCTGGAGGCTGGCTTCTGAAGAGGAGGATGGGAGAGCGAGCTGTGGGATTTGGTAATGAAATGGTGCAGTGTCCGTGGTATCTGAATGAAACACATTGTGAAAAATGAATGGATTACTATTTAAGCCCCTTGTAGAAAAATATATCCATCATGAAGCTGTTTCACATCTCAGTTCTGAAATTTCCTTTAGTTCACAGGTTATTTGGTCAGCAGAAAAGAAGTGGGGGTCACACGAAGCCAACTCCAGGCTGCTTTCCTCAATGAAGGCTCAGCAGTTACAATTCCCTAGGGCAGCAGGCGGTTCTTGGCTTTATTTGGGCTGGAGTGCTGTCCTCCAGGGCACTTACCTGGATCTGGGAGGCTGAGATGGTGGGGCGGGGCGGGGGATTGCAGGGACTGAGCTTCTGTCTCCCGTGATGCTATCTCTAGGTCACAGAATATGAAGCTTGGTATGAGTGTGGCCCCAGCCTAGACTTTACAGGGCTCTTCCAGCTACTTCCGGGGGCTTGGGGAAAGTAGCAGGACCCTCAAATGACTTGGAGCCTTAAAAAAGGAGCCTGGGCCAGCCCCAGGCAGGGCTCGCTGGCTCAGTGTTACTGGGGCTGCGATGATGGCATTTGCCTCACTGTGTGTGGTTCACAGACAAGCTTACTTGCACAGAAAGTCCATGCAGGCGTCTAGAAGCAGACAAATCTCTCTTCCCACTATCAATCCGTGGGTGGCTGCGTGGGCTTTTGGACCGAGAACCTCCCATGTGGGGTCTTGCTCACTTGGGCAGAAGGAGAATGAAGGCTTCCATTTCAAATCTTTAATGTCACCGTAGGTGTTGATTACTTCCGTTTGTTAGTCTGAAAAAAAATCTACGTTGAATTTTTGTGAAATGAATTTTATTTCAAAATCCAGTAATTTTGAAATAGTTCATCACGTAAGTGGCTTTGGGGGTGATTCTTTTGGTAAAACGAATACTCCTTTAATGTGAAATATTAGTAGATAGCCGATGATTTGTGTTCATCAGAAGGATCGCTGGCTGTTGTGATGACTTCGTACCCCAGTGGCTTTCAAACTGTGTTCCACGAGCCTCTGCTGGGGCTAATGTGTGGGAGAAAGGGGCAGGTGGAGTCCTGGCCAGCCCTTCAGTCCGTTGCACTGCTGAAAAAACATTGACTTTCCTGCCTTTGTGAATTCGCAAATTTCACAGTTTTCAGGGTTGTGATTTCCCGCTCCTATTTAATTGTGTCTGAAATGCTGGCAGCAAGACCTAAACTGGCCATCTCCAGCTTTGCAACTTCACAGTTACAACAACGAGAGGCAGAGAAGCTTTCCAGACACACTTGGAAGCGGAAGGAATTGTGGAAAAGGAACAGGTGCCGCTGAAGTCACTCCCAGTTGAAAAGGCCAGTTGGGACTGGATTGGTCTTTTACTCAGCAATCCTGCAGTCCAGAGGGACCAGTGTTCTGGCCTGGCAGTTGGTGGGCTCTTCCTCATGTAGGCTCAGAGACTTTCTTTTTCTTCCAGGGGCTGCCACAGTTCAGAAGATGTTTTCCAAAGGAAGAAGCTCACGAAAGTTGGAGAATTTCAGGGATAGAAGTGGGACTTTGGAAGAAAATGTGTCAAGACATTGAGGCAGGAATAAAAAAAAGGTGAGATGTGTTTTCCATCCATCCCAGTTATTATGAAACTAAATATTAGGCTTTTGAGGTCAGTTTCTTCAACCTATATCTACATATTGTATCTTAAAAAAAAAAATCTATGAATGTATTTGTCTAGGCACACCCTGGGAGTTGTGGGGGACAAGAGTTTGGTGGACTGAGATGAATGAAACACACTAGAGGATTGGCCAATGTCGGGAATTCTGTGGCGGGCAGGTGGGTTGGGCAGTTAGGTGGGAGTGAGAAGCTCTGTTTCCAGTGAGGCAAGGTCTATGTCTTCTTTTCTCTGAAAGGGGCCATTCCTCAGCAGCCCAGGAAACTCATGGCCATGTTGGCAGGTGAAGGCATCTAACCTAATGTGTCTGTGATGGGACCACCTCTTCCAACTTCAGGTGGCTTGAAAAATGACCACTCAAGCCAGAAAGCGTACAAGTGCAATTTGGCCACTGATGTGCACGAGAAGGAAAGGGGTGTTTTGAGAGCCCAAGGGGGCCTCTTCCTTGCCGAGATTCTCTGATATGGGCTGTCTTCATGGGGCTGTTGGGTTGTACTTCTTTGATGCCCACTGGAGAGCCTACCACAGCCTGAGACATTTGGCAATAATGCAGCAGTGCCAGCCCGTATCCTTGTGTATTACTGGGGAGAGAGGGACCCATGTGTAAGAAACACTTACTGAAATGTGCTGTCTGTGCTATGATGATGCGGGGACTGGGGTGCCAGAGCTGAGTGCGAGGGCCACAGGGAGAAGAGAAATGGGGTTTTAAAAGGGATAGCCTAAGGAACCCGCCTGAACCCCACTTGTATCCTTCGGGTTTCTGCCTTGAGCCTGGAGGCCGCTGTTCTGCAGGCCGCACACACCTTTCCAGGCAAGCCTGGTTTGCCCTGAATCTGGGGTACTGGGCTGGCTAATAAATGTCCCCCTTCAGTAGTGAAAAGCAGGCACGCAGGGTTTGTCTTGGTCTCTTGGGGGTCCCAACCCAGAACGGAGCCTTTACCAATGTGGTGGCCTGATCTGCACTTGGGGGTGTCCCTGGTGCAGAGGACCACGATCGCTTGATGGCCATTGTCTTCTTTCTGGATGTGGGGTGGTGACTCTCAGAGCCATGGCCTAAGGCAGGGAGGGATACAGCTGAACCTCGGAGAGCATCTTTCTGCTTACTAGCATTTGAGATTATAAAAAATTATTTTTTAATCAAAAATTCCAAAATAAAGTGAGTGATTTCCCCATCCCCCAAGATGCAATAAGTCTTGTTGGCTCTCCCTCAGGCTTACAACAAGTCAAATGGAAAGAAAAGCAAGAAGCAACTGCGAAGGAGAAAATGAGGTCCAGAGCGAGGGCGATGTGGCTCTCACGCCAGGAGGGAGAGCCCTGCCCCGGGGAGCCTGTGTCTTCAGGCCACACCATCAGGGTGAAGTCTGGCCGGACCCTGGAGAATAACTAGGCGAAGGCAACCGACAGAAGCATCGCCTGGAAAGCAGGAGCTCCTGGTTCCATGGCGGCCCAGGTAACGTGGCGCGTAGCCGGGCGCAGAAATGATTCCTTTACACGGCAGCATATTCTCATCGTAGCTCAAGGCAGAAATCATACGTCCTAACGAAAAACCCCCATCTCGTTAGCAGCGCATACCTTATACTAGGAAACTTGCAAGGAGACCAGTGTTGAACCACAAAGCGAATACAGGTTTTTGCTTTTGTCTGTAAAAATGTACAGGGTGCCTGCTTGGGGCTGCGGTGTCAGTACCAGGCGGCGCTCGTGGCTGCTTCATACCTCGCCCACCCACACCACTGTGGTCCCCCCCTTTACTCCCGCCACCTCACACCGCGGCGCGTTTTGTCTCGCGTTGATGAGAAACAGTGACTCTCGGGCCGGCGTGAGGAGGTACTGCCCGAACAGCCCGCTGTCCCTCACGATCCTGCGGGGCCCGGCCCAGGCTCGGGCTGGCCCCGCGGGCGCGGGCGGCTCCTTCAAGCCCTTCAGCACGCCCGTCTTCCCCGTGGACAGTTCCAGGAAGAGCAGGTCCGGCTCTGTCTCCAGCGTGGCGTAGACGTAGTACCGGTCGCCCTGGGTGAAGGAGGGCTGGAAGGCCACGTCTGAGACGCCCTGGCTCACTTTCAGGTCATAGAGGGTCTGGATCTCCCCCCGCAGCGTGATCTCCTGCACGTGAAGCTGGGGGCTGCTGGACGCGGCGCTGACTAGGAAGCGCCCATCGGGGGACGTGTGTGGGGTGCCGGTAACGTGGCCGTTGGGGCCGACCACGGCGTCCGTGACACTGTCGAGCAGCAGCTGCGGGGCGGCTGGAGAGGGGCTGTGCTGTCGGCACTGGATGAAGAAGTAGCCGCCCAGGTGGGTGTGGGCCATGGCCTGCGGCAGGCAGCCGTGGCTCTGCAGCCCGATGGTCTTGAGGAGCATCAATGTTTCCAGGTCGACTTTGTGGACTGCAGGGTCAGACTTGTTGAAGATGAAGCCGAACCTGGGAGGAGATGCAAACTGAGGTCAGAGGTCAGGAGGACTTTTTGGGTAGGGGATAGGTCATTGGTCTCAAACAATGGCATCCTTTCTCTTTTCCTTTCTCATAACCCTTTGGTGATCTAATAGCCTATTAATAAGATCTACCATTCTGCAGGAGATGGCTTGATAAGCGATTCATCTATGATCTCAAACCAAATGCAGTCGAGTTACAAAATGTTCCTGGATTTATGCTCTCATAATATGCGCGCATCTTGAAATGGTAAAGGAAGAGCATGGTTGTGCCTCAGCAGCTTCTGCCTCGGGGATGCCTTTGATTCAGCTTCCCAGAGGCCTTGTGGCAGCTGGGAAGTGGCGGGCCTGTGGCTGGAGGGAAGGGACAAGAGGTGTCTGTCCTGACTCTGCCTGCTAGGAGGACGGGATAGGTGAGTCTATATCTGAGGTGGTTTTTGGACTACTGGCTGGGTCAGAACTTGGGGATGCAGATGCAAGAGAACAAGGACAGATGTCCTATCCATGCTCCCTTAACCTTGGAGAGGAACGTGGGTAAGGGTTGAGGGCAGCCACGTTGATGATGCTGGTCACAGGAAGCCCCTTTGGGCTGGGGCTGAGGACAGCTTTTACCTTTACAGCCAGATGGCCTGGCACTGCTGCGGTGCCCTGCTAGCTGCAGAGCCGGGGGCAAGTTGCTTGCCTCTTCAAGCCCCTGCAAATATAAAGAGGGTAGTTCCTTCCAAGGGCTGTTGGGAGGATTAAATCTAAGAGGGAGCTTTAGTGGAAGAGGTCAGTAGGTGGAAGCTGCCACATCTGGACTTTGTGAAGTTCCTCTTTGGAGGCTGGTTGTGAGCTGCAAAAGGGCCTGATTCCAGGCAGGACTTCCCTCTGATTGTGAGAGCCTCTGCCTAAACCCCTCACTTGCAGAGGCCTTTGGGTGCTGTGTACACCTACAGGAGTAGAGAAAAATCTCTTCCACAGTTTTCTCTTGAATAACAAGCCGTGCCTCAGAGTTGGGAAAATGCCCACTTTACAGCATCTTTAAAGCATCCTTAAAGAGCTAGAGCATGGAAAGAGCAGGAAAGAAAACCCCATACTTACAAGAAACTCTAATGTAAAAGTCACACACAGGCTCTGCAGAGCCTGAGTTTGCATGACTCCTGGCTGAATTCAGCTTCTTTGAGGGGGTTTACCATTTACAACCATTTTAGAGGCTCTGCCCCAGGTATTCTCTGCAGTGAGGTAGGGAGGTCATAAAGTGGTTATTTTCTCCCTTGGGCAAGGATGAATGGGAGAGCCCTATTTTTACAAGTCCAGCTTCAGCTTGCAAAAATGAGTCATTTCTTCCTGGAAAAAGTTGCTTGATGTCAGAGTAAAGGAAGGCATAAACACTGCCACAAGAGATTTGGGTCTTGATGACTTTATAAAAGGGCATGCTCAGTCTTCTGGCAGTGGTGCCTTGACAGAAAATGTCAGGGGTTCTCTGAAATGAATAGGGAAGGGGAGTGGCCAGGCTGGGATGAGGCTTGCAGTCGAGGCCATGGCTGTTATTATTAAGCTGTTCTTTTGGATGGTGGCAAACCAGGCACCCTGGAGGCCTTGTTTCCTTGCAGGCCCCTGCATGGCTGCTCTGGGGACTCCTAGAGGAACCACAGGTGTGGTTAGCAGAGAATGAGGCCAAATGGGGCACTGAAAGGAGACCCAGCTTTGCATTTAGTCTGACTCTGCCAGTTCCTGGCTGTGTGACTTTGGCCCGTGTCTTAACCTCTCTGGGCCTAAGTTTCCTCATCTATAAAACAGATTCGAGACCGCCTCTACTAGTTTCTTGCGTCTAGCAAGGAGAGGGTACTCAATTAACCACGGTTGTTTCCCTCTTTCCTCTGCTGTCCTCACCCAAGGATGAGACCTCCTGACCTCACTGGGCCCCTGAGGGCACTAGGAGCTGGGTGCCTTCCTTAACTTCAACAATTAAGGCCTGGGGATGGGGCCATTTCTCTGTCCGTTCCTGATGGGGTCCAAAGCCAGCCAGCCCAGGAGGAGTGGGGGAGAAAGAGAAAGGAGCAGGGCCACCTCGGGCGAAGCTGCCCCGTGCAGGGCTGAGCTGGGGCACGGAGTAGGTTAGGGCATTGCGGGCCGGTCTCACCTGATGTGGTTGATGATGAGGTTTGTTGGAGGAATGAAGAAATCGTCCACTCCTGCAAAGGGTGTGCGGATCAGGTGCTGGCCCTGACCGGTGCTGGCCTCTGTGATCACCTGCAACACAGATCGGAGGTCCTTGTGAGGGCCCATCCCAGCGGGGCTTGGAAACCTGCAGACACATGCACGCTCGGGTGGAGACCCCAGCAGACAGGCTGCTTGAGAGAGAGATGATGGGCAAGTCACCGTCTGGGGGTGGGGGTCAGGAGCAGAGCGGGAGCTGCTTGGGAATGGCGTAGGCGGGGACCCATCCTTCCAGGGAGGGGAAGTGGGGAGACAGGAGTGAACGCCTGGATCGCTCCCTCCTGCTCGGTCAGGCCTGCCCCTGACTGACTGTGGTGCATGTTGTCAGCCGCCGTGATGTGACAGCGGAGTGAGGACTTGGAGGGACTGTGCTGGGGCTTCTGAGGGAGGGTCCTCGGAACCTAAGCATCCCTGCTCAGAGACAGCCTCCCCCACGACAGGGAGTCCCACCTTCTCAACACCTAGGCCACCCTGGGAAAGGCGGCGAGGTTTTAAATAACGAAAATGCTAAACGCTGGAATCATTGACTGGCTCTGTATTTTCCCTTGATGCCAGGCACCTGGGCTGGTTTGTTGAGAGTCTCTGTCATATGCGCCTCACAGAGGCGCTCTCTGAGAACTGTGACTGCGTAATTTATTAGAGAAAGCAGGCATCCTGTCAGAGGTGCTGGCCGTGTCATTTATTTTATTTTTTATTTTTATTTATATTTATTTACTTATTTATTTTAACATCTTTATTGGAGTATAATTGCTTTACAATGGTGTGTTAGTTTCTGCTTTATAACAAAGTGAATCAGCTATACATATACATATATCCCATATCTCCTCCCTCTTGCGTCTCCCTCCCATCCTCCCTATCCCACCCCTCTAGGTGGTCACAAAGCCCCGAGCTGATCTCCCTGTGCTATGCGGCTGCTTCCCACTAGCTATCTATTTTACATTTGGTAGTGTATATATGTCCATGCCACTCTCTCACTTTATCACATCTTACCCTTCCCCCTCCCCATATCCTCAAGTCCATTCTCTAGTAGGTCTGTGTCTTTATTCTCGTCTTGCCCCTAGGTTCTTCATGAACTTTTTTTTTTTCTTAGATTCCATATATATTTGTTAGCATACGGTATTTGTTTTTCTGACTTACTTCACTCTGTATGACAAACTCTAGGTCCATCCACCTCACTACAAATAACTCCATTTCGTTTCTTTTTATGGCTGAGTAATATTCCATTGTATATCTGTGCCACATCTTCTTTATCCATTCATCTGTCGATGGACACTTAGGTTGCTTCCATGTCCTGGCTATTGTAAATAGAGCTGCATGAACATTGTGGTACATGACTCTTTTTGAATTATGGTTTTCTCAGGGTATATGCCCAGTACTGGGATGGCTGGGTCGTATGGTAGTTCTAGTTTTAGTTTTGTAAGGAACCTCCATACTGTTCTCCATAGTGGCTGTATCAATTTACATTCCCACCAACAGTGCAGGAGGGTTCCCTTTTCTCCACACGCTCTCCAGCATTTATTGTTTGTAGATTTTTTGATGATGGCCATTCTGACTGGTGTGAGATACCTCATTGTAGTTTTGATTTGCATTTCTCTAATGATTAGTGATGTTGAGCATCCTTTCATGTGTTTGTTTGCAATCTGTATATCTTCTTTGAAGAAATGCCTATTTAGTTCTTCTGCCCATTTTTGGATTGGGATGTTTGTTTTTTTGATACTGAGCTGCATGAGTTGCTTGTAAATTTTGGAGATTGAGCCTTTGTCAGTTGCTTCATTTGCAAATATTTCCTCCCATTCTGAGGGTTGTCTTTACATCTTGTTTATGGTTTCCTTTGTTGTGCAATAGCTTTTAAGTTTCATTAAGTCCCATTTGTTTATTTTTGCTTTTCTTTCCATTTCTCTAGGAGGTGGGTCAAAAAGGATCTTGCTGTGATTTATGTCATAGAGTGTTCTGCCTATGTTTTCCTCTAAGAGTTTGATAGTGTCTTGGCCATGTCATTTAGATGCCTGTGATTAGGATGCCGAGGGTTCCAGTTTCACAAAGGGGACTTGCTGTGAGAAGTGAAGAATTAGGCCCTGTGTTTTGTACAAACTGGTAGTGACAGAGCATGCTGCCTCTGTTCCCCTGGAGGTACCACTTTCTCCCCTGCGTACTTGGCAGGAAGCGACTTGAGCCGTTCCTTGGTGTGTGTCCCTGCTGTGTCTGTATCAGGGAAGGGCACAGTGACAGCACAGAACAGAGCCAAGTGATGTCTGGGGTTAGACAGGATGAGAGCATGGTTTGGAGGCCCTGCCAGAAGGCCCCCTGTGGTCAGACTGGGCTTTTGTCCATCAGCTACTGAGGCCTTGGGCACAGGCAGGCTGGAGACACTGAGCCAGCCAGCCTGTGTCCTCTCGCCTTCTCTGCATGTGCTCTTCAGCCTCCAAGTTCTAGGTGATTGACCAGAAAGGTGGCAGACCTGCAGCCAGATGAGGGGCTTGGCCAGCTTGTGGACAATTTTGCCTGGAGGACCCCAAGGACAAGCCCAGACCCTCTTAGCAGGATAGGAGGCAGATGCTAGACTCTGACCAGGGAGGGGAGACACTTTTCCTGATCTTCATGTTGTGGCCATTTATACAGAAGGAAGGATTCAGATTTTTGCAGCCCGAGGCTGAGGACAGTTTGTGATGGGGCTTTGTGACTCACATGGCTTAGAGCTCTGGATGCTTTTACCTTTTAAGAGTGGGGCTGCCTTCTGCCTCTTACTTTAATCACAAGACAAACAGCACCTGCCCTGCTTCCTCGGGCAGGTTTGAGGCTTGAGTTTTTTGGATCATGCTTCCCTTGAGGGGTCAGCAGGCAGAATGCTGGATTAGAATGATGAGAGCTGTGATTTTCAGTCTTGGGGCAGCTCTAAAGTTAGGTTATTTTCCTGTGATTTAAAAAAAAAAAAAGGCCAAATGACACTTCCATGGCAAGTCCATGGGAAAAGCTTAGAACTAGGCATTAAGAAAATATCAGTATTAGGAAACTGGATCTTAGAGAGTCCAGGTGAAAATGCCAGAGAATTCCAAGAAGCCATGCAATCATTGCTTGATATAAGGTCTGTCATTTTAGCTTATAATAGAGATGGAAAATTACAGGCTGTCAGCAGTCAGTGTCATTCATGCTTCACCACCCTGACACCCTATATTCAGAGGTTACTTCATCAAAACCCGGTGTCATGGGCCACTGAACTGACATGGGCTAGTCAGCCTCATTTCTCCAATGAGTCATGAGTTCCTTCTTGGCCTGTGTCCCAGCGCATGGCTGGGCACATTTGTGACCAAAAGATAATTGTTGAGCTTCTCAAATCTGCTGTCTTTAGGGGCTTGGTTCAGGAGATGCACATAGTTGGCTGGGTATCAGGAGATGTAAGTTAGTAGTGAGTGTGGGGTAGGGAAGTCTGAGCATCTGCTTCAGAGGAGTGGACAAAGCCAGGTGAGAGGTGACAGCTGGGGAAGGGCAGGGTGCAAGATATCGAGTGGGATGGGCAGAGAGGCAGCTGAAAGCTGGGAGTGGGTGGGCGAGAGCATGATGGGCAGGATTCGAGATGGTGCCAAAGGTTCAAACACTGGCTCCTGGGGCAGGGCCTTGGTGGAATAAGCCTCATTTATAGAACCACCTTCATTTAGTCATAGTGAAGTTTGTTTAACCAATTCCTTAGTGTTGGATATTTAGAAACATTAAGATGGTATTTTCAATGTTTTGCAAATATAAACATTGCAGTAACACATAATGTTGTAGCTCAGTCTTTGTGCCCATCCCCGATCCTGGTCTTTGGGTAAGTTCTGAAAGGTCAAGTTGCCGGATTGAAAGCAATGTTCTGAGGCTTTTGGTTCACATTTCCAAATTGCTCACCACAAAGGCTCTGCCCACTGACATTTCCAGGAGCAGTTTTTGCAAGCAGTGGTTTCCTGAACCCTAGTCCACAGAGATGAAGGTAGGTTTATTCAATTTATTTCATTTTCTTGTCATAGTGCATTTCTAAGACTTTCCAATTATGGTGATGGTGGGCATAATGGTCTTATTCCTGCTATTAATTAAAATGCTTTTAGTGTTTTGTCATTTAGGCAAAATTTCCTCTTGGTTTCTGGGAAATAGTCTTCATTATGTTTATGTCTTCTATTCCTATTTTTAGTTTTTTTAAAAAAATGAAGAATGTCTGCTGTATTTAGTTAAATGCCTTTCCAGCATTTATTGAAAATATTATAGCTTTTTTTCTGTTTTGTGTTATGAGTAATGTTGACTGATTTCCTGAGAGTGAACCATTACTGCATCCCGGGAATTTGTTCTCTGCTCGAGCAGTTAGATGCATTGTTGAACTCTATTTTTAATACTATGTTTAGAATTTTGCTTCTATATTCATAAGTGAGATTAGTTGATAGTTTTATTTTTTAATTCTTTTTTGAATTTTTAAATTTTATTTTGTTTTTATACAGCAGGTTCTTATTAGTTATCCTTTTTATACACATTAATGTATATATGTCAATCCCAATCTCCCAATTCATCCCACCACCCCACACGCACTTTCCCCCCTTGGTGTCCATACGTTTGTTCCCTACATCTGTGTCTCTATTTCTGCCCTGCAAACCAGTTCATCTGTACCATTTTTCTAGGTTCCACATATATGCGTTAATATACGATATTTGTTTTTCTCTTTCTGACTTACTTCACTCTGTATGACAGACTCTAGGTCCATCCACCTCACCACAAATAACTCAATTTTCTTTCTTTTTATGGCTGAGTAATATTCCATTGTATATATGTACCACATCTTCTTTATCCATTTGTCTGTTGATGGGCATTTAGATTGTTTCCATGACCTGGCTATTGTGAATAGTGCTGCAATGAACATTGTGGTGCATGTGTCTTTTTGAATTATGGTTTTCTCAGGGTATATGCCCAGTAGTGGGATTGCTGGGTCATATGGTAATTCTATTTTTAGTTTTTTGAGGAACCTCCATACTGTTCTCCATAGTGGTTGTATCAATTTACATGCTCACCAACAGTGCAAGAAGGTTCCCTTTTCTCCACACCCTCTCCAGCATTTGTTGTTTGTAGATTTTCTGATGATGCCCATTCTAACTGGTGATAGTTTTATTTTTTAATACTAAGGAGTCACACATTTTTTTCCATATGGTCTGGGATAGTTCAAATGATATTAAAATTATCTACATTTGAAAGGTTTGATAAAACTTGGCTGTACATTTTTCTATGGTAGATCTTTGATCTTTAAAAAACCTCTTTGGTAATTGTTCTATTTCAAGTTTTCCTTTTCTTAGGTCAGTTTTTTTTTCCTCAATTTTTTTTTTATTGAAGTATAGTTGATTTACAATGTGTTAATTTCTGCTGTACAGCAAAGTGACTCAGTTATACATATATATTTTAAAATTTATATAAATATTACATAACTATTATATTTATACCTTTTCCATTATGGTTCATCCCAGGACATTGAATATACTTCCCTGTGCTATAGAGTGGGACCTTGTTGTCCATCCATTCTATATGTAATAGTTTGCATCTACTAACCCCAAACTCCCAGTCCATCCCTCCCCCACACCCCTCCCCCTTGGCAACCACAAGTCTGTTCTCTATGTCTGTGAGTCTGTTTCTGCTTGGTAGACAGATTCATTTGTGTCATATTTTAAATTTCATATATAAGTGATATCATATGGTACTTGTCTTTCTCTTTCTCACTAGGTCAGTTTGTTTTTTTTTTCTGCATTTTGCAATCATCCATTTCTTCTAGGTCTTAAAATTTGCCACCCCAGAGTTGCAGTGTAGTATTATTTTACAATTATTTTCATCTTCTTTTATCTGCAGTAATATGCCTTTCCTCATTTCTCATTTTGTTTATATTCTTTTTTCTTTGTCAGGTTTGTGAAGGATTTATTGGTTTTTGTTTGTCCTTTTAAAATTTCTACTAATTTTAGTCTTTTAAATAATTCCTTCCTGCCAGTTACTTTGTTCTTTTTCTTATTTCTTTATACAAATACATTCTCTGCAGGCTTTTAAGACACAAATATTCCTTGCGTACAGCTTTCTCTGTATCCTGTAGGTTTTGATGAGAAGTAGTCTCTTTTTCATTGCTTTTGAGACAGTTTGTAATTTCTCCTTTTAATTTCCTCTTTGATGCAGTAGTGATCTAGGAGTGTTTCCTTATTAGGTAGGTCACATTTTAATTGTTTCTAATTATCAGATAATGTAGCCTGTAACACTGACTTTTACAAAATTTGCTAAATTTTTATTTGTGATTACTGACACATATATGTGGACATGTGAAAAATTTCTATTTGGCAGAGGAAAGGTTTTCTATATATTTATTAAACCAAGTTCCTTATTCATATTATTCATTTTTCCCATGTCATTATTTTGTCTCTTTGGAATGTACAATTTAAGTGCATTGTAAATCAAGTTCCTGTATTTTTAATCACTCTTGTATTATGTATTTAGTTATGTTGTTTGTTTGCTATCTGTTGGCTGTTTGTCTTCATATAATGCTTCTCCTATGCTGTTTAGTGGTTTTAACCTTAAATTTGACCTTGTCTGATATTAATATTACACTCATACATCTTTTTGTCCACCTACCATCACTATTTCCACCCCTTTCAATTCAACCTTTTATTATCACTTTATGGGTTTCTTGTAAACAAGTTACAGCTAGTTTTCTCTCCCTCCCTTCCAAACCCAATCTCATCATCTCTGCTTTTAATAGGAGAAATCAGTTTGTCACATTTGGAATAATTAGACAGTTAACTATCTCAACTATTAATTTCAAAGAACATTCTCTATAGCCTCTCTTATCCCTGTAAGATGACATTTTTGAGTATTTTTACTCTCTTTCCTCCACTCCCTACCCTTACTTTTACAGAAATAATTTATCATCTTTAGTTAGAGCCTGGTATCAGCATTTCTCTTTCAGTGCATTGCTCCTAATTGAAATGCCCTTATTTAGCACTTATTAATACATTTCCAGGTAGTCTCTCTTCATCCATCTTATTTTATTTTTGGACCTTCCTTTCTAGGTTTCTTACTTAGGGCTGTTTCCTCTTTATCTTTCGCCATCTCGATGTCTCTGATCTGGTTCACCTACTGTTTTTCTGGTATATTTCATGATCTGCTCTCTGAATTCTTGCATATCCTTAGGTCTTTCTTTTGTCCTGACAGGTAAATGATACCTTGGCTATCAGCCCTTTTATCTTAATAGCATGTAGATGTGATGCCACGGTCTTCCAGCAGCTGTTGCAGGTGAGAAGTCCAGTGCCAACCTAATTGTTCTTTTACAGGTGACTTTTCTTTCTGCCTTGTAGCTTGTAGTATTTTTCCTTTATTCTTGGAAGTCCAGAGGAGTTTTACCAAGAGCAGAGATGTGTTATTTTTCATCAAGTTAGCCTGGAACTTACAGATCCCTTTTAATCTACATGATTTACTTTTTCAACTTGGAAATTTTCTTCCAAATTTATTTAATGTTTGACCCCATTCCAACTATTACCTTTTCTCTTTCTAAACTTCTTTTGACTTTGAAACATCTTTTGAGACTTCATATCTTAATCTTTTCTTGTATTCTGTGATTTGAGGATTTTTCTTGTTCTCTACCTTTCAGGCTACTATTTTGAGTCTCAGTAGAAATCATGCATTTTCAACTCATCTATCTACTGCAGTTTTAAATTAGGAAATCATTTTTTGTTAAATATTAGTTTTAGAAAAATATTTTTTGGTGGCCCCTCCCCTTGAATTTCCTTACATGCTTTCTTAGAGCTGCCAGAAGAACCAATTTTCTGGGCTTATACTCTATTTTGAGTGACCTTTATTCTGGCTCCCAGGTCCTCTAATGAGTTATTATTTGTCATCAGCTCACTGGGGCCCAGGATGTGTTGATGGTGTTCACTGAGGGACAGTAGTCTTGTTTTGTAGGAGGTGAAGTAATGTCCTTCCCCTGGCCCGGCAGCACAGAGGTAGGTAAGGCAGGTGGCCAGTCCCCAGGAGGAAGCTTCTGTAGACTGGGTATCCCTGGCCTCTTACCAGTCTTGGGAACAGTGTGAACTTGGCTCCATCTGCAGCCCTTCTCAGCTGGGGTTCTGAGAGAGAATAAAACCCTAATATCCCAAGGAATCCACTGTATGCAGTGAATTCTCTTCTGTGCGTCTAGAATGGTTCTATGCACCATCATTGGGAGAATCGAGGGAACAGGCATTCAAATCACCTTTTGTAGGGCTTAATCCTCTCATGTACCCCTAATGAGAAAGGCTGAGCCAGACACACTCAACATAGGGTTGGTGTTGACCTTCCCTGACTGGTGGAGGAAGGGATCCCACAGATGTCCTGGGCCCAAGCTCTTCCCAAGAGGCAGTGCAGTGGCTGAATGTATGCCTAGGTTGGACCAGGGGCCAGTTACTGAAACTTCCTGTGCCTGGAACACTGTGAGCACTCAGTAATGTGCTTCCATTTATGAACATAATTGCTGCTGCTGCTTTTACTTCTCCTTCCTTATTATCTGGTGCCTGCTTTGACAGTGTTTTCCAGCCCATGCAGCCCAAGGTGAAGAAAGCCCTGGCTCCCTTCTCACTGCTTGAAGTCCAGAGGTTCATTTCTGCTTGGCTCCAGGAGCTCCTGGCTCAGAAGAGGCAAGTGTTCTGGGGCTGGGCTGGGTGGGGCCCAAGAGCCACATTCTGGTTGTCATGACATTAGAATCTTATCCATCATCAGTGTTACTGTCTTTAATAGCAGGCCTGGCAGAAGATACCCTGTTCATTGCCTATAAGGGGCATTATCCTGAGGATGTTTCCTACTGTCTCCATAGCCTTCATGGACATACTTTGGCTAAATGTGATTAGCCACCTAGGGAAGCAGGAGACATTTATTAGCTAGGGAGAGAGCTCTTTCCTGCAGGTGGGTGTTATCTTCCATGTACTCAACATACCTGGAGGCTTGGTTGGGACTTATGCACGTTCCCCCAGCTCAGGACCCACACTTGGTCATGTGATTTGTCATAGGCCAACTTAGCCGGCAGAGGGTCGACACCTATGGACTTGAAAAAAATAGTGACAAGTTGGTCATTGTTGTTGCAGAAGCTGATTCATTTCTAGGCCATTTTTGGGTGAGTGGAAAGCCAGCCTAGCAGCCTTGACAATGAGCCAGTTTGGGAACCCAGGGTAGAAACATCCCTTCTGGGTTTGTCTTCAGAGGCATAAAATTGGTTATCAGTAATGTTCTTCCTTTTAAAAATTTCTTGCAGGGACTTCCCTGGTGGTGCAGTGGTTAAGAATCTGCCTGCCAGTGCAGGGGACGTGGGTTCGAGCCCTGGTCCGGGAAGATCCCACATGCTGTAGAGCAACTAAGCCCATGCGCCACAACTACTGAGCCCATGCTCTGCAACAAGAGAAGCCACTGCAATGAGAAGCCTGCACACTGCAATGAAGAGTAGGCCCCGCTTGCCGCAACTTGAGAGAGCCTGTGTGCAGCAACGAAGACCCAACACAGCCAAAAATTAAATAAATAAATAAATTTATTAAAAAAAATTCTTGCATGTCTTACTTAAAGGGTACCCAGACCATCTTGGCAAAAGCCTAAACAAACACAGAGGTTTTTTTTTCAGTTTTCCACTCAAGAATCAGCTTCAGGACCCTCCCATCACTTCTCCTGTAAGCCTCTGGGGCCTCTTGAACCCTCAGCGTCCTTCTCTAGCTCTTCTTCCTGGGTCATCGGAGACTGACTTTGAACTTATCCATTATCACCTGTCTGTCTCTTTGTGCAGACTCCTCTATCTGGTACATCATTCACCTGGAGCCTCTGGGACTCAGACTGTAGCATCAGGCAGAGTCGTCTTTTTCTACTGCTGTAACTAACTGAAACTCTGCTATTATTTTCTGAGGACAGAGCTTCCCCAGTGGCCCTGTCAAATGGTGACTTTTCTACTTCTCAGAATGTAGTTTTATAAGTTCCAAAACTCTGTTTTGTTATGCCACTATGACCCCTGCTCTTCTTGGCATTGGCCAAAGTTCTAGTCACTCCCTTTGTTCACTAAAGATGCTCTGTTTTCTCTGTCACTCCCTGAGTCCCCAACTTTGGTGCCTTCATTCAAAGCCCTGCTTCCTCAGTTCCTTCTTGGTTTCAGTGATCTTTTCCTCTTCCCCACTGCAGCCACCATAACTTAAACCTTGTCAACAAATTTCTGACATTTCAGTCCACCATATTCTAGCCTTTCTGATCTTGGGGGAAAACCATCTTTGCCCCCACTGGTTAAAACTTCTCTAAAGAAATGTCTATGGAGTCCCTGAAACCACTTCCTCTTAACTGTTTGTCTTCACCACTCCACTGAACTGCTCTAGAGCTTCATGTCAAATTCAGAGAGCACTATGTGGTCCTCCTCTAACTTGACATTTCAGCAAGATTCCACATAGTTAACCATTCCATTCTGGAAACATTCTCTTCACTCAGCTTCCCACCTCCCTGGCTTCTCTTCCTCATCCTGACTTCTAAATGGTGGCATGTCCCCAGTCTTCATCTTTGACCTTGTTTCTGTCTATATCCTTTCCCTGGGTGAGCTCATTCAATACATGGCTTCAAGTAACCCATTATACTCTGATGACTTTAGAATTCATTCCTCTGTTGATGACCACAACTTTATACAAATCTGAACTCTTGATTTTGCCTATCCCTGCTGAAATATATTTCTTCTCCAGTCATCACCATCTTTGAAGTCTCCTTGTACTTTCTTGCTCTAATTAAAACTTCCTCTGCCCTGAAGCCTCAAGTAGAGGCTGTTTCTATTTTCCTACACTTCACATACCCCAGGTCCTTTGTTCATGCTTCCAGCTACTCTTCCTTGATCTTCTCATCCTGGCTGCTTCCCTTCATTTACCAAAGGCTTTAGGATCTGGCACTGTCTTTCCCTACCCAGAGCTTCTTTTCTCACCAGTAATGATACCATCCTGACACTATCTCTAGTTTCTTGTATTTTCTCTCTCACTCTTTTAAAAACCCTCTTGATTGATTACACATTCTCCTCCAGCTATCCCATTTGTCTGCCCTCTTCAAAAACTTCCCCAAAGTTTAGACTGCAGGCATTATCTCTCCTTTCTGCTTAACTTTCTCTAATCATTTTTCATATTCTCATTCTGACTGAGGTGGTATGGAGTAGGAGACTGAAAACCTAAACCAAAAATCTCTTACATTCAGAACAGAGCTTTCCACAGTCTCAATATGCTAAGGAGCAAAGACATGGAAGGGAAAAGGTCCTGAAGAACACACCAGACTCTCAGTTTAAAGACCTGAAGTGCTACCTACTAGGAGTGAATCAGAGACTGACTAAGCCTTATGAAAGCTGCAACTCAGCCTTGATTCAACTTAGTACTTGATTAAAGTGATTCATTCTCTACTGTCTTTCTTCCTAGCAGAGAAAAGGGTAAACCCTCTTCAGTGGATGACAGCCATTTAAAGTCTCTACAATGTAATATGGAATGTTTGACATTCAGAAAAAATTACTAGGCACTCCAAGATACAGCTTATATAACTGAAAACAACATAAAAAAGACAATAGAAACAGACTCACGGGTGATCCATAAAAAAAATAATTAAAAAATTGTACATATAAAAGGAATTAAGCAGAAATTCTAAAAGTGAAAAATTGCAACACCTGAAATTAAGATCTCAATAAATAGGTTTTGTTATATATACCTCAGACACAGTGGAAGATAGGATTATTGAACTGAAAGACAAGTTGATAGCATATGCCCAAACTGAACCACAAAGAGACAAAAAGGATGGAAAATAAGAGTGAAAGAGATGTGTGGGATACAATAGAAAGGTCTAACTTTTTTTCTCTCAGAGTTCCCAAGGAAGAGGTGAGAGAGAATGAGGCAGCAGAATATTTGAAGAAATAATGGTTGAGAATTTTCCAGTCTGATTAAAGATATTAATCCACACATTTAAGAACCTCTGAAAACCCCAAATCAGAATAAATACAAAGAACACCATATCTGGGCATGTAAAACTGCTAAAGACCAAAGAGAAAATCTAGAAAGTAGCCAGAGAGAAAAAACGAGATACATTATCTTCAAAAGAGAGACAATAAGATGACAGTTGATCTATTAACAAAAACAATGGAAGATAATGAAACGGCATCTTAAAATGCAGAAAGAATTTAACTGCCTATGTAGCACTCTATATCCAGTGCAAATATCCTTTACAAATAAAGGGCAAATTTTCAAACAAACACAAACTATGAGAATCTGTTACCAGCAGACCTGCACTAAAAGAACTATTAAAGAAACTTGTTCAGCCAGAATGAAAATGATACCAGACAGAACTATGTACTTCAGGAAAGAATAAAGAGCAATGGAAAAGGTAAATATGTGGGTGAATGTAAATGACTATCAACTGTACAAAATAATAATAATAGTCATGTCTTGTGGGGTTAAATTACATGTAGAATTAAAATTCATTCTCACAATAGTGCCAAAGGCAGGAGGAAGGTTAAAGGAGTTAAAGTGTTCTAAGCTTCTATCATTATTGGGCAAGTGAAGCAATAATTTGTATGAGACTGTATTGAGGCAAGGATGCATGTTGTAATCTCTATGGTGGTAATAATAACAACAATGATAAAAGTATGCATGGACAACAAACTAATAGAGGGAGAAATAGAAGAACAAAAATGTTTGACTAATCCAAAAGAAAGCTAAAAGAAGAAAAAAGCAACATAAAGAAGTAGGTCAAGTGAAAAAACAGTAAGATGGTAGACATAACCATATAATTACATCAAAAATACATGGATCAAATAATCCAAGTAAAGGATCAAGATTATTAAACTAGATAAAAGCCAAAATCCAAATACATGTGGCTTTATAAGAGATCACTTTTTAAATATATGAGAAAGATTGATAGTGAAAGAATGGAAAAATTATACCATGGTAACACTAATCAAAATAAATCTGATTTAGCTATATTAATATTAGACAGAATGGACTTTCAGGCAAGAAGCTTTGCCAGAGATAAAGAGGGATATTTTGTAAGAAGAAAGAAGTCTTTCGCCCAGGAAGATACTATAATTTTAAAGCAAAAATGGATGGAACTTGATAAATCTACAATCACAGTGGGAGACTTCAACATGCCTCTCAGCAGCTGGTAGACTAAGTGGACAAAAAAATCACTTAGAATATCTGAACAATGCAATAAACCAACTTGACATAATTGATATGTATGTAAAATCTACCTAAAACATTAGAATTCACATTCTTTTAAAGTGCACATAGAACATTTATGAAAGTTGATAAGCTGAGTTATAAAGCAAGCTTCAATAAATTTCAAAGGACTGAAATTATTCAGAGTACTTTCTCTGGCCAGGGAAATCAATAACAGAGAGATAGCTGGAAAGTCTCCTATCATATTTTTCAGGAGAAACCACAACCACAACCCTGGTTTTTATACAACTTTCTCCCAACAATGATCCTGCACCTGGGCAGCTGTGCATTCCTGGGAAAAAAGATACAACCCTCCTCACTGGTCTGACTTTACATTTGCACCCCTTATCCTTAAGTGGGCCTTCACTATTGCCCTGCAGTCCTATCACATTTCCCTGGTCAGTTCAATCTCACAACCAACTTTTACCTCTTTCCTTAGACCTCAAGCCTTGGTGATAATTTTCCTTCTCATTTCACTGAGAAAATAAAGGCAATCAGAAGAGAAGGTCATCCAGCTATCACCAATTGTATCACCTATTTGCACCTGTGCCTGAATACTTTCTATTTCTTCCTGTTATGATGAAAGAATGTGCTTTTATCTTAGGCTAGTATATCTACTTGTATGTCCTGGATTCCACTGACTACTGCCTACTTCGATGATATAAAAGAAAGGGAAGAATTGTGGGAGAAGTTTTTCCCATTAGCATACAAATGCTGTAATATCACCTATTCTAAAAGTTTCTTCAGCATCCTCTTCCAGCTACTGCCTCATTTGTCTACTTTTTCTCATATTTATAGCAAAACCTCTCAAAATAGTTGTCTATATTCACCATCTCTACTCCCTCTGATTCTAAATTGAATCCACCCCCTCAGGCTTGCATTCTGCCATTATAGTCCTACCTGTTCTTGCCAAGGTGATCCATGTGGTACCAAATCCAGTGGTTAGTTCTCAGTCTTCATAACATACAAATGCTTTCAGCAACCTTTGACACCACTGGCCACTAACTCTCCCTTAAAAAGCTCTTTTCTTGGCTTGTGGAACACCACCCTCTCCTCATTTTCTTCCTACCTTTCAGGCTACTCCTTCTTGGTCTCCTTTGTTGGCTTCCTCTCTCATTCCTGATCTTTAAGTGTTGGAATACTTCAAGGCTCCAACCTTGACCTCTTTTCTATCTGTACTTCCCTCCATGATTTCCTCCAGTTAACTGGATTTAACACAGTTCACATGGGGATGATGCCCACATTCATATCTCCAGCCTAGACCTCTCCTTTGACTCCAGATCTGTTTATCCAATTGTATATGTGTGTGTGTGTATATATATATATATATATATATATATATATATATATATATATATATATATATTTAAAATGGCAGCTCAAGCTTAACAAATCTAAAGCTGAATTACTAATTTTCCCCTGTATCTGCTTCATGACCTATATCCCCTGCCTTGCTCAAAGCCTCTATCAGAGTGTATTAGTTTCCTAATGCTGCAGTAACATTGCCACAAACTTGGTGGCTTAAAACAACACAAACTTATTCTCTTACAGTTCTGAATGACAGAAGTCCAAAATTAATCTCACTGGCAGAATAAATATGTATGCAAGGTAGTTCTCCCTCTAGAGGCTCTAAGGGAGAATGCATTTCCTTGCTTTTTCCAGCCTCTAGAGCTGCATTCCTTGGCTTATGGGCTCTCCCTCCAATCTTCAAAGCCAGCAGTGTAGCAAACCTGCTTTAGTCCTTAAACTGCCTCCTCCTTCTATGTTGTCACATTTTTTCCTGCCTCCCTTTTATGAGGATACTTGTGCTTGCAGTTAGGGCTCGCCCAGATAATCCAGGATAACTCCCCATTTAAAAATCCTTAATTTGAACAAAAATGTTTACAATTTGCATGGAAACTCAAAAGACCCCAAATAGGCAAAGCAATCTTGAGAAAGAAAAACGGAGCTGGAGGAATCAGACTCCCTGACTTCAGACCATACTACAAAGCTACAGTCATCAAAACAGTATGGTACTGGCACAAAACTAGAAATATAGATCAATGGAACAGGATAGAAAGTCCAGAGATAAACTCACACACCTATGGCCACCTAATCTATGACAAAGGAGGCAAGAATATACAATGGAGAAAAGACAGTCTCTTCAAAAGTGGTGCTGGGAAAACTGGACAGCTACATGTAAAAGAATGAAATTAGAACATTCTCTACCACCATACACAAAAGTAAACTAAAAATGTATTAAAGACCTAAATGTAAGGCCAGAGACTAAAACTGTCAGAGGAAAACATAGGCAGAACGCTTTTTGACATAAACCACAGCAAGATCTTTTTTGATCCACCTCCGAGAGTAATGAAAATAAAAACAAAAATAAACAAACGGGACCTAATGAAACCCTAAAGCTTTTGCACAGCAAAGGAAACCATAAACAAAATGAAAAGACAACCCACAGAATGGGAGAAAATATTTGCAAATGAAGCGACTGACAAGGGATCAATCTCCAAAATATACAAACAGCTCATGCAGCTCAATATCAGACAAACAAACAACCCAATCAAAAACGGGGCAGAAGACCTGAATAGACATTTCTCCAAAGAAGACATACAGATGGCCAAAAAGCACGTGAAAAGCTGCTCAACATCACTAATTATTAGAGAAGTGCAAATCAAAACTACAATGAGGTATCACCTCACACCGGTCAGAATGGCCATCATCAAAAAGTCTACCAACAATATATGCTGGAGAGGGTGTGGCGAAAAGGGAGCCCTCCTACACTGTTGGTAGGAATGTAAATTGGTACAGCCATTATGGAGAACAGTATGGAGTTTCCTTAAAAAACTAAAAACAGAGTTACCATATGATCCAGCAATCCCACTCCTGAGCATATATCTGGAGAAAACCATAATTTGAAAAGATCCATGCACCCTAATGTTCATCGTAACATTATTTACTATAACTAAGACATGGAAGCAGCCTAAATGTCCATCAAAAGAGGAGTGGATAAAGAAGATGTGATACACACACACACACACACACACACACACAATGGAATATTACTCAGCCATAAAAAAGAATGAAATAATGCCATTTGCAGCAACATGAATGGACCTAGACATTCTCATACTGAGTGAAGTAAGTCAGACAGAGAAAGACAAATATCATATGATATCACTTACATGTGGAATCTAAAAAAATGATACAAATGAACTTATTACAAAATAGAAATAGAGTCACAGATGTAGAAAACAAACTTACAATTAACCGGGGGGAAAGAGCAGGGGAGGGATAAATTGGGAGATTGGGAATGACATATACACATTACTATATATAAAATAGACAACTAATACGGACCTATTGTACAGCACAGGGAACTCTACTCAGTATTCTGTAATGACCTATATGGGAAAAGAATCTAAAAAAAAAGTGGATATATGTATATGTGTAACTGATTCACTTTGCTGTACAGCAGAAACGAACACAACATTGTAAATCAACTATACGCCAATAAAAAAAAGTAAAAAAAAATCTTAATCATACCTGCAAAGTCCCTTTTGCCATATAAGGTGACATTCATAGGTTCTGGGGATTAGGATGTGGACATCTTGGGGGCCATTATTCATCCCACCACACATAGTAAATGGCATCACCATTCTACAGTTGCTTAAATTATTATTATTAAAATTATTATTATTCCTTTCTCTCAAACCTTACATTCAATCGAGCAGAAAATCTTTTGGGGTCTACATTTAAAATATAGCAAGACTTTGATAGCTTCTTACCACCTCCACTGCTGTCATCATCTTGCCCAGATTATTTCAGTGATCAATATCTCTGTTCTATCTTCCAGTCTGCTCTTAACTGAGTGGCAGATTGACTCTTTAAAAATGTCAGACTATGTCACTCCCCTGATTAAAACACCTGAATGTCTGGCTATCTCACTGGCCTTTGTTTACCCCTGACTTTGCCACATCCTACTCTCCCTTTCCTGGCTGTGCTCCAGTTCCACTGGCCTTCCCTCTGCTCCCAGAGCGGGAGTCCCACCGGGCATTCAGATCTCAGATTCTGTTCACTTCCAGAGTGAGGCCCACTTAAAAATAGTCTTCCAGTTCCTCTGTCCCTTTCAACCTGTAAATAGCTCTTACCATCTATAGCTCCCTAAAATTCTGATTTATGGTCTGTCTCCCCAGCTAGAATATAATTTCTAGGACTTGCTCATTCATGGCTGTTTTCCAAGCACCTAGACCAAAGTTTGGCACATAGTAGGCGATAAATACTTGATGAAAAATGCACATGAATCTTCTTTGCTCCCTCCCACTTCTGATCACCTCTCCTAGGAGCTGGGGAGTGTGCGGAAAACAAAGAAGGATGTGGCCAGCTGTGCCCCAGAACTGCAAGCTCCCCCTTCCCTCAGAGAGATGTACCTGGAGGACTTTCTGGGCCTGCACGTCGACCACGAGGACTCTGCTCAGCGCGGGCTGGGCCACGTAGATGTAGCGGTCCCTGACATTCACTGCTGACGCCCACTGGCAGGGCTGGGTGGCGCCTCCTTCCCTTTGAGGACAGATTTCTTCCTGTAAAGGAGACAGGTTGCCATATGTCTTCTTAATTTCCTGTTCCCTCATCATCGCTGGGTTCCCTCTCCCCGACCCTGCTCTGTCCCTTTCTTCCTCTCCCAGAATTCTTCACATCCAGAGAGCACGGTATGTGCGCCCTCCTGCATCACCAGGTTTTCACTCCACGTTCCGTTCATCTTTCACCTCCTCCTGCTCCTACTGAGGCTGTAACTCCCTTTGCCGGCCTCTCAATCAGCAGCTGCATGGTCCATGTTCTTCCAGTCTTGTGAGCTACCTTCTCCCTTTCCTCATCCCCATCCATCATATAAACAACTTCTGTCAATGACCAGACTCCTGAAGGAGTTACCTGCGCACTCTCAGCTTCCTCACCTCTCACAAGCTCCTTAATCCTCTGGCTCTAGTCCTCAGCACAGAGCTGGTGGTGTTCTCACCGAGCTCCAGGCTGATTTCTCAGTTATTACATTCAAGCTCTGCCATCATTTTATTTGAACTTGGGGCATCATCTGACAGCGTGTTGACTACTCCTTGGTTCTTTTCCCTCCATCCTCCCCAGTGGCTGATCCTTCTCCGTTGCTCAGTCCTACTCTGTTTGCTGATCTCTAGATGCCAGGATGCTCAGAGGTCGCTCCTGGACGACTTCTCTAAAATCCACTTCCTTTGCTAATCTTTGTTAATCCACGCCTATGACTTTAGACACAATCTACGTGCTTACAACTCCCAAATTCATATCTTTAGCTCAGTCCCCTTCTCGGAACTCCAGACTTAGCCACTTCCTAGGTCTACTTGGCTATTTAATTTACATCTCAAATGTATAAGTCCAAAATCAACTCTCAATTTTGCCTCCCAATCTTGCTGATTCCACTCAAATAAATGGCAGCTCCCTTGTTTTAATTCCTTAGACCAAACCTTTCAGGTCATCTTTGACTGCTTTCTCTCCCCATGCCCTCAGCCTTCATCCAATGCGTCAAAAATCATTTCCGTTTTACCTTCAAGAATATATTCAGAATTAAACTTTCCGACCACTTCCACCTCTGTCACCTTGGCTCAAGCCACATCTGTCCCTTGAGTAACTGCTACAGCATTCAGACTATGCTCCTTGATTCCACCCTGGCCTCCTGCTAGCTGTTCCTGACACAGAAACCACAGGGATCACTGTGAAATACAAGTCAGCTCAACTCCCTCCACCACAGTAACATTCTTTCTTGCTCAGAACAGGGTCCAAGTCTTCCCTGAAGCCAGCGAGGCCCTGAACACTCTGGCTCCTCTGCCCATCTCTGCCTTTTTTCTCCTTTTCCATCCATCCTGGGCACACGGCATGCTTGCTCTTCTGTACTCACGCCGCCCTCCTGCACCAGGGCCTGTGCAGCTGGCTGTTTGTCAGATGTCTACCTGGTTTATTTCCTCATGTCCTTTGGGTGTCAGCTTACGTGTCGTCTTCTTGAGACACCCTCTCTGGTCTCACCTAGCTTAGCACCCCGGCATCCTCACTGCCTCACCTTGCTGCGTTTCTCATCTACCACTTGACCTTCTGCGTTTGTTTGTCTACCTATGTTTAGTCTTTCTTTTTTCACTAGATAGTAAGCGCCTTGAGAGCAGGCTCTTTGTTGGGCTCACTGCCATACTCTGAGCACGTAGTAAAGTGCCTGACACAGAATTGGTGCCTAAAATATATTTGTTGAATGAATAAATGAGAGAAAGGGGGACCTTCTTTTCCCTTAGTCTTCCATGATACACATTCTCATGTTTCTCCTCATGACTCTTGTCCAACACTGTCTCAACCTTTGTGGTTCCTCTTGGTGCATCTGCCCCTTAACTGCTGATGCCCCCCAGGGTTCTGTGCTAGGCACCCGACTCAAATCACTCACATGCACCCTTGGCGATTGGGTCTCCCATCCGGGCTTTCGTCAGTACTCTCATGCTGATGGCTCCCAGATCTGTGTCTTTAGCTCAGAACCACCTTCCCCAGTTCCCACGTGGTTCCCCTACAGTCACCTCATACACAACCATCCACATCTGAACCGGTCCTCGCCTCCATCCCTGCTCCTCCTCTGGGTCCTCATCAGCATCTGATCAGCCAAGTCCAAAGCAGGAACACCATCTTTGATTCTTCCTTCTCCCACACAAGTCACTGTGAATTAGTCATCGAGGACTAGAGAAATTGCCTCCTAAATCTTGGAGTTCCTCTACTTTCCATCTCCAGCCCCGTTTCTTTCCTAAATGGCTGCAATAGCTTTGAAACAGGTCTTTCTCCTTTTACACTTGCCACTCTCTGTCATCACATTTAACCCTCACAATAACCCCTATTTGCCTGTGAGAAAACGGAGGCTTAGAGGGGTTAAGTAACTTTTCTAAAGCCACTTAGCCTGCTGAGTGACAGAGGTGGGACCTGAACCCACCTGGTACAGATCCTGTTCTAAAGCCTGTGCCCTTACCTATTAATCCTGCCACTTCCTTCTGGGCAAAGTGAACATTTCATCCAGCAGAGGGGCTGGAGATGAGATGCCAACCTCCTACTCACTCAGCACTTGAGAAGGAGGGTCAGCTCATTGTAACCCTCCTGTGAGGTTCTAGGCATGTTTTAGATGAGGAAAATGTTATTTGGGACTGTTCCATAGCTCACGGAGGTCTTGTGTTGCCTGAAACGCCTACAAGACCTCTCTTACTGTGTCTTGTTCTAGTTTCTTCGGAAAACTGAGCCCTGGTTAGGATTTGAGAGATGTCCCCTACAAGCTACAGGTTAGGTTATTGCAAATATATGAGAAATCAGTGCCAGTGTGATGGGTTACAATTATTCAAACTTAACTGCTGGAAATTAACTAGGACCACTCTTTCTCGATGGTTTTGTGGCTATCACGTGGAGGGAAAACTTATCAGAGGTCATATTTTAAAACATGATTAATTCAAAGGAAATAGCCTGGAAAACAGCTGCTCCCAAGCTGCAAATGTGAGAAATGCGACGCTCTGAGGGACACCACCAGTCAGGACAGCAGTGCAACACACCCGGTTCAGGAACTTGTCTGGGCCAGGCCCGCTTGCTCCATTAGCTCCAAGCCCGTTACTGTGCCCCAGTTTATCCACTGTCTGTCTTCAAGGAGAGGGCACGTGGGGGCTTTTAGATGACTCTTGGATTAATCCCATACTTCTACCCTCAAGTCGCTAGGATTAGTAGAAGAGGTCAGACCTCAAGCAAGAAACCACCAACACAACACCAAGTGGGATACCAGTGGGAGGGACAGAGCCGTGGGGTGGGGAAGCACAGCTCTGGAGGACCAGAGGGTTGGAAGGGATTTTCTGGACCTGCTACCCGCAATCATCTCTTTTGCCTCTGCCCACTGCATGTCACGTTGCCACTTTCTACCTGGCCTCTTATTTGTTCACAGCAGCTCTGATGCGTGGGCCATTCACACATTTCAAGCTCTCTCCCCTGTTCCCTGGAGGCCACTGAGGGCCTCCAAGCTCTAAAATCTACTCAGTGCTTCCCATTCCCACCACCACTGGCTTAACCCAGGTCACCACCCTCACCTGGGTGATCACAACAGCCTCTTCACCCCCTTCTGTGTTTCTAGTGCAACCCTTCTGATCATTACCCACCGTGAGGCCCTGCGCAGGTCCCAAAGCACCCTGATCCTGGCCATGCTTCACTTGAAGTTCTTCAGTGCTTCCCATGAGAACTCCTCAGCTTTGACCCTTACCTACTGTCACCCTGATCCGAGGCCCTTCCCACATCCATTCGTCCCTCCAGGCATAGAGAATATTTGCGGTTCCCTGAATGTGACCTGATGTTTTATGCCTCTGTGCTCCATATTCATGACGTTTCCTCTCGAAACCCATCACCGATTCCCACCTGTTCTTCACAGCTGAGCCCAGGCATCACCTGCCCCAGGAGCCTTCTCTGACTTTGTCCCCCAAGGCCTGGAGAGGCCTCTCTCCTCAATGTTCCAGTGCACCTTACACATCCTTCCACAGCAGCACTTGTTTGGCAGCTGTCTGTTCACACTTCTGTTTCCGTCATTTGACTGTGAACTCGCAGAGGCCAGGAACCCATCTGTCCGCCCTGGGCCTCCCCTCAGGCTCAGTGCATGGAAGTGGCCGCTGGAGGAAGGAATGAGAGTTTAAGCCTCACGTGCTCCTTGCTTAGCCTTGAACCACATCTGGAGCCACACCACATGTAGCAAATGGAATTTAAGAAATCAAGGGGCACACATGGTGCCAGGCTGCCTCTCAGGATGCTGTGTGTGAGCTGGACGGGCCCCAGGCACAGACACTTACGTAGCTCATGAAGATCTTCTCCGTGGGTTTGAGGTGCCTCTGGATCTCACAGTCCACTGGGTGCAGGACGATTATGCCATCGTCGGAGAAGATGTAGAACATGTTTCCCACACTGAGGCCTGCGAGGAGCAAGCACAGCCACACTTAGGCCCTTCCTAGCAGTTGGTCCCCAGGCAGGGTCACATGCCACTTCAGGCACAGATGAAACCTACAGTTTGGCTGCGTCTGCTACAGGCACAGAATGCAAGGCCTGGTCGAGGTGGGGTGAGGGGAGACGAGCAGGCGGTGTGTGGGGAGCGAGTGCCCGAGGGCTGCGAATCAATATGTACACCGAGGGCTCTGCAATCCCCAGGCTGTCCTCCCAGACGCGCATACCTGCGCCAGGTCATCCAGGGCTGGCCGCCAACCCGAGTTTTCAAATAAGTGACAGCCTAGGCTTTGACATACATTTGACCTTTCCTGTTCTGAAAGGCAAAGTCTCCCGTGGTCTTTGTCAACCAGTCAAATCAGAACAGATCAGGTGATGCCAAAAAAGCGAAGGCTTTTATTTTTTTTAAACACATCTATGTACAGTGCTGCTACCTGGGATGTGGGGACCTAAGCAAGCTGTGGCTGGTATTCCTTTGTCCAAACTGGGCCTGTCTGTGCCCGTGAGCCCTTCCTTCAAGACAGTTTGCTCCAACATCTGCCCTACCAGTTTCCCTACAGCAGCCCCATGCCAGGCGACGGAGCCCACAGCCTGGTTAGGGCACCTGCCTGCACCCCCATCCCAGCCCAGGGCTGTCTGGGGAGAAATCTCCTTAGACCAGCAGAGGAGGGGCCTTGGGGACCAGTTAGTTCAGCCTCCATATTTTAAAGACAAAGAACCTGAGGTCCAAGATGGGGAGGGGCTTGGTTGAGGCCATGTGCCTTCGTGCCCGAGCGGGGGTTAGACCCCGAGCCCCAGCCCTGGGCTCTGTCCCCTCACCCTGCTCTCCATAAAAGGTCAACATGGCACAAGGGTGGGTAAGGTCTAGAGTTCTCCCTCTTTCTCCACTCCCCTTCCTCCCTCCCTTCATTTCGTTTGAAGGTAAAACATTGAAAAGATTGTTATGAATTCTAAGAGAATGAGCTATGTGGAAAATTCTCTCTTTTCAGGCATGCTGAGAAAACCAGTGTACTGACTTAACTGACTAGCTGGGTAAGTTTTTAGTGAGTTAGAAAACAGTAAAACAGGCAAATAGGAATCACCGTTCCACTTGCTTTCTGTGGCCCTGCAGGTCGTTTTCCCCAGTGCCTGTGGTTCCCTGTGTGGACAGAGGTCCCTGACTGTGTGACACAGCCTCACCTGCCTCTGCTTCTGTGCTGAGAGGGGCTCCGGGCAGGAGGGCTCCTGCCACTACAGACAGCTAGACGCCAGCCTCTCAGAAGCTGGGAGCACCTAGGAGCACCGCACGGGTCCCACTGGGAATCCTGGGGTGCCGGGCAGCCCCTCCTGAGAGCCAGACGAAGCAGGCCAGTGCCTCCTACACGGCGGTCCAGTGTTTGGAGTGGGCTAGGTAGCACACATTCGCTCTGACCCCAATCTATCCTGTCTCCAGGAGGACTTTCTCTTCTGTACACTCTCACCTGGCACGCTTCTGTCACTCAAACTTGTAGGGGCCAGAGGGAGTCAAAGTCCCTGCAAGACCACAGACCCCGCAGTAGCCTCCCAAGGTTTTTGGAACATCAGTAGCTGGAAGAACCCACATGAGACGGAAAGCTCAGTAGAGCCCACGTGGGCTTTGCAGCTGTGGCTACACCGCAGGCTGAGCACCGGGCCTTGTCACGGTCGACAGCGCAACGTGAGGCTCAACAAGGCCTCGCTCCACAGATACCTGACTTCACCGGAGAGCTGGCCTCACGAGCCAGCCCCTGGAAGGTTCTGCCTGGGATTAGCGTGACCAAGGGGGCACACAGGCGCTTTCTCTGCTTCTGCGCGCCTATCATTTCACTGCTCCTATTGAGAGCCGAGAGCGCCCTGGGGCCCTGCCGCCTTCTTTGCTTTTGCTTCTGTATTTCCCTATCTCCAGGCCTGGAGTTTGAGCAGGGAGGGGTGTGAGCAGCTAGCTGTCCAGGCGTGATGGAGTTTGTTCGCTGCTGGGTTGTCCAATATTAGCGCAGCACCAGCCAGCCTAAAGGCCCGAGGCAGCTGTGGGTCTTAAGTTGGCCTTTGGGCCTCCGGAGCTGCATTTAACACTTTGCAGGGCCTCCTGCATTCTCTGCAGGTCTCCACTTTTGAAATTTGGAAACACCCCTTAGAAACCACCTTTTAAAGACACAGAGCCAAAGCTCTCTGTGTGCACTAGGGACTAAGTTCAGGCAGCGTCAAGGGACCACCGTCCATGATTAGCGACTGCTGCTCTGACTTTCCTTCTGAGGATTCCTAAAGCCCACTGGCAGCAATCCCTCATTTTCCGGGCTCTGCCTTTGTTTTGCTCCCAGACTTACTGTGTGAGCATTAGTGCCTGACATTCAGGAAATTACTCTGAGTGTGTGTATGCGTGCACATGCTACACTGTAGGTAACATGGAAGTTCTTAAGGAAAAAATATGAGGAAATATGACGGTTTTTAAAGGAGGAAATTTAGTGCTTAGCCCCGAAATTGCATGGTGCTTTCTGCTGCTTCTCATACCGTCCCTCTGTCCACCTAGCTGGAGAATAAGTTACCCTCAGGGGATTTGGACTCTCTGGTGGAGGGGTTCATAGGTAGGGTTGGGGTCCACGAATGCACGTACACCCCACAGAGTGACTCAGGCCCTTTAACCCAGCACCCACATGTGCTCGCTATTTTTGGAGCCATGTTATTAGACCATTTTTGATATACAAAAATGGCAATTTTGTATGGCCCAACCTAATATCTACAGATTGTTAGATAGATACAAATTTTAAAAACCCATTCATTTAGAAATATACATGTAAATATACATTTACAGAAATCATGGTAGCTTTTTTATTCAGCATTTCCTCAAAGTATACACTAAACCCCAACACCAGTATCAGTTACTGGAAAAAAGTTTAAGGCCCAGCTCTGACCAGGACCCCTGCCAAGAAGCTGGCGTCAGTGGAGGTTTCAAAATTGCTTTAAATGGAAACTTCCGTTTTAAAAATTCTAATCGTCTAATGTCCGTTAGAGACACTAGTAAGTTTAAATCTGCCTCAAGTGTGCCACTTGATTTTGACATGGACTTCCCTTCTCCCATCTGATTTGGCCCGTGGACCCCACTTGTGGGGATTGCTTGATGTCTGGAAAAGCTGTTGGTGGCTTATGGAAAGATGGCCTGTTATGGAACCATGAACACACGTGATCACAGGCACGACACAGAATAAGAAAGCTTGGTACCTTCTTCTCGCCATAGAATGTTTGCAACTGCAGCATCAGAGAATGGTGAAAGCAGGAACGTGATGGAGGGAAGGAAAAAAAAGAAGAAAGCAACTTCAGAACTTTCCTTGTAGTGATTCAGTTCATGAACATACTGGTATCTAGTCCATCATGTACAGAACCTGCACCACTCATGGCCCCAGCAATACTGAGGGGGGACGCTGGACGTTGGACAAATGCTTCCAGGGCTCAGGACCCTTTTGGTTCCTAATGAATCAGGTTGCAGGATCACAGAAGCGAATGGGACTCTCCTCTTCTGTGGATGATAAAGAGCAAGCAACGTCTCTCCCAGACCTCCTGGACTACTTCCAGGAGCAAGCTGGTTTTCTGCTAGGCTTCGCCTTAGGAAGACCATCTGCAATACTTCTGAGTTTCTCCCTTGATGATAAAGACTCAGCTTAGAGCCTTTGATCAAGGGAAAAAGACCATGTCCAACACCCATGTCCATGAAATCAACCTTGCAGGGTCTCTTGGGGAGCAGTAGCCTTTGCTCAAGGGAAAGAGACCATGTCCAACACCCATGTCCATGAAATCAACCTTGCAGGGTCTCTTGGGGAGCAGGAGCTACGAGGGAGAGCCTGCTTAGCACCCCCGGTGGGCAACAATCCCTGGGGTAAAGGCAGGCGTGTGAGCGTGCACAGGCCAGTTCCTGGGCTGTGGATGGGCAGCAGCCGCTGGTGCGTGGTTAGCATGAGCACTTCTGTGGATGAGGGACGGAGCAAGTAGGAGGCAGAACTGGGGATATGATATGCGAGCTCCCTTGTGGTCCTGGGTTCTGTCTGCTGTCCAGAGAGTTTCCCTGTCTATGCCTCCAGAGTTGTCTAGGTTTACAGGGAAGGTCTACCCACCTCTGGCCACCCCCTGTCCCCAGCTTTGAGCACAGAAGGATATGAGGTTTATCCCTGTCTCCAGGGGCTCATGATTGGTGGCTGTGGCCCTTGCCACCCAACATCCCCCAACCAGCTCAGTGAGGAGCTCAAAGGCAAGCGTGGACTCACGGGTCTTTCTAGCCGAGTCTTCGATGAAGAGGGAGGAAATATCTTCATCCACGCCCACTTCATTTTTGGCAATGCAGGTATACGCCCCTGTGTCTTCATACCGAACACTGCCGATGTGGAGTTCGCTCCCATTGGCTGTAGAAGGGACAGTGCTCAGGGCGGCCTGTTCAGCTGGGACCTCCATCCTTCCTCCCTTCTCCCTTCTATTGAAAGTGGTGAGGTTAAAAGCACAGCCCCTTGGCAGGGCTGAGGGTAGCCAGTACCCTGATATACGCCCAGGAAGGGCTGGAACAGCAGAAATGAACTGCAGGTGACCTGGGACCTGATTGACAGCATCTCATCATGGTGCTCAGAAAGATCTGTGTGAGTCCAGAGAGCAGGGAAACTGGGGGAGATATCTGTTTGCTCCCCAAACGTCTGACTTAGAAACAAATCACTCCTCTCATTTCCATTCCTGGGGAGAGCGTCAGCTTGAACTTGATGGGAATAAAGGCACAGAGACACCGAGCGGAGCTCTTACCTAAAAGGGAAAGCTGTTTCGACATCTGGGTTGAGACATCCATGCCATTTTTTAGCCAAGTGATTCTGGGCATAGGAATGCCCTCTGCGTGACATCTCAGGCTAGCTGCCACTCCGGGTTCCTGTGCCTGGGTCTCTGGATAGACACGGATGACGGGTGGCACTGTGGGTGAGAGTTAGTGCTGGTGAGAAAAGGCCTTCACCTGACTCAGGCCTGTGGTCCAACTCTGAGACCCTGCCCAGAGGGCTGAACCAAGAGACAACTCTGGAGTTCTCTTTGTAACCAGTTTGCAGTCATCCTGCAGCAACTCAAGCCCTAAAAGAAAGGGCTATAAAATGGATTGCCGACAATAAACATGTCAGGCTTTGTATGCTGTAATTCATGGCATTCATCATTATTCTAAATATGATCAGAGAGACATCCAAATATTTAAGGCTGCTCAGCTGCTACACGTAAAGAGCAACAACTGCCAAAATTTATTTCTGAATGAATAAAATTCAGATATATTATTTCTCTTATCGGAAAGCCATTGGACAGGGGCTTAATTTCTTGCAGGAAGTGCTTCACAAAGTACTTATGGGCACTGACTGGCAGGGCTCCTAATTACATCACTGCTCTAGGGAAGACCATTGGTTTTCCAGTGGGTCATTTTTATTTTTCCACTTCTCACCCCCTGGATCATGGGTGAAAGGCAAGTGTGCCCTCCTTGGCTCCTGACTCACCCATGGGTCCTGGCAGTCAAGTTCAGGGCTGGGGATGTGACCAGGTCCACTCATCAGATGAGCAGGGTTAGGCAAGGCATCAGTACCCTCTACCCTCTGGCCTTTCCTACATGGGCTGTCTGTGGGGCAGGAAGGAGTGAGGACTGTCTGGAGGATCTTCCCTCTTACCCCTAGCTCTGGGCCCAGGAAATAAAATAATTATCATTATAATATGGCATAATTATCAATATATAAGTGGAATTGGGGGCTCTTACTTATTCATGCATTTTTCTCTACATACTTCCAAAAAGGGTTTATGAGAGCTTATGTAAAGGCACCTGGATATTAAACTAAACAACAACAATAACAAAAACCACCTCATACACCTTTTGGAAAGTTGGGAGATGCATTCTTTGTCTTGAAGCCGACAACTACATTTTCCCAGAGTTATCTGGACACTCCTATTGTCCAATAAAAGAAAGTGACCCAGGGCAACTTCCCTGGTGGTCCAGTGGGTAAAACTCGGCGCTCCCAATGCAGGGGGTCTGGGTTCGATCCCTGGTCGGGGAGCTAGATTCTGCACGCATGCTGCAACTAAGAGTTTGCATGCCGCAACTAATAAGTCCACATGCCGCAACTGAGTCCGCATGCTGCAACTGAAAGATCCCGCATGCCAGGACGCAGATCCCACGTGCCGCAATGAAGACCCAGCACAGCCTAAATAAATAAATATTAAAAAAAAATAACTTAAAAAAAAAAAAGAAAGTGACCCAGTATGTTAGGAGAGAGATTTTTCTTGGGACTAGAGGTGGAACAAATTGACACATATATAGAAGGAAGTGATAATGTTGATCCTAGAATGTGAAGATTTCTAGTGATCTGTGCTTGGGTAGGCTGAGGACAAAAGAAAAATTCTATTACCTTACTGTGAGAAACAGATGCTGTAGGTCCTGTCAAAACCCAGGAGGCTGGTGGTAATCTGATCAACTTAGCCTGAGTTTCAAGTCTTTCCTCTGGTTGACCTATGGGGCAAAGTAGGGGGCCGAGGACAAAGCCAAATGGATAGCTGGCAAAGGGCACAAACCCACCTTCAGAGTGGCCAGAGCTGTTTATATAACATGAGCTCAGAGGCACCCATGACTAACCACACACAGACCAAACAATAAAAAAATCTGAGTCATTTCCTTGGTTTCTCTTTGTTTGCAGTTCTGGGGGAGAGTCCCAGGGTGTGGGAGAAGGTCCTTGTCACGGGTCAGGCCACTTGGGATGGGTGAAGTAAAAGGGTTTCTAGCTAGGGCGTATCTGCAGGACTGCTTAGAATACAGAAGTGGATCTCTCTTCTCTGATTCCCCTTGGTTCAAAGAGGGAAGAAATAGTAATTTATCTAGGAAAACTTCCTATACCCTGGATTTGGTAAAGAGAGGAATGGGGTTCAAGTTGAAGAGACAGCAGAGTTTTGTTCAAGAGGCTATGATTCAAAAGCACAGAGATAGAGCTGGGGGGCCTAGGAACACTGGACTGGTGGGGAGTTGGAGAAGGAGGTAGAGCAGCCTGGGTTCTAGAATGTGTGAATAACCTTGGGCTCCTGCTAGATCACCATTTATTTATATAAGCCTGCCAAGCAGCCACATAGTAAACTTAAAGAAGGTGAGGGAAGAATCAATAGAGATAGAAGCAGAAAGGAATGAATCAATTTGCCAAAAAAGAGTGGAACTGATAAATCTGAGACCTGGATGTTCGTGAAAATGAATAAAATAGCCAAATTTCTGGCAAGTTTGTTTAGTGAAAAAAATAAAGAACACAGAGGAGATTAAAAAATACGGAAATACTTTGTTCAATTATAGGTAATAAACATGAGACTTTCAATGAAATGAATCACTTAAAAGGAAACTTAAAGTACTGACATGGAATCAAGAAGAGAGCATTTAAAACATTTTAAAGCACTACTTTTCAGTTATGCAGTGAATAAGTTCTAGAGATCTGTTATACAATATAGGGCCTATAATCAGCAATATTATATTGTGCACTTAAACATCTATTAAGAGAGTAGATCTCATGTTAAGTGTTCTCACCACAAAAACGAACAAAAAAGAAAAACAAAGGGACACAAGGAAACTTGTGGAGGTGATGTCTGTTACCTTGATTGTGGTGGTGGTATCCTAGGCGTATACATGTACAAATTCATCAAATTGTATAGATTAAATGTGTGTAGTTTTTTGTATATAAATTATACCTCTATAAAGCTGTTTTCTTTTTCTTTTTTTCTGCTGTCTCAATTATCCTTTATTTGTAGTTTACCTTGAATTACTCTGGTAACCTATTCAGGTTTTTTTTTTTTCTTCAATTCACAGTGTCTCGGCACACCTATGTCACCAGCTCCTTTACAAAGAAAGTCCATAAAGCTGTTTTTAAAAAGGCACTACTACTAACCCCCAAAGAACCCTGATTAGTTTCATAAGAAAGTTCTTTTGTACATTTCAGGAACGGATAATTCCTAGAGCATACAGCAGAGAAGATGTCCCAAATTTTATCATGAAGCTGTATAACCCGGACACGGAAACCTGCCAAAGAAAGCACAAAATAGATGATTACAGACCTAACTCACTCAGCACTAGATATACCGAAATCCCAAGTAAAATATTAGCAAATCAGGATTCTGGACAAGATGGTGGAGTAGAAGGACTTATGCTTACCTCCTCTCACAAAAACACCAAAATCACAACTAACTGTTGAACATCCATCGAAAAAAAAGACTGGAACCTACCAAAAAAGATATTTTACATCCAAAGACAAAGAAGAAGCCACAAAGAGACAGTAGGAGGGGAGCTTTTGTTGTATAATCAAATCCCATACCTGCCGGTGGGTGACACACAAACTGGAAAATAATTATATCACAGAGGTTCCCCCACAGGAGTGAGAGTTCTGAGCCCCATGTTAGGCTCCCCATCCTGAGGGTCTGGCATCGGGAGGAGGAACCCCCAGAGCATTTGACTTTGAAGGCCAGTAGGGCTTGAGTGCAGGAGCTCCACAGGACTGGGGGAAACAAAGACTCCACTCTTGGAGGATGCACACAAGATTTCACATGCACTGGGACCCAACACAAAGCAGTGACTCCATAGGAGCCTGGGCTAGACCTACCTGAGGGTCTTGGAGGGTCCCATGGGGAGGCAGGGGTTGGCTATGGCTCACTGTGGGGGAAAGGACACTGGTGGTGGAGTGCTCAGAATACTGATCAGTGTGAGCTCTCCATTTTGGCAATGAGACCTGGCCCCACCATGCAGCCTACAGACTCCACTGTGGGACGCTTCTGGCCAAACAACCAGCAGGGTGGGAATACAGCCCCACCCATCAGCAGACAGGCTTCCTAAAGTTGTACTGAGCTTACAGCTGCCTCTAAACACAATACTTGACACGGCCCTGCCCAAGAGAGGGACAAAACCCAGCTCCATCCACCAGAGGGCAGGCAACAGTCCTTCCCACCAGAAAGCCTGCACAAGCAGCAGGACCAACCTCACCAACCAGGGGGCAGACATCAGAAGCAAGAAGAACTATGATCCTGCAGCCTGTGGAAAGGAGACCACAAACATAGAAATTTAGACAAAATGAGATTGCAGAGGAATATGTCCCAGACAAAGGAACAAGATAAAAACCCAGAAGAACAACTAAGTGAAGTGGAGATAGGCAATCTACCTGAAAAAAAGAATTCAGAGTAATAACAGTAAAGATGATCCAAGATCTCAGAAAAAGAATGGAGGCACAGACTGAGAATATACAAGAAATGTTTAACAAAGACCTAGAAGAACTAAAGAACAAACAAACAGAGATGAACAATACAATAACTGAAATGAAAAATACACTAGAAGGAATCAATAGCAGAGTAAATAAGGCAGAAGAACGGTAAGTGAGCAGGAAGACAGAATGGTGGAAATCATTACTGTGGGACAGAATAAAGAAAAAAGAATGAAAAGAAATGAGCACAATCTAGAGACCTCTGGGACAACATTAAATGCACCAACATTCACATTATAGAGGTCCCAGAAGGAGAAGAGAGAGAGAAAGGACCTGAGAAAATATTTGAAGAGATAATAGCTGAAAACATCCCTAACATGGGAAAGGAAACAGTCACCCAAGTCCAGGAAGTGCAGAGAGTCCCAGGCAGGATAAAAGCAAGGAATAACACACCAAGACACAGAGTAATCAAATTGGCAAAAATTAAAGACAAAGAAAAAATATTAAAATCAACAAGGAAAAAGCAACAAATAACATACAAGGGAATTCCCACAAGGTTATCAGCTGATTTTTCAGCAGAAACTCTGCAGGCCAGAAGGGAGTGGCATGATATATTTAAAATGATGAAAGGGAAAAACTTATAGCCAAGAATACTCTACCCAGAAAGGCTCTCATTCAAATTTGACAGAGAAATGAAAACCTATACAAATAAGCAAAAGCTAAGAGAATTCAGCACCACCAGCCCAGCTTTGCAACAAATGCTAAAGGAACTTCTGTAGGCTGAAAAGAAAAGGACACACTAGAAACAAGAAATGAGAAAGCTCACCAGTAAAGGCAAACATATAGTAAAGGAAGGAAATCATCTGCACACTAATATGATATCAAAACCAGCAATTGTGAGAAAAGGAGAGCACAAATGCAGGATATTGGAAATGCATTGGAAATTAAGAGACCAACAACTTAAAATAATCTTGTATATGTATAGACTGCTATATCAAAACCTTATGGGAACCACAAACCAAAAATCTACATTAGGTACGTACGAAAAAAACCAAAAAGTAGTCCAAACACAACACTAAAGATAGTCGTCAAATCCCAAGAGAAGAGAACAAAGAGGAAGGGAAGAAAAAAGTCCTTCAAAAAGAAATCCAAAACAATTAACAAAATGGCTCTAAGAACACATATATCGATGATCACCTTAAACATAAATGGATTAAATGCTCCAACCAAAAGACACAGACTGGTTAAATGGATACAAAAACAAGGCCCGTATATATTGTTGCCTACAAGAGACCCACTTCAGATTTAGGGACACATACAAACTGAAAGTGAGGGGATGGAAAAACATATTCCATGTAAATGGAAATCAAAAGAAAGCTGGAGTAGCAATACTCATATCAGACAAAATAGACTTTAAAATAAAGACTGTTACAAGAGACAAAGAAGGACACTACATAATGATCAAGACATCAATTCAAGAAGAATATATAACAATTGTAAATATATATGTACCCAACAAGGAGCACCCCAATATATAAGGCAAATACTAACAGCCATAAAAGAAGAAATTGACAGTAACACAATAGTAGTGGGGGACTTTAACACCCCACTTTCATCAATGGACAGATCATCCAGACAGAAGATCAATGAGGAAACACAGACCTTAAATGACACATTAGAACAGATGGACTTAATTGATTTTTACAGAGCATTCCATCCAAAAGCAGCAGAATACACGTTCTTCTCAAGTGCACATGGAACATTCTCCAGGATTGATCACATGCTGGGCCAAGAAGCAAGCCTCAGTAAATTTAAGAAAATTGAAATTATATCAAGCGTCTTTTCTGACCATAATGCTATGAAATTAGAAATCAACTATAAGAAAAAAACCAAAACAAAACAAAGAAACATAAACATGTGGAAGCTAAACAATATGTTACTAAACAATAAACAACCAATGGATCACTGAAGAAATCAAAGAGGAAATAAAAAAATACCTAGAGGCAAATGAAAATGAAAGCACGATGATCCAAAACCTATGGGATATGGCAAAAGCAGTTCTAAGACTGAAGTTTATAGCAATGCAATCTTACCTCAGGAAACAAGAAAAATCCCAATAAACAACCTAACCTTACACCTAAAGCAACTAGAGAAAGAAGAACAAACAAAACCCAAAGTTAGTAGAAGGAAAAAAGTCATAAAGATCATAGTAGAAATAAATGAAACAGAGGCAAGGAAAACAATAGAAAAGATCAATGAAACTAAAAGCTGGTTCTCTGAAAAGATAAACAAAACTGATAAACCTTTAGCCAGACTCATCAAGAAAAACAGGGAGAGGGCTCAAATCAATAAAATTAGAAATGAAAAAGGAGAAGTTACAATGGACACAACAGAAATACTAAGGAAGAAATGGACAAATTCTTAGAAAGGTACAATCTCCCAAGACGGAACCAGGAAGAAATAGAAAATATGAACAGACCAATCACAAGTACTGAAATTGAAACTGTGATTAAAAAACACCCAACAAACAAATGTCCAGGACCAGATGGTTTCACAGGCGAATTCTATCAAACTCTTTAGAGAAGAGTTAACACTTATTTTTCTGAAACTATTCCAAAAAATCACATAGGAAGGAACACTCCCAAACTCATTCTATGAGGTCACCATCACCCTGTTACCAAAACCAGACAAAGATACCAGAAAACAAAAATTATGGGCCAATATCACTGATCAACATAGACACAAAAATCCTCAACAGAATACTAGCAATCCAAATCCAACAATACATTAAAAGGATCATATACCATGATCAAGTGGGTTTTATCACAGGGATGCAAGGATTTTTCAATGTCCACAAATCAGTATGATACACCATGTCAACAAATTAAAGAATAAAAACCACATGATTGTCTCAAGAGATGCAGAAAAAGCTTTTGACAAAATTCAACACCCATTTATGATAAAAACTCTCCATGAAGTGTGCATAGAGGGAACACACTTCAGCATAATAAAGGCCATATACGACAAACCCACAGCTAACATCATTCTCATCAGTGAAAAGCTAAAAGCATTTCCTCTAAGACCAGGAACATGGGCTTCCCTGGTGGTGCAGTGGTTGAGAATCCGCCTGTCCATGCAGGGGACACGGGTTCGAGCCCTGGTCCCGGAAGATCCCACATGCCGCGGAGCAACTGGGCCTGTGAGCCACTGAGCCTGCGCGTCTGGAGCCTGTGCTCCGCAACAAGAGAGGCCGCGATAGTGAGAGGCCCGCGCACCGTGATGAAGTGGCCCCTGCTCGCTGCAACTAGAGAAAGTCCTCGCACAGAAACGAAGACCCAACACAGCCAAAAATAAATAAATAAATAAATAAATAAATAAATAAATAAATAAATAAATAAATTTATTAAAAAAAAAAAAAAGATCAGGAACAGACAAGGATGTCCACTGTCACCACTTTTATTCAACATAGGGGTTGAAGTCCTGGCACGGCAATCAGAGAAGAAAAAGAAATAAAAGGAATTCAAATTAGAAAAGAAGAAGTAAAACTCTCACTGCAGGGACTTCCCTGGTGGTGCAGTGGTTAAGAATCCGCCTGCCAATGCAGGGGACACGGGTTCGAGCCCTGGTCTGGGAAGATCCCACATGCCACGGAGCAACTAAGCCTGTGCGCCACAGCTACTGAGCCTGCGCTCTAGAGCCTGCGAGCCACAACCACTGAAGCCCAAGTGCCTAGAGGCCGTGCTCTGCAGCAAGAGAAGCCACCGCAATGAGAAGCCCGCGCACCACAACTAGAGAAAGCCCGCGCGCAGCAACAAAAACCCAACCTAACCAAAAATAAATAAATAAAAACCAGGTCTCTTCTGTCCTGGTTCAGCATTAAAAAAAAAACAAAAACAAAAAACTCTCACTGCAGATGACATGATACGATACATACAAAATCCTAAGAATGCTACCAGAAAACTACTAAAGCTCACCAATGAATTTGATAAAGTTGCAGGATGCAAAATTAATACAAAGAAATCTCTTGCATTCCTATAAACGAATAATGAAAGATCAGAAAGAGAAATTAAAGAAACAATCCCATTTACCATTGCATCAAAAAGAATAAAATACCTAGGATAAACCTACCTAAGGTGACAAAAGACCTGTACTCTGAAAACTATAAGATGCTGATGAAAGAAATCGAAGATGACACAAACAGGTGGAGAGATATACCATGTTCTTGGATTAGAAGAGTCAGTATTGTCAAAATGACTATACTAACCAAGGCAATCTACAGATTCAATGCAATCCCTATCAAATAACCAATGGCATTTTTCACAGAATTAGGACAAAAAAAATCTTAAAATTAGTATGGAGACACTAAAGATCCCGAATAGCCAAAGCAATCTTGAGAAAGAAAAATGGAGCTGGAGGAATAAGGTTCCTTGACTTCAGACTACACTACAAAGTTACAGTCATCAAAATAATATGGTACTGGCACAAAAACAGAAGTACAGATCAATGGAACAGGACAGAAAGCCCAGAAATAAACCCATGCACCTATGGTCAATTAGTCTACGACAAAGAAGGAAATACTCTACAATGGAGGAAAGACTGTCTCTTCAATAAATGGTGCTGGGAAAACTAGATAGCTACATATAAAAAGATGAAATTAGAACATTCTTTAACACCATACACAAAAATAAACTCAAAATGGATTAAAGACCTAAATGTAAGACCGGATACTATAAAACTCCTAGAGAAAACATAGGCAGAACACTCTTTGACATAAATCGCAGCCATATCGTTTTCAATCTGTCTCCTGGAGTAATGGAAATAAAAACAGAAATAAACAAGTGGGACCTAATTAAACTCAAAAGCTTTTGCACAGCAAAGGAAACTATAAACAAAATGAAAAGACAACCCACAGAATGGGACAAAATATTTGCAAATGACATGATTAACAAGGGATTAATATCCGAAAGTTACAAACAGCTCATGCAGCTCAATATAAAAAAAACAAACGACCCAATCAAAAATTGGGCAGAAAACCTAAATAGACATTTCTCCAAAGAAAAGATACAGATGGCCAAGAGGCACATGAAAAGATGCTCAACATTGTTAATTATTAGAGAAATGCAAACCAAAACTACAATGATATATCACCTCACACCAGTCAGAATGGCCATCATCACAAAGTCTACAAACAATAAATGCTAGAGAGGGTGTGGAGAAAAGGGAACCCTCCTCTACACTGTTGGTGGGAATGTAAGTTGGTACAACCACTATAGATAACAGTATGGAGGTTTCTTAAAAAACTAAAAATAGAGCTACCATATGATCCAGCCATCTCACTCCTGGGCATATACCCAGAGAAAAACATGATTTGGAAGGATATGTGCACCCTGATGTTCACTGCAGTGCTGTTTACAATAGCCAAGACATGTAAGCAATGTAAATGTCCATTGACAGATGAATGGTTAAAGAAGATGTGGTACATTTATATAATGGAATATTACTCAGCCATTAAAAAGAATGAAATAATGCCATTTGCAGCAACATGAATGGACCTGGAGATTATCATACTAAGTGAAGCAAGTGAGACAGAGAAAGACAAATATCATATAATATCACTTAAATGAGGAATCTATAAAAATGATACAAATGAACTTATTTACAAAATAGAAACAGTCTCTCTAAACAGACTTAGAAAACAAATTTATGGTTACCAAAGGGTAAAGGTTTGGGGGAGGGATAAATTGGGAGTCTGGGATTGACATATACGCACTACTATGTATAAAACAGATAATCAACAAGGACCTACTGTATAGCACAGGGAACTCTACACAATTTTCTGTAATAACCTAAATGGGAAAATAATTTGAAAAATAATAGATACATGTATATGTATAACTGAATCACTTTGCTGTACACCTGAAACTAACACAACACTGTTAATCAAGTATACTCCAATATAAGATAAAAATTAAGAAAAAATTGATGGACCTAGAGATCATCATGCTAAGCGAATAAGTCAGACAGAGAAAGACAAATATCATATGATATCACTTATATGTGGAATCTAAAAAAAAGATACAGATGAACTTATTTGCAAAACAGAAATAGACTCACAGACTTCGAAATGTGGAATCCAAAAGAAAATGATACAAATGAACTTATTTGCAAAACAGAAACAGACTCACAGACTTTGAAAGCAGACCTGTGGTTGCTGGCAGGAGGAAATGTGGGGGGGAGGAATAAATTAGGAGTTTGGGATTAACATGTACACGCTACTATATGTAAAATAGATAATCAACAGGGACCTACTGTATAGCAAGCACAGGGAACTCTACTCCATTTCTGTAATAACTTATATGGGAAAAGAATCTGAAAAAGAATGGATATATGTATATGTGTAACTGAATCACTTAGCTGTACAGCTGAAACTAACACAACATTGTAAATCAACTATACTCCAATATAAAATAAAAATTAAATTAAAAAAATACAAAAAACAAATACCCACATAAAAATATTAGCAAATCAAACCTAGCATGGTATTATTGGGTTGGCCCAAAAGGTTGTTCAGGTTTTTCCATAATATGTTAAAACCGACCGAACTTTTTGGCCAGCCCAATAAAAATTAAAAAAACACACAAAAAACAAATACGCACATAAAAATATTAGCAAATCAAACCTAGCATGGTATTATTGGGTAAGATGTATTACTTTCCATAAGATGTTACAGAAAAACCTCACGACCTTTTTGGCCAACCCAATAAAAGAACATACTGTGACCAAGTATAATACGTTTCAATGACTAACTATTAGGAAATCTATAATTAATCATATGCAAGTCAAAGGCAGTCAAAAAAGAAAACCCATTTGATTCTCTTGCTAGACACTAAAAGGCCTTTGAAAAAAATTCAAAATCCATTTATTGAGGGAAAAAACCTCAATAAAATAGGAACAGAATAATATTTTCTTTCTACAATGAAGAATATCTCTATAAAAAGTGGGACCAGCACCATTCTTTTCAGAATGGTGAAACATCAAGTGGGGATAAAACAAAAAGGAAAGAGGAAAGGAGGCAATATCAGACTCTCAACATTTTGCTGGATGTTACTGTCAATAGAAGGCAAGAAATGAGAGGGATAAATATTAAAGAGGTGGAGAAAAATGATACTTTACCTGGATATGCTCCAGATAACGAACCAAAAGTGTAAGGTTTAATAAGCGAGTACCATAAGGGGCCAGTACGCAGACAGACAAAATTAATAGCTCACTTATGTACCAGTAGCGACCAGATAGAAAACACAGTGGACCGAAATGAATGAAACTATAACATCTCACTGAAGACGTATAAAAAGACTTGAAAAATTAGAGAGAGATGATCTTGGATAGGAAGACTTACTGTTGTTAAGAAACAAGATACTCCAAATTATGCCAAACATTTAATCTCATTCCAGTTAAAATCAATTAGTGGGGTCTTGACAAAATAATTCTCAAATTTAGCTAGAAGAAAGAATGTGAAAGAACAGCAGAAGAAATTTTGAAAAACAAGAGTGATGACTGTCATTTTTCCATACCAGATATTACAAAGTATTTCAAGTATTACAATAGCAAATAGGGGGAGGGGGAGAAGCAGGGGGAGAGGGAAAGGCAGTGTGGGGAGGAGAGGGGAGGGCTGAGGCACTTCCCATCTTTGAGTCCAGCAGCACATTAATGGTCTTTATTGAGTTTACAAAATTCTGTCAACTCAATACTGTGCAGTCAACATTTATTACATCCCAACCAAGTGTCAGGCATTACACACAGAGCAGTGAATAAGATCGACCCAGTCCCTGGCCTCATGAAGCTTTCTGTCAGGGGGAAGATGAATAACATAACTGCAAGTGTGGTGAGGATTACCAGAAGGGAGCTTTGGGGACATAGGGATAGGGGTCTGGGAAGACTTATCAGAACAGAGCACTTGGATCCACTCCCTCCACCTCACAAAGGAAATACCGACCTTCCTTATGCCTGTGGGGCCTGCCCCTTTATTGATAGTATGTTTGTCCAGTGAACTGGTGGTTTGGGCACCGGTCTCCTCAGTGAGGTGTCCAGTGGCCAGCACCAGCCTTGAAGACTGGCCTTTGCCTCTGCCCTGCCCTTTGATGGGAATCTGTGGACCCAGGAACCTGTCACACTTGAGTGTGTATCTGCATCCCCTGGCTGGAGCGGGGGCTCTTGTTAAAACAATGCTGGGCCCACCCCACAGTGTCTGATTCCGGAGGTCTTGGTTGGGGCTGGGGGATTTGCTTCTACCTGTCAGGTTCCAGGTGAGACCCTGGGTCAGCCCTGACTTGGAAGCTCTTGCAGACCGATTGAACTGAAATAGGTGGCGCTGTTCTACAACAAGACGAAAGCTGACTGAAAGTCAAGGGAGTGGAACCATCCATTCCCTTAAAAACAAAGGACTATCTGCTGGGCAAAGACACCTGGGCCTCCAGTGGCAGGGGTTAGAAGACAGCGCACGTATGCTGAGAGAGAGGAAACCCTGGCTGGCCTGGAGGTCTCCAGGAGCCGAAGTCATCCTGGGGGCTACGACCACTCCTCCTCGGACCTCCATCCCTCCATCAGCAGGACTAAAGATGGGCCTCAGAACCCCACGTCTGCCACCTCCCAGTGGCCCCTGTCCCCAGTCTCCTCGTCTCCAACTGAGGGCCATCAGGACCCTTTCCCTCATGCCCTTGATTTGGGATTCTGTCAGTCTTCACAAGAGCCTAGGCCGCTGGGGCATCCACCATCCCCAAAACCTTCTGTTGTGCCTTCTAGAACTCACGTTCTGCCGTCAGCAAAATGTCCTCTATCCTTAAACTCCTCTGTGAGCATTCCTCACCTTCCTGCTCAGATGGAAACCTGGTGACACTCCTTCTCTTGCAGCCTTTTAAGTGCCTGTGGCTCTCTCTCCCCACACTCCTCCCCCCGCCCCGTCCCCTACCCCATGGGCTGGGAGGTGGGGCAGGTGTTGTCACCGCCAGACCATCCTCCTTCCATTCTCCAGAAAAGGACCCAGTTTTGAGTTTCCTGTCCCGTGAGCCTCATTCCTAGATTCCATCCCCTCACGTCCTGTCCAGGACGTCGCTCTAGCACTTCTCTGTCCCTCCTGCATCAGTCTCCCCCTTTCTACTGGATCTTTCCTATTAGTCCATTAAACGCTTTTAATTTCCATCTTGGAAGAAAACCCCCAAACCTCTTTACCCCAGCTTCTCTCCCCAACTCTGCCCCATTTTTCTTCTTGGAAACACCCTGGAGAGTTGTCCATACTTGGTGGCTCTCACATCTCCTCCCCAACCCCCCAGAGCCAGCTCCAGGCAGACCTTTCCCCACCACGTGTGGAAATGGCTCTGCTCTGGACCACAGTGCCCCACCCCCCCTACACTGACCCTGACCCAATGGCCAGTTTTCTTTCCTCACCTTCCCTGACCTGCCGATGGCATTCACCACAGCTGATCACTCCTCTTCCTTGGCCCCAGACACCACTTGGCCCCAGACACCATACGCCTAGTTTTCCTGTCTCTGTGGCTTCTTCTCTGCCTTCCTTGCTGCTTTTTCTCATTCCCCAGGCTCTCAGTGCTGTCGTGCTCGGCTGCTGGACATTCTCTATCTGCACTCCTTCAGCATCTACCCTGGTCTATTGACTTTAAATACCAGCCACCCTGTGAGGCATCAGAAATTTATACCTCCAGTCAAACCTCTTCCTTCAGCTCCAGACTTAGATACCCCATGGGCTGCATGACATCACACGTTTGTCATGTCCCCACGAGCTCCTGATCTTTCTTCTCCAAGCTGCTCCTCCACGATCTTCTCCTCTCAGTGAATGGCCTCTACTTTTCCAGGTGCTCAGACCCAGATCCTTTGGAGGCATATTTGACTTTCCCACCAAGTGGACACAAATGTCATCTTTTCAGTACGGCCTTTACTTGCCATCATACCTAAAGCTTCCACCTTTTATCTGAGTCTCCTTATCCCCTCCTGTTTTAAAATGTTCCTCCTTAGTATTTTCCACCCTTCGAATTGCTCCATGAGGATGGGGATTTTGGTCTGTCCACTGCTATGTTTTCAGTGCTCAGCCTGGTGAGTGGCATGGAGAGAACCTCAGTAAATGCTTATTGAATGAATGAATGATGATGACAGTGAAGGATGAGGTGGTGTTGGCAGCAAGGCAGCGCAGAGCGGGGAGAGCGGGGTGGGAGGGAGGATTCTTAGCCAAGGGACCAATCAGTGCAGGGCAGTGGAGTCAAGAAGGCAGGGCGGGCACGGCAGAGGGAGAGAAGTTCACGGGGCAGGGGCACGCGGGAGGGGTGCGGCAGGGCCTGGGTCCCGGTGTGCGTGCGTGTGTGCGTCTGTGAGCGTGCACGGTGGACTCCCGGGCCTGGAAGCTGCTGCTGCCCCTCTGTGAACCAGTGGCTTGGGCCTCCCCTCCTGTGGTTCCTGGCCAGTCACGAGGTGTCTGCCCTCTGGCCTCTGGGCGTGGAGGAGGCCAAAGAAGCACAGCCCAGCCAGCAGCAATGGGAGGGGGCCCTGCAGACAGGCCCAGACCCCTGGCTAGGTCGGGGCCAGTAGTCTCCTGGATCTTCCCAGCTCCATGCCTGGCACGAGCGGGCCTGTGACATGGAAGGCAAACCCCGGAGTACCAAGGAGCTCCACCGAGAAGCCCATTTTGCCCTGACCTGACCTTTGCTAAGTTGAAAACTGGCAATGGGAGGTTAGAGGGAAAAAATAACCATCCCATCATTTGGGTAGAAGCTCAGCCACTGCCTCCAGGACCCAACTGTCCTCCTCGCGTGTGATGAGGCATTGCTAAGACTGCAGCTGGTGTGGAACAGGCCCCGGGCTCTGAGAGAACACTGCAGCCAGAGCCCTGATCCAGCCTCCTGCCAGGACAGGGAGGACCTAAGGAGAACCCTGGGCAGGGAGGCATCAAAGACCTTGGTACCCTTGGCCCCTGCTTGGTCAGGGTCCTGTCAGAAAAAGTCCTGCATTTTCTTTGTGAGAAACTACCCTTCCCAGGGTAGGGATCAGGTGGAGACACAGCTTTCGGCCAGCAGCGAGGCAAAGGCCCAACTGTTTTCCTTTGGCTCTGATCTCCCCTCTTCCTTTGTGTTAATTCACACACTAAAAAGCATTCGAATTAATGTATCTGGGATAAACATATTCGTTTTCTTTTAAATCTGCAAAACCTTCCCATGAACATATTTGAATACATAACACAAAGGCACATTTTCTTTGGGAAACATCAATCATTTCCAAGGTGAAAGGCAGCATAAATATGTCTTAAGTAAGAGGCACATTCACAAAAGTACCAAGCTGGAGTAATAAACAGATTTGGGAGATTACTATTGTGTTTTGGGAATGAATCGTTACTTGTCTGAACTGTGGGGAGGTTGAGGGTGTTTTTAATTTAATGGATTAATCATTTATTTCTGAAGTTTTTGTTCCTCCTATGGAAGCAATGTGGGAAGTTTGCATGAAGTTATAAATCATGTCAGTGTTTGGGCCTCATCTCCGGGAGGTCTGGTCTATGGGGAAGTTATACTAATAATTTGAGAAAGGAAATAGTTGCCTGGAAGGGTTTCCTTTAGCAAACCAGGTCAAGGCAGAGTCCTGGATGGAGAAGAAGCTCCAGAAGATGGTGACCCAGCCTGTATATGGAGGCCTGCCCCTGCCACCAGGGAGTGAGGCAGCTCCAGGGAGAAGTCTATATTTTATTCCTGGCTTGGCAACTTCCTCTGGGTCTTGATTTTCCCATCTGTATAATGAGTTGGAAGGTCTCTGAGGGGCTACCAGCTCAGACCATCTGTGTCCACCAACTACAGTTAAATATGGCTTGAGACAAAACAAAATCTCCCCCATATCTGTCCCATCTTGGACTTTGAATTATATCTGGCCAGGCATTTCCCAAGCATTTGACACATATCCTATCTCATCAGGCCTATAAGGGAGGAGGCACTATTGTTATTCCCATTTCACAGGTGAGTTTACTCGTCAAAGATGTATGTCAAGGAAGTACCAGCACTTGGATAGGTACTAGGCTTGAATGCAGGTCTCTCTGGCTCAGAGTTCATGTCTTGGCCCTATGACAGAGGTGTCTCCAGCTCGGGTCTGCGCTGTGCCTTGGGTGGAACAGCGCCACCCAGCTCCTGTTCGCACGAGCGGTATCCCTGTCTCTTGGGCCCACTGGCCACATATTGCCTCCCCAGCACACCTGCCATTCACATGGAGTCTTCTGAGCCCTCAGAGAGGCAGGGAGCTGGCAGGGCCTCCTCTCCCCGCTTCATCTTCCTCCCCTTCTTGTCCTCCCTCTGACTGAGGAGAAGCAAGGAGAAGCAACCGACAGAACATTGTTCCCTGTCTGTGTGTCCTGGGCACCGCCTCGGCTCAGTAAGCCACAGGCCATCTGCCAGGCCAAGAGGGGACCAAATCCCACCACCCACAGCACAGCTGGGCGACCCCACCAATTCTACTCAAACTGCTCTGGGACATCTTTCATGCTTTTGACTCACGCTTGGGATGACTGACGAAAAGGAACGAATCCCACAGATGAATCTGTTATAGCTTTCTCACATCTTCTCCACGAGATGCCTCAGCAAAGCAGGGCTCCTTCTGGTCTGAGCACAGACGGTGCCTTCTCACCTTCCCAGTCCTCCTGCCCGGAAGCCCCCCGTGCCCACCACCTCGGTGAGCCTTCCGCAGCGGCCCAGCCCTCCTGGGCCTCCCCCTGGTAACCTGAGCAGCATCGGGCATCGGCACAGTGATCTGCCAAGCCCACCTGGAGCTGGACGACCAAGCCGTGAAGGTCATCAACTTCAGTCCTGCTGCGGGCAGGGGCTGCCCTTATATCTACGCTGTGGGTCCTTCGTTGGATGCTCGCTAAGCCAGCTGTTTCTGACCAGGCGTGAGCTCAGCACCAGGGGCAGGGATAAACGAGGCAGGGTTCCTATCCCCGGTCCCTCACAGTGTGCACCCCCGACAGCACATCAACACCGACCTGCTGAACGCCCACGTCTGGATTCGCCAATAGCAACAGTGCAATGTCCCAAAGGGGAGGATGGGGCGGAGAAGGCGTCAAGAGTCTAGGCTTTGGTGTCAAGATCCATTTTGCAGTTATATACTAATTGTAGGGCTGGGGTTCCTGGGCAAATCACTTAATCTCTCTGAGCCCTAGTTTCCTCATCTGTGAAACAGAGATGGTGTCCAGTAATTATTCGGTAAATGTTCCTACTGTCATTGTGTCTTTCGTACCATTTTACTTTCAACGACATCTTCCCACCTTCCCACACAGATAGGGAGGTTTTCCCTCTCAGTCAACACAGCACACTTCATTTCTGGAATGCTCTGAAAACCTCGTGTCTTGTACCCTGGTCAGCAGGCAATGGACTCGTGTCCTTGGGAGGCAACAGCAGATCTACCTTAGTACGGTGCTCCCATGAGGGAGCTGCTTAATGGACCCAAATGCCACCCCCAAGTGCCTGGGGGTCAGCCCAGCCCAGGGACCTTGTGGGCTCCTGGAGTGAGGCCCACCCTAATAGCCCAGCCCAGCCGTCATGGAACTGAGTGAAGTGAGCCATGGCATGAGGTGGAAAGCCCACCGCAAAATGCAGAGGTCCCAGCATGCTGCCGCTGACTCTAGTACTTCGGCTGGAAGAGAAGCCTTAAATCTCTCAGCAGTTAGGAAATGGATCTCAGGTGGCCTGTCTCTGGATCTCAGTGGGGAGGTTTTGCTATTTAGACTCCCCTAGGCCCCGAGCAGCCTATTTAGCAATCGCTGGGCTGGGGGGTGGGTGGGAGTGGAGTGGCTGGGGAGGCTCGAACAGAACTCTCCAGTGCCAGCTGCAGAGTCCACTCCCCACTTGGGTAGCAACAGGAAGCAGCCTGGTCTCTACTTTCAGCCCAGCAACACATGGTGTCCGTGGGCCTGGGCCTTGCTGCCAGATTCAGCACCAGGAGGGAGGAAATGGCTCATTCCCATCATGAGCTATGTCTCAGAATTCTGGGGGAACAGGAAGCAGAAGGGCCCTCCCAGCACCGTGGACCTGCCATTCATGTATTAAAGGTGTTTAAGACCACAGAGTCTCCGGCAGGCGCCTGTACACCCCGATTCAAGCCAACAAACACAGCCACAAAGCCCCAAAGGATTAAATATGTCCCAGCTCAAGGGAAATACTAACAAAATATGGCTTCGGCACATATGAACATAAAAATCCCTAAAACATCCTATAGGACAAATGTAGAGGCAAGCTGAGCTCACTCTGTTGTCCTTAAATGGCTTGTCACCCAGGATCCCAGAGGTAAGTGACATTGAACCTCATGATGTAATTATTCTCAACACCGCGTACACTTTATCTCAGAGCAGAAGCCCTGGACACAGCTGGCACAAAGGATCTGGGGCTGACTTGGAGCTTTCACATTATTCTCTGGTGCACAGACGCCCTGCTCAGGCCTGCTTGGTGAAAGCAGTGACGTCCAGCTGGGCGTGGCTGGACACGTCTAATTTCCCTGGAGTGCTGATCTGCCACGGCACTGTGATGGCTTGTTTGTTGTGATGGCTGGAGTGGCCAGCAGTGTGACAGAGGGCAGAGCACAAGCCCTGGGTCTAGAATGACACCTACCAGTGGTGTGACCCCAGGAAAGTGACCTTACCTAGAGACTCATCCATAAAGTGGGTTAAAATATACTGACTGGGAGAGTCCATGTGAATGTGTTAGCCTAGGAACTGGCCAGAGAAAGTCTCAGAAAACACTGGCTATTGTAATTGCTGATGTGGTCATCAGCAGGGGTTAATTCTTCTCAGTTTCTGGGAATCCTGGCAACACAGGGGCCTGTGAGAAGCAAAGAAAACCTGCCAAGCCTGCTGAGGTTCTGCTTGGCTGGGCCCAAGCTGAGGCTCGTTAAGCCTCTGGGGGGAGGGAGGCGGGAACCAGCCCCTTTTTCAGAAAGTAAGGCCTCCCAACTGGATAAGTGATTTGGGTCCACAGTACCTGGAGGAGGAGTGGCGTGTTCTAGACAGTGTCTGCTTCTCACTGGATCAAGACCACAACAGCTTGCCATCTCCATGTCACTGTAACCGAGCAGGACCCTATGGGGCCTTCCCGGGACAGACTCCCTCCCCAGCCCCCATGTCCTCCACCTGCCTCTTGTCTATAGAAAACCTTTAGACTCCCAGGCCTGCCCTGAGTGCCAAACAATAAATTTAATCAGACAAGTGAGAAAATGCAGAAAAGAAAACAGTCAAGCAAGACAAAATAATAACAGTTTAGCCATTAAACAAAGTCAAGGACCTTTAGTTCCTCCTCAAGGGCTATAGATAATATTCGGAGCCATGCCCTTTGAGCTGTTTTGCAGATACTGAAACCCCCACCAGGTGGAAGAAGTTAACTCTATGCTGTCCACAAGTACGTAGAACCCAGACCGGTTGGAACCAGAAGGTTGATGGTATTGACTCCCGATTACCTCACCACCAACCAATCAAAAGAATGTCCACGAGCTGATCACGCACCCCACAGCACCCCACCCCAACCCCCGTCTTTAAAACCTCTCCCTGAAAGCCTTCGGGAGTTGGGTCCTTTTGAGCACTAGCTGCCTGGACTCTTTGCTTGGCACCCTCCAACAAACACTGTGCTTTCCTTCACCACAACCCAGTGTCAGTAGACTGGCTTTACCTTGAGCAGGCGGGTGGACCCAAGTTCGGTTTGGTAACATCACTTACAGGGCACACTGCACATTCTACAGGGGCGTACTGGAGATGCTGGGTGTGACCTGCCTAAGTGACTCACCCCCTCCCACCTTAACTCACTTCATCAGAGGAGGCTTTGGACACGGGGTTCAGAGGAAGCCAGACCAGGAAATGAGTCGGCAGACTCTGCCCCTGCCTGCTCGCCCCCCTCCCCAGCCCCTCTTTACTTACAGGAAAGATGGGACATTTTGGGGTCAGGTATTTCTTTAAGAAGACAGAATGCAGGAGGGGAGGAGGGTTGTTCTGAGCAGCGTTTGGGAACACTTTGGGGGGACAACATGCATGGAGCCATTTACTAACCATTCACCTGCAGGACGTGGGTCTGGAACAGCTGCTCGTAGCCAGAGGCATGGCAGGTGTAATTGCCCATGTGGATGGTGGTCACCTTGGTGATGTAGAGGGAGTCGTCCTCTCCAAAGTCCTGCTGGGGCAAGGAAGACAACAAGATTGGCTTCTCTGTTGAGTAGCCTGGGAAGGATAGCCAGGTCTCCGGTTTTGCAGGAAAATAGAAACCCTGTAGCTGCGAGAGACTTCCTTTCTGCCTGGCCCCCTTACTCAGCCAGAGCTCCCTGCAGGGCTGGGCAGCAGGACCTCCATGTCTCTTCCGTGTTGCTTGCCCAGACCCTGTACATCCTCTTAAGATCTTGTTCACCTTCTCTGTGAGGTCTGGCTTGAACACCTTCCCCAGCACCCTCCCTCTCCATTTCTACAACTGGGCTCACCTGCCCCTCCTGTGCTGCTGCTTGGCTGGTTTCCTGGGCTCTTGTCCACCTGTTGAGAAGCTCTGGAGGGCGGCCTCCTTTAGGGTCAGCCCTCTTTTTCTTAAAGGGCCAGATAGCAAACGTTTTTGGCTTTCTGGGCCATAGGGTTTCTGTCAACTACTCAGCCCTGCCTTGTAGCATGAAAATAGCCATACCAATGCCTAAATTAATGAGTATCACTATGTTCCAATGAAATTTTATTAAAAAAAAATGTGGTGGGCTGCCTTTGGCCCATGGGCTATAGTTTGCCTACCACTGGTTTAGATCTCACCCCCATCTCCAAATAATTTCAGGCAGCTTACAGAGATCTGGGTAACCTAAGAGAAGGGAAATTGAACTCTGAGGAAAATGAGGGCAAACAAAAAACAAGGGCAGGGATGTACTCGAGAGCAGAAGGGGTGATGCCAGGGGTTCCATGAGAAATGGCTCAGTAAGCCTTGTCCCTGTGACCTCTGCAGCCTCACAGAGTGGGATCCTATTTGGCCAGCACATGGGGAGGGATGGGCAGGAGGGGGCTTTGAGCTGGTCAGAGTCCCCTGGTGAGCGCTGGGCACGCAGCACTCCCCCAGGGCCTTTCCAGCCAGCTGCCTTGTCTCCTGCAGAACAATGCACAATGCTGGCCCTATCCAGGCACCAACTGCAGACATGCTGGGGAATGGAATTACCGGTGTTTCAGGGAGACCTTTCATCAGGTTTGGCTTTAGCTAGCAAACATCTCCGAGGTGTGGTGCTCAGAGCTGATGGGACAGAGGAGGTCCTGGCTCCCTGGTGAGAAACAGGGCTGGGCAGTACTAGCTGTGAGGAGTGATGGGGGAAGCCCAGTGCTGGCACTCAAGATACTCAGGGTTTAGCTTGAACTCTGGCACTGATCAATGTTCCCTCATCCCTCTGGGCACTGGCTTCCCCACCTGTAAATTGTGGACAATTTATATGCCCTATCTGCCTCCTGGGGTGATGGGGAGATCTGGCAAGAGAATGCCCACGAGTACATTTTCCAATGTGGGAAGTGTGACATACATGGGGGCTGCTACTTTTCTTATTATTAACAAAAGATGCAAAACTCCTCTTGACCCCCTGGAGACGACACCAAACCATCCCTCCCGTCATTCTCCCTGTCCTTCCTGAGCTTCCTTTTTCCACAGAAGCAATCTCGTGGCAGGAGGGACGGAAGGCCACCAGTCAGTGTGGCACAAGGATTGTCCAAGGGCCCGGCCACAACCATCATGAGTCCTTTAAAGATGCTTTCTGGCTAATTAACCCAATGAAGGGTGCAGGCCCAAGAGAGGTTTGGGTTAAGGCACAGGTTGGAAGGTGGAGAGTGGATGCATGCAGCCTGCTTTCAGTATCAAGGAAAAAAATACTCAGAAGTGCTCCCAGTGGAGTGAAATATTGGAGAAGGCTGCTGTAAGAAACCCTTAGAGTTTTCTCTGAAACATTGCTCTGCTGTAAAAAGCCCCATTCCTATCATGCAGTGGAAGCTTCCCTAATAAAAATAAAACACCAGATAGCTTATTTGTCCTGTGGCATAACAGAGTCATAAAGGGTTCATACCTGAGTTGCTTATGAAAAGTTAATGGTTAGTCAGTTCTGGGGTTGACATATTTCTAATCTAAGTCGTTTTCTGTGTCAAAACCTAAGTCTGCAGGAAAATACATTTTGCTTGGAGTCTCAGTGGTGGAATGGCATCTCGAAAGAGGGCTGGGGAGCTGGGTGCGGCCCCACCTTGGGGAACCTCAATACCTCACTTGGTTGGTTCCTGGATAGACTCCATCCCAAAGGGCAACACCAGAGCTGTTTGTAAGGGGTTTGGTGCTGGGGATCCCCCGGCATTTCCCTCTGTGCTGCCTTCTTGAGCCTTCATACCCACAGCCCTGCCTCACAGGAGGGCCCTTGTAGTCAGTCTCAGGTTCTGGCACCCCCTGCTCTCCTTGCCACCTCAGTGGGGTTGGGTGGTCATGGGACCACAGGCTGAGAAGAGCTCCCAGGCTGAGGTTCCCACAGATCAACTGCAGAGTGGTGCCCAGTAATAACACCAGCTCACAGCCTCCACGAGCTAACTGTGTGCTGGGAATCTTGACATACGTCGCTTTGTTTAAGCCTCAGAAAAAACCCTGAAAACCATAAAGCAAAACAAATGCCCAGTCCCCATGGGGTGAGAAAGTAGAGCTCTCCTGCGCAATATATTCAGAGTCTGACCTTCTCGCACCACCTCCACTGCTACTGCCGTGGGCCAGACGCACGGCCCTCCGCCGCTGCCCCTCTGCGCCGCAGCCAGACCACGCCCCCCTCACTCAGAGTCCCAGCCCTAGAGGGTCTGCAGGGATGACCCGCCGTCCCCTCTCCGCCCCGTCTCCTTCCACGCTCCCTTGCTCCTTCCTCTCCAGCACTGCGGCCCCTTGCTGTTGCTCCAACATGCCCGGAATCCTGCCCCCTCAGGAACTTTCTCCTTGTTGTCCCACTGCCCCAGGACTATCAGTCTGGCTTGCTCTACCTCCTTCAAGTCCGCTCATATGTTATCTGCCGGCCCTATCTGTAACCCCCACGGAGCACCTAGCACGCACTTACTCCCGTTTAGCATACTGTTTGCCGCGTGTCTCCCCAGCTAGAATGTGAGCTCCGCCCTCGTGCCTCCTGCGCTCTGCTGTGTCCCCAGTGCCTAGCGGGGCCCGACACAGAGTGAGCCCTCAGTGCATATTCGCTGAGCAGACTGCACACGGCGCTGAGCTAGGCTCTCTGCAGGGGCTGTGCCCCGGTTCCGGTTCTTTGGGTTTCACAATGGAGGCGCCCACCTCCTGCCTTCCTGTGCCCCCAAATGTTACCAATCACACGGGGTCCAAAGCAAGTGGCTGGTGGGGAGGCAGAGAGCTGGTCTCAAGTCTTGTCCCTGCTTTCCCACCCTGCCCCCTTCTCCATGCTGCATCCTCAGGCCTGGGCACACTGGGAGGGCTCAGCTCAGTGCAGCAGGCAGAGCCCATGCGTGTAGTCCCACACCGGGCTGATGGCTTCTGGGAGCCCCTAACAGAGTTGCTTAACCTCTCCGTCTGTTTTTCCTCACTGCTCCTGGGAGCAGAGGCATGTCCCTTGGGTGATCGCTCAGGTGTGGAGGCGTGTGGGTTGCCGGATGCGTTATGGCTCTACTTCGAGCACCTAACTCATTACCAGCCTGTGAGTTAGGCCCTGGGGAGAACCTGACTCTGTACTAAATAAAATAATGGCTCTGGGCTGAAACAATAGGCATCATATAATTACAGGAAAAAAGTGCATATTATTTTCTGGAGCATGAATACTGGCTACAGAAATCAAATTTACCTCATTAGATGTAAGGAAATTACTTTAAAAACTGATTTATAAGAAGTTACATAAAACTAAACCTGCAATCCTTCTCCTCCTGAAGGTTTTCTGAGGTGTGTCTGAATGTTGCTATCAGTGCTTGATTGCATCTCTGTAACTGTCTTTTTATGGATGGCTTTTTTTTTCTTTGCTCTGATGCATAGAAATGTATTAACAAAACCAAGGTTCCTTCCAGAAATAAACAGATGCCAGATTAGACCATTCTTTGTATTGATGCACACCTGTCTTTGGAAAAGAGACAGTTTTACTTAAAGGTACGTATTTTTTGCCTTTTAAAAAGCTATTTTCTAAGTATCTGCCCTTAATAAAGTAATTAAATGAAACTTCAGTATTAAACAATATTTAAGCAGAGGCAAGATGGGGGATGTTGTCATAGTGATACATGTGAGTCAGGTCTAAGTAATATGAAAATGAGCCATCAGTGCTGATTATTTAGTGACTAAACGTTAGACACAAGGACTCCAGAGTGATTTCAGAGGTTAGGTTAATGGTACTGTCAGTGCTACAAAGTTTAGAAACATTTATTCAGAGCTTTTCTAGCTCTGCCCTTCTCAGGAGCACTCTTGGCTCTCTTTGGAGAGGATGGAGTAAAGGAGAGGGTCTTTTCTCCCAGGCTGGTTTGACTCTGGCCCCCAGAATTTCACTAACCCTAGCATCCCACCTGCACAAATGCACCCAAACACTGAGCGATGCAGTGACGGCCGGTCCTCAGAGATGTGTGCACTCACATGAACACACACACCCATTATCCAGACCCAGCAAAGACCAGATGCATCATTGGTGGGCACAGACAAACACCCTTGTGAACACATGCAGTAAACATGAGCATGTGTGCACACACATGTTCCAAACCACTGTTCTCTCTACACAGCTGACCCCTCGGACTCACACTGGGGTTCCCGTGTTGGTCACCTCCTTCTAGCCCCTCAGAGGACAGACCTGTCACTCTGTGAGGGCCTGCAGAAGCAGTCCTTTTGATCAAAGTCCTCTTAAAAGAGAAGTCCCTGCAACTTGAAGCAATGCCTAAGTGGCCACTGAGCCTCCAGGGGAAGGCTGCTGTGGACAGTCACGTTGGGCGTGAGCAGCCTGGAGTGGGTCTGTCCTCCTGCCCACTCCCAGGCCTGGCCCAGGGCAGGGAGCCACAGGTGTGGGAGAAGGCTCTGTGGGCAGGCTCCGGGCTTCCCCAGGACTGTGGGGAGTGTGCAGTCACTTGCTGCCTGGGGTTTATGTGGTCAGTGCTAAAGGGAAGGCACCTCATCTCTCTGTGCACCCCTATCCTGTGCCCATGTGTGGCATGGTGCCTGGTGCATAACGGGAGCTCAGTTAGTGTTTGCTGAATGAATGGAGGTGTGTCAGCCTAGAGTGCTGGCTCGTGGGGAGCCACAGGAAGTGAAGTGAAGAAGTAACGTTACCCAGAGAGGAGTCTGGCCTTTGCCCTCAGCTCTTGGGAGGTGAACTCTAGGCCTTGGGATGTGCCTTTGTTTGCTTGAGCAAACCAGAGCATCTAACAATGTGATTTATGATGGGAGCCCTGCACCACATGGTACCAGCTCTGCCTCCTGTCTCCTGGCTGGATACTAGGGGTCAGCCATGCGGGCAGTATGGGATCGAGTGCTAGTGAAGGCTCTGGACACAGACTTGGGTGAGCTTCCCTGGTAGGTATGTTGTTACACGTCTATGCCGGGAACCATGACCGCGCCAGGAGACAATGGAAGCTCCGCACTTGGACCCTCCTGGACTCTGTCCTGTGGGCTTCTTCTTCTGGCTGATTTTAATCTGTACTCCTTCCTGATGATAAACCATAACTGTGAGCATAACAGCTGTCAGTGAGCTCTGTGAGTCCTTCTAGTTAAATTATTAAACCTAAAGGTAGCTTGGGGAACTCCCCAAACTTGAAATTGATGTCAGAGTGAGGCCGTTCCTGTATGAACTGCTGTCTCTAACTTTGTAATTGGTTCCAGAACTCAAATGGGGGAGATTCTGACCCAGTTGTGTGGATGCTAAGCATTTGCCCTGGGGACAAGCTTGAGTGTCTGAGTGCACACAGGGGCCTGGGTACCTGTACGAGAAGGCTCACGCCAGAGACATTGCTTTGAGCACCAGCTCGTCCATCCCCAGAGGCCAGAGGGCAGACACCTCTTGACTGGCCAGGACTCTAGAGTATATCACGTGGATGAGTGGCAGCTCCTGGGGTCTTCCGGGGAGTTGCAGGCCTGAGCCCCTGAATGGGGCTTCAGATCCTTAACTGATCAGCCCTGTGTGCCCAGCCTGGGTGGGAAGGGACTCAGGCGCTAGACTGCCCTGCAGGGTCAACTGAAGTTCCACACCATCTCGAACCCGCTGCCTTCATCTGGGAACCCTGCAACCCTCCCCCCAGGGTCACTTGCATCACGAGTCTCCAGGCCTAGAGGGCCTTACCAGCTCCTCTAACCTGGGTCACACTCCCAGCCAAGACAGCTGACAGGCATTCTTGCTGTTCCGGAAACACCCCAGGGAGGATTTGATTAAATTTCCTTCCATGGCTCATTTCAGGGACCAACAAGGCTTGCAATCAGGAATTTTCTCCTGCTATGGTGTTTAAAAATCTTATACACCATTTGAGGGAGTATAAACTGGTGCAACCTTTTTGGAGGGAGATTTGGCAATATCCATCAAAACTGAAAACATGTCCACTCTTGGATATAGTTATTCCACTTCTAAGAACTTATCTTACAGGGCTGCTTACACAAATGTGCAAAGAGGTATGTATAAGGATGTTCACCACAGTATCGTTTTCATTAGATAAAGCCTGAAAACAGCCTGAATGTGAGCTCCCCTGCGTAGGGCTTGGGGCTCTGCATTCAGGGTCCGGAAGCTGGATCAGAACCTTCCTGAGGGACTCTGTACCTTTGAGATGGGGCCAGAAGAGGTCACTGAGCACAAGCAAAGCCTTGAAGCTAGTACTATTGAGACAGGTTGGGACCTGGGCCCCTTTGCTGCAGCGCTGCAGTGCTTGCACCTGGACACACCTCTCCTCAAGCAACAGAATACAAAGAAACTGTATGGGACTAAAAATAACTGCGTGCATGCGCAGTTGGGGCAAATTCCGGACGAAAGATACAAAGAGACCAAAAAACCCAACTGCCACTTTTGAAGAGCCTGGAGCAAAACCAAGGGGTCAGGAGCAAAAGCAGGGTACTGCGCATGCCCTCTGCACACAACACCACCGAAGGGGTGGGCAAACCATGTAAGCTGGCCCTCCAGCCCGACCCCCCTGGACACACCCCTACTCTCACCTCATGTAAAGAACAAGCTCCCTGGTTCCACCCCCCTCAGCTAGTGAGCCAGCAAGGGTTCCTGTTGTTTGTTCTCGCTCCCCGCTGCTGCAGCAGGGGCCCCAATAAAGCCTTGCCTGAATTTCTTGTCTGGCCTCTGATCAATTTCTGTTGATTAAAGAGGCCAAGAACCCTGGTCGTAACACTATGGGGAAAGAGGGGTGATCCTGAGGAGGCCACTGAGAAAGCCAAGGCCAGTGGAGGTATTTGGGAGGGCAGAGACCCCCGTGAGTTCCACAGGCTGATGTACCATGGACCCGGGCCCTGTCTCTTGGAGAGCTCTGGCCAATTCTCGTGGTTTGAGCTCATCCAAAGCTCAAAAGAACCGGTTGCTCATCTGTAACCAGGGTTTTTGACATGAGCTGGCCAAAGGCTTTGAGTGCTTCAAGTATACTGTTTTCCAAGATTTTAAAACAAAATGTACCCAAACGTTTAATGAGATTATTTTAATGCAGAACCTACAACCACTGTCTAGCATGTTGCAAACAGCTCTCCATGCTAATCAAACGCCTCTCATCTTTTTACAATAGATTCATGACTGGTTCATACAAAGACAATAAGAATTAAATGAGTCATGAGCTCTTAAATCATTCTCTTTTGGTCTTTTTAATAACTCACTTCCAAAGAAGAGCTGGCTGAGAGCATATGCTTCATTAGAGTTATTTGTTCATGGTTTTACACCATATAGGCATGGGGAAAAAGTGAATCTTTTAACACATCCTTCAAACACTGCCACAAATAATTTCTTTTAATGGGTTTTGTTTTTCTGCTTTTGTCACTGTACTCTACCTGCCAACATCTGAAAGCCCCCAATAGGGAGATTTGGTGAAAGAAAAAAAACAGCAAAAAAGAGTGGCTTTTTCAAGTCATCTGCAATATATGGGGTTTGTTATAAGCCGTTTTTTTTTTTTTAAAGAAGAATACAATAGAAAAATGTTTCCTCTCCCTGAGAATATCTCGGCCAAACAATTCCACGTGCTGGTCTCAGAGCCTTCTGCCTTCTCTTTGCTGTGGCAGAGGCTGGTGGCTAACGAGACCTGGAGCACCAGACACACGGGCTGCACCAGGAGGGGACACATCCACTGGGGCTCGGACACTGCAGCGGTTACCGTTGAAGCAGCAGGCAGGCCCAGCTGCCCCAGGGCGAGGCCTTGGCAATGCTTGGTGCTAGGTGCTGTGTCCTAAGAGCAAGGAACCCGGGGAGCTCTGGCTGGGGTGTGCAGGCTGGCTGCAGGCCCTGGCAAGTTCCTGGACCCTCTGACTAACAGAACCCCACTTGCCTCACAGGGCTGCGATGAGGATTAAATGCTTGTGAGCGGACTAGCATGGAAACTGGCTCCTGGACACAGCAGTGGCTTAGTACCGATGGTAGAAACACCAGCATTAACGCTAGCAAGGATTCAGGAGTCGGCTATTTTCTGGGACTTTGGGGATGTCTTCTCCCTGCTTCTCCTCCCCTGATGGGCAGCCCCTGTCCTTGGGGATATAAGGGACAGTGAGGAAGACAGTTACGAGGGGAGGGCAGGTGACATTGTTGGGGCAGGGCGTGAAGACTGGGTTTGGGGACGGTCACTTTATTTCCGGAGTAGCTACTGTGTGGTCTGGGCAGGGCGCTGCAGCCAGGGATGGGTTCCACTTCTGCAGAAAGTGAGGCAGCCTCCCCCTCACCTCAAGGACACCTAGTGTGGAGGCCAGGGTAGGGCGAGAAGTGTATGGATCTGCCTCAGAGATGGGCCCCCACCCCAGCCCCGATGCCTGTCTCAGAGGACAGGCCTCAGGAGACAGGAAAGATGGAGGCTCTGTGGTCCAGGTGAAAAAGCAAGGTTCCTGGCTCCTGTGCAGGGCTCTCGTGCCCCACACGTCCCTGCTTACCACACAATTTCCTTATCACAGCACTGTATGACCCCAGAGCCCAGAGAGCCCTCAGGGGGCACCTGGCTGGTCCCCTTTCCGCTTGGGTACCGGTGGTGAGAGGCATCTCCCTGCCTCCTAAGGCAGAGTCCTTCCTGAGGGTAAACTTCCCCCACGGACTCCGGTTGTGGCGCTCCAGCGTGATGGGCTGCCCTCCCCCACGTGGCACAGGGCTGTCTGAGCAGAGCTGGGCCCTAGGCTGGGCATGCTGATCACAGGCGCACAGTGCATGGCCTGCGGGGTGTGGGCTCGCCCAGGCACGCTGGCATAGGTGCTCTGCTGGCCGGCAGCCTGGCCTAAGATCAGGGCAGGTGGTGCTCAGGGGCCTGCTGTGCCTGTCCCCTGCCCTCAGCTTCTGAGCTGGAGCAGTGGCCGTGGGTCCTTGAAGGCTGAGGTGGGGGCCACAGGGCCAGGTCTGAAGCCGCCACACCCACCACTGCTTCTGTAAAGAGCCCAGCAGCTGGCCAGGAAGTAAACAAATTACAGGCCGCCCTTTGTGGGCTCTGGGGAACGTGCATGAGCAGCAACTATTGATTTCTTATCACGCAAACAGAAGGAGGTATCATAATCCAGAGACCTGCTGCCGGGAGGTGAGGCAGAATTCCCGCCCCTCCTGGGGAGCACCTGTCTTGGGGGCCATTGCGCTCCTGGTACCTAGTGCTGCCCTCTGCTTGGGGGGTTTGTTTTGCCAGGTGGGGCTGAGGCAGGGCCCCTCATGGCCTGTGCTGCAGTGAGGCTGAGGCATCCTGCAGAGGGGGGCTCAGGCATCCCGGGGGCGGGGCACAACAGGTCTGTGCTACCTTGCCCCCGCGAGGCCGGGGAGAATGTCTTTGCTCTACGCTCTGGCACAGGGCTTGCCACTCGCAGGCACTTATTAAGTGAATCCAGAGGATGGCTCCCCACGTAGGCCATATGGACGGCCGTGTACACATTGGTGACTCCTGACTGCTCCTGACAGCGACATTGCTCACTGGGGAATCCAAGTGGCTCCTTCTTGCTTGGCTCCGGGCTAGAAGGGTACATTTACTTTCTGATCAAATATTATTCTAATGCTTGAGGCATCCTTGATGTTTGCAAGTCAGAAAAGTTTAATTACATGTGTCATTAGCATGGCATTCTGTAGTAGCTCTGTGACTGAATTCATTAACAGAATTCTTAACAGATAAGACAAGACAAATTAATATTTTGTTGCCCATGAAAGCCTCTCATTAAGAGAGTAGTGAAAAAGTGATTAATATTTTGTTGCCAATCAAGATGTCTCATACAAATGACAAAGAAAGGAGGTCCACACCTCTCGGTGCTCTCTAAGATTAGAATCTGCCCGCCTGGGGTTTTGTAAGCTGATCAACTTCCCCTGTTTGTGGAGCGTTTGGGAGCCAGTCACTCATTACAAGGACTGTGATCGTGTTTCATCTCTGACTGTGGCAGGTGGGGGAGGGCGCTGAGATGCCACAGGCTGGGGGGCTCTACGAACCCCTCGATCCCTGATCTTTGCTCGACCAGGGTAGCCCCCCCTGGGCTTTTCTCCCCTGACCAATCTTGCTTCAGAAATGCCCTGTGAATCCTGATGACCCAGCTCCACCCATCTCCAGCCTGATGTCCTCCTGGGGCTGCTCTCCTCACCGTCCTCGGATACGCTCAGCCTGAAAATGCCCACGCGAGGAGGAGAGCCTCATCCCCGTTTCCCCGCAGGCCCAGAGAAGGTGGCGGCCCTGGACTTGCCGGAGGTGGCTGGTCAGTGTCGCCCTCCGGATGAATCAAGGCTGACCTGAATCGAGGCGACTACAGGCAGCAGGGGCACCCCAGGGTCACACCTGCCTGACGGGGAGCCTCACCAGACTGCGCTGGCTGCTGTTCGGGGACTCGGGCTGCAAGGGGTGGAGAGTGTTGTCTGGTGGGAGCAGTAATAATAATAATAATAATAATAATAATAATTAGTAATATTATGAAAATGAGAGTGATAATAGTTAGCATGGAACATTATATGCTAAGAATTTCACGTGTCTCTTAATCCTCATTATAACCCTATGAGGCAGGATCTATTATTTATCCCTTTTCCACAGAGGAGGAAACTGAGGCCTGGAGAAGTCAAGTGCCATTTCCAAGGTCACTCAACTAGTAAGTGGCGGAGCTGAGACTTAAAGCCAGATCCTTTTGACCCCAGAGCCTGGCCCTTCATGAGCAGGCTGTGCTGCGTCCCTCCCCTCTTAAAGGCAGGTGTGTGTGTGTGTGTGTGTGTGTGTGTGTGTGTGTGTGTGTGTGAGTGTGTTGTGTGTGTTGTGTTGTGTTGTGTGTGCTTGCATGCATCAGGCAAGGACCCCTGCGGGGCTGGCGCTGCCCTGCACCCTCACGCGGGGGTTTCTGAGAAGCACAGGCCCCTGCCTGCTTGTGGGCTGCTGACTAGCCCAGAGCAGCAAGTGTTTCCTGGGAGGTAACAAGAGGCCATTAATCTCCAGTTGCACCCACAATTACCCAAATTGCTAACCTCACTGTGAAAAGTAGAAATTCAATTGAGCTGGTGCTGGAGGCGTGTTCGAGGGAGGGGAAAGACACTCAGAGTAATTTAATTAACCATTGGCAAGTGCATTAAGAGGAGTTCTGCCTCTGCCTTTATTTCTAATGTCTTTAAATAGAGCATCAAGCAATGCACATGGATGTTCAGACAGACACAGGAGGACCTGACCTAGTTCTGAATTAATCACTACTGGCCAAACATAGTTAAAAGCTGACAACCCACCCTGAGAGATATGCACACACAAATGTGCACCCCAGCACACACACGTGCACATGCACACATACACATACACCCTAGTCTTTACAAATACAAACACGCCAGTGCCTTCCCTTGCTAAGATCGCAGACAAGCCCTGGGCACCTCAGGCTCAGAAGATGAAGAACTCTGCCCACCCAGCATCTGACCATCAAGCAGCCACCAGGCTTGTGCTGGTCCTGACATTCAGAGATGGGTGGGATATAGGCTATGCTCACTATAGTGGGGAAATTGCAAGGAAACCATCCTGCCTGGTGCGACAAAGGTGGGGGAAGGGCACTTCTGCCCAGCTCTGCCCAGGGTGGGACTCTAGAGTGACCCCCTCTTCCCATCTGCTTCCCCCATGTTCTCCAGGGCACATCCAAAGGGGCCTAGAGAGTAGCAGAGTTCCAACTTTGTGGTTCCTGCAGGATTAAACGCTGGACCTCTCTCCCCACAAAGCAGTCTCAGAGTTGGAAGGGATCTTCAAGGCCATGGGGTTTAGCTGCCCTCTTGTGGCTAGCAGCATTGTTTACCATGATCCTGCTTGAGCTTGTATGCCTCCAGGGACGGGGAGCTCACTGCCTCCTGTGATGCTCACTCCACTGTGGGGCAGGGCTGATGGCTGGAATGGTGTTGCATGTAAGCAAACCAATTGGTCTCTTTTTGGTCCCTTGCCCCTTGTGCTAGTCCAACTCATGGGTCACACGGCCCAGGCCGGCTCCCTCTGCCCCAGCACCTCCCTCACCACCTCACAGTGGCTACAGGAACTGACCACTCATCCCACAGGTCTTCCTTCTTGGGGCCAAGCAGCCCATCTGGGTTGGCCTGTCCTGAGCCAAGAAGACCAGGGCTGCCCCTTTTCTGCCTGAAACTTGTATTCCTGTCACAGTAGCTCAAGACCTGTCAGCCATCCTGGCAGCGCCCTATGTGGGTGACATCACTCCATCTTCTCCCATGAACTCCCAGGAAGCCACCTCATCCTGTGCCAAACCAAGGCCAGTGCATATTCTTGACTCAATCCCTTTATTCCTCAAGTCCAGTAGAAGGGAGGCACCGATAATATTGCTCTTCTAATAGATTAATTCACTGAGGATTAGTTTAAGAAATTGTCCAGTCCTAAAGGCAGAGTGGGGTGATGCTGGGACCCCAGTGCGGGGTGCCTGGGCCCTTGGAACCCAGGAGACCCCCGTTGCTCACGTTAGGCTGTGAGAGCTCTGGAGCTCTCTTCTTCTGCTCAACCCATCACATCCATACTCCCTCTCCCAGCAAACAAGGCCCCTGGGCAGGCCCCTCTGGCCTGATCTTGTTTCCTTTCACCACCCCGCTGCCCCTGCCCTCCAGCCGACCCAGCCCAGAGGCTCACCTCTGCCCTCCGCAGGGAATACCCCCTCCTTGGCGTCCAGCTGTCTGTATCCTCCCCAGCTTCAGGGTCCAGAGTCTCTCCTGGGGGGCACCCAGCCAGATGCTCTCCCCTGCCCAGGAACCTCCTGCCCTGCCCACCGCGCCTCCCCTGTTCACCTTATTCTGGGGCTGGCTAGCAGTTTGCAGCCACCATCCATCCTATTCTCTGCACGAGGTGGGACTGATACCTCCAGACACCAGACAACAGGCTGAATGGCACCAACGTGGGATGTGAAAAGAAAGCCCTCTGGCCCTGCAGCTACCACATGGCATCTCGGCATCTTGCACAGTTGGCTTCCCCGGGAGGTGCGTCTGAGCTCAGAGTCAGAGCCAGGTGACTTACATTGATGTCTTCCAAATCCAGGAAGTTCAGGGCCAGCCCGTTGCGCTTCCAGACGATGGGTGGCCGCAGGTCTCCGTGGACAGCGCAGGTCAGCACTGTGCTCAGGCCCACGGTCACTGTGGCCACACTGACCCTCTCCTCAGGGGCGAGGCTGAGCTGTACCACCTCTGCAGGGAAAGGAGAAGCTGTCAGCTGGAGGCCCAGGGGATGGAGTCTATACCTGAAGGGATACAGCCACAGGGGTCTATTGCAGGTCAAGGGCCTTGGGCAAATTCCGGGGGCAGGAACATTGTCCACAATGTGCTGACTAAATGTACAGATGGACACACCTCCTGGGAGAGGGGCCACAACTTATGTTAAATGCTCAAAGGGCTGTTTGAGGCAAATCAGGTCAGGAACCACAGCTAGCGTAGGGGAAGCATCTGGGCTGTGGATCTGTGAGTCAAGCTAAGAGTGTGGGCTGCCCCTCCGAAACCAGGGAGCCAGGTGTCCTGGCCCTGCCCTGTGCCCTCCAGGCCCCCTGGAGTCGGGGCCTTGCCAAGTAAGTGCTGTCAAGGTCTGCTGGCTGGGCCGACAGGTTTCTCATCCACCTGGGGGCAAATTAAAGGTTGCACTGTCTGAAGTCTGGGGAATGAACTGGCTGACCTTTGAAGGTTTGTTTCTGTCTAAGGATTCTCTGAACTTGGATTTGGATTTCTGCTCAGCCACTGTGCACTGTAGCCTTTAATTTTTTGAAGTGTACTTTGGGCTGTACAAATGATTAATCCTTGCCATTTTATACTTGATAACTGGCATTAAGACTGATCATCCATCAGGCAAAGAGGAAGGGTCTAAAATATCTCCCTGCAATCACAGGCCTTTTGAAATTCTCAGGATTAAAGAAAAGAATCAAACTCAGGGTATACAAATGCCAAAATGGGATGAGGCTTGGAGGGGGCGTCACTAGCTCACTGACTGGACGGCCCCTCCACTGTTCTGCCCCCAAATCTACTTGGGGAGCTTGGGGAGGCAGCCAGGGGCAGCATGAGTGGAGGGGGGGGGGCTGGCTCTGGGGGCCTGTGTTATTCTGGGATGCCAGCAAAGACGCTGGGACCTGGGGGCCTGACAGGTGGAGCAAGGCACAGAGTTGGGACCTGAGCTCTGTGACTCAGCGGGACACTTTTGAGCTGTGACCAGGCAGCACACCTGTGCTCACACCCTCTTGCCAGTGTGTGTGGGAAAGGCGGAGGGGAAGGGGAGCAAAAACAGCTGTAGGTGCCACACACCGCAAAGCAGGTACGGTGAAAGCAGGTGCACTAAGGTCTGATCCTAAGCCCCAAAGCCCTTTCCCCTCTGCAAACATTCAGTGGCCTGGCCCTGGGCCCACAAAGAGGAACAAGATATACACTAGGTGCTTAATCAGTGCTTGTTGGATGGATGGGTGAAAAATGGAGAAAATGGAAATAAAGAAGGAAAAAAAAGCCAACAGGCCAGTGGAGAGGGGACAATCGCACACAGGAAAAATGTGACTCCCGCTGAAGGAGCCACACGAGGAAAGATGAGCACTGAGTGACTGATGCAGACGCAACTGGCGTAATATTTTACAAACATTAAAGTGATTCATTTCAAGTTCCCTCTTAAATCATGTTCTGCTTGCTGCCCTCCCACCTCTGAGTCATGAGGCTTATTGCTCAGGGCAGAGAAGCCACTAAACCTCTGTAGCAAGACCCAGGCTCTGGAGATTAAGAGGGGTAGAGAGAGGGAGAGAAGAATTTGCTAAAATAGTTTAGCTCCCACTGTGCCCAAGTGCAGAGGAGACAACTCTTCCTCCTCAGAAGAGCCACAAGGCTCCGTGCTCTGTGGAAGTGGGAGGGGGTGTAGAAGGCCCCCCTCGTCCTGGGCGTGTGGGAATGAGGAGGGAGACAGCAGGAAGGGCAGAGAGCATGCCCGTTGGTGTGCGGGTGAGGGGAACCACGGGGGGCTCCAGGAGGAGGCTGAACCCTCCCTCAAGTGGCCTGCACCCCACCACCTCGGGCGACCACAAAGATGCGGCAGAGAGCCAGGGCCTGCGCTCGTCTGCCAGAGCCCCCTCGGTCCCTCACGGCATGGAGGGGCCCAGAGGTTCCTGGCTGGGTCAGGGTGTGCTCTGGGCCTCTGTACCTGAGGACTGCATCGGACTGTCAGACCTGGGCCTGACGGAGCGGCCTCCAGACCTCGAGGGCGCATCATGCCAGTGGGGACTCTGGACTCCACTAGGCTGAGAGTGTCCAGACCAAGAGCACAGCAGGGCTGACCTCTGCCGCGGGTGCCCGTGGACAGCGCGACCAGGGGTCCTCGCGGTGGGGACCAGAGGTGGCGGTGGACAGCCGCACGCTTCCCTCTACACTCAGAAACCAGCTTGGGGAGCTGGGAATTGGAGACACAAAGCATATTTATTAGCTAGGGCATTACTTCCGTGGACTGTTAAAATGATCAGCTAGGACTAAGCTTTACAATGGACTGAACATTTAGGGACATTTTTCTCCCAGTGGCTGGTGGGTGGGGTGTGTGAAGAGGTCAGTTATGTTACAAAAGGAACCCATGTTTTCTTTGCACGTATGAGCACCAGTGAGAGTAAAAGTAAAAGGCCAAATGGGAAGTCAGGGAGGGGCCTTCAGAGGAAGCAGGACCTCCCCTGGGCTCCAGAACTCTGCTTCTCCAGGTACAGTCCCTCCCGCCACCTGCATCTCATCTCTGGGGCAACTGATCAAAACACAGACTCCTGCCCCTCAAGCCCAGGTTGGTACAGACTGTCTGGTGGCAGGATGGGCATCAGGTTTTAACAAGCACCCAGGGGCTTCTGTGGTACCTGAGGCCTGAGAGCCACTGCCTTAAAAGATTGAGGTGTGGTGGGAATGGGGAGATGGAAAGGGAGAATGTGGGTGCGGGTGGGGAGGGGAGGCAGTGTGGTCGGTGGGGTCCCGGGGGCCTTAATTACCAGTCTAGGAGCATGGGAATGTAAGATTACGTGCAATGTAGGAGCCCCTTCCTCCATGTGGCCCCAAAGTCTTGCATTTTAAACAGTTGTAGAAAAAATGGCTGGAGGAGCCTATAGCACAGGGCTAAAAACAAACAAACAAACAAACAAACCCGAGTGGGAAGCCTGTGTGGCTCGCCATCCGCCGCTGGGATAGCTGGTTCCCGCATCTTTCCTGAGCGCACCCTCGAGCATTTGTATGTCTGAAGATGTGTGATTTTCACGGGAAAGACGCATGCAAAATTAGAATGCACGAATACTGACAAAACCATCATAATTCTGCTCCTGTCAGCTACACAAATATTAACCAAACAGCAAATATTTGGGTCATTTAAAGTTTAATTAAATGAATGTTTTATTAGATTTAGTCCATGTCAATAGTCCCCAGATCCTTTTAAAATTCTGGAGATATTTATGGCAAATGAACTGCTCCTCACTCTCGGTTATTTACTGTTCAGCACGTCTTCCCCGGCAGGCCCCGTCTCCCAGGGTGATTTCCCAGTGAGGGAAAAACGAGGCAGCATCACGGCCTGGGGCTCGAGAGAACTGGGCAGATGCCTGGCTATGGCTCTGGACACCTGGCCTCCAGGCCTGGCTCTGCTGGTGGCACCCGAGTGGCCTCGGGCAGGTCCCTTCCTGTCCCTGGGCCTCAGTTTAGACATCCATATAATGAGGGGTTGGGCTAGGAGGGCTCTGGGGGCCCGGCTGCCTTTCAGGCTCTAGGACTCGGAGCGCACGGCTCTGAGCAGACGCCCCTGCTCACTCTCCCCGGTCCTGCTGGGAGCTGCCCAGCTGCTGGTCCCTCAACGCCACCTGCCTCTGTTCCGTGCCCACGTGCCGTGATGGCACAAGTGATGCCTCAAGTGGCAGCATGAACAGTTGCCAAGCCCACAGGGGCTTCCCTCCTGATATCCCCTGAACCCTCCCCTCCCCTCCCTCTCCAGCCAGGTCCTCAACAGCCTCCTGTGCGGTCACCCCTCCAGTTTGCCCCTTCTGTCCGCGAGTGTCCTGGTCACCACTTGGAGTACAAGATGTATCACAGCCCTGCTCAAAAGCTACTAGTGGCTCCCCATCACCCACAGGTTCACCGTGAATTGAGAACAGTCCCTGACCTTGCCCCACATTCTCCTCCCAGGTGACTCAACATGGTACCCACTGGTCCCCATCCCATTGTGGTTTGGGGCCTAAGCTTGTGCCTACTTGGCACCTTCTAATTGTCTATTCTGAGACTCTCACACTCTTGGTCCCCATCTCCAGGATGACCTCATGGGATGTTTCTGGGACTCTGAAGTCTTCACATAAGGAGACACTTGGACAGACATTGGGTGAAGATTGAAAGAAATCATCCTGGTGAACTTATCATGATCTTTTCAGGCTTAAGTAACAGAAACTCTCAGAAATGTTCAACTAGCCTAGGAAAAAAAAAAAGAAAAAACAAGAATGGGGATGATCTTAATGCTTGTAATTGGGAAATCTAAGGGGGTGGAGGAGGCTGCAAGCATCCAGGGCCCTCAACAATGGCACTCTCTGCGTGGCTGCAAGATGTCCAGGGGTGGCCCCACCCTCACATTGTTCCTGTACATGGGATCCTGGAGAAAGGGCCCAAATCCTTCCTGAGAGCCCTGCAAAAAAGCACTGGGGGAATCTAATTGCCCAGACTCATCTCCTGCGTTCTTCCCTGAAGCAATCAACCAGGCCAGGTGGATGGAGTACTCTGCAGTCGCAGTACTGACTGACCCACAGGCCTGGGCCATGTGGTCACCTCTGGGCCGGGTGCTGGGTGGTTGGGGGTGGGGTCAGATGTCATGACAGAAAGGGTGTGCTGGGCAGATCAACACCCTATGACCCCCACAGAGACACAGAGAGGGCCCCTTCGGTCCCCTCCATTCCTTCACAGCCCCGTCTGGAAGCCTCTACATGGTGCAAGATGATGATGGGAAGGTGGCTGGAGCCATGTTGTGAAGACAACGAGAGTCATCAGAAGGAAACCTGATTTCAGTTACCACCGTCTGCCCCCCACCTGCCCCCTTTGGAGAGTGATCTGGAAGGGCTTTGTGGTGGTGGTGCGGCAGAGCTGAGGGGACCCCACAGTCCTCTCGAGCCTCCCATGGTGACGGGGCAGGAGGAGGGCCAGGCAGCCTGGGATTTGCGTAGATGGCCCTCTTATGTGTTCAGTGAACACACTGACTGAACTTCTACTGTGGGCTGAACCCCACCCCTGCCCAGGCACGTCTGTAGAGCAGGGGACTCAGATATGTCCGCGCCTGGACTCTGCTCTGGTGGGGCCCAGCGTCACGGGAGAGGGAGGCGGAGAAGCCACACTGCAGCCCTCCAGGGAGCAGCCTGCGGAAGGGCCGACAAGGGATCCTTCCAGCTCTCGGCTGTGGCTCTGCTGCTCCCATGGTGCTGACCATCTGTGGTCCCATACGCCACTCTGCGGGAAGCGTCCCTAGGTTTCTGGGGGACCAAGCAACAAGATATGCCTTGTGCCCAGAGGATGGTGGGGGCAGTGACAGAGGGCTGGGCTGGGGGCTCTTGTCAGGTCTGGGGTGACAATGCATCTGTAGGAAGAGGCTGGTGTCCCTGGAAAGGGAGGGCCAGGATGGGGAGCTTGTCTGGCACTGCTAGGCAGAGGTGGACACAAAGAGACGATGTCCTCACTATAAGAACCAGTACTGGAAGGCTGCCTGGTGTGTAGGCAATTCAGGGAGGGCAAGGGAGACGGGGGTTCCTCACAGCTGGGGACATCTGTCTCCCTATGGGCCAGGCCTTCAGACATCAGTCAGCTTTTCTTTATTCCTCCTGGGATGAAGAGGCTCAGGTAGCATTGCCATGATTGTCAAAGTCAGCGTGGGTTGCTCAGCACAAGAGAGACCTTCCTGCTTCACTTGAGGCAGGAGATAGATGGACCCCAGGCTGAGCAGCTGGAATCTATCCCCTGTGGACAGATATTCCAAGATAAAGATAATGGCAGGAGCAAGGAGGAGCTGAGTCCTGCTTGGATGAAAAATAAAGAGACTGCATATTTCTCATTCTTGAGGTCAAGGAGATTGCCCAAACTACACATGCACAGAAAGGTTCCTCAGAGATCAGAGAAGGGAGGGGGCGCCAGACCATAATATGTTCTGTCAACTTCCCAGAAACCCTTGCGCTGGAATCCATCTTGGCTAAGAGATGCACACGCACACAGGGGAGGGCCCTGAGTCAGACCAAATATGGACTCAGAGCCAGGCAAAGCAAGATGATTGGCCAGAGGAAACCCAGAAGAACTGTCCCCATATAAGTGATTTAAACTACCCCAAAGGTGCAACTCTTTCTCTGAGCCCACCTGTGTGAGTCTATCCACACATACATTTTTCCTCCAAATAAACACTTTACTTGTTTCACTACTTTCCATCTCTTTGTTGAAATTCCTTTCTCCAAAGCTGACCTTGTCACTAACCACTGGCCCCGGTGGTCTAGTGGCTAGGACTTGGTGCTCTCGCTGCCGCGGTCTGGCTTCAGTCTCTAGTCGGGGAACTGAGATCCTGCTTTGAGCCGCTGCAGGCCAAGGCCACCCGAGATCACACTCACCAGGCTGCACGCCGGCAGGGGGTCTCAGCAGGGCTGTTTGGCCCTCCCGTATCTAGTACAGTGCCTGGCACATGGCAGGTGGGCTTCAGGCCCAGTCCAGGGAGACACCTCCCTGGCTCTCTAGGCCCTTCAAACCACAGTGGGAACACCCTTGGTTTTCCAGACACAGCCCTCACTCTCCTCCGCACACATGCGCTCTCCCTGCTCCTTGGAGCTTGGAGAGAAGGGGCAGCGTGGGGGATTAATGGGCCCACCATGAGCAAGCGAACAAGCACCCTGCCTAGAAGCAGGAGGCCATAAAACTTGAATTGTGGGAGAACTGGGTTTTAGTTCCTATTACAGCTTTCTCTTAATCTCAGGCGCTATTTCTCACACTGACTTGAACTCATAAACCCATCAGCACCCTCTCAAGCAGGCTTCTGGTGCTTCACAGCAATAGAAATTAAATTTCTTAAACTCCTGTCAAGTTGGCGTTAGTTTTCTTATGCTAGAAATGCACTAATGGAACACATTCCTGCCTGGACATTTGCCGTTTTTCAAATGATGCTCTTGGTGGAAAGACTCTGTTCAAACCTCAGTCTACTGGCCCCCACATCCCTGTGTTGACTGAGCTAGGCTCAGGGGCCGGCTGGAAATGAGGGAGACCTGGAGAGACGCCGCAGGCCAGGCACTTAGAGAGCTCTCTGCGGTGGTGGCCTCTTTCCGCACTGTTCTCCTCCCGCAGTAATGTGCTTGCCCCGTGCCCCAGGGAACACCTCCTTCCCGGGTGGCCTGGGAGTTGCCGAAGGGGGTGTGGCCCTGTGTGACAGACTCTATTAATCTGGTCTTGTTCCTGTGACCAGGGCCACACTGTGAAATCGGTGAGTGGAACAGAAACCAGGGTAGAGTGTGCATGCCTAAGGTCACCTGACCAAGTAGGGGACAGGCAACGTCTAACATCCCCTGGGCCTGATGCCTTCCCCTGGCATTTACAGGGTGGGGCTGCTTTGGCTCACCCCATGAGGAGGTGATGGGGGTGCTTCGTGCCTCCCCTGTTCCCCTCCACCAGAGCCTGCCTCTCTGGGATCCCTTCAAATGTCTGCCGAGACTGTGTGGGTGGGAGGCTGGGAACAGGTGGTCTTGGGGCCTTTCATCTTGACACGCATGTTTTGAACACTGGGGTGTGTCCAGCCTGGGCAGGTGGCTCTGGACCAGCCAGACTTGCACTCATCCAAAATTTCCTGTTTCTTTATGCATAATCAGATTTAATTTTTGTGCCACTGTCATATTCCCTCTTGCTTGCTTCATTTTGGGGATGGTAATAAACGTACCAGTTAATTACCTCCAGGGAATTCCCTGGCAGTCCAGTGGTTAGGACTCCATGCTTTCACTGCCAAGGGCCTGAGTTTGATCCCTGGTTGGGGAACTAGGATCCCACAAGCCGAGTGGCGCGGCAAAAAAAAAAAAAAAAAAAAAAAATTACCTCCAGATCTGGGGGTAATTTCCTTTCCCAGTTGACTTATGTTGTTTGGGGTTGCTGCAACCATTTTTGCAGTTCAGTTATTAAGTTCTACTCTCTGAGGTAAACAGACACCCTTATAAGCTGCATGAAGACAGAAACCATATGTCTTTTATTTCTTTTGTATCCCAGCACCTAATACAACCCCTAGCACACAAAAAGGCTTAATAAGTAGTTTTAAGCAAGTGAGTGATTAGGGCAGTGTTCATTCAACAGTTATATACTGAGCACTTGCCAGGATACAGTGGGTATATGCTAGCAAGCAGAACAGGCCCAGAGCCTGCTAACCTGCGACTCCTGGCTCAGCAGGGGGACAAGTGCCATTTGGAGGGAGAGCAGGCCCCTGAGCCTGTCCACAGACCCTGGTGCAGAGATCTTGGCTCCTGCAGAGCCTGACTGCCCTCTTTTGGTAGAGCTCCCTGTTTGCCCAGTGGTGGGCCCTGCAGGGGTGGATGCAGAAGGTAGACCCATGTCCTGCTCCCAAAGAGCCCCGGTCTGGTGTAGGCTTCTCTTTGTTTGCAGGAGAGGCCTGTGCGGGGCCAGGTCAGCTGGGCATCCTTTGAGTTCTAGGGCTCTGTTTTGCCTCCTCTGGCCAATGAACCCTTTCAGCTTTGGGAAAACTAAACCACACTGTGACTACTGTGGGCAGATGAGGGGAGGTTAGAGGTGAGCTCAGCGCCCAGAGACTGTGACATCACTGTCTCAGGGTGCCCCGGGGTGCCACGGGTGTGGCAGGCAGCAGACGCATCACTGGAAGCATGGGGTCAGCGCCAAGGTTCAAAGCCCAGGGCCTCCTGGTCAGCAGGGTGCGTGGCCTCCATGGTGCCTCCCTAGCTGGTCTTTGTGGCCTGGGGGAGCCTCGGCCAGGCCAGCCAGTCTATGTATTTCCCACACCCTGCCAAGTCGGCTCCCAAAGGGGATGGAAGCACCTCTGCTCAAGATATTTGCAAAAGGAAAGTATTTTAACCAAAGTTGTCTTTTGGTGACTGTAGGGAAAAGAATGTATCGTCTTAGGTAATTGTATACTAGTTATGCAGAATTTGCAAAAATTCATACAGATGTCAAAGACTGGATCTAGAATCTCCTGGACAAGCTGTTGGTGGAGAGGAGCAGACAGCTTTTATCTAACCAGCACGAGGGTGCCATGCTATGTGTTCCCAGATGCTGGTTCATTTTCCAATCTCTGAGCGCTCATTAAGACTATTTCCCAGCCCCTCTTGGAGCCAGGATGCAGTGAGATGACTGGTTCTGACCCAAAGAACCTGAACATGCCTGGCTACACAAGCAGTCATTATGATGGTTAATTTTATATATCAACTTGACTGGGCCATGGGGTGCACAGAGAGTTGGTTAAACATTATTCTGGTGTATCTATGAGACTGTTTCTGGATGAGATGAACATTTGAATCAGTAGACTGAGTAAAGCAGATTGCCCTCCCTAATGTCCATGGGCCTCATCCAGTCAACTGAAGACCTGAATAAGACAAAAAGTCTGAGTAAGAGAGAGTTTCTTTTCCCTGACTGCCTTCAAGAGGGGACATAGGTCTTTTCTTCTCTTCAGACTTGAACCAAGACAACATATCTTCCTGGGTCTTGAGGTTGCTGGCTTTCAGACTGGAACTTACACCACTGGCTCTCCTAGGCCTCCTGCTTACTGACTGCACATCTTGGGACTTCTCAGCCTCTATAATCATGTGAGCCAATTCCTAAAAATAAATCACTCTCCATCCATCCATCCATCCATCCATCCATCCATCCATCCATCCATCCACCCATCCATCAATCCACCCATCCTACTGGTTTTGGTACTCTGGAGAACCCTAACTTATGCAGTTATCATCCACACTCTCGTTTCCTTCCATGGAGTCTGTATGGCGAAGCATTTTGTGAGAGCAAAGAACAAAGTAGTCTCCTAGTTGCTGCTTGAGGAGAGCTGCCTGACCCTATCAGACCTGATGAGGGTGAGAAGTCAGTCTTTACTGCATTATGCCGCTGAGATTTTAGGGTTTCTATAGCACCTGGTGTTGATTACCTAATACATAACACCGCCCCCCCCACTAAGAGGAAAAAATATAAGTTAATTTACTTCCACTGAAGAAATTGTAATGAGATGTGGAAGGGACCGTTGGGAGGGCAAGGCATTCAGGTCAGGAAACCTCTGAGAATCCTCTGACAAGAGGAGATCTAACTTCTGTTCCAATCCCCAGAACATCTGTCCAGGGATCTCATTCCCTTATCCCATAGCTATTACTACTGCTTTCACTATTAGTGTTCAAACTCTGTGCCCAAGGGAGGGGGCATCTAAGGGTGGGATGGGAGAGAATGTGTAAATAAATTACACAGTATAATATGCTCTATAGGTAGAAGGAATAAGATGCTAGGAGAGAATATCAGGGGAGCCCTATCAAGATGCAAGTGGAGACATTCAGGATCAAGATGGTGGAGTAGTAGGACATGAAGCTCAACTTCTCCCACAAATACATCAAAAATACATGTACATTTGGAACGATTCTCACAGAATATCTACTGAACGCTGGCAGAAGACCTCAGACTGCTGAAAGGGCAAAAAAGTGTCCATGTAACCGGTAGGAAAAGAGAAGAAGAAGAAAAAAAAAGAAAGCGAGAAAGGAATAGGGACAGGACCTGCATCCCTGGGAGGGAGCTGTGGAAGAGGAAAGGTTCCTGCACTCTGGGAAGCCCCCTCATCCGGCAGGGAGATTGGCTGGGACAGAAGGGGAGCTTCAGAACCTCAGAGGAGACCGCAGCAGCCAGTCTGTGGCAGCCAGAGCAGAGGGAGAACTACACAGATGGTCAGTGCCATTGCCCTGCAGTCTCCAGCCTAAGAGATGCAACCGCCCATGCGGGCAGGGGCTGGAGGCTGGAACTCGGGCTTCAGAGATCAGAACCAGGGAGAGGACTGAGGTTGGCTGTGTGGAAACAGTCTGGGGTGGCTGGAATCCTATGTGACCGCAACTGAGGGTGTATGCAGAGGAAGTCTGGGCTGCCTTAGAGGCCAGTTGCCATTGTTTGGGGGGGTGCCCAAGGGGAGAGGTGGGACCCAGATTGTAGCCCTTTTCCCGTTGTGCACACTTGCAGAAGGCAAGACACTGCCTGCACAGGCTCCAGGGGCAGTTGTGAACCATCATTGCTGCTCATCCAAACACCAGGAGCGGTCATGAGCCTCTGCCACTGCCCTCGCAAACTCCAGGAGTGGTTAGGGGCCACATCCACTTCCATCATGTGCTCTGGGGATGCGCCTGACCCGCCACTGCTGCTGAGAACCCCAGGACTGGGAACCAGATGCCACATCTGTACACTCCCTATCAAGGGGATAATGACCAGCACTCCCTGAGGAAAGAGGCAACAGGCATCCATACTAAAAACAGCCCTCGCACCAAATGTATTAAAACCACACAAGCTACACAGGGGCACCCTCACAAATAAATAGTCCTCCAAGACCACAGTAGACAATTGTTTCTCCTAAACTCACAGAGTAAGACAAATATAAGTAAAATGAAGAAGCAGAGGGACCACTCCCAGTTAAAAGACCAAGAGAATTTCTCTGAAGGAACAAATAATGAAACAGACTTCTTCAGTCTAATAGACACTGATTTCAAAAAGGAGATAATGAAAACACTAAAGGAATTAAGAAAGGCTATTGACAGAAATGCAGAGTACTGTAAAAAGGAACTAGAAACTATAAAGAGGAATCAAGAAAAATTAGAAAACTCATTTTCAGAGATGAAAGCTGAGCTAATGGCAATGAATAGTAGAATGAATAATGCAGAAGAACAAATAAGTGACCTGGAAGACAGAATAACAGAAACCACCCAATCAGGCCTGCAGACAGAAAGCCAAACAAACAAACAAAAAAGAAAGCAATATGAGACCTACGGGATAATATAAAGCATGCCAATCTACACATAATAAGGATTCCAGAAGGGGGAGAAAGAGAAAAGGGTATAAAAAATGTATTTGAAGAAATTATGGCTGAAAACTTCCCAAACCTAAAGAAGGAAACAGATATGCAGGTATAGGAAGCACAGAGGGTCCCAAATAAGATATACACAAACAGACCTACACCAAGACATAGTATAATAAAAAATAGCAAAAGTTAAAGATAAAGAGAGGATTATAAAGGCAGCAAGAGAAAAACAAAGAGTTAATTACAAGGGAACCCCCATAAAGCTATCAGCTGATTTCTCTACAGAAATGCTGCAGGCCAGAAGGGAGTGGCAAAATATTCAAAGTCCTGAAAGGGAAAAATCTGCAACCTAGGATACTCTACCCAGTAAGATTATCATTTAGAATAGAAGGAGAGATAAAGAATTTCTCAGAGAAGCAAAAACTAAAAGAATACAGCAATATTAAACTTATCCTAAAGGAAATATTGAAAGGTCTTCTCTAAATAGAAAAGAAGACTCTATAGGAAAGAGAAAATCACAGTTGGAAAGTAAATCACTTAAATAAGCCAGTACACATATTAAGAAAAAAATAAAAAAATTTCTGTGAAAGTGAAAATAACCACAATTAACAGCAAAAGCATGAACATGAAGATGTAAGAGAGGCCATCAAAATCATAAAATGTGGGGGAGCAAGAAAATGTAGATTTTTTTTTCCCCTAGAATGTGTTTGAGCCTATATGACCACCAGTCTAAGGCAAGTAGATATAGGAAGGGGTTAACATACTTGAAAAACAGGGTAACCACATATCAAAAACATACAGCAGATTCACAAAAACCAAAAAGAAGAGAGCGTAATTATAATACAAAAGAAAATCATCAAACCACAAAAGGAAAAACAAAAAGGACAAAGAAGAAATATAAAATCAATGGGAAAACAAGGTTTAAAATGGCAATAAATACATATCTATCAATAATTACCTTAAATGTCAATGGACTAAATGCTCCAATCAAAACACACAGAGTGGCAGATTGTACAAAAAAACAAGAGCTTACAATATGCTGCCTACAAGAGACCCACTTTAGGGTAAAGGACACACATAGATTGAAAGTGAGGGAATGGAAAAAGATATTTCACACAAACAGAAATGACAAGAAAGCAGGGGTTGCAAAACTCATATCGGACAAAATAACTTTAAAACAAAGGCCATAAGGAAAGATAACGAAGGACACTATATAATGATAAAAGGATCAATACAAGAAGAGGATTTTACACTCATCAACATATATGCACCTAATACAGGAGCACCCAAATACATAAAACAAATACTAACAGACATAAAGGAAGAAATTGACAGGAATACAATAATAGTTGGAGACTTTAACACCCCACTCACATCAATGGACAGATCTAGACAGAGAATCAATAAGGCAACAAAGGTCGTAAATGAAACAATAGAACAGTTAGACTTATTGATATTTTCAGGACATTACATCCAAAAAAAGCAGAATACACATTCTGCTTTTGCACACGTGCACATGGAACATGCACATGGAACATTCTCTAGGATTGACCACATACTATGGCACCAAACAAGCCTCAACAAATTTAAGAGTATAGAAATTAACTCAGGCATCTTTTTTGACCACAACAACATGAAACTGGAAATCATCCACAGAAAAAGAAACAAGAAAAAACAATTACACGGAGATAAATAACATGCTACTAAAAAACCAATGGGTCAATGATGAAATCAAAGAAGAAATTAAAAAATATCTTGAGGGCTTCCCTGGTGGCGCAGTGGTTGAGAATCTGCCTGCTAATGCAGGGGACACGGGTTCGAGCCCTGGTCTGGGAGGATCCCACATGCCGCGGAGCAGCTGGGCCCGTGAGCCACAATTACTGAGCCTGTGCGTCTGGAGCCTGTGCTCCGCAACAAGAGAGGCCGTGATAGTGAGAGGCCCGCGCACCGCGATGAAGAGTGGCCCCCGCTTGCCGCAACTAGAGAAAGCCCTCGCACAGAAACGAAGACCCAACACAGCCAAAAATAAATAAATAAATTAATAAATTAATTAAAAAAAATATCTTGAGACAAATGACAATGAAAACACAACCATACAAAATATATGGGATCCAGCAAAAGCAGTTCTTAGAGCGAAGTTCATAGCGATACAGGCCTTGTTTAAGAAACAAGAAAAATCTCACATAAACAACATAACCTACCACCTAAAAGAATTAGAAAAAGAAGAACAAATAAAACCTAAAGTCAGCAGAAGGAAGGAGATAATAAAGTTCAGAGAGGAAATAAATAAAGTAGAGATTAAAAAACAAGCAAAAAAAAAAAAATCAATAAAACCAAGAGCTGGTTCTTTGAAAGGATAAACAAGATTGACAAACCTCTGGCCAGGCTCACCAAGAAGAAAAGTGAGAGAACCCAAATAAACAAAATAAGAAATGAAAAAGGAGATATAGCAAGTGAAACTGCAGAGATACAAAAAAACATAAGGAAATACCATGGAAAATTATTTGCCAACAAATTTGACAACCTAGAAGAAATGGACAAGTTTCTAGAAACATACAGCTCACCAAAACTGAATCAAAAGGAAATAGATAATTTGAACAGACTGCTCACTAGAAGTGAAACAGAATCTGTAATTAAAAAACTCCCTATGAACAAAAGTCCAGGACCAGATGGCTTCACAGGTGAATTCTACCAAACATACAAAGAAGAACATATACCGATCCTTTTCAAGCTCTTACAAAAAATTGAAGAGGAGGGAACACTCTCAAAAACATTCTATGAAGCCACATGATCCTGATACTAAAACCAGACAAAGATACTACCAAAAAAGAAAATTATAGGACAATATCTTTGATGAATACAGATGCAAAAATTCTCAACAGATATTAGCAAACTGAATCCAACAACACATAAAAAAGATCATACACCACGACCAAGTGGGATTCTTCCCAAGGTCACAAGGATGGTTCAACATATCCAGATCAATTAAAGTGACACACCACACAAACAAAAGAAAAGACAAAAACCACATGATCATCTCAATAGATGCAGAAAAACCATTTGACAAAATTCAATATCCATTCATGATAAAAACTCTTACAAAAGTGGGTATAAAGAGAATGTATCTCAATAAAATAAAAACTATTTATGACAAACCTACAGCCAATATAATACTCAATGGTGAAAAGCTGAAAGCCTTCCCGCTAAAATCTGGAACAAGTCAAGGATGTCACCTCTTCTATTCAACACAGTATTGGAAGTCCTAGCCACAGCAATCAGATAAGAAAAAGAGGTAAAATATATCCAAATTGGAAGGGAAGAAGTAAAATTGTCATCATAGCAGATGATATGATACTATATACAGAAAACCTTAAAGACTCCACACAAAAACTACTAGAACTGACAAATTCAGCAGGGTAGCACGATACAAGATTAACATACAGAAATCGGTTGCATTTCTTTATACCAACAATGAAATATCAGAAAGAGAATGTCAAAAAACAATACCTTTAAAATAGCACCCCCCAAAATAAAATACTTAGGAATAAACCTGACCAAGGAGGTGAAAGACTTATACACTGAGAACTATAAAATACTGATAAGGAAATTGAAGATGATTCAAAGAAATGGAAAGATATCCCATGCTCTTGGATTGGAAGAATTAATAATGTAAAAATGGCCATACTACCCAAAGCAACTACAAATTTAACGTGATCCCTACCAAATTATCCATGACATTTTTCACAGAAGTAGAATAAATAATCCTAAAATTTATATGGAGCCATAAAAGACACAGAATGAATTGCCAAAGCAATCCTGAAGAAAAAGAACAAAGCAGGATGCATAACCCTCCCAGACTTCAGACAATACTACAAAGCTACAGTAATCAAAACAGTATTGGCACAAAAACTGACATATGGATCAATGGAACAGAATGGAGAGCCCAGAAATAAACCCACACACCTATGGTCAGTTAATCTTCGACGAAGGAGGCAAGAAAATACAATGGGAAAAAGACAGTCTCTTCAGCAAGTGGTGTTGGGAAAGTTGGACAGCCGCATGTAAATCAATGGAGTTAGAAAACACCCTCTCACCGTACACAAAAATAAACTCAAAATGTCTTAAAGACTTAGAAGACATGACACCATAAAACTCCTAGAAGAGAACATAGGCAAAACATTCTCTGACAAATCATACCAATGTTTTCTTAGGTCAGTCTCTCAAGGCAATAGAAATAAAAACAAAAATAAACAAATGGGACCTAGTCAAACTTATAAGCTTTTGCACAGCAAAGGAAACCATAAACAAAATGAAAAGATAACCTACAGAATGGGATAAAATATTTGCAAATGATGCAACTGAGAAGAGCTTAATATACAAGCAGCTTATACAACTCAATAACAAAAAACCAAACAACCCAAATGAAAAATGGGCAGAAGACCTAAATAGACATTTCTCCAAAGAAGAAATACAAACAGCCAATAGGCACATAAAAAGATGCTCAACATCACTAATTATCAGAGAAATGCAAATCAAAACTACAATGAGGTACCACCACCTTATACCGGTCAGAACGGCCATTATTAAAAAAGTCCACAGATAACAAATGCTGGAGAGGATGTGGAGAAAAGGGAACCCTCCTACACTGTTGGTAGGAACATAAGTTGGTGCAACCACTGTGGAAAACAATACGGCGGTTCCCTAGAAAACTAAAAATAGAATTACCCTATGATCCAGCAATCCCATTCCTGGGCATATAACCAGAAAAAACTATAATTCAAAAACGTACATGCACCCCAGTGTTCACAGCAGCACTATTCACGACAGCCAAGACATGGAAACAACCTAAATGTCCACTGACGGATGAATGGATAAAGAAGATGTGGTACATATATACAATGGAATACTGCTCAGCCATAAAAAAGAATGAAATAATGCCATTTGCAGTAACATGGATGCAACTAGAGATTATCATACTAAGTAAGTCAGAAAGAGAAAGACAAATACCACATGATATCACTTATATATGGAATCTAAAATACGACACAAATGAACCTATCTATGAAACAGAAACAGAATCATGGACATAAAGAACAGACTGGTGGTTGCCAAGGGGGAGGGGCTTGGGGGACGGATGGAGTGGGAGATTAGGGTTAGATGTAAACTTTTATATATAGAATGGATAAACAACACGGTCCTGCTGTATAGCACAGAGAATTATAGTCAATATCCTATGATAAACCATAACTGAAAAGAATATAAAAAATGTATATATATGTATAACTGAATCAATTTGCTGTACGGCAGAAATTAACACAACATTGTAAATCAACTATATTTCAATTAAAAATGTATATATATTGATTAAAAAAAGATGCAAGTGGCGAGCAGTGGTGGAAGACTTCTGAGTAGGAGATATTTAAGTAGAGATCTGTAAGAAGAGAAGAAACTAGCCAGGCCAAGAATGGGTGGAAAGACATTCTAGTCAGAGAAACAGCTCGTGCAAAGGCCCTGAGGTAGGACGGGGCTTGGAGTGCTCTGGGAACTGAAGAAGGCCAGTGTGGCTGAAGCACAGGGAATAGTGCAGGTGTGTGTGGCACAGACGCAGTCAGAGAGGCGGAATGCAGCCAGGTGGAACAGGCAGAGCCATGGTTCCTTAAAGGGAAGACGGAACAGTTTTAATTTAAGGCAATGGAAAGTGATGGGAAGGATTTTAAGTCAAGAAGGGCTGTGATCTGATTTGCATGCTAAAAGGATCACTTTGGCTATTGTGGGAATAATGGACCATTAGGGGAGAGGAGAGGATGCGGGGAGACCATCCAGGAGGCTGAGGCAGTGGTTCAGGGGAGACAGGTGGTGACTGTGGAGATGGGGAGAAGAGGAAGGCTTGGAAATAATGTGGATGAAGGGGCAAGGGAAAGGGGTTTCAGGATGACTCCCTCCTGCATTCCTGGCTTGATCCTCTTGCATAATACAGTGGCATTCCCTAAGGTGAGGCAAGCTGGGAGTGGAGGTCCAGAGACCCACACACAGCCTTGAGGTGCCACCTCTGTCTTGACTGATAGCCGCTAAACCTTCCCAAGGCGTGTGATCTGAAATGTAGATTACAAGCACATTCTTGTTCTCTTTAGTGAATAAGAGGTGAAGAGGATTTCTAAACTGTGGCACTCTTGTTACTACACAGTCTCAGCCGAGGAAGAGGAACAGACACAATCCTCTATTGTCCAGGGGCTGGGGTGTGACCAAGCAGCAGAAGCCAGACAGGAAGCCTGTCCCTGATGTGTCCCCTCACTCCACCTCTGCCCTGCAGCACAGGCTGGGCCCTCTCTGAGCTGGGACCATGCTTCATGCATGCAAAGGGGAGAAGCCATCGGGCCTTGCAAGAACATGAATAATATAGCTTGTTTTCTGTTTAATTATCCGATCTCCTGAGGACGCTAGGTCATGGCTGCATTTTGTAAACAGGCATCAGCAGGCCATTTTGGAAACAGCTTACATCAGTGTATTTGTTTTTGTCTCAATTCCAACTTCCGGAGTGCACCACAGCTCCGATGAACTCCTGATGAGGGGTTCCTGAGCCTGACGGTGGGCTCTGCTTCTCCCAGGGCCCATGGAGCTCCTGCCAACTTCTGTCTTAAAGGAAACATTGCTCACGACCTCCGTCCTTTCCAACATGGCTCCCAAGGACCTTGGCTTACCACCTCCAGGTCCAGGGTGAGCCATGTTCAGACTGCGTCCTCCCTCTGTGTCCCCCCTCTGCTCCCATAACTTTGGTCACTGAGTATTTATCAATGGGGCAGGGAGCTCAGCTGAGTCCAACTGTTGGAAGGAGAGGAGGTCAGTGTGGGGCGTTGGCCCTGACAGCCTGGTTTGGGTCTTGGCAGAGGGGGTTCAGGGTTGAATTTGGAGGAGCCTTTCCCTCACCAGAGTGTGATGCTATGAGCACAAGCAGGGAAAGGGCAGCACGGAGTTAGGGAGGAGGCCTCCGGGGGCAGAGGTCAGAGGTGAGGCTGGACATGTGGTCAAGAGCTGAGATGGAGGGGCCCCATGACAACGGTGAGGAGTTTGGGTTTTATTCCACGAGAAACCAATGGAGGATTTTAAGCAGGAGAGTAAAATGGTCTGATTTACACTTTTAAAGACCTTGTGCATCGTTTGAGACGTTTTCAGCTGCATTAACAGATAACCCCGACCGGGAAAGGCGCTGCCTAGTAAGGAAAAGCTATTATCGACATAGCGAGAAGGCCCTGGTAGGTTCATCCTGTGGTCCCAACATGGCCCGCAGGCCCTCCGCTTCCTGCCCTGCAGCCCTCAGAGCGCGGCTGTGCGGCACAGCTTTAGGCGCTGCACCGGAGGGTGAGAGGAGGGACTCTCCCTTGAGCGTGAACTGTGGGGACAAGGAAGCCTCTCCCAGAGGCCCTCACGCCCCGACTTCCCCTCAGGTTTCCTTGGCCAGATTTGTGTCATGGGCTCACCCCAAAGCAACCACTGGAGAGAACCACCATGACTGGCTTGGGAGGCATGCAAATGTGGGAGGAGGTGGGCTGACCAAGGCTCTGTCTGAAAGAGGTGCACGGTGCTGGGGCGGCCTGCTGGGGGTTGCGTGGTGGGTGGACAGAGCGGGCAACAGAGGAGGGAGACCTGTTAGGAGCCAGACTGTTCTGGGACAACTGTTAGAGGCACGGCCAACAGATGTGTTGATTGACTGAATGGCGGGATTGAGAGAAGGGAAAGGATCAAGCACGAATATTAGAACTTTGGCCAGAAAAATTGCGTGGGGTTTGGTTCCATTTACTGAAAGGATAAGGAAGAAAGAACGGATATTTCGGGTGAAATCCACATTCTGTTTTTCCCACAGTAGGTGGATTGAGGGGTAGGCAGTTGGCTATTTGTGTCTGGGGCTCAGGAGTGTGGTCCATGCCAGGGATACTACTTTAGAATTCATCAATGCTAAGTGATATTTAAAACCATGGGACCCAATGAGATCACCAGGGAGTGTGTGAAGAGAGGGGAGACATCTGAGAACTAAGTACTGGTCCCCACTGAGGTTTAGAGGTGGGAGGATGAGGAGAAGTCACAATGAGCCTGGGCAGGAGCGTGAGGGAGGGCGGGGGTCACCTGTGTCCAGTGCTGCCAACAGCTCCAGTCATGCCGGGACTGAGATCATGGGCTTGGTAGCATGAAAGGTACTCAGGAACTAAATGTTTGGAACCTCTAGTGTTTCATTAGAGCACTGGGGAGTGAAGTCATCTTTGGAATAGGCTGAGAGAGGACAGGAGGTGCAGAGGAGGAGTTCATTAGAAGAGTTTTGTCAGGAAGGGGAGCAGAGAAATGCGATAGTGGGTGGAAGGCCAAGGAAAGCCTGGCGTGCAAACACAACAGCTTAAAAAACAAACCTGTGGGAACGATCGAATGGAGAGGGTGAACTTCATGATGCAAAAAAGAGAAAAGGTGATTCTAGAAGAAAAGCTTCCAAGTGGGTGAAGGTGGAAGGCTCCCAGAGAATAAGTGGAGGCCTGGCCAGGGTTGAGACTCTGCGCTTCATGACAGAGCGTGGGCAGAGCCTGGGTGCAGGTGGAGATGTAGGAAAGTGCACCCGATGGTGAGAGACGGGGAAAGGCCTGTTTGGTGTATATTAGTGCTTCACAACCTGGGGTGATTCTCCCCCCCAGGAGACATTTGGTTTCTGGAGATGGCTTTAGTTGTCACATCTTGGGGAGGGAGTGTTTTCCTCCTGGCATCTAGTGGGTGCAGTTCAGGGATGCTGCTATACACACTACAAAGCACTTAAGAGTCCCCACAACAAAGAATGATCTAGTCCCAAATGTCAGCAGTGGCACCACGGAGAACTGTGGTTTACATTAATAACCACAATTAACAGTAATAATGTGACTTGTACAGCCCTCAAAGAAATACTGATCCTTAATCCTTGAAAGTAAAAGCCCTCTCTCTCACAAAATTTACGAAAATTCAAGCATCTTTTCTGACCACAATGCTATGAGATTAGAAATCAATTACAGGGAAAAAGGCTGTAAAAAACACAAACACAAGGAGGCTAAGCAATATGTTACTAAAGAACCAATGGATTGCTGAAGAAATCAGAGGAAATAAAAAAATACCTAGAGACAAATGACAATGAAGACACAACAATCCAAAACCTATGGGATACAGCAAAAGCAGTTTTAAGAGGGAAGTTTATAACAAAACAATCTTACCTCAGGAAACAAGAAAAATCTCCAGTAAACAACCTAACCTTACACCTAAAGAAACTAGAGAAAGAAGAATAAACAAAACCTAAAGTTAGAAGAAACAGCCATAAAAAGGGAAATCGACAGTAACACAATAATAGTGGGGGACATTAACACTCCACTTACACCAACGGATAGATCATCCAGACAGAAAGTTAATGAGGAAACACAAGCCTAAATGACACATTAGACTAGATAGACTTAACTGATATTTATAGGACATTCCATCTGAAAGCAGCAGAATACACATTCTTCTCAAGTGCACATGGAACACTCTCCAGGATAGATCACATCTTGGGTCACAAATCGAGCCTCGGTAAATTTAAGAAAACTGAAATTATATCAAGCACTTTTCTGACCACAACACTATGAGATTAGATATCAATTATTGGAAAACATCTGTAAAGAACACAAACACATGGCAGCTAAACAATATGCTACTAAATAACCAAGAGATCATTGAAGAAATCAAAGAGGAAATTAAAAAATACCTAGAGACAAATGACAACGAAAACACGATGACCCAAAACCTATGGGATGTAGCAAAAGCAGTTCTAAGAGGGAAGTTTATAGCAACACAATCCTATCTCAAAAAACAAGAAAAACCTCAAATAAACAACCTAACCTTACACCTAAAGCAACTAGAGAAAGAAGAACAAAAAACCCCAAAGTTAGTAGAAGGAAAGAAATCATAAAGATCAGAACAGAAATAAATGAAATAGAAATAAAAAAAAATTAGCAAAGATCAATGAAACTAAAAGTTGGTTCTTTGAGAAGATAAACAAAATTGATAAACCTGTAGCCAGACTCATCAAGAAAAAAAGGGAGAGGACTCAAACCAATAAAATTAGAAATGGGGCTTCCCTGGTGGTGCAGTGGTTAAGAATCTGCCTGCCAATGCAAGGGACACGGGTTCGAGCCCTGGTCCAGGAAGACCCCACATGCCACAGAGCAACTAAGCCTGTGTGCCACAACTACTGAGCCTGAGCTCTAGAGCCCACAAGCCACAACTACTGAGTCCATGTGCCACAACTACTGAAGCCTGCATGCCTATAGCCCGTGCTCCGCAACAAGAGAAGCCATGACAATGAGAAGCCCATGCACCACAACGAAGGGTAGCCCCAGCTCACTGCAACTAGAGAAAGCCTGCGCACAGCAACAAAGACCCAACACAGCCAAAAAAAATAAATAAATAAATAATAAAATAAAATAAAATTAGAAATGATAAAGGAGAAGTTACAACTGATACCACAGAAATACAAAAGATCATAAGAGACTACTACAAGCAATTATATGCCAATAAAAGGGACAACCTAGAAGAAATGAACAAATTCTTAGAAAGGTACAATCTTCCGAGACTGGACCAGGTAGAAATAGAAAATATGAACAGACCAATCACCAGTACTGAAATTGGAACTGTGATTGAAAAACTTCCAACAAACAGAAGTCCAGGACCAGATGGCTTCACAGGTGAATTCTACCAAACATTTAGAGAAGAGCTAACACCTATCCTTCTCAAACTATTCCAAAAATTTGCAGAGGAAGGAACACTCCCAAGCTCATTCTACAAGGCCAGCATCACCCTGATACCAAAACCAGACAAAGACATCACAAAAAAAGAAAATTATAGGCCAATATCACTGATCAATATAGACGCAAAAATCCTCAACAAAATACTAGCAAATTGAATCCAACAATACGTTACAAGGATCATACACCATGATCAAGTGGAATTTATCCCAGGGATGCAAGGAGTCTTCAGTATACATAAATCAATCAATGTGATATACCACATTACCAAACTGAAGAATAAAACCATATGATCATCTCAGTAGATGCAGAAAAACTTTTGACAAAACTCAACATCCATTTATGATAAAAACTCTCCAGAAAGTGGGCATAGAAAACATACCCCAACATCATAAAGGCCATATATGGCAAACCCCCAGCAAACATTATTCTCAAGAGTGAAAAACTGAAAGCATTTCCTCTAAGATGAGGAACAAGATAAGGATGTCCAGTCTCACCATTTTTTTTCAACATAGTTTTGGAAGTCTTAGTCACAGCAATCTGAGAAGAAAAAGAAATAAAAGGAATCCAAATTGGAAAACAAGAAGTAAAACTGTCACTGTTTTCAGATGATAATATATGTACAGAGAAAATCCTAAAGATGCTACCAGAAAACTACTAGAGCTCATCAATGAATCTGGTAAAGTTGCAGGTTATGAAATTAATACACAGAAATCTGTTGCATTTCTATACACTAACAATGAAAGATCAGAAAGAGAAATCAAAGAAACAATCCCATTTACCATCACATCAAAAAGAGTAAAATACCTTGGAATAAACCTACCTAAAGAGACAAAAGACCTGTCCTCTGAAAACTATAAGATACTGATGAAAGAAATAAAAGATGACACAAACAGATGGAGAGATATACCATGTTCTTGGATTGGAATAATCAATATTGTGAAAATGATTATACTACCTAAAGCAATCTACAGATTCAATGCAATCCCTATCAAATTACCAAGAGCATTTTTTCACAGAATTAGAACAAAAAATTTTACGATTTGTATGGAAACACAAAAGAGCCTGAATAGTCAAAGCAATCTTGAGGGGGAAAAAAACCCCAAAAAACAAAACAAACAAACAAACAATCAAAAAGGGAGCTGGAGGAATCAGGCTCCTGACTTCAGACTAAACTACGAAGCTACAGTCATCAAAACAGTATGGTACTAGCACAAAAACAGAAATATAGATCAATGGAACAGGATAGAAAGCCCAGAAATAAACCCATGTATCTATGGTCAATTAATCTACAATAAAGGAGGCAAGACTATACAATGGAGGAAATACAGTCTCTTCAATAAGTGGTGCCGGGAAAACTGGACAGCTACATGTAAAAAAATGAAATTAGAACATTCTCTAACACCATACACAAAAATAAACTCAAAATGGATTAAAGACCTAATGTAAGGCCAGACACTATAAAACTCTTAGAGGAAAACATAGGCAGAACACTCTCTGACACAAATTGCAGCTAGATCTTTTTTGAGTGGTCTCCTAGAGTAATGGAAATAAAGACAAAAATAAACAAATGGGATCTAATTAAACTCAAAACCTTTTGCACAGCAAAGGAAACCATAAACAAAATGAAAAGACAACTCATAGAATGGGAGAAAATATTTGCAAACGATGTGACCGACACAGGATTAATCTCCAAAATATACAAACAGCTCATGCAGCTCAATATAAAAAAAAACAAAAACAAATCAAACAACCCAATCAAAAACTGGGTGGAAGATCTAAGTAGACATTTCTCCAAAGAAGACATACAGATGGCCAAGAAGCACATGAAAAGATGTTCAACATAGCTAATGATTAGAAAAATGCAAATCAAAACTACAATGAGATATCACCTCACACCAGTCAGAATGGCCATCATCAACGTCTACAAGCAATAAATGCTGGAGAAGGTGTGGAAAAAAGGGAACCCTCCTACACTGTTGGTGGGAATGTAAATTGGTGCAGCCACTATGGAAAACAGTATGGAGGTTCCTTAAGAAACTAAAAATAGAGCTACCATATGATCCAGCAATCCCACTCCTGGGCATGTATATAGAGAAAACCATGGTTCGAAAGGATACATCCACCCCAATGTTCACTGCAGCACTATTTACAATAGCCAAGACATGGAAGCAACCAAGATGTCTATGGACAGATGAATGGATCAAGAAGATGTGGTACATATATGCAATGGAATATTACTCAGCCATAAAAAGAACGAAATAATGCCATTTGAAGCGACATGGATGGAACTGGAGATTGTCAGACCGAGTGAAGTTAAGTCAGACAGAGAAAGACAAAAATCATATGATATCATTTATATGTAGAATCTAAAAAAATGGTACAAATGAACCTATTTACAAAAAAGAAATAGAGTCACAGATGTAGAAAATGAACTTATGGTTACCGAGGAGGAAAGTGGGGGAGAGGGATAAATTGGGGGATTGGGACTGACATATACACACTACTATGTATAAAATAGATAACTAATAAGGACCTACTGTACAGCACAAGGAACTCTACTCAGTACTCTGTAATGACCTATATGGGAAAAGAATCTAAAAAAAGAGTGGATATAGGTGTACGTATAACTGATTCACTTTGCTGCACAGCAGAAACTAACACAACATTGTAAATCAACTATACTCCAATAAAAATTAATTAAAAAAGAATAAAGACTATAAATAGCACCACAAAAAAGAAGAGTCCCCACAACAAAAATGATCTGGTCCCAAATGTCAGTAGTGGCACCATGGGGAACCGCCGTTTACATTAATAACCACAAATAACAGTAATAATGTGACTTGTAGAGCGCTCTAAGAAACACTTATCCTTAACCCTTGGAAGTGAAGGTCCTTTCTCTCACTGCCCTTCCCTAGGCAGGGCCGGCTTGCACATGTGGACGAAGCCCCGTGTAGACCAACCTAGGTCCTGGCAGTTACATTGTGGGGGCTAGAGAAGGCCGTTCGTTCCTCCCCGCGGCTTGACAAGGCCAATCCTTACTCCGGGGCTCGGCCATCGTGCTTTGCTGCTGACCCCAGGATTGGTGGACCCCCTGTTGCTCCTGGGGTGGAAGGGTCTCCATGCGGGGAGGTGACTGGGGAGGGGGGACCTCAGATGACTGGGTGTTATGATCATCGTAGTTGTGACGTTAGAAACCAACTCAGTTGCCTTTGCTGAAACCTTCCTTGTGTCGGGCAAGACGCATGGCACCAAAATACTGGGATGTGAGAAATCTCTTTTCCCTCTATGGGATATTTCTCTCTCTCTTTTGTCTTGGGTAGGTTCTTTAAATTATCTCTCGGAGAGAACGCTATAATGTATGCTTTGTCCAAGGACAGATCTTGGTAAGAAAAATGCCTCCCGTTTCCTCCCCAAAGACTCCACTGCCATCTGTCAGTTTGGAAATCTCCACATCTTGACCCACAGCAAATTGCTTCTGGCTGCATCCGACAACGTAGTTCCTGCCCTGCGAGGCACACGCAGAGGCTGCAGGCTGGCTGAGTGAACGGTCCATTTTAGGGATGAATGGGCCAAAAATCTCATCTACCTCTCCCCATCTTTACAACTATAGCCAAACCGCCCTTGCACCCCTCCCCTCTGAGTTCACCCCTTTCTCTTCATCTCCTCCAAGGTTGCTCCGGTCAGGACCTCATTATTGGCCAGAACAGCAGCCTCTTCTCTGGGAATGTCTCCAACAACAGGCAGCTTGCCTCCAGGCCACCTCCCTGTTCACTGTCTCTGGAGGGAGCCCAACTCCTCTGCCTGGTGTTTAAGGCCCGCGAGCACCTATTTCCAGCTGCATCCCCACAGCTCCCACTTAGTCTGAGCCAAACTGAACACACTCTCCACATGTGTCTTGCCCCGGACCCAGAGAGAGTACTCAGGGCATACATGCTCAAAAACAGAGAAATTCCAATGATCACAAGAGTAGAGGTGAAACTAAAACATCCTCTACAACTTGACACATGCAGCATTTAGTGGGTTGAATTTTGGAGAACTGACCTCCAGACCAAATGCAGGGGAGTCATCCCCTTACCAGGGACTCACAGGTTGGCAGGAGGTGCCCGACAGGCAGGCCACCCAGCATCCCTGTTGGGCTGGCCATCCGGGGTCTCATGCAATTGACAGGCCTGTCCCCACATGGAGGAACGGGAAAAGCGAGGCGCAGAGAGTTACAGTGGCAGGACCAACACCCTGCAGTTCCGAACACTGCTGTGTACTTCTTAGCACCCCATTTCAATAGGGTCAGAGGGAGAGGGGGCAATGATAAATTCCAGAAGAGAATCTGGGTCGCAACCTCAAGAGAGGAAGGTAACTGAAGAGTTAAACACAGTGCCTCCGCACCCTCCCTCACAGTCCCTCTGCCAGGCTGGGGGAGGGGGCAGGGGAAGCCTAAGGACGCAGCAATGGCACCCTGTCCCTGGCAATGGGGACCGATTTATCTTGATCTCATGTGTTTTGCTCACGGTTGTGGCACTGAATGACCTTACGGCTGTATAACTGAAAAGTCTCATAGAGGCTGGGCCACCGCAGGGGTCCCAGTGACCGCGTGGAAGGGGACACACGCATAGCCTGAGCAGAGGTCAGCGTGTGACAAATGGCTCTCTCATGGGGAGGCCTGCACGTGGTATGTGGGGACGTGTTTGGGCCTCACCTGGGATGCAGCCCATTTCAGGAAACTGTGCTGGGCCCAGGCCCAGTTTCTCTGTGGCTCATTGTACAAACTGGCTCAGGTTCAAGTTCAAAGGCATCAGAATTCTTTGGAATAAAACAATCATCTGGGTTCTATAAACACCCCGCATATAAACAAATTGCACAGATACCCCAGGACCCTGTCCTGACTTCTCCATCCATGGAGACCCCAGTTTCATACCTCCCACCTGCTTGCTTTATACTGACATCTGGCTGGCTGGAGCAGCCTCGGGAGGCCATCCTTCCTGCCCACTGTAACCCCATCTGTGCCAAGATGACCCTTCCCAGCCTCACCTCTGTCTCCACTCTGGCCCATCAGGAAGGAAAGGGTTCTGAGAAACTAGTTCCTGCTGAGGAGCCAACAACAGCCAAATGTGTGACCCTCCTAGGTCCTGGCCGGGTTGCTTCTGATCTCACCTCACCTCTCCACACCTGAGCCCTCATCTGCAGGCATCTTGGAAAGGCTGGGGTTGGAGAAATGACCCTGATACCAGGAGGCCTGCCACCTGCCCTCAGCTCCATGGACGCCACACACCACGGTCCCCCGACAGACCGTGGGCCGGCCCAGCAGTCCTCGGGAAGAACTGGGAGTCAATGGGCACAGGCTCCTTCTGTTAAACCCACGGTGCTTCAGGAGAGTGGAGTTAAGGTCTTGGAACCCAGCCGAGCCCTCCCTCCTTAAGCCAGTGTGGCATGGTTGGAAGCGATCACCAACATGAAAATCCATCTGTCCGTTCACAGTCACTCACACCACACCCCATGGGCCGAGTGCCTGCGGGAGCCAGGCCCTGTGTGCCCGGAGCTATCAGACCCCTGGCACTCATGGCTGGGGCCGCCCTGAGCTCTTGTGGAACCGGTGCTCTGACGTCCACAGGACCTCTACCCTAGGCAGCCTGGCCTTCTCCTCCCCTCGTCTTCCCCGGCCCGTCACCCTTCCCGGGCCCTGCCGCGCCGTCCTTTCTCATTCCTTCCGCCTCTCGCCCCCACGGTCCCAGGACTGGTCCCCTCCTCCTTCCCGAGCCTTTCAGCTCGGCCTGTCCTCCACTTCCATAACCACAGGCCAGAGCCTCCTGCCTCCTGCCCCACGTCCTGGACAGCCACCCTGATGCCTGGGGAAAGCCTGGAGCCTCGTGAGAGCTGGTGCAGCCCGTCATTTCCTGTTCCACCCGCTGCACCCTCCTGAGGCTTCCAGCCCAGGCTGCCCCTGCGGCCACACCCGCCTCTTGCACTTAATGTCGGAAGCACGGCCTTCTCAGGGTGCCCTATATCACGTTTGGTGAGGGGTAGGCAGGGTTAGGGGCGGCAGGAACTCTCTGCCTGGGTTTCGGCTGCCCCCTCAGCACCTTGCACGGGACCTGGCACTCAGCCGATACAAATAAACGCCAACTGAATGAAGGAAAAATAAGCTTACCGACTGAAGAGGGAGCAAACAGGCAGCCGAGGCACCGAGGGGCAGAAGGGCGGGAGCTGCTGGGAGCTGGAAGTGCCTGGGCCGTGGAAGGAGGTAGGGAACGGCGGGGCGAGGATCATGGCAGCCCTGGTTTCCAAGCCCGCTGTGCGCAGGCGCCACGGGAGTTACTCCACACCACGGCCACCTGGCTGGCTGCTGCCTTATCCCTGCGGCTCAGGGAGGAGAAGGGATGGCGCAGGGCTGCACAGCTGAGAAGCCGAGGCTGAAGCTGAGCTCAGGTTTAGCCACTGAGTGAGCACGCTGCCCCCAGCAGTGAGGCTGGGATACACAGCGAGGGCCTTATTTTGCCTCCCATCCCTCCCCTTCACGCCCACCACGTGATAGGGATTGATTGTTTGATGGCTCCAACCAGAAGGTACTCTCCCTGAAGGCAGGCAGTAGCCCTGTGAGTCCCAGTCATGTTGCCCCCGCACCCCAGGCCCACAGTGGGGCGCTCGGTAAGGGTGAGGGCACAGTGACTACCCAGCAGGCCCCGGGGGCTGCCAAGTTCAAGGGCCCCGCTACCGGTGACCACAGCGCTCCCGTCAGCTCCTGGCTGGCTGTCGTGAGCCCAGCAAGTACTGGCCAGGATGCTGAGCATGCACCCAGCATGGGGGCCTCTGTGTGCAAACATGGGGTACACAGACCACAGCACGTGCAGCCAATGTGGCGGCTGAATGCCGTTTCCCCGGCACTGACCTTGGGAGCTGAAATGAGTTTCCTTTCTCCTGGCGGCTCTACAGACAGGCCAGCAAGTCGTGGGCAGAAAGGCTTCCTGCTGACCTGAAACAACACTGCTTTAATGAGCTCCTGCACACGTGGGGCAATCACCAGTGAAAGGTGTCCATTAAAATGTACGTGGCTCAGGAGGCCTGGCCCTCTCCCACTGAGGAGCAGCTGAGGGTAGGCGCCTGGTGAGCCGTGCGCCTGCCTAGCTTGGACAGGGTCCACTTAGCAGCCCCAGCCTCACCATCCGCCCCCAGAAACACCCTCCACACTGGCTCCTGACCTTGGAGAGAAGATGGTGAGCCAAGAATGGCGTGGAACAAATGCCTGGGTGTGAGCAGAGCCTGGGAAATGCGGGAGGGCCAGGGCTTCCGGGTTTCTCTGTCCTTCCACGAGAAGCGAGTGGGGCAGCTGCCTGCCTCTGCCCACTCCTGCACTAAGACGCGGGGCGTCCTTGGCAGCAGAGAACAAAGGATACCATCCACCCCTGCCTCCTGGGAGCTGGGCATGTCCCCTTGTGGAGTAGGTGTGGTCGGCCTGCAGCAGCTGCAGCCGTGGGCGTCGCTGGCCCAGAGCAGTGAGCAGGCTTCCCCTTTGGTCCTGGGTCCCCCTGGGCGTCCTCAGCCTTTAGAATGGTTATGACCCTGTTCACGCCCATAGGAACCAGAGAGGGGCAAGCATGCCCCTATCTCCCCCCATGCCCTCGGAGAGCACCGAAGTCCCCACAAGTCACAAAGGTGGAGGGTCTGGCCTTCTGGCTGGGCAGGGTGGACCCAGTCTTTGCATTTCCTCTCCCCCTGGAGTCTCTGTGACCCCATTTCTCAGGACCACTCTCCTGGGAGGTGGAAAAGTAGCAGTAGGAAAAACCTGGGTGATTTTGATTTGATAGGTCCTGTTGGGGAGGGGGAGGGAAGGAGTGAAAGACAAGAGACCAGGGGAGGGGGAGGAGCACAGAGCTGGCTCAGGCACCCTACAGTCTAACAAGATTCTGGGGGCCGGGTTCGGAGGTGGCCACGGGGCAAGCACGGAATCGGAATCGACAGGTGCCGAAGGAGTTGGGTGTTAACTGTCAGAAGGTTGCAGACCCACCGCCTGTCAAAGACCAGAATGTCTGCAGTGGCTGCGAGGGCCCCTCCCTGAGCCCAGGCCCACGAGGCCCACAGGGCGGGTGAGAGGGCATCCTGGGGCTGCGGTTAACCGGGCAGTGGCAGAAAGGACACCACTTCATCACAAAACACTTGTACATCCAGGGTCACATCACCCCGTGGGGAGGCCCGGGAGGGGAGCATTTGCCCATCTCACAGATGAGGACGCCGTGGGCAAATGAGGCGAAGCAACAGGCCCAGGGTCTCAGAGCGGGGGGTCCTCTCCCTGACACCCTGGATGGTCAGAGTGGGTGTCCTTCGGAGGAAGACACTGAGGGCACAGTGAGGCCTCAGTGCCTGAGGTGGGGAAGGACTCAGTGTTGCCCTCCTGCCAATGGATACATGGGTCCATCACTGAAGGGTCATTTTGCAATTGAAACTCACCTGGAAAGACAGTGCCTATCAGAGCTATTAGTCATTAACACTGAGGAGACAGCTAGATCTTTCCAGCTGTGGGGGAATTTGGTTTGCTAGGGGCAAAGGAGGGGTCTAGAGATCAGAATGGGAGCTTCCAGGAATAAGGTCATTAGACGCAGGAGGCAAACTTCCCCAAGCTCCACATTTCAGTGGCCTGGCTGGGGTGCGAAGGGCCAAGGGCTCCTTCTGGCAAGCAGCTTCCCTTTCTGCTCCTGAAGGATGCTTTCCCGGGGAGTACAGCTAACACCCCACACTTCAGCTCACGTGCACCTCAAGCGCTGTGTGCTAAGGATTCCCAGGCTGTGTCACCCCACACTTGGCTCCAAACAGTATCAGAGCTGCTGTTTGGCTTCCTAGATTGCATCACAGGCTCTGGAAGCTTCACCTGTATTTTCAAAAGCCATTTTTGTTTTCCAACTATCTGTAAACCAACAGGTTAAATGCTAGCATTCAATCAAATGATGCTCTAACCCTCCAGGTAACACTTGCATCCCTCCTTTGTGCTTGTCTCAGGATCTAGGAGCTCTCATGACAGATGAAAGGTCACGGTGCCAGGTCCTTCTAACTCACTGATTGGCCCACCCACTCCCTCGGCGGCCGCCTGCCCCCATGCACTGCTCCCAAGCTGATGAGGACTGACATGGCTGAGAAGCCAGCTGTTTGCAGCATGAAAGCAGGCTGGCTGGGAGGGGAGAGACCCTCCCCTCCACCAGCCAAACCAGCAGAGGGAGATGTCAGGCCCAACCCGGGTGGGGTGATGCTGTGAGGGCCCAGTGCCAGCGCCTGCACAGAGCCAGGAAGTCCACCTGGCATCCAGATGTTTTCCTCCAGATGTGGCACCAGATCAAACTCTGGTCTGAGAGCCAGTGCTGTCCTGTGGAAGACATCTTCTCTGGAGGGCGGTGAGGAGTGAGTGTGTGTGTGTGTGTGTGTGTGTGTGTGTGATGTTCTTGCTGTTACTATGAGGCTGCCAGTAGCCCTTCCTTTAGTCTGAAATTATTTCCTTTCTGATTTACACCCTTTTTTTATGATGCTGTGGTAACTGTAGAAGCTACAAGTCATTACTTGGCCAAATGAAAATTTGGCAGCCCTAAATTAGTCCTCTAAGTTTTTGTTTTTAATTAAAAAATTAAATTAAATTTAAAAAAACTTTAAAAAATTAAACAAAGTAAGTGTGTGTAATCTGGGCACCACAGGTGTTGGTGTGACGTTGGGACGCCAGCTTTCACCTCTCACTTCTTGGTCAGCCTCCCGTGCCTGTGGCAGCAGGGGTGGCGGGTGGTTCAGTGTCTGCACCAGATCTAATTGGTCGCGTTGAGAAGGAGTCTGGGCTACATCCAGGCTCAGCAGGAAAGAACAGTATCATTGATGTGCCGTGTCTGCCAGCAACTTGGGGAGGAATTTGCTTTCACTAGCACCAGCCCTTGGGTTGAAAGTGAGCAATTTCGCATTTAAAGAAAAAAAGGCAAAACCAGTTCAATGGGCTTAAATAAAATTGTAGCCAATATGCAGTAATTTCTGAAAAGTCCAGATGATCATAACTCAAGCTTTAAAGAGGGCTTCACTTTGGAAACCTAGATGTCAGAGACATCTGGGTTGGTAATCAGAACATAAGGATAACTCAGGATAAATCCACTCAACAGGCCTTAGAAGGAGCACTGCTCACCGAGAACAGAGGCTGAATTCACTCCTCCTTGGAGCTTCATCTGCTGTGGTCTGAGCTCTGTGGTCACCAGGCTACAGTGCAGAAGACTTTGGGTTTTTAAACGCGGATCTGGTCAAAGTTGTGCCTTTTCACTGGTGGATAGTTTCATGGCAACACCCAGAGCTCCATCTACCCCACTTTCTGTGCTGTTGCTTTTTGGGGGGCAGGAGTCTGTAAGCCACCACTGCCTGCCACGGGAGTTGGTTTGAGAAGCTGGGCTGATGCATATGAGTTCCTGGATGACTGAAGAGACCCAGGGACTTCTGAGGCCTCTGTAGGTCAATCTGGAGGCGGTGGAGGCATGGTTTATTTATCTTTGTAGCCCAGCTTCTCAGGAGCAAATTCTAAGTGCAAATCCCAGTTGCCTCCCTCCTCATTCCAAGATAGGGAGGAGAGAGTGGGCTGTTTAGTCTTTTCCTAACTTTGGAAACCATAAGATACAGAGACGAGAGCCTGTCACTTTTGGAGGAGCTGGCAGGTACCTGCAAAGTCAGGTCCCTCCAGAAGCCTCTGTGAATTTATTTGACGGTGTATTTATGTGCAAAGATGTCTCTGACCAATGATGCTGATTGCAGTATTGTTTGTGGTAATGAAAAACTAAGAACAACCTGATGCCCATCACCAGGGGAGTGGCTAAATACACTGTTTCAGCCCCCAATAGAATATTATACAGCTATTGGAAGGATCCAGGTACTGTTTGTACTGACTTGATGTGGTTTTAAGTGAGAAAAGCAAGTTGTAAAACAATGTGTAGATTCTGATCCTAGGTCACAAAAATACCTCTGCGGGTGTTTGTACATGCAGGAAGGAAAGCCTAGATGGGTCCCAGCAATTTGTCAATGGAGGTTGTCCCTGAAGCACAGAACTGGGGGTCAGTGGGTTTGGGGAGGGGTTATCCTTCAACTTAATATGCAATTGTGTAAAGTTAGCATATACTACTTTGAAACAAAAAAGACATTGCAAAAAGAAAATGAAAGAAAGCCCTTGGGAGTATCACTGTTTCAGGGTCTCACGTACAAACAGGCTCAGGTTCAAGTTCAAAGGCATCAGAATTTGGCATCAGGATGGGAGAAGTTGGATTTGAGGGATGAGTTCTTAGGAATTCATGCTGTGGGAGTTTTCAATCAGCCTGATGCTCTGGTCCAAGCCCTCACCAGAGGTGAGGCCTTTGCTCTGCTCCATCTAAGATTTTCTGGACCTGTTAATGTGTTTGCCTTTGAGCTGACTTTGGGATCTACAGATTTCTACAAGGCACGGTAATGTGTCCTCTCTCATCTTGTTGGGTTATGGGCCACAGAGTTGACTGCTGCTTGAACTTTTATGATAATTGGTTTGGTGAACACCATGCTTGTAAAGCTGATGAAGAGAGGAGGCTGCATTTGATGCCATCAGTCCCTCATTACCAATTTCTGGCTGGAAACCTAAATGCCCACATACCTGGCTGTCTTCTCTCTCTCCGTCCCTCTCCAAGTCTTGAATTCAGGTCAGACTTCCCTGGTAGCCCCCAACTCAATAGAGTGTGGGTGCCTAACATGGCCCTTCCTGTAGGGTTCCCCTTCGTTATCTCCCTAATCCAACATGGAGACGGGGAAGATGAGCACAGCCACTCTCTAAGTGATTTAACAGGATGCTTTAATGATGTACTGAAAATGAACATTGACCCCAGGTAAGAGGGGCTAAACTGATACTTTCAAAGCATACCATCCATTTCGCTCTGATGGACTCTCCTCCTTAAATCACTGTGTTGTCACTTTTACGATGCCAATCTAGCTATTGAGGCTACAGGACTGTGAAATGTCATATAAAAAAGCCAATAAGAAAAAAATAAAATTAAGTTGCGGGGAGCATGCATTAGCATTTCAAAAATGTTCTGTTGCAGTATGCTATTATTCTCTCTCTGTCAACGGGCACCGGGATCCCATCCTCCCCATAAAGAGACTATGCCACAGAATGTATTAGCGCTCCATTCCAGAAACGACGTGGCAGCTGAAGGGCATAGTTACGATAATGGTGAAATACATTTTGAACTAAATTTGATAGGACACTAGGGCCGTCTGCCTCCTCTGATGACAAAGTCTTGATTGCTTTTCTCCTTGTTGGCTCAAGCCTGTGGCTTTCAGAGTTTTGACAAATTAGTCTTTTCAGCATTTCTGCCCTGGAGAAAAGTAAGGAGTGACATCTGCTGAGGTGAGGGTCTGACTCTGTGCTGCAGATGACAACATAGGGGCTGGGATTCCATGAGGCACAGGCCACCGCCACCCTGCACTTCCCTGCCTGGCAGCACGTAAAATATCCCAAATTACCCAAAGCCCAGTCCGCTTGAATTGCTGGATCGAGGGTTGAGTAGGCATGGTCCATCTAGAAAGGGCAAGTTTAATAATTCATAGTGGGCCTGGGTCAGCAGGACTGGTCACCTCAGGGAAAATTTACTCCCGTCCTTGGAGTTCAACCCCTTGGCTCTCTGAGGGGCGTCTTACATTCTAAATGGAGTCTAGCAAGTGCTTCTTCATGAGCTGGGCTTCCAGGCCTGAGCTGGGCCAGAGGGAGGGACAGTGTCTGCAGAGGGGAAGAAAGCCTGCCAACCCCTGCCTTGAGGAGCCTCTGGTCTCCCGGTTAATTATGGGAATGTGATTCCTTCCTATGGCTCTGAATTTGGGGAAAGATAAATTGGGGAAGGTGAATCCAGCGCTCTTGGTAGTCAATTACACTAAACCACTGAAACAACTGCAATGCTTTATCTGGAAACTTCAGAAAGCTGACTTGTTCCTTAGGAGCCATCGGCTTAATGGAATTCCACTGTATTATTTTCCAATGTGATGTGCTGCAAAACTGGGTGGGTCAGCACTTTGGTTTGGGAAATATATTTTCATTTGAGAAGATGCCTCTGCTGGGCTTCTTGCAGCATTGGTTTAGGAAGCACGAGGCTCTTAGCTCCGCTGAAGGAAGGGGTCCTGGGGAGGCCATCACGGCAGTGCAGGGAAGAGGGGAGCACAGACCTGCCAGCAGTGGCTGGGGCTTTTATTTTTATTTTTTAAAAATATATTCAGTATCACGTCCAGCATGTGAGGTTCTCCGCTGAATTGAATGTTACACTTAATGAGATACCATGTCCCTTCTGTTCTCTGTAACAGAGACCTTGAGAGTTTTTATTAGCGAGCGAAACCACTTTTCACTGTTTTCATGTTTCCTAATAACAGCCTGAGTCGTAACCTGAATTTTTATGCAACTAATTATGAGCGCGACTTGGGCATGAAAGATTTATACAATCAGATATTACCTGTGTTATCTCTGGGCAGGCGGGGGATGAGCCAAGAAAGGAAGTTAATCAGTTTTCTAGGTCACACAAAAGGCACCTGTGAGGTGCTGGCTGAGAGGTGGGGTGGATGGAGGGAGCCGGCAGATGCCCTCCTGGGACACGCCCCACCCGGGAGCTGCTTGCTTCTCCTCCCCCCAGGCCAGCCAGCATTGGCCATGGAGCCCTGGGAATCAGCACTTTTTTCTAGTGTGACATTTCCACCCTCTGCTTCCTAAGAGCAACATAGCTAACTAACAGTCCTGAGGAAATGACCTCAAGCACATGGAGGTGACAGGGTTAATGGGAAACAGAGACATCTCAGAAAGGGTCAATTCCCAGGAACAGAATAGAAACCAGAATTCTAATAAATTTTGCCACTTTAAGTTTCATTTTAGGGACTTCCCTGGTGGCGCAGCGGTTAAGAATCCGCCTGCCAGTGCAGGGGACACGGGTTCGAGCCCTGGTCCGGGAAGATCCCACGTGCCTTGGAGCAACTAAGCCTGTGTGCCACAACTACCGAGCCTGAGCTCTAGAGCCCGTGAGCCACAACTGCTGAGCCTGAGTGCCACAACTACTGAAGCCCGTGCGCCTAGAGCCCGTGCTCTGCAACAAGAGAAGCCACCCAATGAGAAGCCCGCAAACAGCAACAAAGAGTAGCCCCCACTCGACGCAACCAGAGAAAAGCCCTCACGCAGCAACAAAGACCCAAGGCAGCCAAAAATAAAAATAAATAAATAAATTTAAAAAATTATTAAAAAAAAAAAGTTTCATTTTAGTTAAAAACAAAGACAGAAAATGAACTACGTGGCCGTTCCTCGAAGCCCGCAACTGAAGGAATGCGTGTCTGCCAAGAAGCAATAGCTCTTGCCACCAATCACACTCACTAAATGACTAGCGTATTGTTTATCTGTGGAAAAAGCTTGCCCAGGGTGGCGGTAAGGAGTGCGTGATGGAGAGCTGGCCTGGAGAGCGTGGGTACTCATGCGTGTTGAGGGCCGTAATGAGCATTTAGTTACACGGCCATTTGCTGAGGCCCACAACTGATTAATATACACAGGCTTGTTCATTTACTCAGCATTATGTTTAATCATTTAATTTCACAAGAGTTTTCAGATCTTTTAATCATCCTAATATTCTTCTTATTGCAACATATTACTAAGCTGTTAGTTCAATTCAATTAAAAAGTGTCATCTAAAAGTAATTTATTCCATGTGTGTCGTTAAGTGGATACCCCAGATATGCTTGCATTTTAAAGGAATAATAACTCTTCCGATTAATTAGTCTGCAAACGACTGCACTGCGTTAGCACTAAAGACGATACCACGAGTGGTGAACGTCTGTGGGCACTAATGTGGCAGCAGATCTGTGACTGTTTCTCCAGGTTTTGCTCTAAGACTCAGAAGAGACTATGAAAACTTGGACCATCTGTTAGTACTCAGGTGGCCCCTGAAAACCTAGTGTGACTTTCTGGCCCTGATCATATTTGTAATAGCACAGCCTCTGGTTTCCCCCTTTGGGGACCTCTTGGCCAGAGTTCCCACCAGCACGTCCTCACTTCAGGAGCAGGTGCAGGAGGCCTTCGAGGGCCAGGGTTCGGGAAATAGCCTGCTGTGGGTCTGTTGGGGAGACTTCTTCCCTTGTCAGAATTCTGATCTTCCTGGTTGACTTTTTAGATATTTCCCCTGTCCTCTCTACAGCAGTGCTGTCTAGTGGGAATGTAATGCAATGCAAACCACCTAGCAGATTTAAATGTTCTAGCAGCCACATAAAGTAAAAAGAAACAGGGGCTACTAATTCCGCTAATATACTTTATTTAACTCAATATATCTAAAATATCATTTCAACATGTAATCAATACAAAAGTCAGATAGGAGAATGTAATGAGATATTTTACTTTCTCTTCCCATATAAGGCTTCAAAATCTGGTGTGCACATCTCACTCTGGACAAGCCTCATTTCAGGGGCTTGGCGTCCACATGGAGCTAGTGGCTACCATACTGGACAGCACAGCTCCAGAGTCCTCAGGCAGGGGGCCCTGTGCAGCCCAGCTGTGGCTTCCCTGTGCCTGTGGCTCCCCTGGATTGAGGTGGTGAGACAGGCTGGAACCTGGGACCCTTTGCTGCAGTGTTGCAAGGGAACCTGTTGTTTGCTCTCGCTCCCCCCCTGCTGCAGCAGGGGCCCCAGTAAAGCCTTGTCTGAATTTCTTGTGTGGCCTCTAGTCAATTTCTATTGATTGGGAAAGCCCAAGAACCCTGCTTGGTATCAGTGGGAGCTGCTTGGGGCCCTGGGGGATCTGCCTGCAGAAATTGGTGATGCTCCCACAGGTGTACAGAACAGGGCACGCTGGCCACTGATGACCTCGGAGGCTCATCTGACCCTGAGGTTGCAGGAATCCAGCAGGCCTGGGAAGGGTTGACTTGTTGGAAAAAAACAGCTGCAAAGATGCCCCTCGCTGTCTTTCCTTGTCCCTACGCCTTTGGGGAGCCAAAGGGAAACCCAGGTTTCAGGTGGTGGAAGGAGGAAAACCACTCCAGTGCTGACAGGGGACACCGATGGGAGGGTCCACATCCGCTCCTCAGTCCCATTCCTGCCCCGTCAAGCATGACGCTGGGCATACATGGGACGTGCCGACTGACGAACAGGTCTCTTTTGCCTCTCCACCAGGAGACTAGCCCTGAGGCCTGATTATCAAGCTCAGGGAGTAAACTTAGTCCTTAGCCTGCTGTGTCTTCCAAGGAAAGATTGACTTTCCTTGGGGAACAGAGTCCTCCATGATGAGGGCACGTGGAATATTAATGCCTGCACTTTGAGGCCTAAGTGTTCCTTTTCCTTTGGCAGACCAAAGGTCAGTGGCCAGGGCCTGATGGAGGGTTGTTGCAGAGATGTGCTCTGGGCAGGCAGGGATGTTACTTGAGTCTGGTGACAGCAGCTGAGTGCCATTTCAACATCCTAGAACTTTGAGCACTTAGTCCCCTGGGTCTGTCCCCTATCTGGGCCAGCTGAGAGCCTCAAGAAATCAGGGACAAAGAGAGAAATCTTCATGCCCTTTCCTGCTCTTGCAGAATGCCCTGATTATTAATATCTCGCTCTGGGAAAGGGCTATTTGTGCTGTTTTTTAGGAGAACAGCAATAAAAAAGGGAAATTAAATTAGCAACTCTGTGTGAGCTTCTAATCCATTAGAGTGTCTTCAACTCCATAACCTGCTGTCTTAAACTCTGGTCACCTACTTAAGAGGTTTCAAGAAAATAGCAGTATTCCACCTGGCCCCATTTTGTACCAGTTACAATAAAAGTGATTGAATGTCAGCAGAGTCTGGTGGTCTGGTGCTGAGTGAGAGGGCTCTGGACAGGTCACTGTGCTCAGCCTGCCCGTGTGATCACAGATGCTAACCCGTCCGTCAACAGACCCATGTCCTCGCCCCAGAGCACACATGCAACTCCAAGAATTAGTCAAATACAATTACCCACATGAGGTGGCCTCTCCAACCGCTACTAAATAATGGGAAGATAAAACTGTCTTCAGAGGAAAACATCACAAAGGAATTGCATTTAATAACAAGAACAGGGTGCCAGCAACAGCAGCTAACTATTACTGAGTGCCAACGGTGTGCCTGGCTCTGTGCCGTGCAGAGAACTGGCTACGTAATTTGTGGGGCCCAGTACAAAATGAAAATGCAAGGCCTTTGTTCAAAAAAGCAACAAGAATTTCAAGATGGAGATAGCAGAGCATTGAACCAAGCGTGGGGCCTTCTGAGAACAGAGGCCTGTGTGGCTGCAGAGGTCGCCCGCCCGTGGCCAGCCTGGCTCTGTGCTGTAGACGCATCAACTGGCTTAATTCTCACAACAAATCCTATTACTGTCTCCGTTTTACAGATGAGCAAACAGAGGCTCAGACAGGTCCAGAGACTGCTGGGATGAAGGTTTTGAAGTGGTCTGAATGGAGAAAAGTGGTGGGAGGGCTGAGTCATCCCCCAGCATACGGTGAAGTCGCAGAAAACCTCACAGAACTGCAGCAGGCTGCCCCAGAATCATGCTGCGAGCGCTGATTTAGTTTCAGGAAAACAGTATCATTTGTTCCATTAAATTAATGTTGTTAATTTAAAGTTTATTGGTTTTGCAGTTTGTTTTTATTTCATTTATAAATTTGTTTTAGTTTTATGGTTGTAAAAGAGCTCTTACTCATAAGGAACGTGTACCTAGTTTTATGTTTGTACATATCTGACTAACATTATACTAAACATAATTCAAGTCAACAGAGAGAAACCCCTTTAAGTGGGGTCTGCATATTACTCCAGGAGGGAAATGCATCTCTTGTCCCCCAAGGTGGGAGCCACAGGGGGTGCTTGCAGCCCCGCCTCTTGGCTGGCTGCCAGCAGGGGCCATGCTGGCTGGATGCTGGACCCCGATGGAGGGGAGGGGAGGGGAGGGGAGGGGAGGGAAGGGAGGGAGAGGGAAGGGAAGGCAGGTGGCTCCTCTGAGCAGGTGGCTGTCTAAAGAATCCCTGAAGGTCTGTCTGGCCCTGGCTCCTCTCCTGGCTGCTGCTTCACATCCCTTTGCCTTGGCCCAGGGAGCCCTCAGTCTATGATCCAGATTCCTGGAGAGTGGCCCAGGCCCAAAGGCAGGGAGGGGCCTGCAGGAACACCCAGGGGCTCAAGACTATGGCGGGGGAGCAGTTATGACCTCTCAAGGGCATGTCACTAGCTGACCCTGAACAGGTGCCTTTGCAGAATGCCCTGATTATTAATATCTCGCTCTAGGAAAGGGCTATTTGTGCTGTTTTTTAGGAGAAAAAAAAGGAGAACAGGCTAAAGGCCATCCCCCACCTCCCCACCATGGTCTAAGTCCCCAGTCTCACAATAGGAGCATGTTTAAAACCAGCAGACAATACCTTGTTACTCCTGACTGGCAATGGCACTGCCAAGATATATTTCCCACAGAAATGCATGTCAAAGACTTGCACAAGAATGTTCATAGGAACATAATTTATAATTGCCCCAAAACAGAAACAAGCCAGGTACATCAACTGTGGTATAATCTTACAATGGAATATTATATACCAATGAAAAGGAACAAACTTCTGCTACAGATGAAATTCAATAGATGAGTCTCACAAACACAGTTTTGAGGAAGCAGCCATACACAAAAGGGCCATATTATAGTATTCCACTGATATAAAGTGCAAAAACAGGCAAAATGACTCTATGGTATTAGAAAGGCAGGATAATAGTTACACTTGGGAGGAGGGAGGGTGTCTGGGTGCTGGACCACGGGGCCCTCAAACAGCAGGAAGGCATGCCTACTTCACAGATGGGACAACTCTTCCCAGGAACCTTAAGAGGTTTGCATGGGCACCTCCAGGGTTGCCCCCAGCATATCCGTGGGGACCTGGTCTCATGGCCTATGCAAAGTGCCGCTGGGCTGATGCAATTAGTGCGGTGATGTTCGGAAGCACTGAGAGGTTTCACAACTGCGAGCTAAAAAGTGCCAGTTCATGGGAGGGCCAGGTGCCCACACCCTGTCCAAAAGCCTGCCTCCCCTGCAGCTCCTGGGTCTGATATGGCACGTGTGTTTGGAGCAAAAGGGACCTTGAAAGACCTCGCGTAACTCTTGCAGAGGCTCCTGCCCTCCTTGGCTCACCACGACTTCTGCCACGCCTCGGCTGCGGTCTTGACTCTTAGCCCCACACCTCACCTGCCTGCCGGCCACATGGACAGCCTTTCTGTTCTCAAGCATTCCAGGAGGGTTCTGCCTCTGCTGGATCTTTCTTTCCCACATTCCATCAAGGCTAACACCAGCTTACGCTTCCTGTTCTGTCATGACTCAGATGGGGTTCAATGATGACTTTCCCCCGCCACAGCCTAAGGGAGCCAGGGTCCGTTCCCCTGCCTGCCCTGGGAGGCCATCCCAGAAGAGGTGCCTCGGGAGCCCCTCGGGGAACATCGGAGGTGGGAGGAAGTTCACAGCAGAAGACTGGGCACCAGGTGCTGGGCTCAGAGGGACATGCTGGAGGTGGGTAGCCCTCTCTGGAGGGGGCTTGTGACAGGCCTGCACATCACTCTCACCTCAAAGATTCCAGCTACTCCCAGACAGCTGGGCAGGGGCATGCCTGTGCTTCCCGCTCAGGATATCACGGAGGGAAGTGCCCTTGAAGACCATCTGGTCCCCCGCTCCTCCTGTGGACAAGTAAACCAAGGGAGCCTCGGGTACACAGGGCGCTGATGGCCTTGCTGGGTCTGAAACTCAGGCCCCCAGACTCCCAGACCAGGGTGGGGGTGACGGGCATCATCTCCGGAAGATGCAGCTGCACACCTGTCAAACCCTCATGCAGAGGGAGGCCCCAGCCTCTCCCCAGCCTTGGCCAACCTGCTCATCCTGTGTGGCTGTAATTCAAGTGTGGCTATGATGCTGGGGGTTTGTGTAGAAGAAGGTCAGTTTCTGTAGAGAAGTTCTTTAGAGCTGATTGTGTGTTCTCTGGACTTCCAGTGGCCTAGACTGTAGCCAAACTTGGGTTCCAGGAGTCTGGGAGGAGGTGCAGGCTGAGCCTGGGCTGGCCAGTGCACATGTATCCTGGAAAGTTCAGGGGTTCCTTGAGTGGACCCAAAGAAATTTAAGAACATGGTGACAACGGGAGTCACAGAGCATAGAGTGGCTGGGACGTGGAGGTGCCACAGGGCAAGCACCTGTGAGGGCCAAGACAGCACACCGCAGGCACCCCACGCCAACTCCCTGCCAGGCCCACCTCCTTATGGGCTACAGTGGGTTGAACAGTGTCCCCCTCAAATTCAGGTCCATCAGAACCTCGGAATATAACCTTATCTAAAGATAGGATCTTTGCAGATGTAATTATTTAAAGGTCTCAGGATAAAATCATCCCAGTTGTAGGGTGGGCTCTAAATCCAATGACTTAGAGGAAAAGACAGATAGAAAGAAGAGAAGGCCGCGTGAAGATGAAGGCAGAGACAGGAGCTGTGCTGCTATCAGCCATGGATCGCCGGGAGCCACCAGAAGTTGGAAGAGGCCAGGAAGCATCCTGTCCTAGAACCTTCAGAGGGAGCATGGTCCTGCCAACACCTTGATTTCAGACTTCTGGCCTCCTGAGCTATGAGAGCATAACTTTACATTGTTTCAAGCCACCTTGCTGCACTTTGCTATGGCCGTCCAAGGAAATGTACACAGGGGACTCCCTTGAGTTCAGGAGGTCGAATCAACCTGCAGCACCTTCTAGGCCTACATTTGGCTACCCGCTCTGACCCTGGCCAATCATTTCAGTGCCCTCTGGCTTCCGGAAGCCACATTGCTTAAGCTGGCTCCCGTGGAAAGTGGCAGGAAGAAGGGCTTGAAGTCTCAAGCCATAGACTCAGTCCCGCCCACTCACCCAGCTGCAGTTAGCTCAGAGCTCTCTACCTTGAGCCCAGGCATGAATATTCATGAGCCAAGTTACTGCAAGTATCTCAAACTCCCAGCCAAGGTCCATGCCACGAGGGAGGTGGACTGGGCCAGGTGGGTGAAAATGAGGCATAAAACTCATCCCCTACCTGCTCTGAAAATTCCTCCTGAAACGTGGCTGCACCAAGGCCCCAGCACCGAAGGACTCCAAGACACTTCCCATCAGGCGGGGGCTCCCCAGGGGCAGGGACCGAGACTGCCTGGTCTCGCAGGGCCCAGCGCAGAGCCTGGCACCCCATGCCCCCAAACCAAGCCCCACCCAGGGCCACAGAGATCTTTAATAAGCAGCTCTCCACCGCACACTGTGTAAAATCCACCCTCCTTCCTTTCGAGAGCTGCCCGCTGACAGCTTCCCTGCACCACTATATCCCAGCCATGCAGCCTGCCTCCTGTTCCTGGGACACAGTGAGCTGTTCCCGCTCCAGGTCTTCGCATAGGCTGTGTCCTTGGCCTGGACTTCGGCTGGCTCCTTCTCATCCTTTAGGTCTCTTCCTTTACGGTATCTCTCAGTGGGGCACCTCACCCTGTAACTACCCTATCTAGAGGGAGTAGCCACTGTTTTTCTGCCTCTCTCCCCAAACACTATAAGCTCTCCGAGAGCAGGAACCACATCTCGTTTTGCTCACCACTGAATCCCAGCGGCCTGGCATGTGCAACACAGGTAAACACTTGGTAGCGGGCAGAGAGGCCCGCACACTGTTTCCCTCGGTCTGGGACACACTGGGATGCTCTGATTTGGTGGTGGGGGGGTTCCACTTGATTCCTGCCTCTTCCACCAGCCACGCCTCCAGAGCCCTGAGCCAGCTAGCTCTCCTATTTGCCTGGTGTTTGTGATCTGCATTAATGGCCCTGAGGGCCACTTGAAGGTCATGAATTCAGAGTCCCCGAAAGACCCCTGCTGGCTGTTGCCTGGAACCCTCTTTCTAGGAAATGCTCCCAAATAGATTGGATTTAGGAGGTCAATAATAGTGATAATAAAAATAATGAGCATCCCCACCTTGCACTTGGCTGAGTCCTATAAACACAATACTCATTGAACCCTCAGAACAACCCTATGAAACAGGTACTCTTTTGACTCCCATTGTACAGATGAGAAAACTGAGACTCAGAGAAGTGAAGCAACTCAGCTCTTCAGGACTCCCCACCTGAGCTCCCTAAAGGCTGCCGCAGTCCTGGTCCAGGTCTCTCCTGAGATTTGAGCTGAATAACTGGAACAAGAGACTAAAAGTGGAAGAGTGTGATGGGACTGGAGACTGAGGAAAGTGGCCAGGGAGTTTTCTTTTTTCATGAGTTACCAGTTCAGGGTCGGTACTGGGCAGGCCCCCCGTCCTGGTATTCGGTTTTTCAGGGATGGGTTGGGTCTCAAGGGAGCCAGTCAGAGGCAGGTGTGGCCGTAGGGTTTTATCAGGACTTCTGGCCCCAGCAGTGGCCAGGATTTCACTACATGAGTGGCTGGCAAACCTGGGTCTGGGGTTAGGTTTCGTGGCTCTAAGACTGCAGGTCAGGCCAAGGCCTGGCCTTTCAGGTGCTGGGGCTGGTTGGGAAGGTCAGTGCCTATTTTTCCCCTGCAGCCTGAATTCATGGAGCACCCGCTATGTGCCAGGCCCCGCATGGCTTGGGGAACGGGAGATGAGTAAGTCCAGGAGAGGGAGCTGAGGACAGACTTGGGCGGTGAAGGAAAGGCTTGGGGGGCATCTGTTCTGTGTCCTTGGAGGTCACCCTGAGCAGGGGACACTTAAGCTGAGCCTCGAAGGAGGACGGGGAAGGGTGGGACCTAGGAAGGGGGTTCCAAGCAGAGGAAACAGCATGTGCAAAGGCACGTACTGCTATGGGGACAGATGAGCAGTGGCAGGAGCACCAGGCCACATGCTGAGGGCTGAGAGCACGGCGGATACTCCTTAAACGTTTGGGGCCCGGAGGAGTCCTGGTGTATCCTTGTGTGCTCTGGGGTGGGGTACCTGTGGCTTTCTGGGGGAGAAGCTGTCAGTTCTGGTTTCCTGCCAGCTCACAGTTGCACTGTTCCAGTTAACATTCACAGAGTAACTGAAATATGTGATCGGAAAACTCAAAATGTATTTTAATCCCATTAGCAGTAGGATTGTTTTCTCCCCATAGGACTCCCCTTGTGAGAGGAGATGAAGGCACAGCAGTGGCTCCTGGGGGCGGAGTCGAGGCCTTCTGTCCTAGAAGATGTCCCTTCTTCACGCCCCAGGCTAGGGCTGCCCCCGGGGTTCTCTGAGCAGATGCCTGGGTCACTTTGGCCGTGGGTGCAGCCTGCTGATTCTGCCTGGTCAGCAGGACCTGCCCTGAACCTTGACCTAGGCTCAGCTCCATCGAACCATGGGTTTGTCACATCCACTCTAGTCCTCTGAGCCCCGGGACTCTGCTCTGGAAGGGTCTGATCTTTTCCCACAAGGAACAAACAGCCCCTTTAACCAAGAAGGCTGTTTTCTCTAAACAAACACCACCGTCTCACAAGGCTCATCTGACATTTACCTCTTTGCCAAGACACAGCTGTTGACACTCATCAAGTTCTGAGAAATAATTTGGGAGCAGAGGGGCACGAAATGCCTGTTAGCACAAGGTGAGGGACCCAGGCAGGACGAGGTGCCCCCATCCCAGCAGACATGCCATGGTTTTGTCACCAGGTCACAGAGGAACCTGCTGCCTGCCTCTGAGGACTAGTCACCGGTGACAGAGTTTGGTGGAGGGATTAAGTGCCCCTAACCATTTTCCCCCTAAAGGTGTGTTCCAGGAGCCCTTCCTGGGGACTTTGGGCCCTGAGCCCAGCGTGTGGTGTCTTCAAGGCTGTAATGGGGCCAGGCCGTGCCTTGAGGACCCAGCTCTGGGGCTGGCCCTTGGCTGTCCAGATGGTAGACAGTGACTCGGGCCCTGTCTTAGGAAGCTGTGTCCATTGGGAAATGAGAAACAAAGCCAAACAAGGCAAGTCACCAAGGCACAACTTGTGAGGACTCTGTTGGAGGTCCAGATCCAGGGGGCAGCCTACCCTCTTGCTCAAACCAATCATGTCAGACCCCCAGCTTTCCTCCCCATGGAGACCCCAGGTGGCAGATCACCAGGCGAGCAAATTCTGGGAGCTGCTGGGGGGCATTGAGAACAGGCCCTGAAGGTGTTTGGCCTGAGGGTGAAGAGGGAGCTGGCGGATTCTCACGGAAACCGTGCTGGTGACTGTGAGCAAGAGACCCACGTGCGAGGTGAAGTCTGATCTGCACAGAGGTAGGCGGGGGTCCTACCCTGACCCGGCACACCCTGGGAGAGACCATTTGCACATCTGGAACTCCGAGCACAACACAAGGAGCAAACCTCACAAGTCTGTGCCCCCAGGTCAGACTGCTGCTAATCAAAGTGTTGTTTTCTTGACTTAGAACTGGGTCATGTCATTAAAAACACTATCTTTCTATTGTTGAAGTGTGACATTCCTTCTTGATCCTAAGACATGTGTCGCTTGGGGCAGAAACTGGGGGAAGGATGTGAACATCTTTGGTATTCGCAGCTGAGGCCCCTGTAGATGTGAGCAGTCGCCCGCCAGTCAAGCGCCCCCTTCTAGGTACCCCCTCCCCCCGAATCCCCCCTATTGTGCTCTTCCTCCTCCTCCCCCTCCCCCAACAACTGTGCAGACATAGTACCTGGCACAGCTCTGCCCAGTGCATGTGGCTCTATAGCCGCTCTGGGCCCTGACTCTGCTTTGGGCACTTGATCTTTTTCTTAAGTCCCTAGCCAACCCTGCTGGAGAAGACTCAGGCATCCAAGACCTGGATAAAGCCCCCATCTGCCAACCTCCTTCCCACTTCCTGCTTCAAAATGGTTAGTAAACTAACACTCTAAAATCTGAGAGGATGTCCAGTGTCAGATGCTGGAGAGACAGGTGAATCAGACATAGTCCCTGCCCTCCTCGAACAAATGACCCTTTTTTTGGGGGGGAGGGGGGAGGGGAAGTGCTGGGGAAATGCAAATAGACCCAGGGAAGGGTCAGGCTGGGTAGGGCATAGGGGCACTGTGAACGGGGTTGGCTGGGGCATGAGTCCCAAGGAGCAGGCAGAGGTGTTGAGACTCAGTGAGGCAGGAAATAGGAAGCCATCGAAGGCTCTGGAACAGGTGAGCACAGGGTGATGGGAGATCTTTGGGAGCCCTGCCAGGCAGCCTTGCAAGTGGTCAGAGCACGGCACTGAGTCAGCCTTGGCACTCTTGATGCTGCCCCCACTACGCCTGGCTAGTTCATGGGGGACAGGGAGGTCGGCACACGTTCCTGTGCCCTCTTACTGTAAACAGGCAGAGCTCTGACTGAGAGAAGACAGAGAAGGCAAGAAATATTTATGAACAACGAAAAGAGAAATGAAAAGACAGAGGGAAATCATGATGGAGAGGGAACTGCTAAAACCCTGTAACAGGAATGATATTTTGGTTTTGTACAGTGCCTTGGCAGAATGAGGGGAACAGATAAAGTTCCAGTAAGGTCCAGCCAGGTGCCAGCCCGGCTGGGACCCCAGCCTTTTCTCCGCAGGCTGCCTCTGGCACCAAAGGCTCTCTCAGACCTGCAGCAGAGACCTGCCCACTCCCCTGGCCCTGACACCTCACCCTTAAAGGCACCATGGAGTAGGATCTGAACTCTCGCATTTTCCTCTCCACAGTTCCGAAGGAATCATCTCCCAGTGTCCTTCAAGTCCCAAGGCTTCAAACACTGCCACCCCAGGGAGCCTCCCTGATCCTCCAGCTCACCTCATCTTTCTCCCCAGAAGAGGCCTTCGAGGCCCTGGCCCGATGGTCAGGCACCACCAGACACAGCTTGGGGCTGGGATGTTCCAGCAGCAGATGAAGCAGGAGTTGGCATCTAGCTTTCTGCAGACCCCAGGATAGGCCCTCGGACTCCACCACAGCCAGGCACAGACTCTGTCAAGACCTGCCTTGTGGGTTCTCAGCACCCTCAGGGTCGACCACAGTCCTGGGCACGGGGTCTTAGGAAGGGAGCGGATCAGTGGCCCCACCACCAGGGCATCAATAGCTCATCTCTGCACCAAGCCCTGTTTTGGGTGCCAGAGCACAGCAGAATCTGCCCCGGCCTGCCTTCCTGGAGCTTGCAGCCGGGGTGTGTGTGTGACATGGTCATAACATGAGGCCGGACTGCTGAGTGTCTCGGAGTATGAGGTCAAGCAGCGCTTGGGAGCCTCGGTTCTAATCCCAGCTCTACCGTTTACTGACTGTGCCACTTGGGCAAATTCCTTTACCTCTCTGGGCCTTGCTTTCCTCTTCTATAGCATGGTAATCATTATAGGGTGTGCCTCCCAGACTTTGCATGAGGATTTAATACGTGAAAAATATTTAGCATTGTGCCAGCTCATGGTAAGTATCTGTCCAGTTGTATTACCACCAGAGAGGAACACCAGACTCCAGGGCTTTGGGAGACCTGCCGAGACCTCCAAACTCATGTACCTAAAAACACTTGGACCCAGTTTTTTCCCAAAGAGCTCTTGTTTCTATGGAGCACATTTTAGATAGACATCCACCCACTACAAATTAATCATCTCTTTAGTCTTGACAAAAACTTTTCTCGCCCACAAGCCACGGTTCAAAAGAGCTTTTTAGCTTTTAAATATTTTAAAAAACATCACCTCAGAGAAGCTGTTGTGTGAGGAGGGAGAAGCACAGCCTGGGGAGGGGTGGGGGCCTGACCAGTCACTGGAGACCCTGCCCCAGCTCACAGACACATCCCGGCATCAGGGACCCTCCCCACACATCCCAAGCAAGCAAGGGCCAGAGAGAAGGGGCCCGGGGACAGTTTCCTGGCAGAAGGGACATTTGAACTGGTCAATAATGGCTGGAAAGATCCTGACAAGCCAGCGGGCCTTCCTAGCTGCTTTGTGGAAATGATTTTGGTTGTCTTTGTTTTTACTCAAAGCATGTGTGAGCGTCTGGAAGTTATGAGACACACTAATCACCTCGATGCTGCCCCCAGACATATGCCTCCTCTGGGCTTGAGTGAAGCGTTTTTAATTCCATAAAAGGAAAACCTAATTCAAGAAGTATTGATTTTAAATTTCTTTCCATCTCTTTCACTTAAAAACAAACCCTCAACTGCGGGCGGGTTGTGTGGACTGGTGATCTCATCTTTACATGCACAGGCCAAATGCCAGTGCTTCTCAGCCAGAAAGCCTCAGCTCTAAACGCATCAAAGCTTTATAGGGTAACTATTTTGCAGAGGAATGGAGCACAGCTGTTGGGAGTTTATGAGTCACAGTCTTTGTTAAGTCGGCGTTGGTTTGGGGACGCTACCTAGGCTCAGGCTGTGACAGAGGCAGCAGTTGGGTCATTTCCTTTTGTAAGATGCAGGCATGGAGTCCCACCCAGTTCAGCCCTGGCCCTGCCTCTCTTCTGCCCAGAGCTTTGGATGGCTGTCCCTGGCCTGGCCTTGGAGGCCTGTGTGTTCTGGGTGACCTCACCACTCTGGTTCCCACTGTCCCCTACTGCCTGTACCACGTGCTCTGGGATACAGCAGTGCCCTCTTTGCTGAATGTATTCTGTGCCCTCCAGTTTCCACATCTTTCCTCACACTGTTCTTCCTGCCATTTGGTTCAATCACACATATTCTTCTGGATGCCACTCAAATGCCAAATGCCACCTCCTCCAAGGAGCCTTCCATGACCGCCATACCACAAGCACCCTGCGTCCTTCTCTTACCCTCCCTTTCTTCTGGGAAGCAGAATAGTGCAGTGGACAAGCTGTGTGTTTAGGAGTTGGACTTGCCTGGGTTTAATCCCAGCTCTGCTCTTGCCTGACCTCAGTCACCTTATCTGTAAAAGGGGGTTAATAATAGTACCTGCGGACTGAAAACTTAAAATATATAAACTGCTTAGCAGAGTACCTGGCACAGAGTAACGGCTCAGTAAAGAATAGTTATTGCCCTTTTACCAAAAGTCATTGACTTTTTAAGTATCCCAGCTCTACCTCTCACTCGGTGGGTAGCCCTGAGAGCAAGTGGCTTATCTCCCTGAGGCTGCGGTCTTGTGGAGTCCGTGGACCTTAGATGAGGGTCTTGGGGATGGGCTGGGCTGGGGGGAGCCGCTGCCCGCCCCTCCCAGCCTCCGTCCGGCGCACGCACTGTGCAGAGCTGTCTGCGGCGGGGCTGCTGCTCATGTGGAAAGTGTCACCTTCAGTACTCACGACATGGAACACAGAACCTGCCCAGCCATGAGCGGCTTCAAGCGTGGCACAGTCACAGTGCTCAGAGCCCTGCAGTGAGAAACTCACCAAAACAAAGCACCAAACTTTTAACAAGCCCCGACCCCATCCCTCTTAGCCCTGGATGCTGGGACATGACCTTCTTAGGGGGGGGCCCTTTGTTCTGGAATCGCTGAGCTGCACCCAAGGCCTGGGGGTACCTGTGAGAAAGGCTGTGGTCCAGCTCTATTGACCTACCCAAGTGGCAGCCCTGTCAGGACAGCTGGACAGCACTGAAGGCGGCACCTGGGGACGAAGGGGTACCCCGTCTCTCTGAGTCTCATGCCACCTCGCTAATTGTTCCTGGGTCACAGGAACAACTTCTTGCTCTCCCTCCAAAGACAAGTGTCAGAGTCCATCAGTGGCTGCTCTCCACACCCCAGAGGTGGCGCTGTGCCCTCCCCTCCTGTCCCTGCAGCCTGGGCTCAGGGAAGCACAGCCCTGTAAGAAGGCCTTTGGGCAAGGGAGCTCCAGGAACGGCCCCTCTCTGATGGGGCGCTCACCAGGAGCAAGACAGCTCAGTGACACTGGCTTCCCAGATGCTCTGTCGACATTTCAATGGTGCCAGAAATCCCAGGGGAACCCAGGCGTGGGACACCCAGGTCCCTCCCTGCCCATGGGGTGAGCACAACCCCTACTACCCTGGAGGCTGGGATAACAGTGAGGACCTCGGAGGCTGCCAGGTCTGGAGCCCCAGGGCCAAGCAGGACAGAGCTGGAGGTCACATGTCTCAGCCTGGCCTGGAGGCTCAGTTGCGACTGTCCCACCACTGATCTGTCCAACTTCAGTCCTCCAGTCATGCAGACTAGGAATACAGCAGGTACTTAACCAGTGTTGGATGAAGGTAAATTCTTGAACCTTCTCTCCTAATGCCTCCTCTGAACATTTGTCTCACCACAAGGTAGAGCCCTTTCCTTTTTTCTCTGTCTATCCATGTCTACCCCATCCCCATTCTTCAAGCCCATCTCAAGTCCATCTTCTTCCAGGAAAGCTGCTGACCTTCACCATAGTTCCATAGCACCTAGCACACAGCCCCTGTGGTTTAGTATTCCATATTCACGCACTGCCTTCTGCCCATGGGCCTCATTTCCCTAGATGGTCGGGAGCTACAGAGTGCATGGCCTGGGCCACCACTTCCTCCCCCTCCCCAGTGAATGAATGGGCATGTCTTTCTTCCCCAGAATCTTTGCTGATAAAGAAGACTTCTAAGACAGTGTTTCAGACTCCAGGAATGAGTGAGGGACCACAGCGTGGCTGGACACGTGTCCTGCAGTTGGGGTCACCTGTCTCCTAGCTCAGCTGACTCCTGGGTGGTCCAGCAGCCAGTCCTGGCACAAAACTAGCCCCAAGCCTGCCGTTCTGCCTCCAGAGCTGCCCGAAGCCAGGTATCAGCCCTTGGCTGGTAAAGTAACCTGAGAGCTCCACGTAGCAGTCAGAGGTGGGGGATTTAGTTCATCTGAAACAGCCAGGCACACAGTTGTTTATTTCCACTCTCCTTGGCCATCAGTTCACTTGATGAGAACCAGAAATGGAGCAATGGCTTCAGAAACAAAAAGAATTTTGTCTCAATTGCATTTGCATCCAAATGGGCAAAATAAATTCCAGCACCTTCCTGAGTGTGCCAAGAGCGGGGTCTGAGTACCAGGGGGTTGCGGACAGCTTTCCACCCCTGAGAGAGAGAGAGAGAGAAGGATGAAAAAGGAGGCCACAGAGCAAAGCTTCGCAGTCAATCTATTAGCGGTGGCGCAGGCGCAGCACCAGGAGGTGTGTCCTCCAGGCGGGGTGTGCCTGTCGCCCCTCCCAAAGGAAGCTCGGTGATTAATTATCGCCTAGGTGGCCCGGGAAGGCAAGGAGGAGAATGAATGAGTAAGATGGAATTTTATCTCTGCATGCACTGGTTGGGAAGCATGTGAGACTGTTTGCTGCTCTAAATGAACAGAAGGTTTAGAGCCGCAACAACCAGCAGGCACATTCGGCATCTGCACCCGCTGCTTAACCCCTCCGCGCCAGCGCCAGACCCTCAACCCACAACCGAGCTGGGGGGCAGGGCCCCTGCAAGACCATGGCGAAGCCTGCCAGCTTCCTCCGCGTGGAGACAAGATATAACCCGAACCTGAGTCTTCCCTCTCGGTCCAGAGCCCTGCTTCCTGGCATGTCAGCAGCCCTCGGGGAGGTGGTCCCACGAGGGCAACAGGGGGACCCTCATGGAGTTATACTTTCTGCAGGGTCTGTGGATCTTGACATGGATGTCTGAAGCCCCTGAATTTTAGCTGCCCTTCACCTGTGGTCTCTTGCCTGCACCTGGCAAATCCATCCACAGACTCCTTGTCTTTCAACATAACTCCGTGGGGCCCTGTTGGAATGCCAAGACGCTGGTTTGTTGGCCAGCCAGCCCGTCGGCAGGCAGCGACCCAGGCCCAGCAAGCCCTCAAGGGCGGCTTCCTACTCTGGTGCTGCAGTCTCTCCACGGGGCCCTCGGAGACCCAACCACTCGCTTGGAGGCACTTAGCAATCTGATTACAGATGAAGTACCTTGAAGGGAAGAGGTGAAAGTACATTGGTGAGATAGGAGATGCAGAGGAGAGCGGGGCTTGGGGGAGGATGGGGAGTTCGGTCACCTCAGTGTGTGGAGCCCACAGTGATGACCGAGGGGACACCAGGGGGCTGGTGAAGACCTGCAGCTGGAAACTTGGTGTCTGGAGGTGTGGGTGGGGCAAGACCCCACCCTGAGGAGAGAAGTTTGCCTAAGTGTCTCAAGAAGGCCCTCTGCCTGCTTTTGTAAATAGAGTTTTCCTGGAACGCAGCCGCACTCATTGGTCTTATGGCTGCTTTTGTGTCACGATGTCAGAGTACTTGCCACCTGGCCATCTATGGAAAAAGTTTAAGAGGCTGGCAAAGGAGAGGAGCTCACTCACAAAGGAGGTGGAGAAGAGGTGGAAGGCAAATGGGCATCTCAAGGAGAGGGATCAGTAGGGCCTGCAGAGGTCAAGTCCGCTAGAGGCTGAGGTGTGTCCGTGGATATGCCAACTGTAGGTCTCCAGTGACCTCTGTGGGCCTCAGTTTCCTCATCTGTACGAGGGTGTGGTGGAGATGGCTGCAGAGGGAAGAGCCAGGAGTGAGGGGTAGGGTCACGGCGTCCAGGCGCACAGATGAGCCCTTGGTAAGATGCTTGGCTGTTTCAGCGAGGAGCGGGGGCTGCAGGTATTAGGGTGTAAAGGGCAACCGGCAAACCGTTCTACATCAGATCCAAGCCTTGAAAATATTTCTGAAATATCTGAGTCTGCTTTCCTACCTTGGTTACAATTGTCCAGTCAGCTTCACAGACTCGGCTTTGTCAGGCCTCGAGTCTCCACAGGGGTCTGCGGAAATGGGAGCTGGGGTGTAGAGAGGGGAGCCGCAGACCCAGGGCCAAACCTCGTGGGTCATGTTACCCTGGTGCTGGCCCTTGTCGGGGGGTCAACTCACCAGTTCTTTCCCATTTCTTACCCATCTCTTACCCTCTTTCCACACCAGAGCCCAGAAAGTGTCTACTTAGTCTGCTGAGTTGAGGCTTTGCCATGCAGCTCCATCCCTTCATCCTGGAGCTGCACTGGCCCCTGGGTTCTCTGTGTGACCCAAGAAAGAGCTCAGCCTGCCAGGCCTGGCCCCAGTTCTCCTGCCTCTAAGTGCTCCTCCCAAGACTGTACCTCCCTGCACCATGGAGGTGGGCTTTGGGGTCTCCGTCCCACCTTGCACAGCCCCGCCCCAGTGGCCCACTCCAGGAAGGGTCTGGGCAGCCCCCTCCTGCCCCACCCTGGCCTCCTAGAGCATGTCATCTTGATTCCTCCCAGTAGTGCCACAGCTAGACCTGCAGGCCAGCCCTTGAATCCAAAAAAAAAAAAAGTGTGAAGTTAGGTAGCAAACTCATCATTTGAAAATCTCACATTTCCTGAAATGACTCCCATTAACAAAACACCTTCATTTTCAGAAAATCCATGTTCACAGCTTGCTCTGTAGAGCCTGCCCCCACAAGTTATGATTTATATTTTATTACAAGGTGAAAAGAGACAAAAAAAAAAGAAAGCCTCACAAGGAAAAAAACACAAAAGCCCACTGACTCTTTATAGCAACTCTCAGGGCATTTGATTTAAAGGGACATTGTCATCTTTAATGTTTTCATCCAGAGGAATTAGAGAGCGCCACCACGATAATTTAGAAGCCCCTGATTTAAGGGGCAGCCTCCGTGGTCTGGCTTCACTGTATTTCCCTTTTTATGGTTCCAGAGAGTATTTTCTGAGCAATAATAATGTTGGGTGATATTTCTCCTTTGTCATGTGGAGGCCCAAGAAGAAAATTAAAATAGGTCCTTTCTTCCTCCCTCTCTGATGGCCAGGCTGTGGATTGAGGAGGACTGTCATGGGCCACCTGCAGCCGCTTCATTTTCCCAAGGCCTGAGCCTGTCTCTTGGTGCTCCCACTGTGGAGATGGGGAGGTGGGTGGCCATCTTGGCCCCGTGGGAAGCAACTCCTGCCCCAGCCACTGATCGCAAGGGCCTCTCAATATCATCTCTTTCTGTGGCCCTTTCTGCTCCCACTCCTGCCTCCACGTTCAGGTCTCCATCACCTCCCGAGTTCTCCAGCCCGTCATCTCCCCTGTGGTTATCTCCGGGTCAGTCCTTCGCAAGCTGGCTTTGATCATGTCTCTTCCTGCTTCCCTGGTCTCCCTGACTTCCTTGATAAGCCCAAACCCCGTGGCCTGATCTGGGGGCCTACGGCAGAGACTGCCACGTGTTCATCTAACCTGCTTCCTTTCCCTCCTGTGGACACAGCTGGACTACATTTCCCAGCTGCCCCTGCAGTCAGGCGTGGCCATATGACTGACTTCTGGCCAATGGAGTATGTCAGGAGGGATGCACATAAGTCCTAGCTGGGCTCCCCCCAAATCTCCTGCAAGACCTTCTACTCTCTCTTTCCCTCTCCATATACTGGCCAGGTGCAGGGCATCTGGTAAAGGAATCTGAGGCCCTATGAGATGGTAGAGCCACAAAAATGAAGATGCATGGGTCCCTGTGTCATCATGTGGCCATGAACTGAACCCCAGCATTGAACTGTTACATGAGGGAGAAATAAATCTGTATTGTGTTAAGCCTCTGAGACTTGGGGGTATTTGTGCCTGCGTTTAGCCTCCTGACTAACACAAGCCCTTGCTGCTCTGGTTCTAATCTTTCCCTCCAGCATCACCTTCTGCTTCTCTCTTACTTATCCATGACACAAGGGATACACTGGCCATGCAGGATGGTCCTGGGCCTTCCCACATCTGGACTTTTGCTTGGGCTGTTCCCTCTGACTGGGAAGCCTTTCCCTACTCCCATATTTGCCTGTGAAATGTCAGCCATCCTTCTCTGAAGACTTCTGGCATCTCTTTGATTGGAGGTGTTACACCCTCCTCAGTAACCAGGGCATTCTGTAGGCAACCATCTCACAGCCTTTTTGCCTTATCTCTGCACATGCTCTGGTGTCCCACAGGAGAGTGAACTCCTTGGGGACAGGAACCACATCACCCTCATGCCCATGGTTGGAAGGTATGCTGTGTGGTGGCCAGGGAGGCAGCCTTGGAGGCGGACTCCCTGATTTGTGTTTCAGCTCTACCACCACTTACTGACAATCTGGTGCCTCAGTTGCTCGTCTGTAAAATAGGGATAAAAAGAGGACTCCACCTCACAGAACCTGCTCCCAGGGAGAGACGGAAACACCGGTGCAGGCTCCATGTACCACTGCCACCCCTCTCTGCTGCAGTCACCTACTGAGGCTGGGTCACTCCTCACCCCATTTCTGATGCTCGTAGCCTTTGGCTGACCATAGTCTCTCTGATGCTCCTCCTGTGTTTACATCCACTGGGTGATATAAACATCCAAGTGGATTACCCTGCCAGCCCTCCACTTTACAGCCCTCACTCCCATGACAGTATCCCGGCGCCTAGAGATCATCATTATAAATAATGGCAGCCTGAAAAGGCTTATCTTCAGGCATCCTCCTCTCTGATCACTGCCCTCCCACCCCCCATCTCTTCTGGTTTATTCCCTCTGGTATCCAGACTCCGAAAACTCTTCAGCTCCACTGGGACCCACAATCTACTGACCTACCATCTAATTTTCCATCAACCCCTTTATGATGTCACTTCCTTCTCCCCCAGCTTCAGCTCCATGGAATTTAAGTCACTGGAATCATACATTGCACACGCCCTCAATTCTCTGCCCTTCTCGGCCCTACTCCAGCCCTGGTTAACCCTGTCTGTGTGCTCTGCGCTTACATCTGAGTAGCTGAACATGGCTGGGGACAGCACACCACCCTGCTGACTGGGGTCCCTGTGAGTCCATGACTCTGCACTTCATATGAGCCCTTCATGCTGCCTGGTGACCATGTCACCTCCTCTCCATCTGGCCACCCTCCCGCTCTCCTGGACGATCGTTCCAGACCTTCTCTCTCCTCAAGCCTCTGCATCTCCTTCCCCATCCTCATTCTCAGCCATGACCTTGCTTCCTGACTCACTGAGAAAACAGACATCTACACATGTTTCCACCACACCTTTCCACCTACCTGCACCTGTGCTCATACCGCAGGCTTCTCTCCTGTTGCTATGGATCTACCAGCCTCGCCCTGGGGCAGCCCCTCCACCCCGGCACTGGATTCCAACTGCCCTCACCTGCTCAAAGAAGTCACTCCAGGCGTGTCACCGCTTCCTTCCACAGCATCAAGTTTCCCCTTTCACTTGATTATTTCCGTCACCATGCAGACATGCTCTTACTACCCCTCCCTACCGTCCCTCCAGCTACTGCCCTATTCCTCTACTCCTCACAACAGAACTCAGAAGAGCTCTGTATACCTCGTTCCTCCAGTTCCTCTCTTGCCACTCGCTTCTGCCCCCGCTCCCCTGCTATCCCGTGGAAACTGCTCTTCGAGGTCACTAAAGACCCTGCAACTCACAAGCCAGTGCTCTTTTCTCTGTCTTCATTTTAACTGACCTCTCAGTTGCATTCGCAGGACTCACCACTTCTGGCACATTCTTCTCTTGGCTTCTGGGACATCGCACTTGCCTGGTTTCCCTCCCACCTCTTTGGCATCTTCTCGCTCTCTTTTGCTACCTCCGCCCACCCCCATCTCCTGACCTCTTCATGTCGGACACTCATCGGACTCAGTCTTGGATACTGACTGAGAGTCTCCATCTACTCTCACCCTCTCAGTGATCTCATCCAACCTCATTGCTTCACACACTGTCAATATGCTAAGGACTGGCACATTCCATCTCCAGGCTGGACCTTGCCCTAACTCAGTCTCGTATACCCAGCTGCCTGTTCTGCATTGCCACTTGGATGTCTGATAGGCACCTCAACTCAATATGCCCCCAAAGTAACGGCGATCTTCCCTCCCAAACCTACTCCACCCACAGTCTTCTCCATTGCAGTAAAGGGCAGCTCCATCCTTCCAGTCCTCATGCGGAAAACCTCAGAGTCATTCTGGACTCATCTCTTCTCTCATAACCACAGCCAACCCATCGGCAAATCTCCTTGGTGCTACCCTTCAAACTAAACCCATAACTGACCACTTCTCACCACTGTCATGCCTGTCACTTTGGTCTTTGCCACCATTATCTCTCACGCGGATTATTGTAAATGCCTCCTGACTTGTCTGCTTGCTTCCACCCTTGGCCTGCAGCAGTCTATTCTTACAACAGAAGCTAGAGTGATTCCTTTAGAATATAAAGTCAGATCATGTCACTCCTCAACTCAAAACCCTCTGAAGACTTGCCGTTTCACTCAATGTAAAAACAAGTCTTCACGCTGGCATCCAGGGCCCTGCAGGACCTCTGACCTCACCCCCTCCTTCCCACGCCAATCCAGCCACTGGATGGACCTCTTCTCACCTGAGGGTCTGGGATATGTCTTCCCCAAGTGACCTTGTGGCTAGTGCCCCTCGCCCACCCCAACACCCGGCTCAGACAGCCCCTGCTTGGTGAGGCCTTCCCTGGAGTTCGATGTTTAAATTCTGCCACCCACCAGCCGCTGCCTGTCCCCTGCCCTGCCCACCCTCGTCCTCTGGGTTGTTCTCAGAATCACTTCTTGTCTTCTAATCTATGTTTCTCTTGTTGTTTATCTCTGTCTCCTCACTGGAATGCAAGTTCCATGAGACTGAGAATCTGTGTCTGTTTTGAAACCTGCTGAATGCCACGGCCTAGGACAGCGCTGCCAGGAGGTGTTTGTTTTGTGAGTGACTGCACCCTGCTTCCAAGGTGAAGACCAACCTTGGGGGGCTGGGGGGTGGTCGGAGCCTTGTGGAGGCTCGGGTGTAGGTTCTGCAAGGGCACCTCTGAGGCCACGCGGGCAGGAGGCACCGGCCTATCTCAACTGCATCAGGAGGCCCTCCAGAATCAGTAATTGCACCCTTTGATGCAAAACATTTTGAAAAAAGGCCAGGAGCCAAGAGGACCATTTTTTATACCAAATAGCATCACCCAAAACTGTTTTGCACTAATGTGTCCTGTCTCACGTGTGAGATCTCAAAGCATTTTGCAAACGCGTATTAATTGATTTTTACAACATCCCTGCCAGACAGAGGAGGAATCAGTCCCCCAATTAAAGAAAATTCAGTTTCATGATTGAATCAGGCACAATGATGGAGTGTGGGGAGCCCCAGGGTGCCAGGGGCAGAGGAGAAACTCCTATCTGCTCTCAAGCCAAGGCTTAAATGTGGTCACAAGTGGCCTCATCACAGACGTGCTGGAGGGCGCAGCAGCCGCAGTGCCTGGGTTCACATCCTCTGCCTTCTGGGTCCAAGCTGGGTGACCACGGGCAAATTACTTAATCTTTCAGTGCCTCGATTTCCTCAACTCTAAAATTCGGATAAACGATATCCTTTTCATAAGGATTGTTGTTACTAGATAAGATAATGCAAAACTGGTTAACACTCAACAAATGTGATAGTGGTAACAAATGCCACAGCCCCTGCTGCCTGTCTCCTCCGTCTGAGTACTTGTGTGCCTGACTGGCCCCAGCTCCCTGTCACTCACAGCCCACAGAAGCCCCAGGCTGGACACAGGAGCCTCTGGAAGTGCTTGCCAGATCGGTCCTGGCCAACGGGGAGGAGGGCCCCTGCAGCGGTCCTTCACAGGCCTGTGGGTAGGACAGACTCTAGAAGCAGGGGTGCTTCTGGTGCTGCAGCCTTTGTGGGCCAGGATGCAGGGGGTGGGAGTGGGGGGGACTGGGCCAGCTGTGCCCCCTCCTCTGGATACACTCCCTGCCCCCCGGCCACCGACATCCATGAGGCTAACACCTGACAAGTTTGAGGTACCACAGGGGCCCTGCTGAAACACTCTGGGCATCACAGCGTCTAGAATTCCTTGAGTGGCAGTATAGCCTAGCTTGGCCTCTGAAGCCAGACTTCTGGGTTCAAATCCTGACCTGCAACTCCAGCTCTGAGACGCAGCAAGTTACTCTAGTGCTCGGTGCTTCTGGGCTTTTTCTGCAGAAAGGGGCTAATGACCGTCCCTCCCTCACAGACTGTCGCAAGGATTAATGGATTCACTTAGAACAGTGCCAAGGCACGTGCTAAGCACTCAGTAAGCATCGGCTCTTAACGCTGTTATTATTCCCCAAGATTCATTATATGTCCTCAGAAGCAAGCTCTGCAACACATCATGGGCCCTGTAGCTGCTCTGCCCCAGAGCCCTGGGGCCTCTGCACCGTGTGTTGGGTGCTGGGTCAGCTCACACAGGAAATACTCCATCATGGGAGGGCTTCCCTGTGTGGGTCCCAAACCATTTCCTCAGCAACCAACTTGTAGACAGGGTGACAGGGCCAGGCCTGCTGTGGTCACCATTATGTTCCCAGGGCCCAGGCTGGCACTTGCTAAGCATGAATGCAAACCGGAGAGCAAATATTTACCTGTTGCTTCCATTTGGAAGCGTTTCCTTAAACTTTTGTTTACTCAGAGCTTCCTAACCTGATGGTTTTGTGACTTCATAGACCACGGCTGTCACATGGAAACCTCCTCCAGTAAACTAAGCCATGGTGCTGAGCCATCTGACACCTGCCGGGGGTGTCTCGGTCACTCTGGAAGCTTGCTGTCCTCCGCAGAGACCGCAGGGACAGTTGCTGGTCAGGCCACTCACCCTGGAAGCAACCATACATCACAGTGTCCCCATCTGAGGGTTAGGAACAGGGATTAGGGTCGGGAGGCCATCCCTGTACATTTGGGGAGACCCCCTGGCTGTGTCATTATAAGGACCATCTGCTCTCCTGTGATGAAGGCCACCTCCCACACCCTGGGCATCTTGGCAGATGTTCTGTTTGCAGATGTTACAGAGACTGCAGGGCCTCAGCCTTCTGAGCCATGGCTCTTCAAAGAAGCAGGCTTGGTCTAGTCCAACACAGGCCTTTTAAAGTTGAGCTGCCTAGACTCTGGACCTGTGAATATTTCATCTACCCAGCTGCCCGGCTAGGGCTGCTCACAGAGGGGCTGTGGCCTGCAGCCTCGTGGCCGCGGATCACGGGCTTGGGCTGGGTGTGTGCCCTTCACTCCAAGCAAGATCAACCTCTCCTGACTTCAAAGGGAGGTGGGCACACGAGTGTGGAGGCTCAGGTGGGGCCCACATGGACAGATAACCCCAGTTCTTCCTCCTGTGTCCATTTAACCCTGGTTCTGCCCTCCTCTCCAAAACCACTGCTGCCCAGAGACATTAATCAGCAGCCCACCTAGCTGCTTAGAGTTTTCTCTCCTCCTGTCTCTGCTTCCCCTTCACAAGAGCTGCTTTCAAACTCTAATGAGGCAGTGGCTGGTAGGCAGGGAGGCTTGGGAGAATCTGGGCATGAATAATCCAAAGTGAACAATCAGCCTCTGAATGATGGAGGGCTGACTCTAGGGGACCGGGAGCCCTGCTCAGCCCATGTTAATTTAGAGAATGCAAGGAAAACATTCAAAGTGGAAGCACATTGGCATTCCTCTTTGATTAGATGCAGCTACCGACTGCTTCTCCATCCAGCACACGCCGCTGCTCCCTTAGAAGCTACACAGGCAGCACTTAGAAGGTCTCCCAGCACCTCCCCTCCTGTCTGGTAAGGGGTGTGTGTGTCCCTGGCTGGAAGCAAGGGGGGCGGGTGAGGTGCTCTGTAATGATGGGGCTGGGGACAGTGAGACCCCAGGAAAAACTAGTAGAACTTCTAACTGTGTGGGGCACAGTCAGTTAGAGAATCCATGGGGCAGACTGGACCTTTGCGTTTAGGGTGAGATATGCCAGGTTGCCTCCAAGCCTCCCTGTAGGTGTGACACCTGCTACTCTCTTTCCAAATCCCCTCCTTTCCTCACAGCCAACGCCTTGCCTGTGAACATTCCACATTTTCTGTTTCTTCCCAAACCTGAAGCCCTGAGCTTCATCAGGAAGTGCTTCATTGACTGCCCACCTGTTCACAGGATGGTAATTCTGTATGTGATCTAACCCTCAGGCCACCAGGGTCCCCAGGGAGGACAGGGCTGTACCGCTGGTCATGACACAGCAGGACTCCCGATTCAGTCCTCACTTTGCACCTAGCCCGTGCCTCCAGGATGGGGGATGTGGTCCAGGAGACGTGACCACCATTGTCTCCACGGAAAGAGAGAGCCTGAGTGTCACTTGTCCACTCAGCACCTCCAGGTGTCAGGGCCGGCTGGGCCCTGGGCAGCCTCAAGAGCTTTGTCGATGCTCTTATTTGCCCTCTAGTCCTTTTCAACCCAGCTCCCAGCCCACCGTCTGTCCTGTCTGAGCCAGCCATGGGTGGCCTCCACTGGCCCTTAGATCCCGCACCGTGCCCTGTGCCCTGGGTGCTGGGCGATGGCAGCCCCACAGGTGGTCGGATGCAGCTGCCGCCTGGACAGCGCTACGCCTGGTGAGCTCCTCCTTGGCTGTCAGCCTGCACCCAGGTGTCAGCAGGGGGACCTCAGGGGAAGGGGGGTCTGAACACCCATGAACAGCAGTGTTGTTCCCAAGCCGTCCTGCTGTCAAGCACCGGCACTTTTCTAAGTACCGCTGCACAGAGGTGGGCTTTTGAAGACTGGGACCAACACCAGGGCTGGACAGGCCCAGGAAGAGGAGACTCTGGATGTGCTTTCACTTGTGGGAGCTGAGGAGGGGTTGCTATTTGACGGGTTCTGGGTCTGAGAGGAGAGCATCTATCTCTCCGTGGGGGACCTGATCCCTCAGGGAGCATGGGGACGCCTGTTCTGAGTGACAGACCTGCTCCCTGGGGCCCCACCTTCCCCTGGGCTGAAGCCCTCCGGTCCTAAGGGGCTCTTTCCATGGTGTCATCGGAAGGGGACCTGGTAAACGTGTCTGAAAGCACCTGCAGCACGCGGACTTCGGGATCCAGAAAGAGCACACAGTGAGGGGCGCTCTTCTGCAGCAGCATGTGGTGAATGGTCCTCAGCGAGGGTTTGGCCTCACTGACCCCTCCCTCTGCCCCATCCCAGAGTCACAGATCGTGGGGATCTTTCTGGATCTTGGCCTCTGGGGGAAGAACTGGAAACTCCAAAGGGTCCCGTCTAGAGCAGGGTGTGTAGCCAGTGCCTAAGTGCGCAGGTGTGACTCTGCAGACCTGGCTTTGTGTTGGCGTCTGTATAAGCAGCTGTGGGCACCTCACAGGCCCCCAGCCTCCCTGGCCTCAGTTTCCTTATCCTCAGAACTCGGGGTCGGGAGGGAGGCCCTGCCAGGCGCGGGGGTAGCGTCTGGCACGCGGCGTTGTGTGCTCTGGAGAGCCGTCAGCGCCGCGCCAGTGGGGCTGTGTCTGGAGAGGCTCGAGAGCATTTGGGAAGATGAGTGAACCGGAGGAGGCACTCAGAGGGACCGCCCGCCCGTCTCACTGCCCCTCCTGCCACCTGTGGAAGGCAGAGTCCTTTGGGCCCCATTTCTACTCCCACCTGGATTCGATCTGCAATCCTGACAAGTGTACCAACAGTTGTGCCTGAAGCACCTGAAGACAAACAACGCCCATGCCGTCTGGAGCAGAGCGGCTCTCCAAGGCTCAGCTCACGGGTGCCTGGGCGGCTCACGCACAGCCTCCCTCCCACCTCTCCTGGGCAGACCGTACTGTGGAGGATCCAGGAACGGGACCGCGCCAGGGGACTTGGAATCCTGGCCAAAGCCCGAAATGGAAAACCACTGCCAAGTAGCCCCATGTTTAAAGAGCACCAGAAGGCCACTTCGTGCTGGTGGCCCAGCCGGTCAGGGGTCCTCAGCTCATCCTGCCCCTCAGCCCACAGGCAGAAGAAGCCTCAGGATTCACTGGAAAGTCTGCACAGAGGAGAATGAAACTGCTTTCCTGCCTGGACCTCTGCTGCGTCCTCCCGCAGTTCAACAGACGGGTAATGCACATTGTTTGTCCTAGGCCCAGCCTGGATCCCACGGGTCCAAGAACAACAGCAGAGTCCAGAAGTGGAGGCAAAGGTCTGAGGCCCTCAGAACCCCACCAAATCCTGTGTGAGCTGAGGCAGGAACTCGGGGCTTGGAGCACACGGCCGTGAGTAGCTTGCCTCCTACCCAGAATCGGAACATGTTCTCCTCCGTCAGTGGGGACACCTCCCAAGTCCCCAATTTACCGCGAAGGGCATTTGAATCCCAGTCCCCTCCCTGGCCTGGGGCCTCCTCCTTGCAGCGTCCAGCCTGGCGCCTCCAGGCAGCATTTGGTAAGGACTTGTCAGATGCCGTAGTTATAAGGGGATCTACAGGTGGCTTTGCGCTCTCCCGCAGAGGGCCAGTTTTTGGTGAAAAACAAGTCCCACCAGGAGAGGGGTGAGTGAAGTACAGCAGGGGTGGGAGCTGTCTCGGCAGAGGGCACCTCTCTGCCAACCCAGTGATCCAGATAACCCGACATCCCTGAGGAACAATGGTGGGCAGCTGACCCCGGCCAGTGCCACGCGTGGGCAGTAGGATGACCTCTACCACCAGAGAACCGCCTGACTGTTCTGCATTCTCTCTGGGAACCGCTACAACTGCCTTGAACCTTTTTGCTTTGCTGAGATTTAGAAAAATCCATCGTGGTCGTTAAACCTTTCAACAAGTTTTTATCAAGCACCTACTATATACCAGGCTGAATAGCCACCTTGTAGAAAACTCTAGGCTTCTGTCTCTCTCTCCTGCTCCCTTGTCTTCCAGCTGGAACAAAATGCCTCAGGCAATAACAACCTTGCCTGCTCTCAGACGCAGTCCCTACCTTCCTTCGCCCTCTTGCCTCCTGGGTTTGCTTCTGCTTCGTCCCTTCTGCTGCTTCCTGTGTTCAGGTACTCTTGGTCACGTGGGCTCCGCCCATACATCCACAACCTACCATCTTCCCTCCCCTCAGTCCCAGGCCCAGCAGGAGGGCCTGGGGAGGGGCTGGGCCCTGGGCCAGTGGGAGGCACCCTCAGCCTTTGGGGCTGGAGAGTTGCTGAGTACTAGTCATGATAAGGTGAGGACCTGTGAGCCAGCAGGTGTGGCCGGTGCAGAGGACACCTGGATGGGTCACCAGGGTCTCCGACCAGCCCCTCACGTGCCGCCCGAATGCCTGTTTCAGGTAGGCAGCAGCAGCTTGGGCGTTCCTTACCCTTCCCTTCTCCTCTCCCAGGAGAAGACAACTCCCTCCGCCTATCCAGGTCCAGTCTGCGCCCAGAGCCTGGCTCTCCAGCCACTCCTGCCAGGGGCCACCCTGGTGCTGGGGCTTGCGAGTGCCTCCAGCCCCAGGAGTGGCCCATATGCTGCCCACCCTGTTGGTTGCTGTGCCCATGTAAGCAGAGCCCTCACCCCGTCGCTCCCCAGCACTCTGTTCCTTGCCCGGCCCACAAGCTGGGCCTGCAGAGTGGTAGTGGCCGGGGAGGTCTTGCGGGGCGCTGTCACAGAGCCTGAAAGGAGGTGGCTAGAGACGAAGGAAAGGCACAGGACAGTGGTTTATGCTCCAAGTATCCTCTCCAGGGGCGCACAGCCCTGGGAAGGCTCACCTCTCAGGCACATAGCAGGCAGGGCTTCTCCACGCCTCAGACCACGGGGGTCTCAGGTGCCACAGAGCCCACACCACCCCCAGGCCACATGCACACTGACACGCGGGTGTTGCCGGTAGGACAAGGAGGCAGCGAGCCGGGGGGCACCCTGCCTTGCTTTCTGGGCTCTCGCCTGGAGCCTGAGACGCAGCCTCGGCATCTGAGGAGCCCCTCGGAGATCTGGGCTCTGGACAGCTCACCCACTCACATCCCAAGCCTTCCCAGCACCTTAATCCCAGGGAGCAAGCTTGGAAATCAGTAATGTGACCTTCAGTGCTTAACTGTACGTTTAGGTCCTTGAAGTCCTCACAGAAGTTTTGCAAAAAACAGTGAAATTTATGAGGACGATAAGTTACTATCCTGGTAAAAAGTTGACATTTAAATTGTTCTCCTTTTATATCTTTGTAATGAAATTTTTTGTTTCCTCTGCAGCCATTTCTGAGTATTTACTAACATTTCTGTTCTATGCGAAACTTCAAGTCAGGCTGGCTGGGTGGCACATGAGCGTAAGATCCACAGCCTGGCCTGGAGTCCCACCGGGAGTTCTTACCTCGGAACAGGGAGAAACAAGGTATCCAGCCACCCTGCCGCTGCCTCTCCCTCGAAGAGGAGGGTTTTAAAAAAAAATCACCAAAGCATCATATTTTAATGAGTTTTCTTTGCAATTTGTATATAATAGATTTTCAGTAACAACCTGTAACAAGTTCATTTTCTACTATTCAATTGCTCTGCACTGAGGTCATTGACAGCCTCCAGCTGGGATCTTTCAAAATGGAAAGTGCTTGAAAACTCAGCTCCAGACAATGCTAGAAAGTGGGACCAAGAGTGCAGCTGTTAGCAGCAAACCACTGGAGATGGGAAAGAGGCCGTGTGGGTTTGAAAATTCCAAGGAGAAACTAGCAGAGGGCAAGGTGGCTGGTGAGCAGCAGTTCTGGCTCAGAACTGAGCCCTCCATGGTGTGATGCCGGGCCACACTTTTTCACCCCAGAGCCCTGATACATGCATGGGGGGCCCCATTTTACCACCCTGGCTCCCCATGGGGGTAAGGCACTCACTGAACACCGCCCCTCCCCCACACCCCATCACGGGCTGCCAATGGCTTTTCCTGCCCAGCTGGGGCTGTTGGAGGGGCGAGCACACCCTCAGCTGCGTTTCCACTTTCACAGAGAAGGGAGAGCCCGGAAGGACAGAGTTCAGGCACTGGAGCATCAGTTCCTTGGGACCTTAGACAACAGCCCTGCTCACTTTATCATCCTGACAGTCATCACTGGAGATCTGAAGCTAACAGGGCTTCCAAGGCGAAGTCTGGCTTTCCATGTGACGCTCAGTGCTCTGTCCAGCGCCTTATGGGGTATGAGGGGGGGTGCGGGGGGAGGCAGGGTGCATACCCGCAGTGAAGGGGCCTCACCACTCCCCAGCAGCTCCTGCCAGGCCCGCCGGCCGGCTGGGGTAGGCCCTCGCAGATCCAAGCGAAGTCGGCCTTCTCCTGGCCCGGCCCCTCTGTCCGAGATCTGCCCTCTAGGGCCCCACTGGTCAGCCATCGCGCCTCGTGACAGCCTCCTGACTCACCCCAAGTCCTTTGCCCCTTTGGGACCACACCCTCCCCGCATCTGTCCAGGACCCTTTCTCCTCCCCCTTTGCCTGATCATCCCCAGTTCTGTGTGCAGGCCTCCCTGCTGAGCCTGCACCCGGTTATTCTCTGTCCCAGCTCCTGCTGTATTTGGTGGTTGTTCTGTTTCCCAACTACTACAAGCTCCCTGCAGGCAGGGCTTGGGGGCCTTGCTCATGCTGTGTCCCCTGCCTGGTGCTTGGGCTCTGGGAGTGTTGGCTGACCTAATGTTTTCCTCCTTCTAAGCTTCCTCTTCTGTGTCTGCACCTTTCCTCATGCGTGCTCTCCCTGCCCTGGCCAGGCTCCCCTAAAGTGTTCTGGTTGCCCGCCCGGCCCCTCAGTGGACCCTGCACTCCACGTGTACCTGTGTGGAGAGAATGGGCCAGAGGCTCCCTGCCCAGATGCTCCCTCCTGTCAGAGCCTGGCCCACACCAGCACCAGGGCAGATGCGCCCAGTCTTCCTACGGTGCTCCAGTAACAGCGTGGCTGCCTTTTCTGGCGCTGGCCTGAGTCAGGGAGGCTGGGTCTCTGTGCTCAGTGGCTGTGATCCAGAGGCTGGTCCTCCCAGCCTGCCAGGGCCCAGCTTGGGGGCCTCAAGCTGCCAGGGGCTCCAGTTTTCAGCAGGGCATGCTGTGTCCTCCTCTGTGGGTGCTGGCTTTGTGATGTGGCCTTAGGTGGGAGGGAGATGGCCGCGGGGCCCGGCAGGGGCCTGTGCCAGAGTCTAGGAGGAAGCGCATACCCACATTCCATGCCAGTGAATTATTTTCCAAGGTGCACAGATTTGCACCAAGATGGCAAAGCTGACCTCCTGGTGTGGGAGCAGGGCAGGAGCCATGGGGCTGAGCCTGGACCGCTCACAGCCAGGGTCTGCTGCCTCTACTGGGTATGTGGCTATGGGCTGAGGAGCGGCTCTGAGCATGATCCCTTGTCTGCACACATAGTTGTCGGGAGTGGGGGTAATTAAGCAGCGGGCAGGTGACCTAACAGACTAACAGAACACGTGTCCCAAGGAGGCTGAACGGCTGGTCAGCAGCCCTGGGAGCAGGACGAGAGCTTTATGGGACAAGCAGCTTTTGTCTTCATTAAGGGAGCATTAGGCCCATGTGGGCATCAGGGGCTCACCTCACACCCCAGTCACTCATCCAGCAGATCAGGGGTGTCGGCGGAGGTGCCCTCTGGTCTGGTCTGGCCTGGCTGGTGCTCCCCCACCAGTGATCCCACCTGTGAGGCCCCAGCAAGCTGCTTCCTCTGCCCCCCCGGAGACATGCTAAGGCCCTCCGTGACCCTTGGTGACACTGTGCTTGGATGCCTCTGCTTGCCATGAGCACATGGTGAGCAAAACAGCCCCTGGCCTCATGGAGCCTATGGACTAATACGGGCCAGATGACAACAGTGTGGCACAGAGTGACAGGGGCTGGGAACACACAGAAATCTTCATCATCACCATCATCACCTCCATCATTGACCTACCCGGCTAATGATTACTTAGCACTTATCATATACAAGGTATCATTCTAATCACTTTACACGTATTATCTCATTTAGTGCTGAGTAACACTATGCGGTGGTTAGTATACCCATTTTATAGTTAAGGCGCTTGAAGCTCAGCTTAACCTCTGGTAAAGACCTGTCCAAGGTCACACAGCTAGTAAGTGGCAGAACAAGGATTTGAACAAGGTCTGACTCAGTCCACACTCAACCACCAGGCCACAGTCTTATTACTGTTTAGAGATGAACCCAGGGCTACTGGCACACAGAGGAAAGCGTGTGGGGCTTGGTAGAGGAGAGAAATTAAGGAAGACTTCCTGGAGGACGAGACCATTGAGCTGGGACTTGAAATTCAGGGAAACCCATGGTGGGGACAGTGAGATTCTCCTTAATGGAGAATGCTGATGAGTTGCAACCTGTGTTTAAATGCATGAAATGTTTCTGAGACCAGGCATTTGGGTTCTCCTACCTGCTGGTTGTGTGACTTTGGGTTAGCTACTTAACTTCTCTGAGTTTCAGTTTTTTCATCTGTAAAGTTGGGACATAATCACAGTGCTGACACATGATAAATGTTAGGTATCATTTTATATGACTCAAGTAGTAAGAGCTCATTACTAACTAAAGCAATATTAACAAGCAAAAAAGCATTCAGATGGCACACTGATATTGGCTTCAGGGGCACTGAAGCTCACATGGAAACTTTTTTGGAGCCCCTCTCTCTACTGGAGGTGAGGAGAAAGTCCTTGGCAGGGGGTGGTGAGACTCATAGCACCTGATACTAGTTTCCAGTTCCTCCAGTGGCCACTCCAATTTAGCTGTTTTATGCCCTTGAGCAAATGAGGGACCAAGGGCAGTGAATCCGTTTTTTTGCCCCTTGATTTGCAAGTCCTGCATGAGGCATCACACATGTTGGGGTTGGGCAGTCATCACACTGATGGTCTTAGCATCCGCCAACACCGACACCAGCGCGCAGGGTACTCCTGCTCTCCAAACTCAAGAGCCAAATAGACTCAGATAAAATTTTTGATAAACCCCATGCTATCTGAAATTTTGCTATTCACTATCCCAAACTAAGGAAATGAACAGAGTAGGATAAAGTGGTATTCTTACCAGCTGAATTTCCTGTCTGAACTCATGCTACATGGATAAAGAACCGGATAGATTTGGGGGAGGGATGGCTGCCGTTGTTTTACCATCACAGGGCGGCTGTGAGGGCTGACTAAGAAAACGTGTCTGCCACGGCGTCTGGCCTGGGCGGGCATTATTCATTCCAGAGGATAACGATATGCGAGGTGAAGCCGTAACCATCCTTTCATTATGCAGAAACAATGGCAGAAAAACAGCTGGAAATTCGCCAAGTGACCACCTCCTCTGTTTCACAGAGTTGCCCTGGATACAGAGGTATTGCAGTAATCAGATTAAATCACTGTTTTCCTTCCTGCTTGCCTGGAGCTGAGGGAGGGCACCTGACTCTCACACAATCAGCTCCCTGCGGTCCGCCTGACACGGGTGCTCCTCCTGGACACTGTGCACCTGTGAGCCCGGGACGTTAACACGGGAAGCCCTTGATCCTGCACCGCGAGCTGCGCAAACCCTTCCTCTGCATGCAGCGCATGGCTCTCATAGGATTAATGAAAAGGACAAGTATCTTTCTAAAAAGCAGAAGGAACTTGTAACGAATTCAAAGTGAGAGAAAAATCCTCGTTTAAAGCAACACGTTTTTCCCATGATCCCAACCCAAGCATTCAGAAAAGTGCAAAAACATGCATTATGAGAAAGATTTTTAAGCGAGCAACTTTTAGATTTCTTTATCGAGATGAACAGACAGGCTGGCACGCACCACGCTTACCAGCAACCCTGGGGGCTGGGTCTCTGCCTCATAGCAGGGACGGGAGGTTCTGGGGCTTGTTCGGGACGCGGAGGGAGGAGTGGGGAGGAAGGGTGGGGGACACGTGCTGAGGAGACACTGTGTCTTTAGTTCCGAGATCAGCCTGTGATTTGGAAAGCCAAAAGCAACCTGAAGAGAATGTTTGGGTGATAAATAGAGGAAGAGAGGGAGGCCACCCTCCTATTCCACTGCCATCACTGTACAGAGACGGGTGATTTGCAGCCTTCCCACCTTCTGACAGAAAGAGGCTGACCTGACTTCCACGGCCAAGGGATCTGTCCTCTGCCCTCCTCAGGTGGAGGGTCACCTGTTCTGCAAAGCCAGGAGGAAGGTGCAGCCCCATCACGAACCGGCTCAACTGAGCGCGGCAGCCACCAGCCCTAGGATTCCTGGCATTGCCCTCAGCCATCCATAGACAATGGCAAACACCGGCCCAGCCTGGGCTACGCCAGCTGCATGAGAAGACGAGATTTAGGAGATCCACCCACAACACCAAAAACTCATAAATACAACCCACTTCTGCAGGGAAAAGTCCCCTAGACCCATCCTTCAATAGGGTAGCCGAGTCTGTGCCAGGAGTCACCCCACAGACCCTGCCCTGCCTGGTACCCAAGGATCCTGGCAAAATAGAGACTAAAAAATACAATTTTAAAGCCTCAACTTTTGCCAGCCTGTCAGCTGCAGTTTTGAAAATTAAACCCAAGATGTTGTTGCTGAAATGTTTCAGATATTACTTTCTGAGTTTTAGGGAGATTTCTTTAATGCCCATTGATTTCTGGTTAATAAGTTGTACCTACATGTCTCATTTCAATTTCCTATTTAACATTCACTGAACCATAAATCCATTCCCAGAGCAATGGGAATTTAGAGTTCTTGTGACTTTGAAAGACCATTGATCCTGTGTGCTCCGAGTGGCCGAGTGTGGGGCCTCTATGGCAAGGTTAACTCATGCTGCAGCTTCCTTAATGGCTGCGAGTTTACGTTTTATTGCATATCTATTATTTGGGTTGGGCTGTGATGAATGGTTTAGCTGCCAGGTTCAAAACAAGTCCAAGGTGACAGCAGAATCTAATTTGCTTTAAAAACAGTGATTATAAAGCTTTTCAAATAATAATCCAGGAATGAGGGAAACAGACAGCACATTGCTGTGCATGGGACATATGGCAGGAGGTGAAGCAAGGACTTCCCTCCTTTTCCACGGGCAGCCCCTGCTCCTAATGACCTTCACTAGGAAGGCCAGGGAGGGCTTCTCTTTCATCAGGGGTAACAGGGATGCTGCCATTTCCTTGAAAGTAGAGCCATTAGCTCCTATTTGGTCCCAGACCAATTCCCACGGAGTGGGCTCATGCGCTAGAGGCTTCTGTGGCACCAGGTACCAGGACGGTACCTAAGCAGTGCCATTCTCTGCCTAATGATGCCATCGTGGGACATCTGAGTGCGATGCTCAGTGTATCTCCCAAGTCCTTGAAGTCCAGCCTTGGCCCCCAGCTCTTAAAAGGCACTGATCTTTTTCGTTACAGTTCCTTTTCCAGAGGGGCTTGAGCGCACAAAGCACCTCAGAACTGCCCCCAGAGAGCATGCCGCTGCTTCCCTGATGTGGAGGGCGGCTCACCCTGTCATCTGCCCCGACATCTACTCTCTTTTTGTTCACGTCCTGTGGGAATAGCATCATCAAGAGGGCTCCATTTGGGGAAGCTGGATGGAGAGGAGCTTGCGGGAGATGATGCTGAGGACAGGAGTGGAGGGAGGGTCTCGTCCAGCGTGTGCAGGTCAGTGCCTAACAATGGGCTCTCCAGAGGGAGAAGAGCGCCCTCGCCCTTCTGTAGCATTTGTGTAGTGTGGATTTCTGTGTTGTAAACACTCCTACTATGGCTGATTTAAAGCTACCAACCATTTCACTGTTTGCCTTGCAAAAGTCCTGAAAATCTAAGAATCGTCTCATGAGCTAGGTCTCTGGAGTTGCTGATACTTCCACACATTCTAAAATTTAGAGATTTATTTCATGGGATAAGCTCCTCAATCCACAAAGCAAATCCCTCCCACAGCAGATTGAGCCTACAGTCATTCACACCGTATTATGAACCACCAGATGTAGATATGGGTTTTAACCGTGGGCAGGAAGGAGGAGGCTGGGGACCCACACCTAGTCACCGTATATCAAGCAGAGCCCGGGAACTGGGGGTTGGACTTTGGGCCTTGGTAACAGGGACGTCGTGGACTGGAAAGGCACCGCCTGCAACAAGCTCATGGACATTTCCCACAGGGAAGAATCACACTCATTTTTCTCCTCTTAGGTCACATGAGTACCTCTTCTATCTGCCACAAGAGCTCTTCTTGCCAACAAATCACAAGGATTCTCAGGCCTTGTGAATGTCTGGAATAACAATAGCACACGGAGGTGTCGACAGGAAGCAGGAATACCTTCCTGGAAGGTGGAACTCCAGGTACAGGCTGGGGCCGGGGCCGAGGATGCCAGGACCTGTGGCTCAGAGTACTCAGGGCACCCTGGGGATCTCATCCCTGCTTCCCCAGTTCCAGGGCCTGCAGTTAGGAGCTGTGAGCTTGCAGGTCACGTCCAAGGGCGCCTCACACAGGCCACACACATTACCTGCTTTAAGCAGAGCCTGAATGCTGTCTGTCATAAAGGGGATTCACCTCTTTGGGGCCAAGAATGTCCCCTCTTGTCTTGAGTTAGGGCCCCCGCATCACCCTTCCCTCTCCTCTCCTAGTGAGCTTGTCTGGAGTTACTTGGGGCTCCTTCCTGCATGTCACATCTCTTGGAAGCCCTGTTCCAGCCCCAGCTATGGTTGGTGTGAGGTCATGTCTTGGGGGAGCACCTCAGGGAGAAGACCTGCATCCTTCAGCTGCCCTACCCACTTGCCGTATGTACCAGCGACTGCACAGAGGGTCCACTCCGGGCACCTCCGCCGTTTTCAGGTAGAGCACCCCCTGTCTCTTCTTCTCCAGGGATTCCCCTTCCTCTCATTAGCCAGGACCCTTGTTCTTCATCATCCTTCACAGTAACTGCTCCCTCTCCTGCCTGGCCATGCCTCCAGCGCCCTCCTGCAGGATGTACCCCCAGGCAGGCTTCCCTGACGGGGCCAGGCCGCCGCCTGGGGAGAACCCTAACATCTGCTCCCGCCACGTGCAGTCACAGAATCCCCTAGCGATGTGAGGCAGTGCCCTCCCAACCGTGCTCACGTCGTAGTCCCGGGTCCCTCAAACAATAGCAACAGCGCGAAGAAACTTTATCCAAAAGGAGCAGAGCGAGTCCCCCCCAACCCCTACCCTCCTTACTCTTCCCTTGAAGCTCAGGCTTGTTGCAAAACAAATTCAACTGCTTTCACCTATAGAAGAAGCCAATCTTGGAAACAACCAAGGACAGACTCCAGGCCCCTGACACCATCTTGGTGCAGGAATGTCTGTTTGCCCACTGCGAGCCCCGACTGGGGCCTGACTTACGGAAGGCTGTGTAGAACTCATGGAGGGTCAGGAGGCCGTCTTTGTTGTAGTCATCAAATCGGAGGAGGTCGCCTGGTGAGCACCCCAGGAAGTCCTCTTCCAGGGCCTGCTCCTTCAGCACGTGCTGCAGGTGAGAAAGGGAGCGAGGCTAGAACCGGGAGTGAGTTCAGAGCTGTGGGCACTGCTGGAAAATGGCTCAGGCCAAGTGCGTGGGGCTGCGCTCACCGGCCTGGTCGTGTGTGTGTGTGTGTGTGTGTGTGCGTGTGTGTGCGTGTGGGGACTCCAGCGACAGCTCGGTGGGCCATGAGGAGCACCCAGGTCTCTTTGGTATTGTCTTGTTTGATCCTCTCATTTTATAGATGAGAAAACTGAGGCTCAGAGAGGGAAGGGACTTTCCCAAGGTCACACAGTGATTGGGGCCGACTCGGGATTAGCATTCAGGTCTGTCTTCTCCCTGCCTGGGCAAACAGATCCCAGACAGTCTGAGGTGGGAAGGATCCTGTGGTCACCTGATCTACCCCTTCACGTTGTAGATGGGGAAACAGGGAAGAGAAGGGACCTGATCAGATAAGCCCAGCAAACAGTGGCCGAACTCAGTGGCTCCCAGCTATGTAGAGCTGGAAGGTCACTGCTCCATCAGTGTTCCCCTCCCCGCCTCCACCAGCCCACTCCAATCTCAGGGCAGCACGTCCTAGCCACAGCACTCCACCCGGGAAGGGGAAACTGCCATTCTACCGACATAGGCTTGGGCCCCCCTCTCTGCCTGCCCTGTCCTGCCAGGAACACAAACCACTACCCTTAGGATTCTGTCGCGGGGACCACGGGGGGGCCCCTGTGAACTCCTCTCTGGATGTGGCCTGGGCCACAGGGCAGAGGTCTCCCCAGCGTGACCAGTCACGTTTTGGCATGTGTGTCTGGAACTAGAGTCTTGCAAGGAAAATGCTCAGAAGGAAATCTCAGAAGAAAGAAAATGATTTTATTTTTGCGGGGAGAGGGGAACAGAGGCATTTCCTCTTTATTTAACAGTCTCAGCTGGGCCTGCTATGTTAAAGGCAATTTAATGTGATAATGTTAAAAAAATGACCCTTCACCCAGCAAGTAAGAGTGTTCGATAAAAGGGCGATCAACCGTAACGCCCGAAATCAATCTTCCAAAGATGGAAATTTCCCTTTGCCTATTTCTGTATTGGAAATTGATTAACTTTTCATAGGACTGACAAGTTTTTCCCTGATGCCTCTGATTCAGTGTCAAGGAAAGTCCCATTTTAGCTGGCCCCTGCTCGGCAGATTTATGAAATGGAATTTAAACACATTAAATTTTAAAGAGGAAATCATAGTCCAATTACCATGCTTGTTAATGGCTTCAGGTGCCTCGGGGCATGTCTCTGCCAGGTTAGAGCAATGCGCCCAGGAAGGTTCTGTTTACCTGGCAGCTACCGGGAGCCACGTTGGCCTGGGGCACCAAGAGCCCACAGCTGCCTCTGTTAAATAAGGAGAAAACGCCTGCCCTCCGGGCTCCCCGCACAGCCTGTATTGCGGGGAATCGAATCGCCAGATGGCTCTTCTCACAGGTAACCATAACTAACAGGACCTGGGCTCTCCCCAGAGCGGCGTGGGTCACCTGTGGGTCCCTGGCCCTGCCCCTTGGGCTCTTAGCCATAGCTGGGGGCTGAGTGTTGCTGGAAGTGGTGACATGCAGGCTGGAATGCGCCTGGGAGGCCTCCCGGGGTGCGGGCCGTGGATGGACTTGCGCATGCTGCCAGGTGTGGGTGAGCGGGGGGGGGGGGGGGGGGCGAGATCTGCAAACGCCTTAGGATCTGTGTTTCCCAACCCACTCCCTGGAAGCAGGCTCTGGACTGGCTGGACTTGAGAAGGGGTCCCTGCGTGGGGAAGCATCTGGATAACTGCTCTGTACTCAGATTTTATGGGCACCTGTCATCCCCACAGACTTGGAGAGCATCAGGTGGAGCCTGTGGTGGGAGCCCTCCTCCCAGGGAGCCCCCTGTACCGTGAGGAGAGCAGGTCCATTCACCACCCCCCCCACCCCCCCCCCCCCCCCCGGCCCCCGGCTTTCGTCTTAGTTCACCATGTTCTAGGTAGTACACACTCTGCAGGCAAGTCTCTTGATTTCTTGGAGCTGCTTCCTCATCTAAAAATACTTGGGAAGTGAGGATAACACTAGCACCTACCACACAGCAAAGGGTGGCTGAAAGGTTTAAGGAGGAAATAATACCAACAATAAAGGTGATGATGACGAAGTGATGCTGACGGCTGTCACTTACTGAGAATGTGCCGCGTGCCGGGCGCTAGGCTGAGAACTTCACATGTCTTAGCTCATCTAACCCTCCTGATGACCGTGCGACAGTCACAGACAAGAAACGAGGCACAGAGAGGTGAAGTTGTCTGCCTAGACCCACTAGGTCCCTGTAAATGCTGGAGCTGGACCTGAACTCAGGCAGTCTGACCGTGAAGTCTGCGCTCGTAGCTATTCTCCCTCCGAGTGAGGAACACATCTGTGTTAGGTGCATCACAAGTAAACGGCCTTGCTTAGCGCCGAGCCCACAGCGGGTGTTCCGTAAATGTCAGGACCCTCCCTAGCCTGGGCCTTCCTGGTGACCTGGTCACAGCTTTGATGAGGTCATTGCTGTGCCTTGTGAAGGATTTCTTTAAAGAAGCATCAAAGGTGGGGACTCATCCAATTACCTGTCCTCTGGTGGGGGGCACTCTGTGGTCTCTGGGGCAGAGCTGCTAGGCCCTCCCACACTTCCTGACCTCGTCCTCCCTCCATATCTTTGCCCCTGGTGTGGCTCCAGGGCCCCAGGCCCTCAGAGGCAAATCAGCAGAGTAGGAGCAGGAACTCAGGCCCTCGGGCCCACCCAGCCTGCCTTTCTGCCACCAGCACCCAACAGGCCCACCCTGCAGCTGGCCTGCCTGGTGCCCTATGTTGCTCCTTCCTCGCTTCTTTTTGCTGCAGATGCTCCAGGCCCTTGTACCACCTTGTAGCTGGGCAAAGGGACACGTGTGCTGTGTCTGGGAGGGAGGCCCCGTCCAAGTGTTTTCTCAAAGGGAAGAGCAGTGTTTGCGGGTGGCCACAGGGCTTCCTGCAAGCCAGCAGGCTGGGGTGTGGGCTGCTGATTCCTGGATACCGCAAAGGGCGAGGTCCTAGTGGAGAGGACGTGGGGTCACCCAGGTTACAACTCCAAAAGTGTCTGGGGGGAACCAAACCTGCTTCCTTTGAACCTTCCTGCTGAGGAAAGCAAAGGACTCAGGAAGAAAAGACTTATTTCCTAATGAAAACCTCAGAGCCCAGCCGGTGTGCAGTGTGTGTTTCACCAGCTAGCTGAGAGGGCCTCAGAGCTTGTTTGTAAATATTGGCTGAAGGTGGCTGGTGGGAAGGAGACACTGACATTGTTCTGTTTGTCAGATATTCTCAAGAGGTGTTAAACATAAGCTCTCCGACTCCCGGGAGATGGCTTTCTCTTGCAGGAGCAAGGCCTCCTCGGCATCCCATTACAGAGCCGGTTACAAATGCCTCTCCCCACGTGGATCTCCTGGTTCTCTTCCTTCATATGCGGAATGGAAAACTGGATTCCTCCGTAATGCAATTTCACTGAATGCCGTACCCACCTGGGTCAGTTCAGAGCGGCTGAGGTGGCCATCCCCGTCTACATCCAAGTCCTTAAACAGAGATTCCACCAGGAGCCGCTTCTGGGAAGCAGGGTCTTGTCTGCTGTCCCCTTCATGGAGTGGCTGCAGGTGGGTCTGCAGCGCCAGAAGGGCCTTCTTCAGGCGGGCGTAGTCGGCCATGGTGCATGGGTCACCTGGAAGAGAAGACGGGGTTATTGCAGCCAGACTCCTCCCCTGGTCTCGAGAAGACCCCCATGCACCCCACCCATCGGCAGTTACCGGGCATTCACTATGTGCAGTGCAGGGTGTTACCGGAGTACATGAGACCTATTCGTCCGTCTGTCCACCAGTCCATCCCATAAATATTTATTGAGCACTGGATACATGCTACACATGATGCAAATGCTGGAAGGAGCCTGTTTGTTCATCTCGCAAATGTTTATTGAGCACCTACTACAGCCAGACACAGAGTGACTGCCAGACAGAATGGGGAGATTCGTCCAGGGGAAGTCCCAGCGCAGCCCCACAGCGGCTTTAGGAAAGCCGCCCCGATTCCATTTTGTAATAGCTCATCTTTGCCTTAATCCTACCTTAAAGGCTGCTTTGGAATCCTTGGCCTCATAGATTAGCGAGTTCCAGTTAACAGGACTAATACGCCCTGCTTAAGTTAATTAGGTACACTCCCAGAGCTGGATTACTTCAAAACGAACATGAGTACACAAGCCTATGATCAAGAAACAAAAGGCAGCTTTTACAAAATTAAAAGCAAAGCGCACAGCCCGTTGCTCTTAGGCCTTTTATCATGGCCATGCTTGGCCCACAGCATCCGAACCACACGGTGTTTTGGCAAATGAGGCCTGTGATGCACTGTGACATGACATAGTTCACCTCGCTGGCAACAGGCCATGAGGGTGCTCCCCGCACAGGGCTGCACCGTGAGTGGAGGCTGCCGGGCTGTCAGCGAGCGGGAGAGCCTCTCTGGCCCCACTGCCCCACCTCCCGGGGTGGAATATGTACTCCAGCACCTGGCTCTGCTGAGCGCTGGAGCATGGGTGTGGCTCCGCCTCATCCAGTCCAGGTTGAAGCCACTGCCCTGCTGGGAAGGGAGTGTCTGGGGCCTGGGGCTCTTCCCCTTAATTCCAAGGCCAGTTTAGGGCACCAGGTCCTAGTTCAGGGGTGCTGGAGAGCACTGGATCTGGAGTCCACCGGGTTTGAGTCCCAGTTCTGTGGCCGCCTGAGTGTGTACCTTGCACAAGGTGCCTCAGTGGGGAGAGCAGTGCCTCCCACATAGGGCTGTTAGGAGGGTTAAATAAGATACGCACATAAAAGGCACAGCAGTGGCTTGGCACCTAGTAGGGGCTCATAAAATGATAGCTACTCTCCCCCTTGTCATTACTGGAACCGCATTTGCTGAAGAGCAACAAACGGGAGCTGCTTGGTGGGGAGAGTGCTGGTGGGGAAGTCTGTCTGTTTCTCTCCCTGCCTCCCTAGACAAGCCTGGACGGTCCAATCACTTTCTCTTGTGCTTGTTTGTGTTTCTAGATTTTCTTCCAATTTGGCGTCAATTGATTCTTGCCAGAAACAGACGCCTGTTACCATCTCCTCCTGCATGTTTATTCAGAAAAAAATCAATTGCTGTGTTCAATATAATCAAATCTATTTGCTCTCTGGGAGTTTCTATGCTCTGACAAGAACAGCTTACCCACCCCTCTTTGGCCTTGTAGGGTATCCATTCCTGGGAGCTCGTAGGGCCCCTGGTTGGCAAACCCGATTCTCAAGTCTGTACGGCGTTGAAGATTGTGGCCGTGTCCCATGACCACACACTCCCGCCCAGGGGAAGACGTGGCGGCCTGCTGGGCTCTGCTTCCTGAGCCTGGACAAAGGTCAGTCTGGGGAAAGTAGAGGAAGAGCTTTGCCCAAATCCTGGCCTCCAGCCTCCAGGAGGTTGAAACTAGTCCTGGCAAATGGATGGAAGCTGGATGCGGTATCTGAGTGGAGAGAGAAGCTTTGGTGGAGACGGCAGTGGAAGTCTCTGTGGGGGGATCTGCAGGGACCTGCACCGGAGGGCCTGTCAGGCTTTCCTGGGGACAGGCATTCATGCCCAGATGCTGGGAAACTGGTGTACACAGCGGATGGATATGGGGTTGATAGGAGGCTCGACTCAGAAATGCTAGCGTACAGTTAGCCTCCTAAAAAAACACACTACAGCAGGGCCACCTGAAGGATGGGCCAGGCCAGGTCAGATGGGCAGAGATGTCGCATCCTTGCAGGTCCTCCCAACCCTCCAGTCTTCCTCACAGACCCTGGTGGGGCACAGATCTCCTCTGAGCTGCCTGCTGCCCTAGGCCAGGGGTCCGAAGCTAGACAGCACCTCCCACTCTGGCCGGCCAGGGAAACCTTCAAGGTGGGTTCTGTCAGGTGGGCTGCAGCAACCTCCCTAGCCTCTTACCCTCTTATCACATCCCTACGGTTCACTGTGAGTTCACAGTGGCTTCTCCACCCCGGCAGCTGCCCAGCACATGACTCCTGGTCAGGAAGGTATGTACATGTCTAGAAATCAACTTGGGGGAAAGAGGTGGTTGCCCCCAGTCTCCAGGGCCAGCTCCCTGAGCCCCTGGCCTGGCCTCCTGCTAGGACTCATGCCAGCCATGCCCTTCCCATCCTTTTACCAGCATTTACTCACGAACTCTGTGCCCGATGCTGGGCGGCACTTTGAGGATACGATGGAGCTTCCCATCCTGGGCATCAAGGGTGCCCGTGGAGGGAGAGCTAACGAGGCCGGGGTGAAGGGAGTCTCCCTAAGGACGGGACCTGCAGGATGAGGGATCTGTGGGCAAAGGAGGCAGAGGGAAGGGAATGCCAGGTCACAGGGATTGCAGGTGCAGGAGCTGGCGGCACAGTGTGTCCAGAGCCCAGAGGAAGCTGGTGTGGCTGAACCGGAGTGAGGCGGGGATGGGGGCACAGACGAGGCTGGAGGGAAGTGTGGAGCTGGCGTAGGATGCCAAGCCCTGCAGATCACACTTTGCCAAACTTCCCGTGTCCTTCTTGCCTCTACTGAGGGCCTCACTGTGCCTGGCTGCTGCTGGGCATGGGGGTCCTGAGATAAATTGAGCTGCTCCTGGAAGACGATTTGAAATCCTTCTTTATCCCAGGAGCAGTTGCACTTTACATGAGTTTCAACCTGGAATAATTCAATCACTGGCCCAATGTTCCTGAGCTCCTCTAATATCCCTATAGCTCTGGGGGACCATGAGCATCAGAGGAAAGACCCCCTAACGGTGTCACTTTAGATTCCAAAATTCAACCTCTTTCAAGACTTCTGACGCTTCATCTCCAGCAAGGACTGCCCTCTCAAAAGCCTTCCCTTTTGGTTTCCAGGATGAGTTTGCCAAGTCCCAGGTTCATTTCTTTCATTCACAGCCCCCCCGGTCACACTGTGGGGTCAGACGGGACAGCTCACCAAGGTGGAGCACTGGCGCCTGTGAATCTGCCAGACCTGGTCTTTAACTAAAGGTTCCCACCCTGCTGCCAGCTTTAAACCTTTGTCTTATTGTAAAAGAAACACACGTCCATCAAAACAACAACAACAAAACACTTGGAAAGTGCAGATGAGTATAAAGAAAGAAAATAAGTTATGCATAATCCCCTTCCCAGAGGCTGGCCAGAGGTGAAGCCTGGCCCTCCGCACAGGTGACCCTGACTGTGAGCCAAACTAGTGGAGCCTTGGCTGGCCTTGTGTGTTTCACGGGGCCCGAGGCCCGGCCCACAGAGCCTCTGTTTTCAGATCTTCCTCTTCCCTTACTCAGTTTGGGCAAGAGCTTCAATACCCAAGGGTTGGGTCTTTCTCAGTATCATGCGGGTCATCGCTGCCCGCCCACCCGGCAAGTCCACCGGGGACTTGAAGAGGTAGGGGTGTGGAGGGAGAAACAATCTTAATAGCACCTGCCACACGAATGTGCTGCTTGGGGTTGGTGTTTACTGCTCCCTCCAATGTTCTTTTACTTTTCTTTATACAGCAGGGTTTTTTAGTTATCTATTTTATACACATCAGTGTATACATGTCAATCCCAATCTCCCAATTCATCCCACCATCGCCCCCCCACCCCGCCACTTTCCCCCCTTGGTGTCCATACGTTTGTTCTCTACATCTGTGTCTCTATTTCTGCCCTGCAAACCGGTTCATCTGTACCATTTTTCTAGATTCCACATATGTGCGTTAATATACGATATTTGTTTTTCTCTTTCTGACTTACTTCACTCTGTATGAGTCTCTAGGTCCATCCATGTCTCAGAAAATCTACAAACAATAAATGCTGGAGAGGGTGTGGAGAAAAGGGAACCCCCTTGCACTGTTGGTGAGAATGTAAATTGATACAGCCACTATGGAGAACAGTATGGAGGTTCCTTAAAAGACGAAATATAGAATTACCATATGACCCAGCAATCCCACTACTGGGCATATACCCTGAGAAAACTATAATTCAAAAAGACACATGCACCCCAATGTTCACTGCAGCACTATAGCCAGGACATGGAAGCAACCTAAGTGCCCATCGACAGACGAATGGATAAAGATGTGGTACATACATACAATGGAATATTCCTCCAATGTTCTTTACCCAAACCTCTGCCCGGCTTACTCTTCACTGTATATTGGCCACTGCAGAAACATCACCCAATCTAAACTAGCACCCCCAGCTTCATAATTCTCTGTGCCCCACATGTCTGGGGTGGGCCTGGGTCCCAGGGACGGACCCTGCCCCTTTGGAGGGAAGGCCCCTGGAGGGGATACAGCAGAGGCTTGGGGACCACAACACCCCTCCCTGGTGCCCCCGCGGGGGCTGACCGTGATGTTGGTGAGAATGGCCATGCCCAGCCTGTCCTGGGAGCCCTGAGCCTGGGCCTCTGTGGCCTAGCCTGCAGTACGGTCAACTTCCTCACTATTGATCCAGGGAGGGTGGGACTTCCAGAGAGGATTCTGGAGAGGAGGACGTTTGTATATGATGTTGAGGTCTGTGCCTTGAATGAGCTCACCTGGAGCTGCCCAGCTGGGACCTTAGGGGACCTGCTTCATGAGTAGGCAGACTAACATAATTTGTACATGCTTAGAAAGTCATTTAAGTGTTTCCTCTGTGTCTTGGTGTCTTCAAGGAAAAGAAAAATTTGTGTCATTATAATACGGGGATTTTGGGGTCTCTTTGGTGACTTAGGCTAGGTCAAAGCCTTTTAGTGAGGCTTGGAGAGTCCCAGGGAAGACCCCTCCAGACCCATAAGCTCACTGTGCCTGATTGCAGCCAATGTTGGCCTACTGGGTGCCTTCTTGCGTGCTTTCTCCTCTCCTCTCCATTTCTCTGCATGAAATGGGCTCAATGCCCTATGTGAGCTGGGGCCTGGTGCATTTGTCTTTGTCCCCTTCACTGATGCCCAGCGCCTGGCACAGGTGGCCACAAAATCAGTGAAGACTTCTTCCCTCCTTTCCCCTCCCCATGAACATTTCTGCTCTAGGGCCTTTCAGGGAGGGAGGCTTGTGTCCCGGCCAGCCTGGCAGTGATGAGAAGCCCCAACAGGCCCTTGGAAGGGCCCAGCCATCCTCCGCTTGCTGGGGTGCCCCCTGTGCCGCAGCGCTGGCCCCTCTCGGCCAGCCCCCAGCACTGGCCTTGGGCTTCCTGCCAGCATGTGTGTGCGGGGCCCCTCCTGCTCACAGACCGGGCCTGTTTTGGCAGATAAAATATTGATCAGCCTGCTGAGGAGCCCAGAGTGTGATCCTATTTTCATGTCAGAACTTGGTAATGAACTACATTTATCAAGCCCGTTCTCCACGAGAAAGGTCAGTCGCAGATCTGGCTAAGTTGTTATGACACCTCATTAATCTAGTTCCCTCAATAATTGTCCCTCTTGGAAGATTCTAATGTTCTCCCATTCCAGCCACAGTCCTTCCACTCCGAGGGCGATTATTATAGCAGGAGCACAGGCACGTCCGCATTTAATTTTTTGAGCAAAGAGAGATAGGAAGCAGGTAGCAGCTTCCGGAATTAAACGTCTATCAAAGGCACGCTTGCTATTGCAAAACAAAGGGAAGCAAGGGAGACACTGAGACTGTTCTATCAGCCACATGCGCCCCTGCCAGCCTGGGCCTCAAAGGGGCGGTCTTCACTCTGCGGCGGGCAAAGCTTCCGGTCCCTGGTGTGGGAGGGGCTGGTGGCTCCCGAGATGAGGAAGGGGCGCTGCACAGGGTGGGCGAGGTGGGAGGCAACAGCCAGGCGGCAGGACGCTCTGATTCTAACCGAGAGGGAGACAGGCCATGTGGGCGAGGCCCCGGACAGGCCCAGGTCCCAGATGCCGGGGTGGCCTGGAGCAGGAGATGGGGTGGGCTGGAGACCCGTGGCACCAGGAAGCGAGGTGGAGAGGGGCCGTCTCTGCCTGCCACCCTCTCTGACATCCCCCCCCGCCCCCCGTCTGTTCTGTCGTTGCCCTTTCCCCAGGCTTCACTCTGTTATTCACACACTGTTGGTGTCAGGCTGCCCCGGCAGATGGGAGCCCCTGGAGGCCAGGGCCCTGCCTTGTTGCAGGTGTGACGCCAGCACCTGGCCCATGCGCCCGCCTGCAGAAGGTGCTCATTAAATGCCTGTGGGCTGGGCGAAGGTGGAATCTTGGCGGAGAGCCGCTACAGCCCTGCCCTGAGGAGGGGACGATCCCGGCCGCCCTGAGCCACAGTGACTGAGGTCTGCGACTCCGGAGAGGGCTGGGGGCCGTGTCATCACCCATCATATCCGTTCCCGGTTGGAGGGGGGCGTGAGATGCACGTGTGGTACGTGTACCTGTGCTCACTGCCGGGGGCATGGGCCCTACCTCGCTAGTAGGGGCACCCCTAAACGTGAGACAGGGCCCCACAGAGTTGAGCATGGCCGGGCCGGGAGTGGTGGTGGTGAGCCACAGAGGGGCTGCTGCCCTGCTGGACACTGGGTCACATGGAAGATGTCTCCTCTGTGCCCCTGTGGGGACACACACGGCTCTTCGGGACCTGCCTCTGGAGAGGAGGAGGATGAGAGGGTCTGTCCTCTGGTTCTGCCACCGCTGGTCAGGACACCCTGGACAGCCCTGTGAAAAGGCCAGGCGGAGGGAGGCGGCTAGGCTTGGAGCAGCAGCCCAGGTGGGGAGGCCTGAGGGTGAATTTGGCCACCGCACAACTTCGGGAAAGGCCTGGTCCCATACCAGGGCTCTAATCAGTAACTGAGCACAAAGCTGACCCTGGGGACCCTCTGAGCTCCCACGGAGAGCTTTATACACAGGCAGAACTGGGGGGTCGGGGTGAGGGGGATCCTGAGGGCCCTGTGAAGACCCCAGCCCCCAGCGGCCTCCAGGGTGCTGGCTCTTCTCTCATCAGGGCAGCCCTGCACTTCAGAAGTCCCCTGCAAACCCCAAATTTATGAGAGAGGGGACTGCAGGACAGAGGTTACTTGATACCATGAAGAACTCCTCCGCCGTTAGCAGAAGCCATCCCATTTGGGCATGGGTGTGAGCTAAGGAGCAGGGGGATGGGAAGGAAGGAAGCGCTGGGTGGGGGCCGGTGGCTCGTGCTCTGAGATGCCCACTTGTAGGGGGAGGGCAGCTCCCTTCCCGAGCCGCACACAGGCCATCCCTTCAGAAGCCATACAGCAGCCAGCCATGCCCTCGAGCCACACCCTCTGAACTCCAGCCCTCCTCAACCTGGCAGGGTGGCCCAGCCCCTAGGCTCAGATCCAGAGACCCTCACCTGGGAGAACCCCCAGAAGGGTCCAGGGGAGAGACTGGATGTGGCCACAACCTCTTGGCGGCTGTTGGGTCCGCTCATGGGTAGGCTCTGCCCTGAGCCCCACCCAAACACCAGCAGGTTCTCACATTGTCCCCAGATGGTCTGATAAGTAATGTGACTGCTGCAGGCAAAGCTGGGATCTTCACCACCAAAGCAAAAACTCAGCTTAATCGTCTGGCACCAACATCACAGCTGAACATGGTTGTGTTACATGGGCCTCCGTTGCAATGTGTCATTCGGAAGTCTATTTTGAAACCGCTAAGCTGTGCAAAGAGCAAGAAGCATTTTACTTCCTGGTCTAATTTATGAGCCGCCATAACTTTACTGGAGTTTAGTTTAAGAGGAACAGATGTTTAACTTGATGTAAATGCATGAACGTTAACAATCTTTCCGCTGCCATTTCTGGGACAATTCAATTAACAATAAATGCCAAAACCAATGGGTTTATCTTTAGGATATGTTTTCACTAATACGATGTACTTTTACTGATGGTGTTGACCAAGCCACAAAATTCTGAAAATTCCTGGAGCTTGCTAAGCACACACGATACGGCCTCCTCACAATCCCCAAACAGACACAAACAGTTGTACTCAAAGTCACGCCACCTGGTGACTCCCTGCTGGCTGTCCCCTGGGGCCCGTAACTTCTGAGCAGATGGGTCACTACTGCCACACTCAGGCCCCCTGCGGAGGTGTTTGCGCCGTGGCCTGAGCCGCGATTCCTGGCTATGCCCACTACCTGCCAGAAAGCGGCCTGCAGATTTGCTTCCAGGTGCCCCTTCCTGGAAGGCCCTCTCTTCAGATCTGACTTTTCTCCCAAGGCCCGGCTCTAAGGAGGTGCTCTGTCTGCTCCAAGCCACACACTCTTGTCCTGTCTTCGTCTCTGCCCGTCTCCTCTGAGACTGTGCTCCAACGCCTTTGCATCTCCTGTGTCAGTGTCTTCAGTCTCTTACAGAACTGGCCATGGGAACTGCAGTGGACACTGTCACGGGCACGAGGGCGCCGGCGAGTTGCTGCCTGCCCTTGGTTTGGGGTGCCCGGCCGGCCTCCCACCATACCATCACTCTGGGCTCCAGCTGGCTCCCCTCCTCACGCACTAGTCTCAATCCCAGAACCAACGGCAGGCCCACCACTCATTCATTAGCAGCCCCTCATCGGCCCAGACCCCAAAGAGGGCCTAGCCTCAGGCTGGCCAACTGTCCTTGGTCAGTGTCCTCTGCTTTTTTCCCTGGACTGTGCTATTTGTCACCCCAGCTTCTTTGGAATGTTCTGGGTTGAAGGTACAGGACCCACTTTGGGCCCACAACAGGATCTGCACATCTAAGGCTCCACGTGGCCTCCTGCCCTGCTTGGCCCAACACACATGCCACGCACCTTCTTCCCCAGCTGCTGCACCAGAGCCGGTCAAGGCTGCTCGGACGCTGGGTGGAAGTAAACACCTCCACCGGCACCTGAGTTCGCGGACAAAACCTCATCTCAGTTTTCGCCCCAGCATCAGGTAATTTAAATTAACAAAACCACCCAGAGCTTTGCTGGACAAATGGTACATTTGCTCATCAATGCCTGGTTCAATTGATGTTGCCATACAATCTGCTCTTTGACATTTACAGTCCTCTCTTCTATTCCTATTAGAGAAAGCAAAATTTGTTGGATTCCTAGGAGAGGGATCCACATACACTTTTTATGGTTGATTGGCGCATCTGTCAGGTGGCCCCAGAGTGAAAGAGTAATGTTTGAAAACTTGAATGAATGCTAAAGCCCTCCTGGCATTAAGAACTTTAGTTTTTACTCTTGTGTTCGTGGGAACCTCACACAACTAGGTTCCCTACCAAGTGAGTCATGTTTTCTAGGAGGGCACTGACTCCTTACAGACTCCACTCCCCCACTTTCCGGCCTGGAAGCTCAGGCCCCTGCCTGCTCCCCACCTGCCCTCACCCACACCAAGAGGAGAAGCAGTAGTGCAGACCAGAGGACGGCCAGCAGTGGGGAAGCTGGAGTGCATGAGGGGGAAGAGAGTGGGCACCAGCCCACTTGCTGTGATTCCATCAATTCTGTTCTTGAGAATTGCTGGGAGGCTTCCCAAACACCTAACCAAAGGGCAGGGTCCTGCTACTGAGGCTGCAAACGTTTAGTTCGTCAGGGGTGAGACTGTCCAGAAAATGTTACTGCTTTGAGCTTTCGGCCGCCGTGTTTTTCTGTTTTTTTTTTTTTTTCAACATCTTTATTGGAGTATAATTGCTTTACAATGGTGTGTTAGTTTCTGCTTTATAACAAAGTGAATCAGTTATACATATACATACATCCCCATATCTCCTCCCTCTTGCGTCTCCCTCCCACCCTCCCTATCCCACCACTCTAGGTGGTCACAAAGCACGGAGCTGATCTCCCTGTGCTATGCAACTGCTTCCCACTAGCTATCTATCTTTTGTTTGGTAGTGTATATATGTCCATGCCACTCTCTCACTTTGTCCCAGGTTACGCGTCCCACTCCCTGTGTCCTCAAGTCCATTCTCTAGTAGGTCTGTGTCTTTATTCCCGTCTTGCCCCTAGGTTCTTCATGACCATTTTTTTTTTTTTAGATTCCATATATATGTGTTAGCATACGGTATTTGTTTTTCTCTTTCTTACTTCACGCTGTATGACAGATTCTAGGTCTATCCACCTCACTACACATAACTCAATTTCATTTCTTTTTATGGCTGAGTAATATTCCACTGTGTATATGTGCCACATCTTCTTTATCCATTCATCTGTCGATGGACACTTAGGTTGTTTCCATGTCCTGGCTATTGTAAATAGAGCTGCAATGATCATTGTGGTACATGACTCTTTTTGAATTATGGTTTTCTCAGGGTATATGCCCAGTAGTGGGATTGCTGGGTCGTACGGTAGTTCTATTTTTAGTTTTTTAAGGAACCTCCATACTGTTCTCCGTAGTGGCTGTATCAATTTACATTCCCACCAAGGGAATGTAGGAGGGCTACCTTTTCTCCACATCCTCTCCAGCATTTATTGTTTGTAGATTTTAATGATGGCCATTCTGACCGGTGTTAGATGATATCGCATTGTAGTTTTGATTTGCATTTCTCTACGCTGTGGTCTTTGAGTGGCCACTGAGCTGAGGGGGACCTCGCCCAGAGACGTGGTAGGGTCTGAGGCCGCCGTGGGCTCAGTGAGTGGCAGGGACAAGGGCTCCTGGTGCTAGAGTGAGGCTTACATCCAGGCAAAGTGAACACTTTGCTCCATGTGGAGTCACAACACGGGAGAGGCACTCTATACACGATCTGAAGAAGGGCGGTACTGTTCCCAGGATGCATTTTGGAATTCCATGTGGGTGTTTCTGGTTATCACGATGATTGGTGGGGGCCCTAGTAGCACTTAATGGGGGGGGCAGGGACCTTAGGGATCCTGCTCTCTGTAGCACAGTCCTGCCCAACAAACATTTGCTGGGCTGGCATCTTGTACAAGTTTTCAAATGTCACAGTGGACAGTCATGGAGTGAAAGATCCAGTTACTATTCTCCGGTTACTAGGACCTAACACCTAACATGGTGTTACACAAAAAGTATTCCCCCCCCCGCCCCCCCGCCAGGGTTTGGCAAGGATTTTCCAAGGAGGCGCCTACGCTGCACATTGTAAATTTGGTTTAGAACTTTATCACAGATTGTCCACTATTTTGGAGAATCACCCCTCCACACACAATGTCACTTGAGTACTCAAAACTGTCAACCTAACACGCCCGTCACAGGCTCCATCTGCAGCCGTGGTGTTCGCAGGATCCACGTGGCAGGGCTGACGTCTGACCACTGTGAGTTGGTGTGTGTAGCTGGTGTCCAGTTACACACTGAAAGGCATGTTGTATGCCCACGACTTTTCTTGTATTTCTCCTTTATATCCCAGGTTTGGTTAAGACACATATTCATTCAAGGTAATACAGGGATGTTACAGAATACTTGCTGTGAAAAGGTGGCTTTGGGTCTGACAGGGTTAAAGGCAAGTCATCTATGTGAACAACTAAAATCTGTTTTTTTCCCCCAACTTTTTTATTGTGGTAAGACACACATAGTATAAAATTTACCATTTTAACCATTTTTAAGTGTACAGCTCGGTGATACTCAGAATATTGTGCGACTCTCACCACCACCCATCTCCAGAACTCTTTCCATACGTAAAACTGAAACTTTGTTCCCATTAAACAACAGTCCCCCATTCCTCCTCCCTCAGTCCCTGCAACCACCATCCTTTTTTCTGTCTCTATGACTTCGACTCCTCTGAGTATCTCAAATAAGTGGAACCATACAGTACTTGACTTTTTGTGACTGGCTTCTTTCACTTCACGTAATGTCCTCAAGATTCATCCATGTTGTAGCATGTGTCAGAATTTCCTTCCTTTTTAAGGCTGAATATATTCCATTGTACGTATACACCACATTTTGCTTATCCATTCATTGGCTGATGGACACTGACTTGCTTCCCGGTTTTAGCTACTGCAAATAATGCTGCTATGAACATGGGTGTATAAATGTCTCTTCAAGACCCTGCTTTCAATTCTTTTGGATAAACACTCAGAAGTGGAATCTGGATATGATTCCAGAAGTAGAATTGCTGGATCATATGGTAGTTGTATTTTAAATTTTTTGAGGGACCTCCATACTGTTTTCCACAGCAGCTGCACCATTTGACATTCCCACTACCAGTTCCCAAGGGTTCTAATTTCTCCACATCCCTGCGAACATTTATTATTTTCTGTTTTACTGTTAGTAGCCATCCCAATGGCTGTGAGGTAGTGGCCTTACTTCTTTTGACACTCCTTGGTTCTGGGATTTTAAAGGACAGTGGGAACAGTGCAGGAGTGTACCTGAGTGTGTGCGTGCAGCCCCATGGCTATGCCGTGTACACGTGTACCTGTGTGCAAGCCCAGCCTGCAAAGGCCAAGCACAGGGAGGCAGAAGGTGCAGGGCCACACCTTGGGCTGTGGAGCTGTCTGGCCCTAGGAAGGAGGCTAGCAGCAGCCCCCGAGGACCGGGCTTCATCTCTGTGCCCACCCCGCTGGGGACGAGGGGCCCCGCATGGGCACCACCAGGGGGCAGGGACCTGCCTCCCTCCCCCTTTCTCCAGAACTGGGCTCTCTCCTGGCTCTTTTCTTCTGGGACATCCCCTGGGCAGGGACTGTGCACTCTGGGCCCACAGGTGAAGAGACCGGGATGGGGAGTATTCTGAGCCCATGTCTCACACGCCTGGCATGGCCCGTGGTGTTTTTCTCTCCTCCGTGTTGTCTGGGGGTGTCTGCTCAGATGCAGTAATCCTCACCTTCTGAGTAAGCCAGAGAGCCACTGGCTTTTAAGACAGCAAGCAGAGACGCTCCTTCTCTGGCATACGGGGTGCGTGGACTGCAAATCAATGCCATTGAACTAGGGTCTCCAGGAAAGAACTGCCCAGATGGGAATGGGGTCCCCCTTTCCCCCAGCAGAAGCTTAGCTGGGATCGTGGGGACATTTACTTTAGAAGGAAAAGTACTAGAGGAAAACTGCCTGAGAATGTTCTCAGAAGCCAGGGTCTGCTCTAAGCTGGGGATTCATGTCTTTATGTGGCCTTGGCAGGAAATGGTATTTCAGAGAGAATTACCTGAACAGAGGTTTTTAGACCCGAGATGACTTGGAGAAGTTTCTTGAGGTTTGAAGACTTATCTGAACCTCTCTGACTTGTATGATTGACGGTAAATCCCAGGTCAAAACAAAGGAAAACAAAACTCCATAACAACTCTGAGAGAGAACAACAGCTTTTCGGGGATAGCTTTGGAGTATTTCCCGTGCTTGAGCTGCCGGAGAAGAAATAGAAGTCTCTCCCTCTATGCATCTACACCTCTGTTCTGGGGATTATCCACACTGGAAACCTATCAAAATGCAGGCAGCCTGCGGAGAGAGCCCCAGAAACTCTTGTCTCCGTGAAAGTCAGCTCCAGGCCAGATGTGTCTGAGCTGATGGGCTGGCCACAGCGGTCCTGGCTCCGTGTCCAGACCCAGAGCCTGGCAATGAGGAGCCGGGGGCTGACAGTGAAGGAGGAGGGCAGTGGGACTGAAGAGGAGTCCGGGGTATGGCTCCTCTGCTGCTCAGAAAGCCCCTCCCCTCCAGCAAATTGAGTTATTCCAGACACAGCTCAGCCGCATCACCGTCTGCTCTGTTCGCTTCCCAAACACCGCTGTGGGATTTGCCGATGCACTGACTCTCATTAGAGTCACACGCTGGGAAATTGCTTGGCCTGCGCCTCGCTCTCCTTAATCATAAGGTCTCCCATCCCAAGAATGGCCTCCTCGTTGCCTTATCTGGGAGGAAAATGGATTCAGGAGTTTTAAGAGGGCTCAGCACCCACAGGAGATGGGCGTGACAGGGACCCTCCAGGATTCTTCCAAGGACAATGTATATAGCCCGGAGCACACCTGGGGGTGGACCAAGGGGGGGGCCCACAGCTCGATGCTCTTCACACCTGAGGTTGTGGCAGGTGCCCTGTGTGCACCCCTGCGGATGGGGTGCAGCCTGCATGTGTCACAGGACTAGCGCGCTGTGCCTCAGCCTCAGGGGATGCTCACCTGCCTTCTTTTGAGTTGGGCTTTGAAAAAGGTGGGTAAAAATTTCATAAAGAACTTTCCATGGAGAAGGGCAAATCTGAGAAACCACCTGCTGAGGCTCAAAACCCACCACTTGGGGCTTCCCTGGTGGCGCAGTGGTTGAGAATCTGCCTGCCAATGCAGGGGACACGGGTTCGAGCCCTGGTCTGGGAAGATCCCACATGCCGCGGAGCGTCTGGGCCCGTGAGCCATGATTACTGAGCCTGCGCGTCTGGAGCCTGTGCTCTGCAACAAGAGAGGCCGCGATAGTGAGAGGCCCGCGCACCGCGATGAAGAGTGGCCTCCACTTGCCGCAACTAGAGAAAGCCTTCGCACAGAAACGAAGACCCAACACAGCCAAAAATAAACAAATAAATAAATAAAATTAAAAAAAAAAAAAAACAAAAAAAACCCACCACTTAATGATGCTAATGGCCCCTAGTAAAAATGGGAGCCATCAATCAAATAAGCTTATCCTACTCTTGCCTTGATTTGTGTTTTTCCCGCTAATGGTGCTGTTTAATGAGTGTAGTGTCCTGGTGAGATTTTCAAGAGCGTGGGGATGAGACGCTCTTTCGTTTTTTTGTAGGCCCTCAGCATGCCACCCAGGGCCAGGTGCACAGAGGACACTGGATAAAAAGTCCTTATACCTGTAGACAGACACACACAGCTGCAGATTCAGGGGCGCAGCCCAGTGACACTGATCCTGTACCAGCGACTCAGCCCCAGCCTCGTCCCCCAGCCCTGTTCGCCTTTTAGAGACCCCTACGCAGGTTGCCCAGCACCAATCATAGGCCGCAGATCCTAAGAGCAGAGGGTAAAGGCCTTGGCATGACGTAGTCCAGACTCCTCATTGTATTGACATGGAAACCGAGGCCAAGGAACACTAAGGGGTCTGTCTTGGGGCCCAGGGTGTTGGTGATGGAGCTGGGCTATTGCCTGCCTGGCATTTTGTGCCCACACCCTTGGGAGCCTTTCCTGCCCCAGCCCCGCCTCCCTTCTCTTCTAACTTCAGCCTTCTGGCTCCTGTAAAGAAACCCCACGAGACATAAATAAACCTGTGGGGAAGGATGAAGGAGACTGTGATGGAGAGAGAATGGGATTTTCTGTAGCATGAGGAGGACGTAGAAACCTTGCCCAGACACGAGGGCCTATTCCTGGGCAAATCTTATTATCACCAACACACTGGCAGGTCTGGCCTTTTTCTGCCAGCAGCCTTGGCTCAGAGCTGCTCTTGGGAAGGGTGGAGTGAACTGGACCCGGCCTGACCTGGGAGGGGCCTTCAATGCCCTGTGTCGGACCTCTGGGTCATTAGAAGGTCCAGGCCCCACCCAGGTCCCAGGGCATCACCAGTGGCAGGAAGAGCCAACAGATCTCTATTTTCTACTCCACTAAGAATTTTTACTGCTTCCCTTCAATAGTCTCTCCTCCTTTGGGTGTAGAGCCTAGAAAGGGTCCGAGTTTGGAGTTGATATTGTAACCCATACTAGTAAATTCCTAGGCCGTTGTTTTGTGTTCTAAGTGCAATGACACATCACAGTCGGCCTGTGCCTGCCAAACTCACTGGATCATTTTCTTCCACACTCCCATGAAGCTTTTCTTAACCCTCTGGCCTGTGCTTTCTTTCTCGGTATACCCTCTCTTCCTGGGGCCTCCTCTAAGTGACAGTGTTGGCTTTTGTCCCTGATCTGGTTTGTCATCTCTTCCTCTTTCAAAAGGCAACCTGAATAGGGTGACACTTGGACGGGGACTTGAATGGAGCATAGTGGGGCGCTTCCGGGTGCTGGTCAGGAGATGTGTTCTTTGTGAAAATTCATTGAGCTGTACACTCCTGATTTATTCATTTTCTGTATGTGTTATACTGCAATATGCTTATTTAAAAGAGGCAACCTGATGGTTCTCAACATCAGTTGCCTTGGGTAGGGTCTTTGTCCTTGGTCAGGCACCGGCCTGGGTACACAGACCGGGAGCGGGGCTTCACAGGAGAGGGTCTGTGATGTGGAGTAGCAGCCGCCTGCCTGGTCCCTCAGGCTCTGTCTGCGGGCACGGCTCCGGCCCCCACACCAGCCTGAGCGCCGGGATGCCCACCTTCCCTGGAGGTGTTCCCTGTTAGGCTCTCAGGCCTGGGTCTCTGCGGAGGGGGTGGGAGAGGGGTGGGGTTTGCAGAGGAGCCTTAGGAGAAGGAATGGAGGAGGCCGAGGTCAGGGGATCCCTACTGTCTGGGGCGTCCCGGCCTCAACCCCGCACTCTGTTCCGACCTCAGCCCAGCAGCTGGGACAAGCCCTCACGGGCTCTGTGGGCGAGGCTCCGAGGCGCCCTCCTGTGAGCTCTGGCTCCCGTCACGGGCCCGGCTGGCAGTGGGCGGCTCTTGACTCAGAGGTATTGCTGCGGAGTCAGGCTATCCTCAGTGAGCGCCCCGAGCCACAGGGCTTGGGGAAGGCCTGGGAAACCTCTCACAGAACTGGCTCCCGTGTTGGTGAGGACTGACATGAGGACTCAGGCCCAGCTAGGACTGACCTCCACGGCCCTGCTGTTTGGCTCATGCAGCCCAGAAATGGGCATCAAGGGTCCCCTGCTCAGAGGGGATCGACATGGCCCCTTCTGCAATCTCACCTCATGGTCCAATTGTGCCCGACTCGCTTTCCATGATGACGGCACAGCGGGCCCAGCTGCACCCTCCTCTTCCTACGCTCCTCCCGCCAAGGGCCTGGCTTGCCCTGCTGGGCACAGCTCAAGTCTCCTCCTGGAAAGCTGTCCCTGGCCAGCTCCCCTCCCCTTTTCTGTGGCAACCAAGGTCCAGACCCTTCACCTGACTTCCAGCATTCACTCATTTTCCAGTGGGTGGTGCACGCCTGCCAAGCAGACGGCCTGATGTGCCGCAGTGGCAGCCCAGGGGCGGGAAGGCTGTGAGCCCTCTCTGCACTTCTGGCACCCACCACGCCCATGTGAGATGCTCCATCCCTGGGGACGGACTAATCGGTTCTAAGCAACATGACGTTCAGATAATTTACACCAGGGGAGCAGAGGCAGTTCACTCCACAGTGGGAGATAATTTACAACCATTCTGGACATCTGGCTTGGCAGGTGGGCAACCTCGTCACTCATCCCCGATCTGAATTCAAGAGCACATGAATTACCGCCGGGCTTACCGTAACTCTACATCTCAGCACGAATGTAGGCCAAAGGGGCACTGGGTGAAGAGCTCTGAATCCAAAAACCCAGGTGGCAGCCCATCCTCCCCAGCGAAGCTGTCTAGCTGGGGAGGAGGGATGGGTGTGGGTGCGGGGAAAGAGCACAGCCAGCCCTGAACAGCTCTTAGGTTCTGTCCGCGTGCATTCAATAGACATGCACTGACTCCTTGCTGCACTTGGGGTGTAGGTGTGCCAGCGCTGGGCCAGGCAGTGGAGCAGAGAGGGGACAAGGCACAGGCCCTGCTCTCCAGGAGGCCAAGCCCTAGGACACGGAAAGCTGAGCAGCACAGCTGGGCTGCATCCTTCCCTCCCGCGCCGGGGCAGGTCTCACTCAGGGCGGCGGGGTGAGGGGCTGCAGGCCTGGTGCTCAACTCCGGGCAGCGTCCTCCCGGCAAGGCCCAGAGCCTCCCGCCTGCACTTCCAGGAGCGCAGCGCTGGGATGGGCACGCCCAGTCCCACCTCCGGACCAGCTGCACAGGCTCAGCAGACAAGCCGCCCACCCAGGGAAATCATGCTTGCACTCTGGGTGGGCGTTTCTCTCCCTGTGACCCAAATGACACAGCCAAAGGTACATTTTCCAACTAAGAAGACAGCTGTAGAGAATCCTGTGCAACTAATTTGTGCACACGTTTTACCTGTCTTTAAAACGTGATGAGGGGAGGAGCCTCAAGATGGCGGAAGAGTAAGGCGGGGAGATCACCTTCCTCCCCACAAATACATTAGAAATACATCTACATGGGGAACAACTCCTACAGAACACCTACTGACCACTGGCAGAAGACCTCACACTTCCCAAAAGGCAAGAAACTCCCCCACGTACCTGGGTAGGGCAAAAGGAAAAAGAAATAACAGAGACAAAAGAATAGGGATGGGACCTGCACCAATGGGAGGGAGCTGTGAAGGAGGAAAGGTTTCCACACACTAGGAAGCCCCTTTGCGGGCAGAGACTGCGGGTGGCGGAGGGGGGAAGCTTGGGAGCCATGGAGGAGAGTGCAGCCACAGGGGTGCGGAGGGCAAAGCGGAGAGACTCCCGCACGGAGGATTGGTGCCGACCAGCACTCAGCAGCCCGAGAGGCTTGTCTGCTCAGCCGCCGGGCGGGCGGGGCTGGGAGCTGAGGCTCGGGCTTCGGTCGGATCGCAGGGAGAGGACTGGGGTTGGCGGCGTGAACACAGCCTGAAGGGGGCTAGTGCACCACAGCTAGCCGGGAGGGGGTCCGGGAAAAGGTCTGGAGCTGCCGAACAGGCAAGAGACTTTTTCTTGCCTCTTCTGTTTCCTGGTGCGCGAGGAGAGGGGATTAAGATCGCCGCTTAAAGGAGCTCCAGAGATGGGCGTTAGCTGTGGCTATCAGCGCGGACCCCAGAGACGGGCATGAGACGCTAAGGCTGCTGCTGCCGCCACCAAGAAGCCTGGGTGCAAGCACAAGTCACTATCCACACCTCCCCTCCCGGGAGCCTGTGCAGCCCGCCACGGCCAGGCTCCCGTGATCCAGGGACAACTTCCCCGGGAGAACGCACGGCGTGCCTCAGGCTGCTGCAACGTCACGCTGGCCTCTGCCGCCGCAGGCGCGTCCCGCATCCGTACCCCTCCCTCCCCCGGGCCTGAGTGAGCCAGAGCCCCCGAAGCAGCTGCTCCTTTAACCCTGTCCTGTCTGAGTGAAGAACAGATGCCCTCAGGCGACCTAGATGCGGAGGCGGGTCCAAATCCAAAGCTGAACCCTGGGAGCTGTGCGAACATAGAAGAGAAAGGGAAGTCTCTCCCAGCAGCCTCAGGAGCAGCAGATTAAATCTCCACAATCAACTTGATGTACCCTGCATCTGTGGAATACCTGAATAGACAACGAATCATCCCAAATTGAGAAGGTGGACTTTGGGAGCAAAGATATATATATTTTTTTCCCTTTTTCTCTTTTTGTGAGTGGGTATGTGTATGCTTCTGTGAGTGATTTTGCCTGTATAGCTTTGCTTTTACCATTTGTCCTAGGGTTCTGTCTGTCCTTTTTTTTTTAGTATAGTTTTTGGCACTTGTTATCATTGGTGGATTTGTTTTTTGGTTTGGTTGCTCTCTTCTTTCTTTCTATTACTTAAAATATTTTTTTTAATAATTATTTTTTATTTTAATAACTTTATTTTATCTTCTTTCTTTCCTTCTTTCTTTCTTTTCTCCTTTTTATCTGAGTCATGTGGATGACAAGCTCTTGGTGCTCCAGCCAGGCATCAGGGCTGTGCCTCTGAGGTAGGAGAGCCAACTTCAGGACACTGGTCCACAAGAGACCTCCCAGCTCCACGTAATACCAAATGGCAAAAATCTACCAGAGATCTCCATCTCAACACCCAGCTCCACTCAACGACCAGCAAGCTACAGTGCTGGACACCCTATGCCAAAGAACTAGCAAGACAGGAACACAACCCAATCCATTAGCAGAGAGGCTGCCTAAAATCATAATAAGGTCACAGACACCCCAAAACACACCACCAGACGTGGACCTGCCCACCAGAAAGACAAGATCCAGCCTCATCCACCAGAACACAGGCACTAGTCCCCTCCACCAGGAAGCCTACACAACCCACTGAACCAAACTTACCCACTGGGGACAGACACCAAAAACAACGGGAACTACGAACCTACAGCCTGCGAAAAGGAGACCCCAAACACCCAAACACAGTAAGTTAAGCAAAATGAGAAGACAGAGAAACACACAGCAGATGAAGGAGCAAGGCAAAAACCCACCAGACCTAACAAATGAAGAGAAAAATAGGCAGTCTACATGAAAAAGAATTCAGAATAATGATAGTAAAGATGATCCAAAATTTTGGAAATAGAATGGAGAAAATATAAGAAACGTTTAACAAGGATCTAGAAGAACTAAAGGGCAAACAAACAGTGATGAACAACATAATAAATGAAATTAAAAATTCTCTAGAAGGGATCAATAGCAGAATAACTGAGGCAGAAGAACAGATAAGTGACCCGGAAGATAAAATAGTGGAAATAACTACTGCAGAGCAGAATAAAGAAAAAAGAATGAAAAGAATTGAGGACAGTCTCAGAGACCTCTGGGACAACATTAAATGCACCAACATTCGAATTATAGGGGTCCCAGAAGAAGAAGAGAAAAAGAAAGGGACTGAGAAAATATTTGAAGAGATTATAGTTGAAAACTGCCCTAATATGGGAAAGGAAATAGTTAATCAAGTCCAGGAAGCACAGAGAGTCCTATACAGGATAAATCCAAGGAGAAACATGCCAAGACACATATTTATCAAACTATCAAAAATAAATACAAAGAAAAAATATTAAAAGCAGCAAGGGAAAAACAACAAATAACACACAAGGGAATACCCATAAGGTTAACAACTGATCTTTCAGCAGAAACTCTGCAAGCCAGAAGGGAGTGGCAGGATATATTCAAAGTGCTGAAGGAGAAAAACCTACAACCAAGATTACTCTACCCAGCAAGGATCTCATTCAGATTTGACGGAGAAATTAAAACCTTCACAGACAAGGAAAAGCTAAGAGAATTCAGCACCACCAAACCAGCTTTACAACAAATGCTAAAGGAACTTCTCTAGGCAGAAAACACAAGAGAAGGAAAACACCTACAATAACAAACCCAAAACAATTAAGAAAATGGTAATAGGAACATACATATTGATAATTACCTTAAATGTAAATGGATTAAATGCTCCAACCAAAAGGCACAGACTGGCTGAATGGATACAAAAACAAGACCCATATATATGCTGTTTACAAGAGACCCATTTCAGACCTAGGGACAGATACAGATTGAAATTGAGGGGATGGAAAAAGATATTCCATGCAAATGGAAATCAAAAGAAAGCTGGAGTAGCAATTCTCATATCAGACAAAATAGACTTTAAAGCAAAGACTATTACAAGAGACAAAGAAGGACACTACATAATGATCAAGGGATCAATCCAAGAAGAAGATATAAGAATTGTAAATATTTATGCACCCAACATAGGAGCACCTCAATACATAAGGCAAATACTAACAGCCATAAAAGGGGAAATCGACAGTAACACAATCATAGTAGGGGACTTTAACACCCCACTTTCACCAATGGACAGATCATCCAAAATGAAAATAAGGAAACACAAGCTTTAAATGATACATTAAACAACTGCCAAACTGGCAGCTGCTCCTTTAACCATGTCCTGTCAAATTTACAAGCAGGACATTCCATCCAAAAACAACAGAATACACATTCTTCTCAAGTACTCATGGAACATTCTCCAGGATAGATCATATCTTGGGTCACAAATCAAGCCTTGGTAAATTTAAGAAAATTGAAATTGTTTCAAATATCTTTTCTGACCACAACGCTATGAGATTAGATATCAATTACAGGAAAAGATCTGTAAAAAATACAAACACATGGAGGCTAAACAATACACTACTTAATAACCAGAGATCACTGAAGAAATCAAAGAGGAAATCAAAAAGTAACTAGAAACAAATGACAATGAAAACACGATGACCCAAAACCTATGGGATGCAGCAAAAGCAGTTCTAAGAGGGAAGTTTATAGCAATACAATCCAACCTTAAGAAACAAGAAATACCTCAAATAAACAACCTAACCTTACACCTAAAGCAATTAGAGAAAGAACAAAAAAACCCCACAGTTAGCTGAAGGAAAGAAATCATAAGGATCAGATCAGAAATAAATGAAAAAGATATGAAGGAAACGATAGCAAAGATCAATAAAACTAAAAGCTGGTTCTTTGAGAAGATAAACAAAATTGATAAACCATTAGCCAGACTTATCAAGAAAAAAAGAGAGAAGACTCAAATCAATAGAATTAGAAATGAAAAAGGAGAAGTAACAACTGACACTGCAGAAATACAAAGGATCATGGGAGATTACTACAAGCAACTCTATGCCAATAAAATGGACAACCTGGAAGAAACGGACAAATTCTTAGAAATGCACAACCTTCTGAGACTGAACCAGGAAGAAATAGAAAATATGAACAGACCAATCACAAGCACTGAAATTGAAACTGTGATTAAAAATCTTCCAGCAAACAAAAGCCCAGGACCACGTGGCTTCACAGGCGAATTCTATCAAACATTTAGAGAAGAGCTAACACCTATCCTTCTCAAACTCTTCCAAAATATAGCAGAGGGAGGAACACTCCCAAACCCATTCTACAAGGCCACCATCACCCTGATACCAAAACCAGACAAAGATGTCACAAAGAAAGAAAACTACAGGCCAATATCACTGATGAACATAGATGCAAAAATGCTCAACAAAATACTAGCAAACAGAATCCAACAGCACATTAAAAGAATCACACAACATGATCAAGTGGGGTTTATCCCAGCAATGCAAGGATTCTTCAATATATGCAAATCAATCAATGTGATACACCATATTAACAAATTGAAGGAGAAAAACCATATGATCATCTCAATAGATGCAGAGAAAGCTTTTGACAAAATTCAACACCCATTTATGATAAAAACCCTCCAGAAAGTAGGCATAGAGGGAACTTTCCTCAGCATAATAAAGGCCATATATGACAAACCCACAGCCAACATTGTCCTCAATGGTGAAAAACTGAAACCATTTCCACTAAGATCAGGAACAAGACAAGGTTGCCCACTCTCACCACTATTATTCAACATAGTTTTGGAAATTTTAACCACAGCAATCAGAGAAGAAAAAGGAATCCAAATCGGAAAAGAAGAAGTAAAGCTGTCACTGTTTGCAGATGACATGATACTATACATAGAGAATACTAAAGATGCTACCAGAAAACTCCTAGAGCTAATCAATGAATTTGGTAAAGTAGCAGGATACAAAATTAATGCACAGAAATCTCTTGCATTCCTATACACTAATGATGAAAAATCTGAAAGTGAAATTAAGAAAACACTCCCATTTACCATGGCAAGAAAAAGAATAAAATATCTAGGAATAAACCTACCTAAGGAGACAAAAGACCTGTAGGCAGAAAATTATAAGACACTGATGAAAGAAATTAAAGATGATACAAATAGATGGAGAGATATACCATGTTCTTGCATTGGAAGAATCAACACTGTGAAAATGACTATACTACCCAAAGCAATCTACAGATTCAATGCAATCCCTATCAAACTATCACTGGCAGTTTTCACAGAAGTAGAACAAAAAATTTCACAATCTGTATGGAAACAAAGAAGACCCCGAATAGCCAAAGCAATCTTGAGAAACAAAAACAGAGCTGGAGGAATCAGGCTCCCTGAGTTCAGACTACACTACAAAGCTACAGTAATCAAGACAGTATGGTACTGGCACAAAAACAGGAATATTGATCAATGGAACAGGATAGAAAGCCCAGAGATAAACCCACGCACATATGGTCACCTTATCTTTGATAAAGGAGGCAAGAACATACAGTGGAGAAAAGACAGCCTCTTCGATAAGTGGTGCTGGGAAAACTGGACAGCTACATGTAAAAGAATGAAATTAGAACACTCCCTAACACCATACACAAAAATAAACTCAAAATGGATTAAAGACCTAAATGTAAGGTCAGACACTATCAAACTTTTAGAGGAAAACATAGGCAGAACACTCTATGACATACATCACAGCAAGATCCTTTTTGACCCACCTCCTAGAGAAATGGAAATAAAAACAAAAATAAGCAAATGGGACCTCATGAAACTTAAAAGCTTTTGCACAGCAAAGGAAACCATAAACAAGACCAAAAGACAACCCTCATAATGGGAGAAAATATTTGCAAATGAAGCAACTGACAAAAGATTAATCTCCAAAATTTACAAGCAGCTCATGCAGCTCAATATCAAAAAAAAGAAACAACCCAATCCAAAAATGGGCAGAAGGCCTAAATAGACATTTCTCCAAAGAAGATATACAGATTGCCAACAAACACATGAAAGGATGCTCAACATCACTAATCATTAGAGAAATGCAAATCAAAACTACAATGAGATATCATCTCACACCAGTCAGAATGGCCATCATCAAAAAATCTACAAACAATAAATGCTGGAGAGCGTGTGGAGAAAAGGGAACCCTCTTGCACTGTTGGTGGGAATGTAAATTGATATAGCCACTATGGAGAACAGTATGGAGGTTCCTTAAAAAACTAAAAATAGAACTACCATATGACCCAGCAATCCCACTACTGGGCATATACCCTGAGAAAACCATAATTCAAAAAGAGTCATGTACCACAATGTTCATTGCAGCTCTATTTACAATAGCCAGGACATGGAAGCAACCTAAGTGTCCATCAACAGATGAATGGATAAAGAAGATGTGGCACATATATACAATGGAATATTACTCAGCCATAAAAAGAAATGAAACTGAGTTATTTGTAGTGAGGTGGATGGACCTAGAGTCTGTCATACAGAGTGAAGTAAGTCAGAAAGAGAAAAACAAATACAGCATGCTAACACACATATATGGAATAATAAAAAAAAAAGTTCTGAAGAACCTAGGGGCAAGATGGGAATAAAGACACAGACCTACTAGAGAATGTACTTGAAGACACGGGGCGGGGGAAGGGTAAGCTGGGACAACGTGAGAGAGTGGCACAGACATATATACACTACCAAACGTAAAATAGATAGCTAGTGGGAAGCAGCCGCATAGCACAGGGAGATCAGCTCCGTGCTTTGTGTTCACCTAGAGGGGTGGGATAGGGAGGGTGGGAGGGAGGGAGACGCAAGAGGGAAGAAATATGGGGACATATGTATATGTATAACTGATTCACTTTTTTATAAAGCAGAAACTAACACACCATTGTAAAGCAATTATACTCCAATAAAGATGTTAAAAAAAAAAAAAAAAAGGAGATGAGGTAAACTGGAGGTGGCCGGCTCTGCCTGCTAATTTGGGGTGCTTTAGTGCGGAACTGGAGCCTAGGGCATCTTCAAGGAGGGGATCTGGATTCCCTTATCTGGATCACATCCACCTGAGCAAATGGCCATGACCCTAGCTTTTAAATGACTTAGTAGAATTAATGGATCACAGGAAAGAGTGTGGGACTAAAAGTAAATATGAAAGGAGGGAGTCTGTCGGCTTGAAAGCTGGGGCTGCGGCGTCAGAACACCAGTGATAATTACATTTAAAATGCTGCCCCTGTCTTGGGAGATTCTTCTCCCGGCTCTCGTCTCCAAGTTTCAGGCTGCATGTTAGAGCTGCACCCCTCTCAGAGCTTTAAAGATGCACCAAGGAGTGAAGGATCATCATCCTATTCATCAGAAAGCAAACCTAAGAGCTGGAGAAGCATTCTTCCCAAGGTCAGCTAGCTCAGTGGAGCTGATTTAGCTTTTAAGTGATATGTAGTGAGCATCCTGGGGGACACTGCTTGCAGAAATGGAGATTTAGTATTGAAAACAGTCATGCCTCTCGCCCACAAGTCACTTGTACCTGTGTGGCTCCAGATGACGGTGTTGCGGTGGTTCATATGTGTGTGGAGGGCACCTGGCAGTGGACTTCTGGGAGTGTTGTGTATCACAGGTGTGTACAAGTGTGAGCCTGGGTCTCTGGGTGTGTTGGTCTCCTGGCTCACCCAGGAGGTGAGCTTGGGAGAGGGGGCTGGATGGAGCCGGTCACCTCCTTGGGCAGGTCATGAGCGAGTACTGGTTGAGCCATGTCTCTGGAGGGGCCTGGTTTATCCTTACTACCTCTGCTCTGGCCCAGACCGCCCTGTGTGCGCTGGAAGCCGCTATCTGCCCAGGGATGGGGCAGCTTGGGCCATTCACTGGCCCTGCCCACATCACACTTGGCTCTTGGAGGCCCCAGTGGGGTGTGCTGACCTGCCCATGCCAGTGCCCCTCTCTGGACCAGCTCCTCTGAGCAGGGCGTGAGCGTGGCCCCCGGGTCTGGCCTCTCTCCATGCTCCATCTTCCCGCCCTGGTCTCTGCAGGCCCTTCCACACCTGATCATCGCTGGGGTATTTTGACTGTTTCTCCTGCTCCTGTGCCTTCCAGGTTTCCAGAAGCTTTGGTTCTTTGGGGACTGGAGTGACGTGAGCTGGGGGGAGCCTCTGGCTGCTTCCCAGTAGACGCTCAGTCCCTTTGATCAAGGGCTGGAGCTGGGGAAGGCTGGAGAGGTCTCCACTCACTGTCCTGCCCAGACCCTCTCCTGAGCTCCAGACCTCACACGCCACTGCTGGCCTGACATCTCTCCATGTTGTCCCACAGGCTCCTGCCTCATCACGGCCCAAAGTGAACTTGCCATCGAGACTGCTCCTTCTTTTACCTCCTAACCCCAGCCAGTGGCCCCTCCACCAAAGCCCTCAGCTGCCCAACCACACGCCTGAGGTTGCCCTCGACACCCCGCCATCCCCAGCCCATCAGTCCTGGCTCAGGCCACTCCTGCCTCCTAAGAGTTTCTTCACGGTGCCAGTTTTCCCCACTCCTAAAGCCTCCACTCTAGTTCAAGGAAACCACTAACATGACTTGGATGACCCCTCCGCCCTGGCTAGCCCGTGGCTCCAATCTCGCTCCCACTGACCCCATCCACTCAGCACTGGAGGAATCTGTGGGGGGCACCCCACCGTCCTCACGGTAGAGCCAAGCTGCTCCCCTTGGCCTGAAACACCTTCTCCAGCTGGCCTGGCCCCTTCTCCAGGCTCACCTCCTCCCACGGTGCACACTCACCCCAGGGAACCTGAGCCGCCTCCAGTACCGCAAAACCAGCCTGGCGTCACCCGTGGGCCATGGCACCATCGCCACACCGTGCCCGTCTTAGCAGACCCCTCACCATCTCTGGGTCTTAGCTGGCACACAGCTTCCCCTGCGTATCACTGCCCTGAGCGCTCTGGCTGGGTTCACGCTCCCCCTGTGTGTCCTCAGAGTGCCCTGGGCACCCCCTTCAGAGCATTTATTCTCTCTCCTTCCTCGGCTTGTCCATCACGCCCCTCCCGTCATGGCCTGAGAGCCAGTGGGGGTCCTGGCACGTGATTAGTGTTCAGCAAGCACACGCCAAAGAAACGAAGGAGTGACCAAATGAACAGGCAAATGACTTCTGTCCAGAGTCCCTTCTACTGAGACACACATGGCCTCTAAGTTTCCTTCTGACCCAGGGTGCCATAGAAGAGCCGTTGGGTTAGCTAAACATGGATATTCCATGCCCACAGGCCTTCCTTCCACCTCCACCTGGAACCTTCCTCTAGTGAAACCACCTCCTTCACATGAGTCGGGGAAGGAGAAGAGGAACGGTGGCAAGTAGGCCCGAGTGAGCACGAGGCGCTCTGGCCGCGAGCCCTGCCCGTGTCCGGGAGCTGGCCTGGGCCATCTGGGGTCTGCTGTCCCTTTCACTGATGGCGGAGGCAGCTCTGCTCACTGCATGAACGTACGGGCACTGGGGTCAGAGTGTCCTGACAGTCCTTCCTTCCAGCTCTCACTTTTACTTTATTTTCCCTCACGTGTATTCACAGGACAGGCTGGAGGGCTGGGTGTGCCCACATCTCTGCGTGCTCCTTCTCTGGGTATGTGTGTGAGCCGAGCAGCACCTGCTTGCTAGAAACTTAGATCTTCTCACCCTGAGCCATGTTTCCTCTTGTGCACGAGGGGGCTGATCACCTGTGTCCCCCGAGGCTGTCTGAGTCAGTGCCCTGGACGGCCCCTCGCCTGGAACAGAGGAAGAGGACTCTGGATGGCCGGGAAATCCTTTCTGCATTTAGTGGGTCAGACTGCCAAGACCTGTGCGTTTGGGGGGAGTGTGGGCTCTAGGGAAGTTACTGGGAGTTCAATCTCTTTCCAGAGGAAACACCTCCAGGGCCTTGATCCCAGGGAGGCCCCAGGGCCCAGGATGGACACCCCTCTCTCTGGTGACACTGGTAGTCGAGGGCGGAGGGCACCCAAGAAATGACTGTAATGGAAATACAAATTATCCTACTTCAAAGCAGGCACTTGAATATTTCGTAATGACCATTATAAACCTGTTCTCTGCATACTGCTAATAAATATCTCAGCCCCACACATTTTCAGGTATCTCTAAGGACACAAGGAGAAGGCAGGAGAGCCATAAAAGAAACATAAAAATACAGTTGCAGATGAGCTAAAAACTCATTTTGTTGAAGCTTAATTGATGGGGCCAGTTCTGGTCCCAGAGAACTTAAAGGTCCATCATGCAGATATTTGATTAAGCATCCCCATAGCACAGACCACACTAAACCGGAAATCATTATGCAGTAATTGCAGATACATTAATAAAATGATGATGTGGGCTTGTCCGGGACATAAAACAGGAATAAAATAATTCATTCAGATAACTCAACGAAAATGTACAGAATGCCCCTGAGCAAGGGTTGTTTGGGTCTCAGTCTTACTAGCCCTCTTGGCATGTGGCCCAGGCCTCTGTTTTCAAAAGCTCTTGGGGTAGATGGAAGCATGGCCAGGCTTCAGAACCACTGATTGAGTCCAGGTATGTGACCCCCAAATGTCCTCTGAAGTTCCTGTCCAGGGAACCACCAGCCCACTTACATTCTTTCCACCCAGCCAGGGAGAGACAGCCCCGCTCTGATGACAGCGTCTTTAACTATCATCTCTCTCCTAAACCACTAAAGGGGAATGTAGAAAATATGTGCAGGAACTCAATCACATTTGCATTAACTACCTAAGATCTCAGCCAAGGCCAGGATGACTGTCCCTAACCATAAGCTGGCTTCCTACTGGACATTAGGCAGGCCCTGCCACTGACTCCCGGACCCCAGAACACAGCCAAAGGAAGCTCACCAGCCTCTTCTGGTGGTCCCAGGACTCTCTGCCAAGCTGCTATGTGAAAGTGTGTGTGTGTGTGTGTGTGTGTGTGTGTGTGTGTGTAGGAGAAGGGAGGGGGTAAGAGAAGTGTCATGAAGTCCTTTCAGGGAGGAAAACTTCTTCCTTTCTTCCCTGTTCTCATCTACCAATGGAGCACATCCAGCCACCAATACCTTTGTACAAACTCCAGACCCTGTCGCTCTGTACCACTGCCCCCATGCCCTGCTCATATCCCATCTGTCCCTCCAGGCCCATCCTGAAGCAGTCTTCCTCTAGGAAACCCTAGGTATGGACACTGGATATGCCACTTACAAGTTGTGTGACCTCACGTAAGTCACTTCACCTCTCTGAATCCTATTCACAAAGCAAGAACTGTATGAGTACCTATGTTATTGACATGTCTGAGGCCTCCACTGCATTGTCGTCTACACCCCCCCACCCCCAGGCCCACAAGAGTGTGGGTATCTGCCCCAGGTGCGTGAGAGTGCCTGGTACCTGCTCTAGCACTGCCTCTCAGGCACCCACGGCTTCCTCAGGGCCCGAGTCACCTCACCTCTGGCTCTGGCAGCTCACGTAGTGCTCTCACAGAGGGGGCTTGTCAGAGAGCTGGGACCAGATGATAAGTGGATAGGAAGGAGAGCTGGGAAGGACCGGCCCAGGGGAAGGTGGGGCTGGAGAGCCTGAGGCAGCATCACTCGAAGCTCAGGCAATGGCGGGTGTGGGACCAGAAGGGGAAAAGTTGCTGGACCCTCATGTGGCCAGAGAGGGGCAGGAGGAGGCGTGTGAGGAGAGACTGTGAGGGTCAGGGGGGATGCACAGGGGCAAAGACAGCTCAGAACCAGAGAAAACAAAACCGTGTCTTCGTTAGAGCAAGGTACACTGGCAAGATGAATGTGGAAACCTTGTGTCATTCATCCCTGAACGAGTAGCACTGTTCGTCTTCCACTTACCAATACTTTAGTGAGGAGGCAAGCTGTTGACTTGCTCATTTGCTACATTTTTACCCCAAATGGCAGAGGAAGGACCAACATTTGGAGATGGTTTCTGTCTATTGGCTCTGGCAGGGGCCATGCATCTCAGTGGGTCCAGGTGCACAGGAAATGCACGGATCTTTAGTGAGGGCTGCTCTGGACGCCTGGGTGAGCCGCGGGCACACGGGGCCTCTGCACTTCCACAACACGTGCATGCGCACACGCTCAGGATGAGAGGATGCAGTGATACAGAGATGACATGTGTGCACCCTGGTCAGGTGGGGTGGGGAGAGGATGGGTGGTTTTCCGGCAGCCTCGACACTAGGAGCCCGTGGACAAATGGGACGTTAGGCAGGGCTGCTCCGGGGCAGGGACTGGGGCAGCTGATGGGGCCCCAAGGCTGCCTAGACTTGTTACTTTATGGGTACCCACCTGAGTAGGTCTTTGGAGACTTGCATGTGTGTCTGATTTCAGCCCCCTCCCGAACTGAAGGTATCCCTGGGAGAGCTCCATCTCTGACACAGAAAAGTGTTCTTTTCTCTGAGCCTGGATCTTTTGGTAGTCGGGTGTTCTCCCCTCGCTGACAACAGGAGAGGGAAGGAGGGGGGTGAGACCCAGGCAGTGTGGTTGAGTCTCAACCCTACCCCCTCATCCCTATGCTGTCCTGTGGCTCATTTGTTCGTAAAATTATGAAGAGCCCAAGGCACTGGGCAAACTTCTGTTCAATGCAAATAACTAGGTGGTAGCCCTATAAGTTTCCCTTTCATGGGGATTATGAGAAAATTTTGAAAAAGGAAAAAATAATCGCCAGTGATTCTTGAACCTCTAACAGCAAGGCCACCTCTATTTCTGCATGGTCCCTTTTGCTGTTTGCCTTCATGCTGCACATGTTTGCATTATGGCAATGACAACACTCGTGGCACCCAGAGTTCTGCCTTTGTAACCATCTCTGGGAAGACTCTTGTTTCCATTTGCTCACGGATCTTTTCACTGCAAGGGGAGCCACATCCTGCCATCCCTGGAACACCCCAGTGCTTATCAAAGTGACTGTGGGCCCTGGGGCATTTCCTTCCTTCTGAGGAGAAGCAGGCCTGGGAGCACCCCTGCTAGCTCATCAGGATGAAAGATGCTCCTGTCATGTGTGTTATGATTATGCATTATAATGAGGGCCCACCTGCCCTGGACAAATCCATTTTATTTTAATTAGCAAGAAGTAAAGCAGGACATAGATTTCCTTAGCAACTCTGGAAAAATAAGGTTTCTGGACCCATCCTCTGAGCCCTCCGCGAGGAGGACAGAGAGAGGGCCGAGGCTGGCTCTGATATGGAAGTTCTCCTGTGGGCCGCCGGCTGTGTCAACAGAGGTCTGGATGCTTGGCACAGATACAGAGACAGCCCACAGCCAGCCGCATCTGGGCTCCCTGGGAGGTCGGCCCAGGGCTACCTCTGTGTCCTGGAAACATCTGAGCAGCCCTGGAGCTTCACAAGGGAATACAGGGAACTTTTCAAAACACTGTGTCATCCTTCTGAACCCTGGGATTTGAGAATCTCAGATCTAAAATCATACGAGTCAAAAATACACTTTTTGCTCAAATTGCTTAGCACATCTGAAAGAGGACTCTGACCCTACACTTGTGACATAAAGTTTTCATGACTAGGGGCTGCATTTGCTGATATTTGCTTTGTTGTGTTCAAAGCACTAGGAGACATTTTTATTAACGGCACAGTTCCCATCACTGGGTTTCTATTTGCTCTGCGAGACCTAATTCTGTATCGTCATTCCTAGAGCAGCGCCACTGGAATCCAATCACTAGATTGTAAATTTCCTCAAGCAGCTTCTGTTTAGTCAAGGCCAGGATCTCAGTGGGTCGTAATAAATACCAAAGTACAGGATGGTTGAGGAAGCAAAGTAAAAAGCCCAAATCAAATATGATTATTGATCAACACTGAACTGCCTTAATCATCTCTATGCTAATCCCAGATATATACATACACATATGGCGCTTTCATTGTGTAACTACACTGACATTTTTAGCTGAGAAAATATATTGAGCAATTCAAAATGGCAGTCTTTGGAGAACAGCAAATAAATAAAAATACAGTAAAAGGCGCAGAATAGAAAATGCAGGGAACTCTTATAAGCACGAGATAGCCTGTGACAATGAGTTGGGTAGAAGCTCTTCAAATATTCAATACGGTGCCACTTTTGAAAGCGAAATACGCACACCATAAAAACAAAACCCCAAACTTTAACACATTAAGATCAATTAGGCAGTCTTTCCTGCCCCTTCACTGTGGAAGAAATCCAATCCCCGATCCTTCCCTGTTAACTTCTGATTTAAATGATCTACGTTAATTTTTACCTTGTTACACTCTGTAACCGTATGTAATAAGTGCCAGTTTCTATTCATTGCATCTAAAAGTGAAAATGAATAAAGAGCATTACGAACATTCTGGTCCATCATCCTCAGCAGAAAGACACGGTGACCCTCCCTTCGGGGAAGGAGGTGGCAGCTCCAGTGACTCACCTGTGCTGTTTCAGGCCTCAGTCAAATAGTTCTGTTTCTTTACCTTCCTTCAGTTACTCAAATACGTGACATATTTGAGTTTGCTTAATATGGAAGAATATGTCTTTCTTGTTCAGTAATTTGTTTTTCCCAGAATTTTTAACTGCCTTAAAAATGTATTACAAGATTCCTTTCTTTCTTTATCACTGAGGTTTAGAGCTTCTTAATCTTATTTTTGTGAAATGGAATCTGCTTTGTTCTTGAGGACTTTCTTCTCAGAACCTTCTGACTTCCTCTTCTAACCTGACTGGATCATCTCCCAGGTTCCCAGGTGGTCCCACCTGTCATGCTGGGATCCCCTTCATTACACGCCTGGGTTAGTTCTGCTGTTTCTTGGACCAGCTCTTCTTATGAAATACCTTTCCTGCTTTACTGGATTATATACCACCCCTCCCACCCCCACCCCCCCCTTTTTTTTAAATTAAGAAAGAAGGTAATTTTCTGTGTCCTTGCATGTCTGAAAATGTCTTTACTTGGTATAGGATTCTAGGTAAAAATTGTTTTCCCTCAGACATTTGAAGGTAACTGCTCCACTGCTTTCCAGTGGTGATAATTCCTATCTGATAACAATGATCTCCTGACTCTTTGTTGAGGACACGTTTTTTCTCTCTGGAAGCTTTTACAATCTTCTCTTTGTCCTTGGTGTTCTGAAATCTCAAAGGGATATGCAGCTGTGGATCTTTTTCATTTCCCCCTTCTCAGTTCTAATCTGGTCTTTCCACCTGAAGGTCTGTATCTTAGTTCAGCTCTGAGGAGTGTTCTTCTGTTCCTCTCTTGATAATTTCCTCCTCTCAGATTTCTTGGTTGTAAGTCAACTCATCTGAGTAGACAGATGTTCATTCCCCTAGGTTGATCGTCCATATCTCTCAGTTTTTCTCTCACCTTTTCCATCTCTTCAGTTTTTAATCTATATTAGAGGATAATTCCTCAACTCTTTCTTTGACTCCTACTGAATTTTTAACTTTAGCAACTATATTTTTAATTTCCAAGAAATATTTCTTGCTCTATTCTTCTTTCTCATAACAGTGCTTTCTGATTATATGAAAACATATTCTCAAGTCTCTCTAAGGGTTTTTATTAGAGTAAAAAAAATTTCTTTTGTTCTATATCCTCCAGGGTTAGTTGTGGGTTTTTCTGTTGTTGTTCATCTTGGTTCTTCTCTTTTATGCTGTTGATTTTCTTCAAATGTCTCATGACCTGTTTGTCCAATCTGTCTGTATGTTTCGTGCACTCAGCTGACACTAGTTTCCTCTGTGGCTGTATAGGTGTCTTGCCCTGGGAGGGCTGGCTGTGAATTCTGTGCACAATGGTGTGTGTGTGTGTGTGTGTGTGTGTGTGTGTGTGTGTGTGAGAGAGAGAGCGAGAGAGAGAGAGAGAGAGAGGGAGAGAGAGAGAGGCACCCAGCGGCTCACTTCAGGACGCACAGACAAGCTACCCTGCCCAATCCTCCAGGACTTCCAAATCCTTGAGGTCAAATCTGCCCCATGTAGTTTCCTCTTCTTAGCCCTCAAGAAGACTTTGAACAAGACAATTATTAACTAATAAAAACAAAAACAAACAAAAAAGTTCTTACTGTTCATTAAGGGCCTACTCTGAGCCAGGTGTTTTATAGCTGCTTTATATCCATTTATCTTATTTAATTCCCCAAACCACCCTATTTTTCCATTTTGGAGGCGAGGAAAAAGACTCAAGGAGTGTAGGACACCTGCTCAAGTTCACACATGTGGGAAGTGGCCGAGCCAGAAGAGCACAGTTCTCAGTGACCCCAGAGCCTTGCTCTTTCCAACACTGCTTCCACATTTGTTTGAGGCCAACAGACCAACCATTATAACTTCCAGAAATCTACGGTCACTACAAACGGCCCTCACCTTATCACCTCCGGGCTGTGTGCTTTATAAATTCATGGTGTAGGGAATTATATTCAATATAATCTCCAGGTCTGAGCTTGAGCAGATGTGCAGTCATGTAACAAAGCCTCCATTATAACACGGCCAGGGAGGTAGGTGTTCTGGTTAGTAAAGCGCTCCCAGGAAAGACTTATTAGAAAGTACTGAGACCCCTCCTGTGAGCCACTCATAAACAGGACTCCAGCTTCAGAGTCGGGCCTTATCTACTCCGTGGGGACTTCTGGTTCTCCAAACGCAAGAGGGCAAAAATACACACTGCACAGTAAACACAGCTGGGCTTGCTCTGATGACCCAGGTCAGAGCTTCCACTAAAGTCGGCAGCAGCACTGGTACCGGCAGTCGTCCTGGCTCAGAGAGGCTGGTCTCAGGTGGGCTGCCCACCAGCCTCCTAGAGCACCAAGCCTGATTCGGCCCTTTGCTCAAAGGCCCTGGAGCTCCTGGAGAAAACTAGCCATCAAGAGGCCAAAACACATCCAGACTAGTCATCCCCAACTCTCCTAGGGACAAACCCCGCAGACCCCATCTCTGTTGTGAAACTTCCGAGCCACAGTTCCAGGGACTTCCTGCCCAGCAACAAGCAGCAAGTTGTGGACCTAAGAGTTAATGCAGGAAACAAAAGAGGGCTTGGAGGGCTTTATCATGGACTTGGAGCTATTGAAAATAACCCCTGTCGTCATGTGAATACCGTAAAATCAGTTCATGCATTGACATACTGAGAATCACAGCAGCCTTGGGAGGCCAGCAGAGCATGGGGCATTACCCCCATCTTACAGATAGGCAAACTGAGGCTTGGCAGAGTATATTAGTCAAATTCCTCTAAGGGCATAAAAGAATAGCTTAGGCAATTCATTTTCTCCACTAATTTAATTTAATTTAATTTAATTTTTAAATTAAAATTACACTTTGATCCAGAACATTGCCCTATGTGCCCCCAGAAGTGTAATGGTTGTTTGACAGAGAAAACCTTGTTCCAGAAGGATCTAAGGTGGCTTCAACTTCCTCAAAGCATGCTGGGGCTTGAGTTGAGCCTGGTCAAGCTTGCCAGTTCCTCTTTGCTGGTCTCAAATCTTCCCTATCCCTCCTCAGGGGCTGAGGAGGCCCAACTCCAGCTGCACCAGCATTCCGGGCCTCTTCCCAACATGTCCTGCTCACAGGACCTGGACCCCTTCAGAAGACCTGTCCCCTACCAGGCCTGGAAACAGAGGACACACCAAGACAGGCAGAGGAGGGCAGAAGTGCAGACCCGCGTTCAGCTGCAAAACTTGCTTTGCTTTCAAATCTCTGCAAACTGGGGCAAAAGCCCTGCAGGGTCTGAGGATTTCCCCAGGAGAAAGCAGACAAGGGCAGCCCCTGGTGCTAAGCAGTGGGAGCTGATGGGAAGTGCCCCATAATTGAATCCCCACTCAGAAGTGTGGCACCTGTGGTTCTCCTGCCCAGTGGCACTCTCCCCATGCCCACCCCACTGTCCCGTCCCCTCCCCTTCACCCTGCTTCCCACACTTACTCCACAGCCCACTCTATTTTATGAATGCGTGGAATGTGAAATCACCCAGTCGGAAGATGGAAGATGGAATGTGTTAGCTGCAGCCAGAGACAGCAATGAATTTTACAAATAGCTTTCTAGAAGCCCTCATTGAAGTTCACAAATCAGGCCCATAACAACCCCAATTCTACATCCCTGCAGATGGAGATGGCCAGCTTCTCATTTCTGGCGAGACCATTTGTCTTGGGCCTAATCTTGTTCATGCAGTGTGGAAGGCTCAGACTGATCCTGAATTTCCCCAATTGCCTCAAATTGCAGAGGAGAGAGACCTTTCCTTGCCCATGTCCATTTTGAATGGGTCCCAGCTATCCTGCTGGAATACAGGAATCATGGGTTGTCACAGCCAGTAAGGATGGAGAGACCAGCAAGTTCAACTCCTCCCTCAAAAGACAAGGAACCCAAGGCTGGGTGTCACCCAAAGCCAAAGTCAGGGGAGCAGGACAGTCTTTCAAAATGATAGCTGGTGGTTTTTCATTTTCAGCAAATTATATTTTCTCCTACGTCCTTTCACCATTAAAACTAGACCCAAGGCTGAGCATTATGGCCTCAGGGGAGGGTATGGTGCACAGAACACAAAGGTGTCAAATTCTTGGCTCTTGAAACTCATAGCAGAGACGATTTTCTGGAAACATGGCTTTCAATTTGCAGAAGACAGGGTTTTTGAAAAATAATTTATTTCTTAAGCTCTGAAAGCTTGGCTTTTAATATCAAGAACTAAAGCGATGGAGTCCATAAAATGCAGAGCATACGCAGCTGAGTTGGGGAGAATGTGTGGGAATTTAAGAGCTTGTTTTCTCTCCCAGTAGGAGATCAAGTTACTGGGCTGGGAGAGGAGGGGAGAGGGGCTGGGCAATGAGATCAGTAAAGGTCATCCCTGGTGTCCCTCTTCTAGAGGGGGCCTTTATGGCCCCTTTCCTTGGAGGAGATGATCAAAATCCCATAAAAGCTGGTGGGGGTCCCAGGAGAGAGGAGGCCTGCGCCATGAGGGGCTGTGAGCCTGCTAGATTAGACAGGCCCGGAGTCTAGCCAGGCATGGGACCTGGAGGGCAGAAGGGCTGCGGGTTGTCCCTCAGGCTGAGTCCTTGGGCAGGAGCAGGACCCTCTCAGCTGGGTGTCCCCACCTCGCCTCCCATGACTTTCAAGTCCAACAGATCTGAACTCACCCCTGGTCTGTGTCCTCCACTTCCTTGTGGAGGGGCTAGTAGCCGGTCAGTGTCCTCATCGGAAAAGTGGGGACACTAACGGAGCTGACCTCACTGGGGAGTCGTGAGGATTGAGATGATGCATGCAAAGTCCTTAGCACGGAGCCTGCCGCAGAGAAAGTACCCGCAAAAACGCGGCTCTTATTATCATGGCTAACAGCGACATGCTAGCTTTGAAATCAGCTCACTTAAAAAAGCAGAACCAGGGAACTCCTGCAAGCAGGCTAATTAAAACATCTAAGTCATCATCATCTCTTCAATAACTGCCAGTAAGAGTCAGGCCGCAAGGGCTTCTGGGGTCTGTAATCACATTCAGTGGAAACTCAGAATAGTTCTCTCAAGTTCACAGGCCACAAATGAAACACATCTTGTGACAACTTCACTCCTCTTTGCAGAAGAGAGGCTGGGGTGTAGACCCTGCCTCTGTGTGAGAATCATGAACCCAGAGAGGAGCACTGGGCAGTCCCGAGGGGAAAAGAAACAGTGCTCTTCTAATTGCTAGAAAACTGAGCGCTCTTCCTCTTGGAAGCCAACGTGCACGTGTATGTGCACGTGTGTGTGCGTGTGGGTGTGTGCGCGCGCACACGTGCACATGGGTTTCCCTGTGTGTCCTCCTCCTCCCTGCGGCCCCGGCTCTCTGACGAGCTCCAAATAGTACAGAAACCACTGACCGACAGGACCCAACCCCACTGCACCAAGGAACCTAAGAGCCCAGCCAGCACAGCTCAGCACTTGGAAATTTGTAAGTCTGCGATGCCAGCTGTGAGTGGGCATACCATAAAGGACCCACTTTATGGGGTGGGCTGTAGTTTTGTTCATCCTTGGAGAGAGTGTCATACATCTCCCAAGGGTGACAGTTATTGGAAGCGCTGAAGTAGGACCCCTGGGGGCCAGCACAGCTGTGCGGGAGTGATAGTCAGCCTCTCTTGGCCTCCTGCCCGGTGAGGACTCGCTGTTGCAGGAAGGGCCCATGCTCTGTGAACACAGGAGGGTCTTCCCTCCAGGCCCAGGCTCTCAGGCTTGACCACCTCCCTTGGTTTCCCCCACACCCCTCCTTCTCAAGGTTTATCCCAAGGTTTGGGTCCCTGTTTTAGTTTCTGCTGTCAAAAGCTTTTCAGCATCAGTTAAGATTAAATTTGCTACAGCAGAAATTAACACAACACTGTAAATCAATTATACTTCAATAACATTTTTTTAAAAAGATTAAATTTGCTGTAACAGGAATCCCCAAAGGGTGACTTAAACATGTTATAAGTTTTCGTCTCTTTTTCATGTAAATAAAAGAATCCAGAGGCAGGAAATTCAGAGCTGGGGTGGTGTCTCCACTAGCTTGTCATAGACCTGGAGACATCCCAGTTCACCCTCCGCCATCCTTTTGGTGTGGCCCTTGGCTTCATGGTCCCAGATCGAGCTAGAGCCTCAGCCAGAATTCCTCCTTCCCGGCAGCAATATGGGGGAAGGGAAGGGGAGGACATGCCCCTTCTACTGTAAAGCAACTTTCTGGAAATCTCACATAGCACTTCTGCTTCATCCCATTGGGCAGAACTTATTTGCAAGGCCAACTGAGTGATGAGGAAGGCCAGGAACATAGTCTTTTGTCTGAATGGCAATGTGTCCAGGTAACTTTGAGATTTTATTACTGAAGAGGGAGGTGAGGAGAGGATATTGGAAGGCAACTAGCAGTACCTGCCCTATATAAATTTTTTATTTTGACGAGCAAAGGGAACTGGGCACAGATCTCCCCACTGCCTCCACACTGCATTTCCACTCCCTATCTCCGAGGCCACCTTGCCGTTCCTAGTATTATTTCATTGTGTTCTAGCACCTATTGTTGTTGCCTTCTGCCAGTCTAAGCATTTCCCCTTTGTAGGTAATACATTTTTTTTTTTTTATCTCTGGTTGCTCTTAAACTTTTCTCATTGTCTCTGGTGATCTACAATTTTACCATTATTTGTTTAATTTTGGATCTGCTTTTATTATCTTGTCCGGAACTTGCTGTACTTTCTCAATCTGAAGATTAAAGTATTTCTTCAGTCCTGGAAAATTCCCAGCCATTATCTTCAAACATTGCTTCTCTTTCATTCTCATTATTTTCACCTTCTATAACTCTTACTAGATGTGTATTGGACCTTCTTAGTCTGTCATCCATATTTTAGCTGCTGTTTTCTATTTCCCTTCTCTTTATCTCTCGATGCTGCATTCTGGGTTATTTCTTCAGCTGTCTTCCAAATCATTAATTCTCTCTTCAGCTGTCTAAACTATATTTTAAATCCTTAGTCATAATGGCAATTAAAAAATTTTTCCTACAAGTTCCATTTGGCTCTTTTTTTAGAGTATTTAGTTCTCTCAGGATGATCTAATCTTTCTGATATCTTAAAAAATTTAATATACTTTAAAAAGTTATATTTTAAACATGTTACACAAGCCCATAATTTAAAGAGCCCAATAGTTACTTAAGGCTTTTTATGAAAAACAGCAAGCCTTTGCCCCTTCCTTCCATTTCTCTTTCCTAAAGGCAATCCCTTTCAGCATTTTTACTTGGTTATTTCAGAATTAACCTAAACAACACTCAACTTCTTTTTTTTTTTTTTTTTAGTGTTAGGCATTATCCATTAACTTCCCAGTATGGAAGATGAGAATTTAGCTACCTTTTGCATAATTCGTCCCCCCATCCCCACTAGAAACAGGCACCCTCCTGTCTACCCTTCCTCTCAGTAGAAATATGCTCTATTTCAGTTAGCTCAATGTTTGGTGTTTATATTACTAGGCTTTATAAAGGCTATTCACAGCCGAGCCATGAAGTGCACTATGATGGCACCCTGATCCATGGGAGGAGGTACTGGGAACTTTTCTTGAGCTTTTTTTTACTCTGGAGATAATTTTTGGTGACAAACAAACAACCCCTCTGCAGAGGAGGAAACAAAGGTCTGCAGGTGGGCTGGAATCAGACTGCACCCCCAGGCGGAAGGGTGCACGAGGGGTCCATTCCACACCCCAAAAGAGGTAAGGGTGTGCTCCGGCCTCCCTGGGGTTTGGTGGGAGGGTGTGTGGGGCGTCCTTTCTCAGATGGCAACAGTGTGGAGGGAGAATGGGAGTGCTGCACAGATACCTTCAGGGGCCAATAGCTGATGGGGGGTGGGTTGGGGGCAGCGGCAGCCATGAAACCACAGGTTAACACTTTCTGGAAGGCTTTCTTTAGAAAGCTGCTTCCTGACAGTGTTGCAGCGGAGACTCTGAGGAGTCGTATGCGTGTACACACACCCCTGAAATAACAACTTCAGAAGCAGGAAGGAAGCATGCTGCCTGCCAGGACTTTGTTGGCCTCAGGTGTACACCACATTCCTAGAGTTCGGTTCTTTCCAGCAGCAGCAGGAACCCCAAACACGCTGGGCAGTGCAGGGGGCACTGTCCCCCTTGTCACCTCCCCTGCTGAGGATGAGTCAGGGCCAGAGCTATGACCAACAGGGGCAAAGGAACAAGGTGGGGGTGGGGGGGCTTTAGAAAACAGGTGGCCCCGCCGCTCTGCACTGTGTGCAGGCTCAGGGGGCTGGTCTGGTCTGGACTTTGCTCCTGCTGGGTGGCCTCAGGCAGCTCCTGCAAAATCACCCCAGTTATGCAGGACTCTCCTAAGGATTGAGAGAAATGATACTGGCAAAACAAAGCAAAGCAAAGCATGGAAAGTTTGTAATGCCACGCTGGAGTGATGGGCGGCTCTTACCAGGGTGGAAAGAGAGAAGGAGCTAGAACAACACACGATAAGCCGGCCCCAACTGGCCTTGGAACAAAGGAGGGCAACATCCCTGCTGTTGAAATGGGAACGCGATCAGAGGTTCCTAAAAAGGGTCCCCGTGAATGTGTTTGGAGCGGGATGGAGATTGTGGAGTAGCTGTGGGAGTTTCCCAGCTCAGCCCTCCTGGCTGAGTGTGCGTGGAAGCTGTGAGATGGAGAGGACGTCATGGAGAGCCTTGGTGACCCAGGCCCAGGTCTCTCTGCCTTCCGCTCCCAGCAGCCCTGTGGTCACCCAGCCTCTGGCCGTGCCCATTACCACTGGGTATGGATTCACTGTTACCTTCGCAGTGAGACCATATAAACTCCTTGTGCACAGAGACTGGACTTATCCCTGCTATGGCCTAAGATGGAGCTGCAGAGAGTGGTACAGCTAACGGCTGGGCACTGGGCAGGTAATCAATGACACCACCCACAGCTATTAGTATAACTAAGTGGGCATGGCACCAGCCCTCTAGTTGATGGCTTTGTGACAATCTTATAATCCAAAGGTCGTGTCTGTGCCCATGCAGATCTCATGTGCCTTACATCAAACCTACAGCCCCAGGAACACTATTTTTTCCACCAAATGAACAGACTGAGGGCAGCAATGGGTGTGCGTGCACAGGTGTGGGAAAATGTCACTGCCCACGCTGGTGTGAGCTTCATGCCTGCTCCGTGCCTGCTGGCTCCTGTCACACCGGCGTGGACTCTGTCCTCTGCTAATTGAATTTAGGAAGCCCCACTGTTAGCAGCAGTCAGGCTCCAGCTGTGGTATAGACTTCACTGGTCCTGAGCAGCTGTTAGTAAGTAGTTTGCATGTGAAAAGACAGGAAATACAGAATACTAGTCACAGGTGGCGGCAGCCTGCGCTAGACGTTTAACCAGAATAGTTGAGGGAACAGTGTTCTAGATGCCTGAGCAGTCTAGTTCACAGTTATTCCCAGATGGCTCATCAAGTTTCGAAGAGAGAAAACAGATAAGCAATACTTAGCGTGGAATTAAACTGAATTTGACTGAATCTTCCTTCGGGCTCAGGAGACATGCCAAGCTCTAGTGGAAACTGAGAACCAGCATTAACAATGCCAAATTCAGTTGTAAAAGAAGATCAAAATCAAATTCTTCAGCTATTTAGGTTTTAATGGCCAAGAAGCGGTTTCTAATCCTTTATTTCAGACTCAGCATTTCCTTTTTTGTGCTGGTCTGAGATCCCCTTTGCACTCCTGGGGACTTGCAACCAACGCCAGTGGCTGCAGCCTGGTCTGTGGGAGGAGGCGTCGGCTGATGCTCAGTGAGGGCGGGTGTCTAGGCCTCCTGGGCAGCCCAGTCTGGGTGGCATTGTACCTTTTAAGAGGAAGACTCTCAAGGCCTTTCACAGAGGCATGAGGCCTGGGTCCTGAGGGGCCCTCAGGGATATGGAGGCCAGGTATGACTCACTACCCAAATCCTCTCTCCAGCCGAGAGCCGAGGGGGTCCTGCTATATAAGAAGTCTTCATGATTAAAAGATAGTCTTTTATCCTCCTCCTCCCACAAAGCAGAAACATTGGGGTGCCTTACTTACATTGCAAAGTAATTCTTATTTACTAAAGATGCAATCACAAACACGTACTTCGTGTCTATTTTGTGCTAGACCCCAGGGACACAGCTGGGGCACCGCCAGCCTCGGCCCCTCTGGGCACTTTGGGTATTCCCAGGTGGGGGCTGAACCTGGATTTGGGGATGGGTTCTGGAGGGCCATGTGGAGGAGGTACCTGGAGGGTGCACTGAGAGAAAGAAGCATGTCACGATAAGCCTGGGTGGCCAAGGCCAGGCCCCTGACCCGAGGTCTGGCCACGTCCAGTGGGGAGCGGGCAGGCCAGACAGGACAGGTTGGAGGCCCCTCAGCAAATTTCTGGGGACTCTCCAACCTTCTCCAGGTGGGAACAGGTGCCAGAGTGGCCAATAGGGCATCTGCTGGTGGGTAAATGGTGGCAACTGGGCAGCAGGAGACCAGAAACCACTTTGAGGGTGGCAACTGCAGGGGACGCCGTGAGACGAGAAACTTAAACCAAAAAATGAGTGAAGAGCCCACCGTCTTGGTTCCAGGCACGGCTGCCCTAGGTCTGCCTTCTGGCCTGCCTTGCCGGGAACATCGGGCCTATGCAGTCTTTTCAAAAAGGGGCCTCCTGAAGCTTCCTCTGGGACTTTAATGAGGATGCTGGGCACGCACGTGAGGCCCTCTAGGCCACATCACACAGCCCCCGGTCTGGAACAGTTCATCCCAAAGTGCACTTACTCACAGCTGAGTGAATAAAGGGGCACTTCCCCCTGCCCGTTTTAAATTTGAGCTAAGTTTTATGATCCAGGGCAAGAAGGGGTGCAGAGCCCAGTTAAAGCTGCATCAGCCCTGGAGTCCGAGAGCCCAGGGGGCCCCGAGTGTGGAGCTGGGGCACATGGAGACCAGTAGGCACCCTTCGGGCAGGAACTGGCAAGCTGCTGGTCAGTGGGGCCAGATCAGACCGTTGGCAGGTAGTGGAGGAAAGAGAGCATTTGAGATGGCCACTGTAGCCTCAGACCAGGGCTAAGAAGAGCACATGTGATAGTTTGGGTAGTTTTTCACTTCCTTCCTGTCTGTGCTCTCTTGGGTCCCCGCCCCTCCCCTGTCAGAAATCCCTGTTTCCCGTCTGTCTCCTCCAGACTGGGCTCTCTCCCCTCTCTCCTGGCTGGATCCTCAGTGCCCGCTCCCAGGATATGCCAGTGAGTAATCATACAAATAACCAACTGGCAGGAAGTAAAAAAGGCACGTGGACCGGGTTGGGAGCCAGGGAACCAATTTCTAGCTGGGTTTGGGCTTTTGCCATTTTATAGAATGCAGTTTAGAAGGTGCTGATTTCAGCGAAGGCTTCAGGCTCTGTCTGACATCATCCCTTGTTAAGCAAAAGTGAATTCTTCCTTTGGACGCTGCCTCCCCACATGACCTAACCATAAGAAGTGCACCGCTGTGCCCCAAGCTACAGAGCCCTCTCGCTGCCTCATTGCTTCCTGCAGGCTTCGCAGACTCAGCTGCCTTCACAGGGTTTCCTGCCTGATTCATGCCCGAAGATTTGCCTCCTTCAGGCTCACTCTCTATAATCCCCTTCCCCAGAATGAGGCAGGAGCAGGTGACTTGGGTTCTGAGACACGCACACTGAGGCCCCCAAAGGAAAAGTGTGCTGGGGCCAACCTCGCCCCAGGCCCTTCCCGAGAATGCTCCCACCTTGTCTTCTCCGGCCCTACCCACTGCTGGCTGCGTGCGGTGGAGCAGCCCAGGCGGGGCCAGCTCCGCTCAGGATGACCAGTCAGCGGTCACGGTGCCAGCTCAGCCTGGCGAAGTGTGCAGCTGGCCTGGACCCACCTGCATCTGCAGGGCCTGCCCGCACCTCCCCTGGGGCACGGCCTCACCCACTGCTCTCCCTTGGTCCTTCTCTCTCAGGGCAACTGTTGGCCTGGAGTCATCTCCTGTGGCTGCCTGGACAGACTGCCACGGACTTAGTGACTTAAACCAACACAGATTTGTTATCATATAGATCTGGAGGTTGGAAATCCAAAATGGGTCTCAGTGGGCTAAAATTAAGGTGTCGGCACTTCCGCCTTCCTCTTTTGTTTGCAAGGACCCTTGTGATGACTTTGGGCTTACCTGGAGAGCCTCCCCATCTCAAAGGCCTTAATTTAATCCCACCTGCAAAGTTCCCTTTGCCATGTGAGGAACAGAGTCACAGACTTCGGGATTAGGGTGTGGGTACCTTTGGGAACGGGCATCACTCTGCCTACCACACTGCCCAACTCAACCCGTCAGCTCCAACACTAACCAATAAAATTGCATTACAGAAATTAGGCTTCACATGTCTCTTTCCCAAAGGCTCAAACAGCAGGGCCTGGACTCTGACAGCAGAGGAGGCCCCCCAATGGAGGGGCACTGTGGGGATGATGAGGGGGCCCAGGCCCTCCCCCGACGACCCCTGAGGCCGTGCCCGGACACCCTGGGTTCACTTGGGCGACGGTGCCTGTCCAGCTGGGGTTTCGTCCCTTCTCAGGATTTGGTTTGACCTGGCTCCTCTTCTCTGAGGACAAACCTGCAGCAGGTGATGGATTTGCAAATGCTTTCAAGGGCCTTTTTTTCATAAAAAAATAATTTTCCTGGGATCATTCTTTTTAATGAAATATTACAAAATAACACACATTCCCTCAAGACAAGTTGGAATGTAAAGAAAGGCACCAAAAAGGAAATAAGTCTCCTGTGATCCCAACACCCAGAATGAGCGTCTAGGTACAGTTACATATAAGGAAATTCTTATGCGGGGGGGGGGGGGAGCAACCGTACACGCTGTTCTGTAACCTTTTTGCTCTTAATCTGTTGTCAACATTTTCTGGTGTCACTGGATGTTCTCTGAGCTAGAACATGATCTGTGACAACACAGTCGGACTCTGCCCTTCCCTCTACCAGAGAATACTTAGTCCCTGGTGGCCATTCTGTAAGCTTTCCTCACTATTGTAAGCAGTGCTGCCATCTAAGCCTTTTGCACTGTTGTGATGGTTTGGGAAACACCCCTGGCCATGGAAAAGCTGGATCCGAAGGTGCAGAGTAAACTCTAAGAACGCTGGTACCACGACTATCTTTTCCATGGTGTGTCCACAGTGTGAAATCTATGGATATTTAATGACTGACTGCGGCACTGATGAATAAATGTGATGACTCTCAAAACTATTCAGCTGAGAAAAAGAAGCCGGACGCCAGAGAGTACATACTATATGATTACTCTTAGTAGACATTTTAGAACAGGCAAAATTAATCTATAACGATGGAAATCAGGAAATTGCCCTGGTGGGTGAGGCGACAGACTGAGAAAGGACCACGAGGGAACTTTTTGGGGGTGATGGTAATGTTCTATATCTTCATTGGTGTAGTGGTTATGCAGATGTGATGCGTTTGCCAAAATTCCTGAGTTTAGCCCCTTATTAAGAGTAATATTAGCGTTTTGTTCTTTTGGATTTAGAGTGTGTTTTAATTAACTAACGTCCACCCTCTCTCCATCCTCTTTTCTGTTTCTAACAGCATTTCTTTACTATTCTTTGGCTTGATGGAAACTCTTATCCGGAACCCTCTCTCTCTCTGTTCCTCTGCTGACTGTGGCCTCAGCATCCCTCATGGGAGAATTCTGGAAGAACCAGAGAGGGTGGGGCAGGTGTAGAAGCACTCTCCCTGACCCTCTGGGCTGCTGGGTCTTAGATTCAAAACCGCCCTGACAGAGCAGAGCCAGGTGTCCAGAGCTCCAGCCTGCCTGCAGGCTCCTATGCCTTCTACTTTCTAAACCCCACAAGGTGGGTTCCAAGCAGAGGAGATTTGCTACAGTGCTCCTGGGAAACAACAGTCCCGACAGGGGATGGAGGCTCGGGGCTTCCGCCTCTACCACGTGCAGGCGCTTGGGGGCAACACGCCCCCGCTCCTCTCCACCGCCAATCATTTAGCTGCATTATACAGTCCAAGTACAATTTTCTCCTAAATTTTTTTTCAAACTGTGAAGGAGGACTTTGGGTGACTTCCCCCCCTACATGCACCTAGCTGTTCTCTGACCTTTTAAAACCTCTTTTATGGTGAGAAAGGAAGAACCCATTGTTTAATGCAGAGCTGGCTCCGTGATCTGACCTTAACGCATGGAAATGTGTTGTGGTCCAATGATCATTTTGTAGAATCTAAATCTGAAAATATTCTCACTTCCAATCTGAAGTTAAAAAACATAAACATTATCATTAGTGTCTCTTAGAGTTTGTTTTTCAGGTAATGAAAACTTTTTGCAATAAACCAGCTTTCATTCTTCGTGAACAATCTTTAAACTCACTAAGTTTGATAGGCTGGAAAAGGAAACTAGACAAGGCAATAAAATCCCCACAGGAAAGTTCCTATTGATGTGATTACAGCTTGAGGGAAATAAGAGATGACACATTTAAAAAGGAAACTTCTCTTCATATCAACCAATTATGCTCAGTAAAAATAAAAATACGCTCAAAGAAGAGGCTATGTTTTCAAAATTCAGGCAGTTAAGAGCAGCAGTGCATTTACCCTTCAAAAATAATAAATAAAGTTCCAGAGTAATTGCAAAGACTCTTCATCTCTTCTGAGATGGCATGTCCCATTCTCTGTCATGTTTCCCAGTTATCACCGTAATACTCCCTCACACAGGGAGTTTAATTGCCATCTTACCGTGTGTAGCATTTATTTTTTTTTTCCTAAAGCAAAATTTAGGGAATTAAATCTTTGAGAATAAAATGGTTCAATCACAATAACACAACTGTGTATTAACTTTCTCCTCTCCTTGGAGTTTATAAACCTCAAAATCCTGCTCTGAGCAAGAAGCCAATTTTAGAAGTGAGTTATATGACCCAGAGCAAGAAGAATATCCGATTACCTTTTTTTCTGGGCCCTTCCAGCTGAGACTGAGTCTGAAACATGACTCTTGACTTCTTCTTGCTCTAATAAATTTTCCAAGGAGGGGTTCACATTCCAACTGTGCAGTGTTGGCTTCTTTCCAGAGCTTTCTAATAACTAGATGAAAAGCATTGTGTCTAGATGAACACCATGCCAGGAATGGGAGTCCCTTACCTCTGACTCTTTATCTGTTATCTTGAGATGCTACAGTCAATTACAATAATTCTTTATATATATTTACTACTCTAATTGAGAAGCATCCTCTCTTCCGTCAGCTGCTGTTCCTTCGACAACAAGCAGCAGGCTCTCTAGTGGGTCCTTTGGCCCTGCTTGAGCTCACACCTCTCCTTTTCTCCAGCAGTTGTCTTCTGTCTCCATGAGACCCATTTCACTGTTCCCTGCCTGAGAATCTACAGAGCTCCCCACAGCATCACACTCATTCACCTTGGCCAAAGCTCAAAGGCCTCTCTTGCAGGGTTTCCTGCTCTTATTCCTAAATACCTTCTTTTGCAAAAAAAAAGTTCCCTGCCATTTCTGAGACTTGGAATGTGTACCCAGATAGCCATGAGGAGGTCCAAGGGGCTGTCAAATGCTTTTTTTTTTCAATTTTTAAATTTTTATTGGAGTACAGTTGACTTACAATGCTGTGTTAGTTTCAGGTGTACAGCAAAGTGAATCAATTACACATATACATATATCCACTCTTTTTTTAGATTCTTTTCCCATATAGGCCATTACAGTGTATTCAGTCCCCTGTGCTATACAGTAGGTTCTTATTAGTTATCTATTTTATATATAGTAGTGTGTATATGTCAATCCCAATCTCCCAATCTAGAGATTCAATGCAATCCCTAACAAATTACCGATGGCACTTTTCACGGAACTAGAACAAAAAATTTTACAATTTGTTTGTAAACACAAAAGACCCCGAATAGCCAAAGCAATCTTGAGGAAGAAAAACGGAGCTGGAGGAATCAGGCCCCCTGACTTCAGACTATACTACAAAGATACAGTCATCAAAACAGTATGGTACTGGCACAAAAACAGAACTAGAGATCAGTGGAACAGGATAGATAGTCCAAAGATAAACACACCCACTTATGGTCAATTAATCTATGACAAAGGAGGCAAGAATATACAATGGAGAAAAGACAGCCTCTTCAATAAGTGGTGCTGGGAAAACTGGACAGCTACATGTAAAAGAATGAAATTAGAACACTCCCTAACACTATACACAAAAATAAACTCAAAATGGATTAAAGACCTAAATGTAAGGCCAGACACTATAAAACTCTTAGAGAAAAACAGAGTCAGAACACTGTTTGACATAAATTGCAGCAAGATCTTTTTTGATCCACCTCCTAGAGTAGTGAAAATAAAACAAAAATAAACAAATGGGACCTAGTTAAACTTAAAAGCTTTTGCACAGCAAAGGAAACCATAAACAAAACAAAAAGCAACCCTCAGAATGGGAGAAAATATTCGCAAACGAAGCAACCAACAAGGGATTAATCTTCAGAATATACAAACAACTCATGCAGCTCAATATCAAAACACCAATCAACCCAATCAAAAAACGGGCGGAAGATCAAATGCTTTCTTGATCAGCCATGTTTCCCCCTCTAAGACGCTCGTTCTAAGTCAGGCAGAACTGCCTCCCAGCAGCTTTTCTGGATATCACTGGAGCATTTTGGATTGTCACAATGACTGGGGGTGTGGTTGGTGGGGGAGGGTTGCTGTTAGTATCGAATGGAAAAGGACCAGGGATGCCAGCCATCCTGCATTGCACAGGATTGTTCTTCACAACAATGAATTGTCACATGTCCCCATTTTGGGGGAATGTCTCATTGGGTATTCATGTAGGTGAAAACAATGATTTAAGCCTAAAACCTAACTCTGATTATACATAAACACAAGGTATCTTGTGCATGGTTTTAATATATTTGGAATTTTCCTGGGATACAACTGCTATGAAAACCAAGGGAAGAGCATACATTGTTTTGTTCAGAACTTTATCAAATGCTGTTCACTATGACCTCATTGCCTATGACAATGCATTGTTCGTGGTATGAGCTGCCAACTCCATACACCTGAATCAGCTGCGTTTATGCAGGTTGCTTTCATGCCAACATCTGGCTTCCTCATTAGGAATTCTGTTGTGCTCTCACATGAGCACCCACATATTGAAATACGTAGTATTTCACTACAAATTACCTTCTTTGTATTTTTCATTTATATTTCAATCAGGGCATCCTCCTTTGAAATTACATGTGTAAGTACATTATATTATCTATAATTTTCATTTTGGGGTAATAAAGAAGGCATTACAAATAATTTGTTATAAAAAGCGGGTACTAGGTCTGATAGAGTTGAGAACCAGGACTTGAAGATTTAGCTGTGGAATCCAGCCGCCCCTCCCCAGAGAGGGCAGGGGAAGCCATTTTTTGTGCATTTGCTTGTGTATTGGTTTCTTAGTTCTCACTCCCCAGCCTTCTAGGGGGCCATGAGGGGCTTGCTACCTGCACACTCAGGGTTTCTCTGATGGGTCCAGGCCCTGAGGCCTCTGGGCCTGCTTGTGTGTAAAGGAAGGACAGCCCTCTCCCACTCAAACTGAAAAACGCTGTCCCTCTGGCCTGGGAAGAAAGGACGAGGGCTGGGGGCTGTGAGCAGGAGGTGTCAGGGTTGCGCCAGCTCTGGGACCTTCCCCTCAGGCTCACCTGCCTGGACACCTCCCGCCGCCTCTGCTTCTCTTTTGCTCGGCAGCTATTTCTTCACCCTAGTTACCTTATATATATATATATATATATTTTTTTTTAAATTAATTTATTTATTTTTGGCTGCATTGGGTCTTCATTGTTGCATGCAGGCTTTCTCTAGTTGTGGAGAGCAGGGGTTACTCTTAGTTGCGGTGCACAGGCTTCTCACTGCGGTGGCTTCTCTTGTTGAGGAGCAGGGGCTCTAGGCGCACGGGCTTCAGTAGCTGTGGCACATGGGCTCAGTAGCTGTGGGTCACGGGCTCTAGAGCTCAGGCTCAGTAGTTGTGGCGCACAGGCTCAGTTGTTCTGCGGGAAGATGTGGGATCTTCCCGGACCAGGGCTTGAACCCATGTCCCCTGCATTGGCAGGCGGATTCTTAACCACTGAGCCACCAGGGAAGCCCTACCTTTTATTTTAACACTCTATTTCCTACTTTTATTTGATCTTCACTTAATTCCTATGTTTTTAACCTATCTCCTTTTTAATACTTAATTTCAAAATTCATTCTGTTTTTTTATAACTTTCTTTTCTATTTTATCTCAAGGTTAATATCTGGGATTTCAATTCTAGTCTTCTAATTCCTTTTCTCCTGTCTCGTGTAGCTGTCAGCTTTCCAAACCTCTTGTTTTAAACTTCATCTGTTTTATTGATTCTCCTCTCTTCTAACTTATGCCTGGTTTATTTCCATTTTGGGGTTTTATGTCTGCTCTATCATCCTTGAAGAAGAAAGTAACCTCTTTTTATTTTTTTCTCTTTGCAAATAATCTGGATGATCCACAGAGGGAAAAACCAGGTGTAGAGATAAACTCATGGTGTAGTGCTGGTGGGGACACAGCTGGCAGTGACAGCCAGGTGCCAGTCTCTCACAGAAGGAGGTCTCCCGTGCTTCCATGGGTGGGGTGTCATACAGGGTGGGGGTGTGCTGCGAGGTCCCCGACCTCCAGCTCCAGCCCTGCAGTGGGGGTCATCTACTGCAGCCCCCATCAACGCTTGCTTTTCCCCAGGAATCCTGGAAACTCCCACCCAAGATGACTTCCCTTTTTCTTCCTACCCCCAACCTTGCCTTCCCCAGAGCTCAGCCCCCAGGGGAAGTCCTCTCTGACCACTGAAGCCTGCAGGAACCTGGCAGCCCTGAATGCCTATCACCAGCCGCAACTCAAGTCTTTAACTCTATCAGCTACCTTTTCATTTTGCCTCCTTTGCTCTTTCTTTTAAAAACAACAGCATGGGGGCTTCCCTGGTGGTGCAGTGGTTGAGAATCCGCCTGCCAATGCAGGGGACACGGGTTCGAGCCCTGGTCTGGGAAGATCCCACATGCCGCGGAGCAACTAGGCCCGTGAGCCACAACTACTGAGCCTGCGCGTCTGGAGCCTGTGCTCCGCAACAAGAGAGGCCGCGATAGTGAGAGGCCCGCGTACCGCGATGAAGAGTGGCCCCCACTTGCCACAACTGGAGAAAGCCCTCGCACAGAAACGAAGACCCAACACAGCCATAAATAAATAAAATTAAAAAAAAAAAAATTAAAAAAACAAAAACAAAAACAACAGCATGTAGCCTCGATGTGGGAGGCCAAGCAAGGTTGTTCTTGAACCTACAGGCAGTACACTTGGTGCTATAGGATGATACTTGGGCTGTAGGGTGAGGGGCATCTCAGAGCTGGGAGGCTGGAGACCCGAGGAACCAGCTCCCACTCACTCGCTTGATTCTGCTGCAATTCCCCACACCAAGGGTTGCGTAAAATGAAGGCCGCCCACACCCTGCTCCACGTCCTGTCCTTCTGTCAGTGTTAAAGCTGTGTGCAGGCCTCTCAGCACTGAGAACACCTCACACCGAGCTAACGATGGTTTTCTGTGGCTGGGTTAATTCAGAGGTGGTGGTACAGAGGGCATTAAATTATGAACACTTGCCACTTTGCAATAACCCGCCAGCCTTCTTGCTGATTACAGCCCACCTCTGGGCCTTAAATGTGCTGCCAGGAACAGATCTTTAAATAACCCCTTCCTACTGAACACACTGGCTAAGGCGGCACATACTGAATTCCAGCATCAGCAGGCAGATTGACAGCTCAGAAACACAGGACCAAGTGTGCCCGTGGGGTGGACGGTTCCAATCATTGCCCAGCGGGGACATGTTCAAAGCACATCTTGAGCTAGGCTCTATTTCTGAAAGACTCCAGACCACTCTCAAGCTCTAAAGCCGGGTTCTGTCACGGGGGGCGAGGGTGGGCCTGCTGTCCCCAGGCCTGTGTCTCCAGAGAAAGTGCCATCATGCTTCCACGGGACCAGGAGCCTCCGGCCCCAGGAGGCAGGGGGGCTGTGAAGGGGAAAATCAGCGGGCTTGCCCTGTGCCAGGTGCCTCCTGCTTCTGTTGAGTCCTGATTTAAGGTCCCATAACCAAGACGCCTTGGCCCTCCTGCACAAGCCATCCCTCCCGACGCACATTAGCAAACAGCATTTGGGAAATTGTGCAGTTATGAGGCAGGCGCCGAAATGAATCCTGAAGGAGATGGTATATTTTTTTAGTCACTTAATTGAATCTGTGGCAGTAAATCTTTTAGTCTTCTCTTAGCATTTAGAATTTCAATTTACTCCATGGATTTTTGTGCTCAACCCCCAGTGAAAATGAGCATTTGTGCTGAAAAGCTTTTAATCAACTGTTCTGAAAATGTCAGTCCCCCTTATCTCCAAAGCCCACTGAAATCTTTGTGCCTTTGGTTTAAAAATATATTCTGTGTATCCTGTTTCTCCCTTTCAGTTTCTAGCATCCTTTATCGTGGTTTAATCAGAGTCATTTTTGATGTTCATCCCTCTCTTAATCTTCTTAGATTTCTTTTTAAGGTGAGCTTTCCACTTCAATCCGGCTTCGCCGATCTATTAAGATTCTCTGCAGCTGCTGCCTCATAGATGAAGACACGCTTCTGTGGAAAGCCCTCACAAAGCCCTCTGTTTTAGTACGCAGAAGGTTAATTGCCCAGTCTTTAATTAAATCAGTCATTTTTCTTGAACGTTGTTTGTGGAACTCCATAATAAATGAAGCCATAAACCTATACTCATTTTATGAGGAGTCTGAGTTTTGACTGTTCTTGCTCATTCTTTTTCCAAAGGCTGTTCATGGCAAAAGCTAATTTCTAAAAAAACCTTAGTAGAAAAAAAAAAATTACAACTTTAGGGATTTTAATGGCAAGTGTTTTATTTAGCCATGGTTTAGGGAAAGGTGTTTTTTTAATACTTCTGTGGTAAAACAGAAAAGGCTAAACCACTGGCCTGGCAGGACCCCTAGACAGGGCCTCTCTCCCCACGCAGGACCTGGACCTGGACCAGGCTCCCCTGGGCCCTCCAGCTCACCTCCAGACGCTGCTGTTATTTGAGCAGCCACCAGGGGGCAGCATGCACACCACCTGCTGATCTGCTAATCAGCACTGTGCTGCCCCGACTCCCTGCATGGGGCAGCGATGTTCTCCCATCGATTTCTCCCTGGCCCTCTGATTTCCAACTAGCCTAATCAGCTGTGCAGCTCAGTCCTTGCTCCTTGATTTGTCAGGAGAATGAGTTATTTGAGCAGACACTCTCTGTGATTTGTAGGTTGGAGGACTCAGCTGTACTGCTATGACCTTTTTAATATTCTGTTATTAGATGGGCTGGCCATTTCAACTTCCTCCTGAACAAAGTGTCTTCCACGTGTGCTGAAGTGGGAGGATGGCCAGTTAATCAGAACACCCAATGCTGAAAAGGTCGGACCAGGACCAAGGGTATTAACACTCACCATCTGCATTAGCATCCCGCAGCCTGCAAATCTCACATCCCAAGGTCTCTGGTGGGACCAGACAAAGGGATGAGGTTCAGCCTGCAGATCCTCTCCTATCTCTAGCAGACAGATCTACAAGGCTCCCTCTGCCTGGGTTTCTGGCTCCTTCCCTGACCTCGTCTCCTACCAGCCTTCACTTCACTTTTGATGCTCCAGCCACAGTGACCTTTCTGTGCCTTGAGCAGCCCTAGCTCCCTCCAGTCTCAGGGCCTTTGCATGGGCTGAGGCTCATCTTGGATCTCTCTTTTCCCAGATTTTTGCATGGCAGACTCCTCCTGAACATTCAGCTCTCAACTCAAGTGTCACCTCACACAGGCCTTCCTGACAGAGACCCTAGCTATGAAACTCCCCATTGAAACATCACCCTATTTACTTCCTTTCAGAGTCATTTATCACACTCATCTGTTCATGTGTTTATTCTCTGTCTCACTCTACTTGAATGTAGGCAGCTCAAGGGCAAGTATGTTGTCTGTCATGGTAACCACCATATCCCCAGTGCTTGGCATAATCACAAGGATACAGCAAGTCCTCAATAAATGATTACTGACTGTTATGGACTGAATGTTTGTGTCCCCCCACATTTCATTTGTTGAAATCCTAACCCCCCTAATGTGACAGTATCTAGAAGTGGGGGTCTTTGGGAGATAATTAGGTTATGAGGGTGGAGTCCTTGTGAATGAGATTAGTGCCTTTACAAGCAGAGTCAGGAGATCATGCTTCTCCCTCTGCTCTCCACCACGTGAGGACACAATGAGAAGGCAGTCATCTATAAACCAGGAAGCAGGCCTTCACCAGACACCAGATCTGCTGACACCTTGATCTCGGACTTCCCAGACTCTAGAACTGTGAGAAATAAATGTTTGTTGTTTAAGCCACCTAATCTATGGTAATTTGTTATAGCAGCCTAAGGGAAGACAGAATGAAAGCAACAGTAGTTTACTAAAACATAATCCCATAATTCAGACTCCACAATGGCCACTGAAAGCTTTCTTCCACCTGCTTCCCTGTGCCCCTTTCTCACCCCTTCTTGGGAGGTTCCAAAGCACATGTTCCCGTGACACCGAGGCCAGGTGAAACCCAGTACCCAGGATTTTAACTCACTGCAGTTACTCGCTCAAAAAATCAGCAAGTGATAGATCTAAAATAGACGTTTCTTATACAAGCACAAAGCAGCAGTATCATTTGCATCATTTGCACCAATGAAACCATTTTCAAAATAGAAGGTTTGAAATTAGGCCTACTTAAAGCACTCACCCTAGCTTGAGAAGGCAAAAAGAAGAAAAACCCTTTGCTTAATTTTTTGGTGCAGGGCATTTTAATGCTGACCAATGATCCATCTAAACTTGGATTTGTATTGAATGTTGAAGCTAAACAGTATCCACTCCGTGAGATGATAGGGACCCACTCCCATGATTCAACGCCCTCCCCTTGAAGGTCTGTCCTGAGAGTGACTCTGTTATAGCATCTTTGGAGCAGATGTAGGCGGAGGACAGCAGTCCTTCTTTCCTGGGAGAGCTCAGCTCAGGGCTGGTGAGGGATGAGCAGACCTGACTGCATACCTGCTTAAGGCAGCACAGAGGGGTGGATACCAGGACACCCAGAATCACTTGCCCTACAGTGCGTGAAGCCTCCATTCAGCCAGCAATGCCAATTCCAAAGGCCTCAGATATGTGTTTCACATCGCCACAAAGTGGGGGCCACTATTTTTAGCATGAGCTAAAAATGTGTGGGGTTGGAAATGTTGTCTCTGAAACAATGTGGAAGATTCTGGCCCAGAATGTCTCCCTTCAGCCCTAAGGTAAACAAAGAAGCAGCCATATGGCATACTTGATTCTTAGAAGTTTTTTAGGAATCCAACCAAGGCATCACAGAAAGGCCTGTGCTGCTTTAATTCTGTTCCAGGCAGCCCCCAGGGGTTTAGGATCATGATGTGAAGAGGCCTCAGTGCCATGGCATGGGCGTTTTTCTGTGAGCACTTTCACATCGGATGCCTGTCGGCAGCGAGCAGAGCCACGGAACAGCCTTAGCTTAGCCATGCTTCCTCCCCTCAGCCCTTCCTCACCTTGAGGATGAAAGACGTTCAGAAGTGCAAGGAAGCAGGTTTGCCTGCCACTGTGGGGTTTTCTGCAGTAGGCCACACCAGGAGTTTGGATTCAAAGATCAGGAAAGTAGAAAATTAAAGCTAATGGTTTTAAAGGGTCTGCCAGCTATGATCTTTGGGGGAGAACAAATCAAACGCAATTCCACAGGTAATATGGGATGTACCTGAACAGAAATCTTAACAGTTTCTCATTGCATTTGGCTGGTTGGCTGGACTTTGTTCTCCATGCTCTGCTGTTGATAAACCCAGTCCCAAGAGGCAGGATCAAGACCCCAGAGCCTGAGACCTTGAAGAAGCCAGGAGACCAGGCTCTGATCTGACCCCTTCATTGTGTGTGGATGGAAAATGCAGTGAAGGATTAACCTTGTCCAGGGAGAGTCTGGCCTCTGCCCCCTGGCTCCTGGGAGGTGATCTCTAAGCCCTTGGAATGTCTGGCCTGATAGATGTCTTTGTTGACCTGTGAGCTTTGGGCTGCATCAGACAGTCTATGCTATCTACCTATATATCTATCTACTTATTTATTTATGCAGCATTGGGTCTTTGTTGCTGCGCACGGGCTTTCTCTAAGTTGCAGCGGGTGGGGGCTACTCTTCGTTGTGGTGCATGGGCTTCTCATTGCGGTGGCTTCTCTTGCTGCGGAGCACGGGCTCTAGGTGCGCAGGCTTCAGTAGTTGCAGCACGCGGGCTCACTAGTTGTGGCATGTGGTCCCTAAAGCGTACGGGCTTCAGTAGTTGCGGTGCGTAGGCATGGTAGTTGTGGCTCGCGGGCTCTAGAGCGCAGGCTCGGTATTTGCAGCACATGGGCTTATTTGCTGCACGGCATGTGGGATCTTCCTGGACCAGGGCTCGAACCCGTGTCCCCCGCATTGGCAGGCAGATTCCCAACCACTGCACCACCAAGGAAGTCCCAACAATGCAATTTATGATGGGGGCCAAGGTCCACATGGTGTCAGCTCCACCTCTGCAAGGGCTGGAGACTAATCGGCCACGTGGGCAGTCAGCCATCTCTATGGGACTGAGTCCCAATGAAATCTTTGGACACCAAGGCTCAGGTGAGTGTCCTCTGTTGGCGTTACTCCGTGTGTTGTCACACGTCATTGCTGGGAGAAACAAGCATGTATGCACAACTGCTGGGGGAGGACCATCGGGAGCTCTGTACTTGGAGCCTCCTGGACCCTGCCCTACGTGGCTCTTCTTTCTGCTGTTTTTAATCTGTATCCTTTTACTGTAATAAACCATAACAACTAGTATACTGGCTTTTCTGAGTTCTGTGAGCCCTTGTAGCAAATGATCAAACATGAGGGTGGTGTTGGGGACTCCTAAACTTGCAGTTGGTATATGAAATTAGGGAGGTCTTGGGGCCTATCCAACTCTGTAGAGATTGAGGTCCAGAGAGGAGGAGGGAGACCCAGAAGAGAACTCAGGCCTCCTGATGGCCAGTACAGATCCCTAGCACCACAGGGGAATGGCACGCAGATGTCCTGAGCTAGGAAACAGACATGTGCTAGAACAGAACTATACGCGGGGACCCTGCAATCTGGTCCCACAGGCACCTGTGCTCTTGGCCTTGCTGTCAGATGCACCTGGATCCTTCAAGCCAAAGTCTACTAGGTCCTTTCCTGGTGCCCTAACTGTGGACACGTTGCTGGCTTGTCATCTGGCCCAACTAATCACCGAATGAAGATCAGCTAGCAGGCCAGGATTTTTCTCCTAATGCTAACTGGCTTTTCCTGCAAAAGATTTTCTGGCCAACAGCACTTCAGTGTGAAAAGCCAGTCTTGAGCCAAATATAGGTGACCCTCCCAATAGGCGGAGAAGCCTTCCCAGTAGATGGAAAAGCAGCAGACGCCAGCTTCCAGGTCTACTTGGGATCCACACGGGGTCTGTCAGGCATGCCTGCGTGGGGCCTGCTGAAAGCCACCAGCCTCCAAGCCACCCAAGTCTGCCTTTTCCTTGATAATGTTAATCTCTTTATATCTTTCAAAGCTCAGTGCCCATCTGGCATTTGAGAATTGGTTGAAGAGAATCATGCCTCTTAAAACAAGAAGCCAATTATGCAAGTTGTTGCATTTGACAACTGGCATCTAGCTAATGCACGGCAAGCGCCGTCCCTCCGTCAGCCGCCTCCCTGGGGCTCCTCGCTCCTGTGGGTCCTCAGCAGGACCCGGGCTGAGCCCCCACTGAGACATGTTAACACAGCTCACGGAGGAGTCATGGAATATCACGGCGGGAAGGTGAGAGAGAATCAGACCAACCCCTCGTTGTACAGAAGCAGAAAGTGAGGCCACCTGCCAGGAGGCAGGGCGGGGACCAGGTTTGTTCAAAGTCACGACCCCAGGAGGTTGAAATGCCAGGCCAGCCCAGCACACAGCCTAGCGAGGGCCTTGTTCCCTCCACCCTGGTGCCTGCTTTCTCATTCTCCGCAAAAGCTCAGCTTAGGCAGGCCCCATTCTGACAGGTGGGCGTCTCCTACGTGGTGACACTCTGGAGACTCCAACTGGCATGTAGAGCCTGAAATAACATTGTTAAATGGCACTCGTGTCATTTTATTTCCTGGGTGGACTCCTAGTCACCCGGTCACCTGTCATCAGCAGGACCCCATGAACTCACTCGACTCCCCTCCCCCCTTCCAAAGCCCCAGAGCCTCAGAGCTGAGGGCAGAGCCCTGGGTGGCAAGGACACAGGACAGAGGTGGATGAGTGGCACTTGTCTGCCAGGTGACAGTGAGGGCCTGCTGGTCAGTGCCCTTTGCTGAGGCTGGTCCCTCTCTGACTCAAGACCATCGCGCTGGATTCCAATCCCACCTCCTCCAGGAAGGTCCCCCAGTTCCCCCAGTGCTCACGGGTCCCTCTCCTTTGAAGTCTTGCCATGTGTGTGTGAGTGCCCCATACCCTCTCCTGGCGAGCATCCTCTTGAATCATGTCCTAATTATTTTCAGTCTGTCCTTATGCGACTCTGAGCTCTCCAGGGCAGAGGAGAGAACTGGTTGCCTCCAAGAGTGCTCAGCTCATGGCCAAGGGAATGACAAGGTGACTTGGATACTGCAGCCGTGGTTGGCAGGCTGGGCAGTGGGCAGCCAGACAGGGGCTGAGACAGACTGCCCCAACCCTGCTTCTTTGCCAGAGATGGTTCCATCATTGGCATCTGACCCTGAGGGCAATCCCACTAGCGTGAATCATCTCGGTCATTTAAGGAGTCTATTCTTGGGGCAGTTTTAATTTTTAAAAACATTTCCCATGGGCCCTGCAGAAAGCCTAGCAGAGGATACCTAAAGGAAGAGATGGAGGGCCTGTCCCAGCCCGGAAGAGAGACACGACTGGGATGTGTCCAGGGCAAGCCAGGGTGGTGAGGGACCTGAGGACGGGTTGGGGAGAGAGCCGCGTGGGCCTAGGAAGCCTGGCCTAGGAAGCCTGGTCTATACGGGGCATCAGGGTTTGGACTCCATAGTTTCACCCGCTCGAGGTGAAGGATGGGAGATGAAGCGGTGCTGGGGGAGAGAGGAGAGAAGGCCAGAGAGTTCAGAGGGGGACCCGTCCACGTCCGAGGTGACTGGCTCCATGGAGTGACAGGGGCCGGTGGCCGAGGGGAGGCTGGGTGCTGAGTCGACCCGGGGTTACGAGGCCGCTCTGTCTCAGGGGAGGTGACTGGGTGCAACCTGGGCCCCAGCACAGCCGTGGGCTTATACATCAGGCCTGTAATCAGAGAGACCTCGGCTGCTTCCCCTCCCAGCTCCAGGCCTGGCTCTTGGGCAGTCTCAGGTAACGTTGGCAAGATGGGCCCATGGAGGAAGGGGCACAGCGGCCCGCGTGCCCCAAGGCACTGAGAAGGGGGCCGCTCCCAGGCCATCAGTAGAGGACAGCCAGCCTTGGGGGACTGAGTGAGATGAGCCTCCCAGCCTGCACCTCGGCTTCCACAGACTGGGTAAGCCCTGCCCGCATTTCGGGGTTGCCCGGAAGCCGGCTCTGCTCTCTCACACCCCCACAGCAGGTGACGTTCCTGACGCTGAACACACCTGCTCCTGAAGCCTTTCTCCAATGTGGGTCTCATGGAATTTCAAGCTGGAGCTGGTCAGTGTCCCCAAGGCCCCCGTGAGTGAAAAAGCAGCATGACTGAAGAGGTCTGGGGAGAGCGTGGGACGCCTGGTGGCAGGCTGAGGCCTGTGTGTGGGGGGAGAAGCTGCCTGGGTGTCCCTAAGGCAGGGCTGCCACTTGCCTGTTCAACCCAAGAATTCTCAGAGGGGGGAGAAGCCTCCTCTCCGTTTGAAGAGCCAGCAGAATAATACAGAAAGTGGCAGCTGATTCATGTGCATAAACATCCACTGGAAGACAAGGAAGTGTCATCTTCTCCTTATCTTCTCCTTTGTTCTCAGACCCCTTTGAAGTGCGATGGAAAAAGATGGTCACACTGATCATTGGGCGCTGTTTGTTATGGGAGCATCATTTAAATAAACTGATTTGGGCTTGAAAAATACTGCTAAGGTCCAGCAGTGTCTACTGGAGTGGACACCTCCAGGCTGGAGGGCCCTCCAGGTGACCTTCCCTCCCAGGGCAGGAAGTTCTCCCTCTCTTCCACCAGCCTCCGCTGCTGCATCCCAGGATGGGAGGCCCCATATTCTGTTGCACATAAAAAGCCCCAGCTGTTGGAAGGCTCACCATGTTATGGTAGAGGCTGCTTCCAGAGGGGAGGAGATGAGATTCACGATACTGACAAGCAGACTTGGAAACCTGCCTCCTACCCACAGGCCCAACGTCCACCTGCCATGGGGCCCAAACATCCCACATCAAACTCCCAGGTGAAGGCCCTTCACACTTGGAGAGAGTCCTCTTGTTTCTCTTACTAGGGAGACAGTGCTTTAGGCTGAGATTTTGGGGACTGTTGGGGAAAACCTACAGTGTTGTTTTTACTGTCCTGTGGGATGAAATGTCTAGACTGAGTGCTACTCTAGTCTTCCCTCCTTGGAGGCCACCTACTTGTCAGAATCCCCTTCAACACGCAAAGCCAAGGAGAGAACGTGCAACACAGCCTGGTCCAGCCAGGGCTCAGTGGGGTGTCCCTTCCCTCCCTCGAGGTCCCTGTGAGGACTGGGTCATTGCTCAGGCCTCCTGGTCACCGTCCAGCCAGAGAGTCCAACAACCACTCCTGGAGCCAGCAGGAACCCCACCTCCAGGCTTCCATGGAGGGACTTACAAGGTGGGAAAAAGCCAATGAGGGCAATTACAGAGATGCTGCTTCACTTTGGACCAGTTCCAAGCGACACTTGCAGTGAGAATAATAAGCCAGAATGAAAGTCAGGTGTTGTAGTATAAACATCAAGTACCTGGGGTGGATGGGGACACTCTCTCTAGACCTATGGAGGGTGCCAGGAATCTGCATTTCAAATGTGGCATGTTATGGTGGAAACTGGGCTTCCAGGGGGAGAAGTAGAAATTCATGACACTGACCAGGAGGGCACTGCCTCTAATTGTGCCCAGAGGAAGGGCAGCTCCTTGTGCCAGGCTCTCCTACCAGCTGCCCCCTGGTGGGACTGTGTGGCCCACCTTCCACACTGAGGAAGAGGCTGGGGCTCTGAGGCCAGCAACCTCCCTGTTGCATTTATGGGGACCCCGTAGGGGGCTGTCTGCACCTTAAATCCCAGGCCTCGGGAAGTGTTGGGGATTGGGAGGGTTTGTTCCAGTGTGTAACTCCTCCTTGAAACACATCTCAAGAGTGATAATGTGAAATCCACAGGCAACAGCACGGGAGGGCTGTGTAACGAGGTGCCTACAGAAGAAGAGATGCACTGTGTGCACGTGAGAGGGAACCGGCATCAACAAGCAGCAGCACCAGCGTGAGAACGTGTGAGCTGGAATATTCTGCTTCTGGGGCCAAGTCAATCTACTCAGTAACAGCCCACTGCACTGGCTTCCCCGCTGGTCTCCACAGAGGCGGCTGAGTGTTACGGGGGGACAAATATCCCCTGGCCTTAATGACTTGGTTGGCACAGTCCTTAAGCCGGTTGGCTGTGAGTCTGGGATGCTGGCCCCGCGCTGAGTGACCATCTGGGGCAGATCCCACAACTCCCACACTCTCTGCATGGGAAGCCCCAACCGCAACCTAGGCCATGCAGTCTGTGATGGGGCCACAGTGCCCCTTGGTCCCCCTGGGTGGGGTACTGACGTGGGTGGCTGTGGACAGTCCCCTAAATTTCAGCATGAAGCATCATCTGGCATGCAGTGTGACGCTCTTCTCCATGCTGGCTTAAATGGCGCTTCACAGTTATCCACCCCCACCCTTTGGGAAGCGCAGGAAGTTTCTCCCCTAAATCTCTGCCTCCCTCCTGATCAGCACACGTAGAAGAGCCAAGTCACTTGCCTCCGCCGGACCTGAAATACAGGCCGTCGGGTAAGGGAGCCCTGAGCCCACCCCAGGTGGTAATTCAGGGTGATTTCACAGGCTCTGGGGAGGTCCTCCTGCCCACCGCTACCCCACTTGCCCCACACTCAGGCTTAGTGCCCTGGGCACAAGGGAGTTTATTTTATAATTAAAGGCAGTTGTACAAATTTCTCCTAACCAGTCACTATGGAGATAAGTTTGTTCACACTAAGATCCTTTCAGGGGAGGGTACATGTCAGTGGCAGAGCTGAAGGGAGAAGGGCAGGGTCTCAGCAAGGGGCCTGAGCCCAGGGCACACAGACACTTCACCAGAGACAAGCTCTGAAACACCGTCTCTTCTCTGTACAAGTAAGTTGTGCAGATGGAACGACCTTGTAACATTTCCCTTCTAGTTGGAAATAGGGACGGCACTACATGCTGGTTAAATACGGACTCTTCCAATCATGTCCTTGGTGAAAAGCCAAACAAAACATCGTCATGGCAACCATTCAGCCCTATGACAGGGAGACCTTGTAATCCCAACATTTTGGAGTTGGAAGGAACCTAAAGGTCGTGAAAATCGTAAGTTAACCATCTAAAAATGAGTGGGCTGAGCACCATGAGTGAGCTGGCACATAACTTAACCAAGTACATGATTTTAAAAATGTTTATATGATGCAGAACTGCAGGGGCTGTTTCAATTTGGACACTTCTGCCTCTCCTGAAGGAATTCTCTGCCCACTTAACCTGCAATGCACCTCTGCATCCCCACCACCTGCCCTGCCTGGGTTGGAGGCCCTTCTCCCAAGAGAGTGATGGCTCGACTTACAATAACACTTAAAGTGTTATTTTGGAAAACAAAAGGTGTGCACATGGGTGCATATATACACATAAAGAAAAAAACTCTAAAGTTATATGCCAAAATATTATCCGCGGTTCTCTCTGATGGCAAATACATTTTATTTTTCTCTTTTGTGCTTTCCTGTACTTCCTAAATTTTCTGCAAATAATACATAATACCTTTGTAATCAGAAAAACAACAATAAAAAGAAAGCAACAGTGGTTACTTTAAAAAACCCCAATCAAGGTTTTGCTGCCTTGATTGAAGTAGCAGAGCCTCACGCTAGTTCCCCATTGTCAGAAAATGGCTGGAATGTTGGTGAAAGCATGAAGGGAAACAAACTGGTTAGTTAAAAGTGGTGGAGGAGCTTCAAAGTAGGTGCTATTTTGAAATATACTTTCCTCTATTCTTGCTCCCATTGGGTATAGTTGATCCATTAGAGGCAGCTCCCTAAATATCTACCTGTCTGGAAATCTGGCTTTCTGTCACATCTGGATCAGTAATAAACTCTAAGGTTAATTTGTTTCTCTCCCACTGACACAATTTAAAGTGAGATCAACCCTTGTGACAAAGGAGTGGAGACAGGAGAAAATGTTACAAGTCACTGAAAGATCCATGGCCTGGAGAGCAAACATACTACTTGTATCAGTTGATATTCAGACCTAAACAAATGGAGGGATATGGTACGTTTGGGGATTAAAAGATACAGTTGTGTAAATATGTCAAATCTCCTGAACTGACCCAGAGATTCAATTCAATACAAATTAAATTTCCAACAGGGTATGTGCACACACGCATGTGTGCATGTGCACATGGCTGCGTGCACTGAACAAGCTTCTTCTACAATTTATTGATAGGTATAAAGGACCAAGGACAGCTGCAGTGCTCCCAAAGAAGAACAACAAGGGCCTGCCCTATGAGATATCAAAACTTATTATAAAACTCTACTAATTGAGACAGTGTGGTATTGGTGTAGGAATAGATCAAATGAATAGAAGAAAGGGTTCCACAATAGGCCCCTGAAAATATGAGCATTTGCTATAGGACAGAGATCTTATTGTAGATCTCCAGGGGAACAGATGGACCTCTTAAGAAATGATGCAAGCACAATGTGGGAAAAAATGGCCTCTGTTTGACACTATTCGTAAAAAATTACTTCCATGTAGAAGAAAAAATAAATATGAGATTCTACCTCTGGAATGATGGCATAAGGAGCTCTGGAGACATCCTTCCCAGAGAAACAACCATAACTGGTAAAATGATTTTTAAAACCATTTTTTAAAGTGTCTGGAAATTGTCTTAAGGGCATACAACACATGAAGAAACTTTTTTTTAAAAGAAAACCTAATAACTCTCAGTAAGAACAGTGAGAGTCTTACTTGAGCCACGACCTGCTTACTTTCCCCTCTCTACTCTGGATGGGAGTGGCCCAGGAGATAGAGCTCCTTCACTTCCAGCTCTCACTCAAGGCCTATAGTACCTTCCTGGGAGGGCAGGACACCAGCATTTCTCATCCTTCCTTCCTCCATTTTGCATAAGCTAAATTCAAGTCAAGTGCAGCTGAGGGATATGGGTTTCACTTCTTATATCCAGCCCTGACTCATAGGATGGAAATTCTACTGCTGGCAAGGCAGGCCAAGGATACTGAGGCCCCAGCTGCTCTCACCCCAGCTCACTCACAGGACACAGGTCCCATGATGGGAGAGGCAAGCTGAGAAGACCAGAGGCTACAATCGCCACCTAGCTAGCACCTCAAACCTAAACCAGGGGTGTCACTCTGAGAGAATCGGGCCACTACCCCTGCCTCAAGCTCTGGAGCACTGGTTTGGAGATTTTGCCCAAGGGGAGAGGCAGGCCACAAAAAAATGGAGAGCTGTGACTAAGAGGAAGTGACTTTATTTGGAACAGAGTATGGAGAAGTTCAAGCCTAAGAGTGCTCTTATAACAAGGAGATTTTGGTGGTAAGCAATTAAGAGGAGGCTGTTAGCTCTACAAACTAGACTATAGGCTGGCCAATTTACCAGGGAAGGAAATAAACAAAACAAAAATGAACAAAGCTTCAAAGACATATGGCATACCATTAAGCACACCAACATATGTATAATGGGAGCACCAGAAGGAGGGGAGAGAGAAGAAGATGCAGAAAAAATATTTAAAGGACTAATGGCTGAAAACTTCCCAAATTGGAGGAAAAACATTAATCTATACATCCAAGAAACTCAACAAATTCCAAGTAGGAGAAACACAAAAAGATCCACACTCGGTCATATAGTAAAGATGTTGAAAGACAAAGAGAAAAATTTGAAAGCAGCAGGCAAAACAAACAACCAAAAAAACAACTCATCAGGTACAAAGGAACCTTCAGTATGGTTAACAACTGACTTCTTATCAGAAACAATGGAGGCCAGAAGGCAGTGGGATGCTAAAAGAAAAAATAAACTGACAGCAATGAATGTTATTGCCAACAAAACTGTTTTTCAAAAATGCAGGGAAAATAAGGACATTCCCAGGCAAACAAAAACTTAGATAATTTGTTGCTAGCATATCCACCTTACAAGAAATACTAAGGAAGCTCTTCAGGCTGAAAGCAAGTGACCCCAGATGGTAATTCAAATCCACACACACAAAAAAACAAAGAACACTGGTGAAAGTAATTATTCAAGACAATATAAATATATTTTTCTTCTTCTTTCTTGTCTTAGCTAATTTAAAAAGCAACTGTATAAAACAATATGTAAATAATTGTACTGTTGTGCCTATAACATATAGAAATGTAATATATTTGAGAATAACAGCACAAGGGAGGCGAGTGGATGCAAAATTGTATTGGAGTAAGGAAATGATACCAAACGGCAACTTGAATCCCCAGAAACAATGAAGAGAACCAGAAATAGTAAATAAGTTTAATATAACAAATTCTATAAATTTATACTTGCTCTCCTTTTTCCTCTCATCTTCTTTAAATGACATAAAATTACATAAAGTAATAACTATAACAATGTATTGTTGGGTTTGTAACATATATAGATGTAATATGTATAACCATAATAGCAGAAAAACGGGAAGAGGAAATACAGGTATATAGGAGTAACATTTCTATATCTCACTGGAATTTGGTATGAATCTGAAGGAGATTCTGATAAATTAAGATGTATTTGATTAGGCTTAGAGCAATCACTAAGAAAACAACTACAAAAATATAGTGAAATTGCCTTAAAAGACTTAAAATATTACAGTAGAAAACATTCATCTAATGCAAAAGAAACCAATAAAGGAAGAATAGAGGAACAAAGTGACATAAGACATATAGAAAATGAAGTAAAATATCAAATGTGAAAACAACTATGTCAGTAATAATATTCAATGTAAAAGGATTAAGCAATCCAACCAAAAGACAGTGATTGTCTGGATGTATAAAAAAACAAGATCCAGATATATGCTGTCTATAGGAGATATACTTCAGAATTAAAGATGTAAACAGGTTAAAAGAAAAAGGATGGAAAAAGGAACTATAGAAAGCTAAAGTGATTATACTAATATCAGACAAAATAGACTTTAAAACAAAAAAATGTTACTAGAGATAGAGAAGAATATTTTATAATGATAAGAGGATCAATTCACCTGAAATATTTAACAATTATAAACACATATGCAACTAACAACAGAACCCAAAAATACATGAAACAAAAACATGACAGAATTTAAGGGAGAAATAGACAATTCAATAATAATGGTTGGAGGATTAAATACCCACTTTTAATACTGGAGAAGACAACTAGGCAGAAGATAAACAAGGAAATAGAAGACCTGGACAACACCATAAACCAACTAGACCTAATAGACCTTTATAGAATTCTCCATCCAACAAGAGTAGAATACACATTTTTCTCAAGTGTACACAGAACATTCTCTAGGATAGACCATATTCTATACCATAAAACAAGGCTTAATACACTTAAAAGGACTGAAATAATATAAAATATGTTCTCCCACCACAATAGAATGAAATTAGAAATCAATATCAAAAATAAAATTTGGGAAGTTCACAGATATGTGGAAATTAAACAACATACTCCTAAATAACCACTCAATCACAGAAGAAATAACAAGGCAAATTAGAAAATGTTTTGAGATGGATGAAAATGAAGATGCAATATAACAAAACTTAAGGTACGCAGCTAAAGGAGTGCTTAGAGGGGAATGAATTTATAGCTGTAAATTCCTCGTTAAAAGAAAAACAAATCTCAAATCAATAACCTAACCGTCTACCTTAACACACTAGAAAAGTAGAGCAACCTAAACCTAAAGTAAGTAGGGGATAGAAATAGTAAAGATTAGAGTAGAAATTAGTGAAATAAAGAATAGAAAAATAAAATCAACAGAACCAAAAGTTGTCTCCTTAAAAAAAACAAAAAACAAAACTGACAAAATTTTAGCTAGACTGATAAGAAAAAAATACAGAAGGCTCAAATTCCTAAAAACAGGAATGAAAGAGGGTCTATTACTACTGATTTTACAGAATAAAAAGGATAAGGTAGTAACATGAACTACTGTATACCAACAAACTAGATAACTTTGATGAACTGGATAAATTTGTAGAAACACACAAACTACTGAAATTGACTCAAGAAGAAACAGAAAATCTATACAAGTAAAGATATTTAATTAACTATTTAAAAATTTACCACAAAGAAGTGCAGGACCAGATGGATTTATTGGTGAAGTCTACCAAACATTTAAAAAGATTTAATACCAATTCTTCATAAAGTCATCCATAAAATAGAAGGGATGGGAACACTTCCCAACTCATTCTATGAGGCCAGTATCACACTGATACTAAAGCTAGACAAGGCATTACAGGGAAAATAAAACTACTGACCAACATCTCTTATGATTATAGGTACAAAAAAAAAATTCTCCTCAACAAAATACTAACAAACCAAATCCAGCAACACATAAAAAGGATTATATACCATGGCCAAATGGGATTTATCCAAGTAATGTAAGGTTGGCTTAGCATATGAAATCAATCTATGTAATATACAATATAAATAGAAAAAAGAACAAAACCACATGATCATCTCAAGGGTTGCAGAAAAAAAATGATAAAGTATAAAATTCCTTTTTTGATTAAAAAAACACTCAACAAAGTAGGAATAGAAGGGAGCTTCTCAACGTGATAATGAACATCTATGGAAAACCCACAGTTAATATCATACTTAATAGCGAAAGACTGAATGCTTTCCCCTAAGATCAGGAACAAGACAAAGATGTCTGCTTTTGCCACTTCTATTCAGCACTGCACTGGGGGTTCTACCTATGGCAATTAGGCAAGAAAATGAAATATAAGGCACCCAGATTAGAAAGGAAGAAGTAAAACTATATTTATGCTCACATTATCTTATATATAGATAATTCTAAGTCATATAAAAAAAAACCTATTAAAACTACTAAATGAATTTGGCAAGTTTACAGGGTACAAGACCAATACACAAAAAATCAGTTGTATTTCTATATATGAACAATAAGCACTCCGAAAATGAAAATATGAAAACAATTCTATTTACAGCAGATTCAAACAGAATAAAATACTTAGGAATAAATTTAACCAAAGAAGTGTAAAAGTTTTACCACAGAACTGCAAAAAAATGTTGAAAGAAACTAAAGAAGACCAAAATAAATGGAAAGACATCCCGTGGTCATGGATCAGAAGCCTTAATACTGTTAAGACAGCAACACTTCCCAAACTGATTGACTCATTCAATACAACACCTATTAGAATGTCAGCTGACTTTGCAGAAATTAACAAGCTGATCCAATGCAATGCAAAGGACCCAGAATAGCCAAAATGATCTTACAAAAGAATAACGAAGTCAGAGGATTCACATTTCCTGATTTCAAAACTTACTACAAGGCTGCAGTAATCAAGACAATGTGGTACCAGCCTAAGGATAGAAATACAGATCAACAGAATGGACTTAAGAGTCTAGAAATAAACTGTTACAATTACGGTTAACTGATTTTCAATAAGAGTCCCAAGACAATTCAAAGGGAAAGAGTACTCTTTAAAACAAATGGTGCTGGGACAACTGGATATCCACATGTAAAAATGTGACACTGGACCCTTGTACCACAATGTATGCAAAAATTAACTCAAAATGGACTTAAGGCCTTAATATAAGATCTAAATGTAAATGCTAAAACGTAAGATGTAAATGTTACAACTGTAAGACTCAGAAAAAAAAACTATAGTAAATCTTTGTAATCTTGTGTTACGCAAAGCTATCTTAAATATGACACCAAAAGTACAACTGACAAAATAATAAATAGGTAAATTGAACTTCATCAAAATTAATAACTTTCATTCTTCAAAGGATAACATAAAGAAAGTGAAAAGAAGAACATACAAAATAAGAGAGAATATTTGCAAAGCATATATACTATAAGAGACATGTATCAGGAATACATAAAGAACTCTTATAACTCGATAAGAAAAGACAAATTGTCCAATTAAAGATGGGTAAAGGATATAAATACATAGTTTTCCAAAGAAGATATACAGATAACCAATAATCACATGAGAAGATGCTCAAAATCATTACCCACCAAGGAAATGCAAATCAAAACACATGAGATACCACTTCACACCTGCTTGGAAGACTGTAATTAAAAAGACAGATAATAACAAGCATTGGCAAAGATAGGGAGAAATTGGAACCCTCATGCACTGCTGGTGGGAATGTAACATGGTTCAGTCACTTTGGAAAACATTTTGGCAGTTCCTCAAAAGGTTGAACACAGAATTCAGATATGACCCAGCAACTCTACTCCTATGTAAATACCCAAGAGAAATGATAACATATATATATCCACACAAAAACTTGTACACAAATCTTTATAGCAGCATATTTATAACAGCCCCAAAGGGGAAATGACCCAAATGTTTCTTAACTGATAAAAGAATAAAATTTAGTGTATCCATGCAATGGAATTTTATTTGGCAATAAAAAGGAATGAGGTACTTATATATGCTACAATGTAGGTGAATCTTGAAAACACGATACTAAGTGAAAGAAGCCAATCATGAAAGACCATATACTCCATCAAATGTCTAGAATAGGCAAGTATGTAGAGGTGGAAAGTAGATTACCATGTTTGCTCAGGCTGGGAGGGTTACAGGTGGGATGGGAGAAATGAGGACTGACTGCTAGTGGTTCAGGGTTTCTTTTTGGAGGGGAGGAAGATGTTTTAAAATTGTTTATAGTGATGTTTGCATAACTCTTGGGATATTTTAAAAATTATTGAATTGTATACTTTATATAAGTGAATTGAATGGTATGTGAATTATATCTCAATAAAACTATTATATTAAAAAAACTAAATGTAAAAAGCAACACTATAATAATGATATAGAATAATGTAGGGGGGCAGGGAAGGATTTAAAAAAGCATAAAATCCACTAACCATAATGGAAGTTTTTTTTTTTAATTGAGATATAATTGACATATAACATTGTGTATGTTTAAATGGTACATGTTGACTTGATACATTTATATATTGCAATATGAAGGAAAATTTGATAAATTCAACTATATTAACATGAAGAACTTCCATCCTTAAAAAGAAAACAAGACAGAGTGAAAAGTCAAGCCACCATTGGAAGAATATATTTGTAATAAACATAATCAACAAAGAATAAGTATCCAGAGTATAGGAAGAACTCTTACAAATCAATTTAAAAAAAGACAAACAACTGAATAGAAAAATGAACAGAAAACTTGGGCAGGTCCTTGAGAGAAGAGGAAATCAAAATGGATAATAAACAAATGAAATGATACTTAGTCTTATTGGTAATTAGAAAAAAGTCTCAGTTAAACCACAATGAGATAGCATTTCATACCCCCCAGACTGGCAAAAATTAAACATGTTTAGCTGTCACAAGTGTCAGTGGGAAGGGCAGGAGCTCTCACACCCTGCTGTTTTCAGGGTAAACTGGTCAACAATTTTGGAAGACAGTATGACAATATCTAGTAAGGCTAAAGAAGCATACTGCCCAGGGATATACACTAGAAAAGCTCTTGCATGTGCACAGTGGAAGACATTTATGAGAATGATTCCAGTGGCATTGCCTAGAATAGCCCCGAGTGGGAACTGATGCTGGCTGTCAGCAGTAGGATGGATAAATGGTGATACGTTCATATAAGGGGTTTTCAGCAACACAAACAAACAAGCTACAGCTGTACTCAACATGGATGAGTCTTACAGATAACGATGTCATGTGAGGGCAGCAAATCAAAACAGAACATCTACAACGCAGTTCCGTTTATATGAGGTTCAAAACTGGGAAAAAGCAAACCATGTCTCAACACATATTTAGGTGAGACAACTATAAAGAAAAGCCAGAACATGATGATCACAGAAGGCAGAGAGGATAGCACACACCTCTAGGGCAGGGAGGAAGATGTGAGTTTGGTGGGGGGCAGGAGAGAGGGGGTGTTTCTAAAGCATAGCCTAATTCCTAAAACATGGCTCTTCTCAAGGTTTTTTTAAATTGCAAACATACATTTTGTATCCTCTTCTGTCTGCATGTCATATTTCATCATAAAAAATGAAGAAAACCATTCCGTTTTCAACAAGTGGCTTCCCTTCCACTCCTTTGAATGTGCCGGCAGGTCAGCACTGCACATGGGCACATCTACGTGCAGGGGATCGCCAAGGCTCATAGAGCTCAACCCTGGAGGAAGAGGTGTGCCTGTGGGAGAGGGCATGGCCTTGGAACACTTCTCTGGCCTGAGCACATCCTGCTGTAGGTGACGCTGCCATGTGAGTAACAGACTGAGTGCTGTTCATCGAGGTTTCCTCTGTCCTTCTCAGCTTTGAAATCATCAACTGTTTGCTGTTCTACTGACCAAGGTGAAAACCAGGCTTGCGTCCGTCCAGTCTCTCCCCTGCTTTCCCTCCCTCTCCTGAGCATGTGTTTATGGCATGCTTAGTCCATGCCAGGTGCCCAGGATACAGCACTGAGCAAGGCGCATCTGGTCTCTACAGTTCAGCGGAGGGATGATATTACCTATTACCTCCTAATTAATTGATCACTATCGTGCCAAGGGCTAAAGAGGAACATTTAGGCTTTATACACTCATGCTTGTTAAACCAGGCCCATACCCAGGCCCAGGGCAGAAACCTTGGAAGACACTGGGAAGTCTTTTAGTCCTGTCCCTAAAATGTTAATTTTGTGGATATTCTTAAACACTTGAAGGATTCAGGAATGTAAAATTTGGTCACTAGGAAGCAATTTGTGTATGATTAATGTAATTGCTTTTGTTATGCTAAAAGTTTCAAACTGCTCTGACACGAAACTTAAAAGAACAGCTTCTTTTCGTGGCTTCATCATTTCTGTTTGCATATGTAGGATACCTGGTGGGCAAAAGTGAAACCTAGATATAATAACCAGGAGGTACTGAAATGACGTGTAAGGAGATTGTTTCCTTCCGAGGCTACGGAGAGATGAATTTTAGCCTTAAACCCAATAGCCCTTATGTTCTGTTTTTGGGATTTACAGCCGCCGTTGGATTTTCCCTAGTAGTAGAGTGGGACCAGACGTGAAGGGGAACGGTGTTTAATTTTCTCCGACGCACTCCCACCTGCGAACGCGTTCTCATGGAAGGATTCATGTCCGCTTGTAGATGTGGTCCCACACACGACTTCGACTGACCTGTGAGTGAGGGGACTCCGGAGAACAGCCCAGCCGGAGTTGTGCTCACTCACCACACCCCCTTCCCCATCAGCGATGACGGGGGCGCTGGTGCTGCGGGGGGTCCGTGTGACTTGCTGTGCTGACCGGCTGTGGGGTGCGGTGCGAAGTCCACCTCGGAGCCTTGGTCTCCGCTTCACAAGCGGGGATAATTCCCACCCACCAGCCTGACTGTTAGTTCCCATCATCCCTTCCTCCTCCCTCTTTAAACTGGAGGCAAGAACCCTGAGAAATTACTCACTTGATTGTTGAGTTAGTCACTTATTTATAATCTAGACTGTGATGGAAAAGCTGGAGAGAAGGATTCCTCTAACAAAAGACAACCTTGCTGGCTCATGTGGAGTCGCTGCCATTCACATACCAGGAGAGTCAGACGGAAGGGGTCCCATCCCATACCCCACGCTGGGTGATGATGTCCAGGGGAGGGTGGACAATTCCGTATTTCAACTGTGTCTAAACGCCAGTGAAACTGCTTAAGTCATTAAAACTACTGGTGACACCCAGTTCACTGAGAAACAGGTAATTTTCCAGCCGCTTGTTTTAGGTATGTGTGGGCACACTCAAGCCACACTTCCTGGGGAGAGGGGCGGACAGGGAAAGCAGAAAGGGGGAGGTGAGAAGATGGGGGAGGGGGCAGCGGGGAGGAGAGAGAGAAGGGGGGACTGCGCCTGCCTGGGGGATGTGCAGTCAGCTTCCCCCCCCTCTTAACTGGCCTCCGACTTCAGCTGGCGGGGGCCCGTGTGCCCACGGGGCCGTTACTGAAATCTACTCCTCGGCCCGCTCGGGAGTCAGCCAGCCTCTCCCTCGGCATGACCAACTCCTCCCCGTCAGAGCGAGCCTAGCCCACCCTGACTTTGCCCTCCCCTGAGCTTCCAACGTCCTGCGTCCCAGTCTCTCCCGTGGCCCACATCCTGCACCCCTTCCTGGTCATCCCGGGATCCCAGACCCCAGTGGGGTCCTGGCAGGGGCTCTCCAGACTCGGCCTGGACAGGGGAGGAGAGCTACCCTCTCACGGACCACGGACCAGGTGCACCGGGCACCTCTACTGCAAAATTCTCCTGGCTTCCCAGATTCGCAGCCTTGCCCTCTGGCTCTGTGATCCCCTGGTGAGAAACCCAACCACACAGTCTCCATGGTGGTGGGTGGTAGGGACAGGGAGCCTATCTGAAGGACATGTCTTGTCCCAGGTCAGGCAAAGATACTTGTCAAAAACAAACTTCGGTCCTGATAAATGACAAGCCAGTGCTCATTTCCCTGGAAGGAGTTTTTCTCCAATTAACTTAAGTCATGTACCTGCCTGTCTGATTGACTGGCCCCCAGGGGGCTCTGGGAGAAGAAAAGGCATCCCATCACTCGGCGGGGACACCTCAAACATTTGCTCTGTTAATTGGTCACTGTCTTATTAAGAGGCGGGTCTCCTGCTGCCGCCTTCATATCCAGGAGGTACCGCACCTCCCTGTTCTCCCCGCAACGCTACCGTCAACCAAGGCAGCTGATTAAATACTTTGATTCCTGTTTCTCTGAACCTGGCAGCTTGCTGGCTGAGGTGTGCGGTTCCAGACAAAGGTATCCTTGGAACGGAGCCACGTTAGGATTTAATCAGCAGCCTTTGTGCCCTGCCACCATCTCCCGCCATGTGTACATCTTCCTTGTGTTTCGAGAAATTTGACGCCTTTGTTCCCCTTTGATTTTTCTCCTCTCAAGTTTGTATCTTATATCATTTGAGTGTTTAAGTATAATTTCAGATAGCTATTGTTTAAACTATTAAGCTTGTGGGAGAGAAGAACTTGACTAGGAAAACAGCCATTGGCAGAAAGCACCTCTAAGGTTGGTGGGTGCAGGAGGGTGGGGCCTTCTGGGGTGAGTGCCACACCCCCCTTCGGTGGATCTCCTGGGTGCTGGGTGGGGGTGAGGGCTGGGCTGCAATTCAGGGGAAGCAGGTGCAATGACCCCGAGAGTCAACACTCCATCTGCAGCCCAGGGTCAGGGACTGAGCCCCAGGGTGGGGGAAGCACACCTCTCACTGGACATCTAAGCAGTGCCTCCTTCCTGACTCACGTCCTGCTCTCTAGATGGAGTGGCAATGGGGTGTGCCCCTGACAAAGGGCCAGCACGTCCGCACGGCTGTTCAGGGCCTGGTCCAGATGGGATGCTTGCTTCCTGTGGATCGAAGAACCTCATGCAGACCTACCCAGCGATGGCCTATACTTACAGTTAGACGAGGACTGGCTAAGGTCTGACGAAGGCAGTTAGAACAACCCTGGGGTGAGTAGATAGTGCTTAGTTTTATGTGTCAACTTGGCTGGGCAACAGCACCCTGATAGGTGATCAAACATTATTCTGGGTATTTCTGTAAGGGTGTTCTGGATGTGATTAAAATTTAAACCAGTGAACTGAGCAAAGCAGATGGCCTTCCACAATGTGGGTGGGCCTCATCCAATCAGTTGAAGGCCTGAATAGAACAAAAGACCAACTCTCCCTCAAGTAAGACAGAATTCTCCAGCAGATGACCTTCAGATTCGCAATGGAACGCTGGCTCCTTCTGAGTCTCCAGCCTGCTGGCCCATCCTGCAGATTTGGGACTTCTCAGCCTCCATAACCACATGAGCTAATTCCGTCTAAAAAAATCTCTTTCTCTCTCTAAACACATCCTACTGGTTCTGTGTCTCTGGAGAGCCCCGACTAATGCAGTAAGGGTAGGAGGCAGGGCTGACTCTGCCATCCCCAAAATGTTTGAAAGCCTCTTTAGGAAGGAATGGCTGAAGTCTAGAGGGCAGGCTTTTATAGAAACTGAGTCCCTCTTCCCCCAGCCTTCCTGCAGGGCCTTAGACTCCCCACATCCACAGCAGACGGGGTGAGTCTACCACTCACAAAGCTTCCGCTCCTGCGTCCCCATCTCGGTGGAAAAGGCATGATGCGCTCCATCCAGGCCATAAGCCTCGACGTCACTCCCACCTCTTTCTCCCAGGGTGTTCAACCAGTCCCTGGTCCTGCCAAACTGATTTTTCCTGAAGAGTTCCCCAGTCTGTCCACTCCCTTAACTCAGGCTCCCACATCTCTCTGCTGCATGCGTCAAACGCCTCCTCGCTGGGCTCTGCCCCAAGCTGCTCCCCATGGCAATGCTGGGTGATCTTTCTAAACACCAGCCAGACTGTTTAAAACCCCCAAATCCTGCCTGCAAAAGAAAGCCCCCATCCCCTTAACCTGAAGTTCAAGGTCTAGCCCAGAATTGGCCAAAGCCCCTCCCCAGATTCAGCTCTTGCTGCTTTCTCCCACCTTGAACTTCATATTTGGAGAAACAGCAGGTGGCTTGTGGCTCCCCATACTGGCTTCACACCCCAACCCTCGGCCTAAAAGGCTCTTCCCCTTCGTCTTTGACTAACCCATTTCTACCCATCGTTCAGTACTCAGCCCAGATGGCACCTCCTCCAGGAGGCCTCCCGGTTCCTTCCATAAGAGACTGGAGGTGCTCCACTGTGGTGCTTCCCACCCTGGTTTACATGCATCTCCACTAGGAGCTCCCCACAGGCAGGGGCCACTTCACACTCCTCCTGAGTCCCCAGCCCCTAAACTGGGCCTGGCACACAGTGCTTGTGAAATAAATGAAACGCTGAGTTGTTGAGACCTGCCAAGTCATGAACGGCCAGATATAAGAACCACAGATTTTTTTTAAACAATCCTGAAGCCTAAGAGTGAACCTTGGTCCACGTAATGTTGAAAACAGGCCACTGCTTTACTTGCCCCAGGAACGAGAGCGAACAGGTGGAATGAAGTCAGGACACACCTTGGTGCTGCTTGTAAATCCTGCGTGATGCTGTGCTTTCCCTGATCACACCCGCTCCGATCCCCTTCTCCATGGACACCACCTCGGGCCATCCCACAGGTTCCTGGTCCTCCCAGGACCCCGCCTGGGGCCGCAGTGGGAGGCCGAGTCAGCAGGCCTGGTCGGCGGCTTGGCCCCAAGCCCACTCTGTCCACTGGCACCTCCGAGGAGAACACACGTGGTTCCCAGCTCATCCTGACCCACGGTTAGACTGGGTGGGGCTCACGGCAAAGTCTCTGTCCTTTTTTATTTATAAAAATCAGCACATATGCAGAAGGCATAGGAGAAGGAGGAAAGACTACAAAGGAAGAAATCTTTAAAAAAAAAAACACCATTTCTTTGTTGAGACAAGAGTGGCTAACAGCAAGGTGCCTGTCAGCTGCATGTGTGAAAAATCCCTCCTTCAGAACAGAATGTGGACACAGGCACCATCTGCCACGATGGTGAGCAACAGTCACTGAGTGCTTTAAAAGTCCAGTGATTTCCAGAGCTTATTTCCTTTTGTTAATTGTAAAAATCACTATAGGTATAAGAGAGGCAGTACAGCAGTAGGCGCTAAGACAATATGTAACATTTAAAATCAAAAAGTCAGAGACGTGGGCTTCCTTGGTGGCGCAGTGGTTGAGAATCTGCCTGCCAATGCAGGGGACACGGGTTCGAGCCCTGGTCTGGGAAGATCCCACATGTCACGGAGCAACTAGGCCCGTGAGCCACAACTACTGAGCCTGCGCATCTGGAGCCTGTGCTCCGCGACAAGAGAGGCCGCGATAGTGAGAAGCCTGCGCACCATGATGAAGAGTGGCCCCCACTTGCCGCAACTAGAGAAAGCCCTCGCACAGAAAGTAAGACCCAACACAGCCAAAAATAAATAAATTAAAAAAAAAAAAAAAAAAGTCAGAGACGTGACTCTGAAGTGCAGCTCTCCCCCTCACCAGCTGGCTAGTCTTGGGCAAGTCACTAAACCTCTCTGAGCCTCGGTTTCCTCATCTGCCAAGTAGGAATACTAATAGTCCGTATCTGGGAGGGCCGTGTGGGGTTGATGAGAAAGAGTTAATAAAGTACCCAGCCTTGGGCCCGGCACACTGCATGAGCTTCTTGCATTAGCTATTACCCTGCCTTCCATTCCAAGCCAAATTCTCTGATCTCTTCAAAAGGGTGAGAAGCGTAAAATCACAATAATTTGCTGCAAATTTTGATGATTGTAATCGCAGCCAACTGAGTCCCTGTGGAGCTGCACCCAAAGGAAGGCCGGCGGAGCCTTCACTTCGAGTTACTTCTTCCCCAGCCTTCTAGACAGGCACGTTCAAGGGTGCATCTTGTTTCCCACCAACTGTTTCTCTAAATGAGTACATGGGCTCCTGTCGGCGTTTCTCACGGGAGAGAAACCACATTTCCCAGCAGCGGACTCTGCCTTCTTTCTCTACAGATGCCCGTTCTCATTAGGTCTTCCTGATACCCACAACTGTTTGCCCTGAGAGCCACAAAACTTTTTAAAATGCAAAGTTTGTTCCTTTAAAACCGTGAGCAGACAGACACAGAAAACAAATTTATGGTTAACCAAAGTGGAGAGGGGGGAGGAATATATTGGGAGTATGGGATTAATAGATGCACACTTCCATATATAAAATAGATAAACAATGATTTACTGATTTACTGTATAGCACAGGGAACTATATTCAGTATCTTGTAATAACCTATAATGGAAAAGAATTAAAAACAGAACACACACACTTATATATATATCTGAATCACTTTGCTGTACACCTGAAACTAACACAACATCGTAAACCAACTATACTTCAATTAAAGAAAAACAAACCTGTGAGTAGAGTGTTTCCTGAGAGAAGCCTGGCACGTAAACAAGACCTTCACGCTGCTATAGTTTGGCAGGGGTGGGGTGTGGTGGGGGTGAGCAGGCACACAGGTGAGGGGGAGATGCGGGGAGGCACGGGAGACACGAGCGTCCCCTCCTCCTGTTGAGCAGAGCCCGCGGTGGCTCCGTGGCAGGGAGCGGGACTTCCTTTCTGTGCAGCGTGCTCACCTCACTGGTCACGGCACACATCCACGTGGAGACAGACGTGGGTGTAAAACAGAGCGTGTGTGAATGTGCCAACCTCTCTTTCACGTTCAAACAGGTCTGTGCAGGCTTCACTGCCGTTGGCTCGCATCCCGGCCCTGGCGAGATGGTCCAGACTGTGGAATTACGGCTACCTGCATGTCACTGCCACTAAATACCACTGAAGTGTTGTAACTTCCCTGTAACCAACACTTGTGGCCACATAGTTGAGAGACACCCTTGAAAATCTGGTTTTGTTCATGGGGGGGAAAGGAGAACTCACAGGCTCACTCTCTAAATAATTGGGACGATGCGTCACTGACCCTTCCTGCCACCACCTCCACTGCTATCCTGGTGTCCCTGGGTGTCCCACTTTGAAATGCCTTCCTCACTCTGGGGTTTTCTTCCTTCTGCAGCTTGGCAAAGAGCTCATCCTCAGTCCCTCTTTCCTGCCCATTACCCCCTACCAGGAAAAGCTTCTGCTATCAGACTCATCAACCTCTGGGTTCCTGAAATCACTGGACAGGCTCAGGTGGGGGAGAAATTTACAACCTCAGTTACGAGGGCCCATGCAGAGCTGGGTGTGCACAAGCTCCACCTGACTGGGTGAAGCGAAGGTCTCTGCAAAGCCCATAAAAAAGACCTTGAACTTGCTATATTTTAATGGAAACAGGAATGATTAAGTGGGCTACACACACAAGAGACAGGGAGAGAGAGAGGTATGGGTAGAGGATCAGAGAACTCAGCCAGGCAGAATGAAAGGGGCATGTGGGGCTCACAGAAGCATTTGCTGGTCAACCGGTGACAGGCCTGTGGGCCACACCTCAGCTGACCAAAGTGGGCAGGAGAGGACTAAGGGACAGACAGTGGAACACAATTCCCTAAGGAAGACAAGTAAACAGACATATCTGCCAGGTCACTGGATGAGCTCTTTCCTCCCGCTGCAGAGAGAAACACACAACACACACACCCTGCTTATAACAAGTGGACAGAGTTCACTGCATCTGGTGACTTTAATTTCCTGCAAGCAGAGTGATTCTACTACTTTCATTTAGGGGAGCTTTCTGAAAGTAGATTCACTCTGCTTACCTTCATTAATGAGGGATCGGAACACATCAAAGCAGGAGTGAGCACAAGAAGAATCAAGGCAGAGGGCAGGGCTGGCGGGGACCAGGTGCCCAAGTCTGGGAGTCACTGTGAAGCTCTGCTCTCATTAGCTTCAAGAACACCCCATGTTCTGGGCCCTGCTCTTCCGTGGCATGTGGCACAGGGCCAGGCACAAGTCCACCCACGATAGGAGAGCGGGCGGTTCCTGAGCCCCAGGATGCTGCAGAGGGCTGGGCCCCAGCATTGTGTAGCTCTGCCCCTTGGCTGTCCCAGGTGGGGGCTCACCTCCACAGGCTGAGAGTTGCATCTCCTTATTCATGCATTTGATGAGCCTGCTCTGCTGGGGGAGATTAGCCATCACCTACCTCTCCCTGGGTCACTCTGTGGGTCTGTTCCACCTCCAAACTTCCCTGCTTTATTTCAAATAATTTGGCACAGTGATAAGTGTACCTCCCTCTCTTTGGAGAAAAAGATGGCCCAGACTGGAACATTGCTTCCCTGTCCAGAAAAGCAGGCAGAGAGTCTGGGCACCCATGCCAGCCGCAAGGGGTGCAGGTGAGTCAGGGGGTTGAGAACCAAGAACTGCAGGCTGACCTGCAGGCCCCGCCAGACTCACGTACCCACTGTCTTCCCAGCCACTGGCCCCTTTAACACCTTATGTCCTCAGGGAACAGAAGAACCTGAAAGGGACTCCCTGTGTACAGAAGAGCGAGAAAGCCCTTGCCTCCAGCCTGTCAGTAAGCAGGAAACACTGTCAGGCAGGGACCCAGAGTCAACGTATTTGAGTTGTGGCTGGCCTGACAGCTGCTGAGTTTGTCACACAGATAATTAAATAAACTGCTTGAGCACAGAGATTCAGTATGTGGTGTCATTTAGCGGCTGCTACACGGGGGCCTTGATCTTAATTGAAGGTGCAATAGGGGAGAACCTTAAAGAAGTCCCAAATCAACTTCTCGCTCTAGTAACTAAACATTTGACTCCTGATCATCATCCAAAGCCTCCCAAGTTCTGGCCTTAGTTCCATTAAATGGTGCTAAGCGGCCTGAACCAAGGATCTCCCTCCTCTCCACGCAGGGCCTTCCTTGAGCAGCCTCCTGCGGGGAAGCTTCGGGGGGCAGGAGGCTCCATGTGACCCCCTCACCCCACCTCCTTCTCCTTCTCTCCTTCCTCATGCTCCCTCAACACCCACGGATGTGCTCCCCCCACTCCCCCTTTGAGCAGGGTCCTACTTATGAATCTATCACCTCCTTTGCTGGGACCCTGTGATTTGCGTTGCATGGTGGGCCTCCAGCTAGGGCTTCCCATCCTCTCATGTGGGGCCCTCTATGGGACTATATGAGCCCTATAACACATAATCATCAATTTGTGCATTCATCTAAGAAATGAATGGAACATCTCCAATAAGCAAAGAATAGAAAGACAAATCACATTTCCCCACTCATAAGGACATCCAAGATAGTGGGAGGACACGCAAGCTAACAAGAAGTTGTAACAGAGGGAGGACGCTGCTCTTGCTAGAAGTTCTGATGGCACCTTGGGCAGCTTGGGGCTTATGCAGGAAATCCCCTGGGCCCTATAGGTTTATCTCAGTTAAAGCGTGAACCTAGAAATCCTTGGTGATGAGCTCCTGGACAGGTCGTCTTTTCCAGCCCACAGCACACCCCTCAAGCTTTCTGGGGTGGTGATGAAGAGGGAGGTCCCCTCAAGGCCATCCCTGGGTGAGGGTGGTGGAAATTAGAAAGAAAACATAGCACAGTGGCTAAGAGTTTGGGCTTTCAGTGCTGACAAGGCCCTACCTGGATGATCTGTCCCTTCACCTCTTGGATGTCTCTCCCTTTCTGCACTCTGCTCCAGCAACCCTGGTCCCCTTTTTGATCTCCAAAAGTGCCAGGAGACCTCTCACACCAGGGTCTTTGCACCTGCTATTTCTTCCACTGGGATGCTCTTGCCCCGGATATTCAAATGCCTCCCTCCCTGACCTCCCAGCCTCCTTCAGGCCTTTGCTCAAAAGTCACTTCTCATGTTAGATGTTCTCACTAACTTCTTTCCCTGTCTTCCTCTTCTCTGGCACTTGTCACCACCTAAGACACCTCATCTCCTGTTTACTGTCTCCCCCATAAGACTGTATGCTCCACGAGGGCAGGAACCCTGTCTGTTTGTGCACTGCTGTATCCCCAGTGCCCAGAGTAGACCCGACTCATAGGAAGTGTATGTTCCTTGGATGAACGGATGAAAGGGTTCAAGCAGGAGAGCACACGGTCAGAGTTACCTCTTGGAGGGTTCACTCTTAAAGCCACATGAAAGGTGGGTTTGAAGAAATATCTGACCAGGAGCTGGGAGAACAACTAGGGGGCCTGGGAAGAGTCAGAGGGGCAGGGGCTGGACCAGGAAGACTGATGGACACCCATGTAGGACAGATGTAGTAAGACCAGACCTGGAAAGTGCCACCTGGACTTAGCATTTACAAGGATACGGTGTTCTTAATGGGGACAAGAGCCAGGCGCAGACCTTGGTGGGCAGAGGGCCAGGGAGCTGGGAAAGCGGAGGCGGCCAGTGCAGGCAAGGCTTCAGGTGCCTGGGAGAGAAGGAGGGGAGAGGTGAAATGGTACCTTGAGGGATGCTGGGATGAAGCCGGCTCTTTGCGCTGTAGGGTGAAAGAGTGTGAGCCTGTCAGTGGACACAGAGAAGGAAGGGCTGGAATAAGAGGGAGTGGGTGCTGCGAAAGAACAGGGAACATTGTGGGGGGCCTCAGAGACTGCAACCCGTTTCCATAAGTGAAATCAGTGCAGTGCGAGACTTTCTCAGCTCAATAACTTATTAGCAATTTTTAATTACTGGAATGTATTTAAAGTGTGGTGGTTCTGTGAAGCACACCACACGTGCTGAACTGACAGCATTCTTGTTTACTTGCAGGGTGCTCATGTCAGGACACTGTCTTGCATAAAACCTAGAGGAAATATCCAGAGGGGACACATGTTTAAGTCATGTTTCTTGATCCTGGAAGCAGATACTATAAATGGGATGACTGCGACCCGAGGGCCACTGTGCTGGAAGGCTGTTGGTGATGCACTGAGGACGGCAGAAGCTACGGAGGAGGCTGCAAGAAGGAGACGGTCCGTGAAGACTCCCATTGGTCCTTGAGATCCTGGGGTGTCTCTGGCTAGAGCAGTCCCACACAGTGGCCCAGAGAGTGGGGGTGCTGGGGACTAGACCCCGACCTTCTTTTGGCTGCTAATTCCATGATGTCAGGCCTGGCATCCTGATCATACTGGTACCCTCAGGTCCTGCACAGCCTTGGCACCCAGTGGACATTCAACAATGTCTCTATCTCTTCAGCAAGTGGTGTTGGGAAAGCTGGACAGCTGCATGTAAATCAATGAAGCTAGAACACACCCTCGCATCACACATAAAAATAAACTCAAAATGGCTTAAAGACTGAAATATAACACATGACACCATAAAGCTCCCAGAAGAGAACACAGGCAAAACATTCTCTGACATAAATTGCACCAATGTTTTCTTTGGTCAGTCTCCCAAGGCAATAGAAATAAAAACAAAAATAAGCAAATGGGACCTAATCAAACTTATAAGCTTTTGCACAGCAAAGGAAACCATAAACAAAATGAAAAGACAACCTATGGACTGGGAGGAAATATCTGCAAATGATGCGACTGACAAGGGTTTAATTTCCAAAATATACAAACAGCTCCTACAATTCAATAATGAAAAAACAAACAACCCAATCAAAAAATGGGCAGAAGACCTAAATAGACATTTCTCCAAAGAAGACATATAGACGTTCAATAGGCACATGAAACGATGCTCATCATCTCTAATTATTAGAGAAATGCAGATCAAAACAACAATGAGGTGCCACCTCACACAAGTCAGAATGGCCATCATTAAAAAGTCTACAAATAATAAATGCTGGAGGGGGTGTGGAGAAAAGGGAACCCTCCTACACTGTTGGTGGGAATGTAAATTGGTGTAGCCACTATGGAGAACAGTATGGAGGTTCCTAAAAAACTGAAAATAGAATTGCCATATGATCCAGCAATCGCATTCCTGGGCATGTATCCAGGCAAAACTAAAATTCAAAAAGATACATGCACCCCTATGTTCATAGCAGCACTATTTACAATAGCCAAGACATGGAAACTGCCTAAATGTCCATTGACAGATGAATGGATAAAGAAGATGTGGTACATATATACAATGGAGTACTACTCAGCCATAAAAAAGAATGAAATAATGCCATTTGCAGCAACATGGATGCAACTAGAGATTATCATACTAAGTGAAGTAAGTCAGAAGGAGAAAGACAAATACCATATATCACTTATATGTGGAATCTAAAATACTACACAAATGAATATCTATGAAACAAAAACAGACCCACAAATATAGAGAACAGACTTGTGGTTGCCAAGGGGGAGGGGGGGTGGGGGGAGGGAAGGACTGGGAGTTTGGGATTAGCAGATGCAAACTAGTATATACAGGATGGATGAACAACAACGTCCTACTGTATAGCACAGGGATATTAAATATCCTGCGATAAACCGTAACGGAAAAGAATATGAAAAAGAATATACAGATGTATAACTGAGTCACTTTGCTGTACACATAACATTGTAAATCAACTAAACTTCAATAAAATTTAAAAAAAACCCCAATATCTCTGAAGGTAGACAGCCTGGTGGCAAATGGCCACATCCCCCTGTGTGGAGCTCAAAGTGAAGGACAGGAAGGGTACAGAGAGATTCCTTTGCAAGGGCCAGGGAAGCAGCAGCGGCCTCTGGACAGAATACAGGTGGGGCCCGGAGTGGAAGGACAATTGGAAGAAACTGGAAACAGGTGGGGGGCTGGAGAGAAAGTAGAGGCCAGTGCCCAGAGGCCAGAGCAAGCTAACAGTGGGCATGCCCCAGAGGCTCTGCGGCTTTGTCTCCAGGCTCCTCTGGCAGCTCTGGGAGATGCTGAGTTTCCCACTCCTTCCTCAGGGGAGAGGAAGTGGTCTGGTGCTCTGGTGTGCAGAGGCCCTGTGGGTTCGGGATGACTGAGCCAGCTCTCCTGGAGAAGCTCCCAGCTGGGTCTCTTGCTGACCTGCACAGCACAGAGGCCCGGCCCAGCAGCAGAGGCCTTTCCCACTGACCATGGCTCCTGAGTCCTCCCTCCACAAAGTCTCCTGGGGGAAAAGGATAAAGCAGTCTCATCTGCTGTGAACATGCCTTGCTGGGACCGAATTAAAAAGAGCCCCGAAGCTGGGGGTGATTATGAAGGGTGGGCTGTAGCGGCAGAGCCTGTGGAACTTGGGGCAGGTACTCGCCCTCTCAGGACCCCTGGTTTCCCATCTGGGAAACGGGAAAGCTGGACTATCTTATCTGACACTCAGTCAGCTTGAGTTCAAATTACCTAGGTTGGCACACAGGCCTCACGCTTACCCACTTGTCTGCATTCACCCGTAGTCTCCGTCACCATCCCCCCCCGCCCCCGCCCCCAGGACCTGCATCTGAATCACCTGCCCTGTCCCGTCTGCACCCTAGGATGCCCTCACTCACCTTTCAAGATTCACCTCAAATGTCTCTTCTCCAGCTCCCTCCCCAGACATTCCCCTTCTCATCCTCTGGTGGACCAATACCTCCCTCGGGCTCAGCTGACAGTTCCTGAGAGCCTTCCATGCATTCCAGAAACTTCCTCTAGGCCTGGAATCAGGAGCTCTTGGTTCTTCTCTTCCATCTCTACTAGCTCACGGGGTGAACTTGGATGACTCACTGCATCTCTTTTCAAAAAGCAAGGCCTACTTATAGGACAGGAATAGAGACACAGATGTAGAGAACAGGTATGTGGACACAGGGTGGGAAGGGGAGGCTGGGATGAACTGGGAGATTAGGTTTGACATAAATACACTACCATGTGTAAAATAGATAGCTAGTGGGAACCTGCTGTATAGCTCAGGGAGCTCAGCTCGGTGCTCTGGGATGACCTAGATGGGGGGGAAAGCGGGGGAGGGAGGTTGAAGAGGGAGGGGATGTAGGTATGCATATAGCTGGTTTACTTCATTGTACAGCAGAAAGTAACACAACATTGTAAAGCAATTTTACTCTAATTAAAAAAAAAAAAACAAGGCAGTTGGAGAAGCTGATAGAAGTTTGATCATTTGGAGGTCAAATTCCAGTCATTCATTAAATCCACATGGAGAACAAATGTTCTTCTCTCCCCTTGTTCACAGAACATCCACACCCCTGACCTCTAAGCCCATATCCAGCGTGGTCACATATGGGCAGGGTTCTTACAGCCTCCTGTGTCTGCCTCTCGACTGTGCCCTGATGTTTGCAATGACAACACCATCCTCTGGAGTGCTGCTGACACTGCTTAGAGAAGAGCGCTCATGATGTGACTGGCACTGCTCATTTTATGCTCGCGACACCATGAGGTAGGCGCTATCATCATTCCCATCTTACAGACGCAGTAAGTGAGACAGAGCTTATGTGCCTTTTCCAAGGCGATGTGGAATGGCCCCATGGCTGACCTAAGGCCGGTGCCTTTGGTCCTGTGCCGCCTGCTCCCTCAGCACGGGCCTCTCCGCAGGCCCCAGCACCTCCCTGCCGTAGGGACCGCTCCAGCAGGGTGAAGCCAAATCCCCTAGGACGCCTGCCACCACCAACACGGCCCTGCGCCCGCTGCTCCCACACCGTGGGACACCGAGTCTCTCTGGGGCTGGGCCGATACAGCTGGGAATGTGAGTAGCTCTCCCTGGCAGGGCAGAGGAGACTTGTCGAAGTGTGGAAATGCCCTGGAGGCGTGGGACTCAATTTATGTTTCTGAAGCAGTAAGATGCGAAGTAACAACAACAACTAAATACCCAAAAGAAGAAAAGAAGTCTTTGGCAGCAAGACCTATCTGCTCTGCTAACTTGTAACAGAAGTTTGGGTTTTTATTCCTGTGTTTAGTAACACTTAAGAAAAAAAGGTTTATGAGTGAGTCTATAGTATGTTTAATTTTTAAAATAAAAAGTGGCAATTATTTCCTCTGATTTCATAAGCCTGGGAATTCCCCTCTGAAGCACCAAAGCGTACCTACAAATTCCATGCAGGATGAGGAAGCTTAATGGCCTGTTTAGAACTGAAACCCTAACAAGCTTCTTTCTTCCATAATTTCATGGTTTGTTTGGAAAACTGCCCAACTATGACACTATCATCTGGGATAATACAAGCCAGGCGTGGTGAGTGATAGCTGAGTGGCAAGCTTGTCTTCTCCAACAGTGTAGGAAATAAAGCGTGAATTCAGAACTGAGTCAGAAAAATCATTTAAAAAGTGCCAGCTAGTACACAAATAGGAATGCCAGGTCACAAGATAACTTTTAAGACACAAACTCTAGAAGAAGTTAAAGGTCCAGAGAAATCCACCTACTATCTTGGTGTTCATTGGTAATATTTGGTACCGAGGACAAATGTGACTCTAATTTTGCCCCAAGGAGAAGGAGAGACCGTATCCCACCTCCCTTGTCCCCCTGACTTTCAGCAAGTGAGACCCTGCTTGGGACGTCAGGACTGCTGGCATGGAAGCTGCCAGCACCCGCTGAAGCAAGGCTGCTGAGTTTAGTTTTGATTTTCTCACCGGCTAATGATCCCTAAATGATGCTGTATTTCATTCTGTATTCACAGTATCCCATTGCCATAGCAACAGGAATGTGATACCACAAGTTTTCTTGCACATAGGCTTCGAATGCTGCCTCTCCTCCCTGGCAGAGGGGTTAGTGTCATGTCCCCAGGCGGTACCCCTGAGAACCCCCTCTGCATCCCAGTGAGGGCTCAGGGGCTCTGGTGGCAGAGCGAGTGCTCTGAACTGCGGTGGCCTCGCCTAGGAACCCACCACCACGTCCCCGTCCCCCTCGCTCTACGTGCTCCAACCCCATAAGGACGGTCCTAATATAGTGACTTCTGGGGGCAGAGAAAGCCCCAGAGAGTGAAGTCATAACTTCTCTTTGTAAAGCTGGTAGGAAAAGACAGTGAAACATTATGATTTTAGAATTTTTGTTTGCATGGGAAAAAGGTGTTTTTAAGTTTCCTGGATCAACAACTCCCTGGAAATTTGGGATGAAAGACAAATCGTCATCACTGGAGCTCAAGATGGCATTAAATACTCTGCTGCCATCTTGGGGTGAGGACTGAAGGAAGCTGTCCTTTATACCCACCAGCCTTTTTCTTAAGAATCCCATCCTGCTTGCCCCCCAGCCCTCTGTCAATCCATTACCGCCCGCTCCCCACTGGAGCCATGGTTCTGGCGAAGGTGGAGAAGTGAGCTCCCAAAGCACCCTCCTAGGCCTGGCTGCCTCCGCGCCCTCCAAGGCCCTGGGACCAGTGAACAGGTCTCTACTGCTTGCTGGGCATTCCCTATGGAAACGCTAGAGAAGGAGAGGCTGGCTGGCCTCCTGCCTAGGAACTGGAGCTGATACTGAACCAGAGGCAGTGAAGCCTTCTCTGTGGGGTCCAGACGGGGCCAGGGTTGCAGACAGGGGAGCCGTAGCCCCTGGTGGGCATCTCCAGGATAGCCTGAGGGCCTGACTCTTAGCACCTTCCTCTCCCACTCTCCATCTACCTGCAAGTCATCCGGGCCCAAGACCTGCTGGTCAGAACCCTTGTTCCTGCCTCTGCATTCCCCTCACAGCTTGTGCACCTCTCTGCTCCAGGCCTGAGGCCACACTGAATTAGATAAATGATGACAACAGGTGTCATTAATACCCAACACACGTGTAACATACCCGGCCCACGCTAAGTGGTCTCTGTGCTGCATCTCCTTTATTTTTCTCCACGGAGCAGGTGGGAACTGCCAATAGCCCCTTTTACAGCTGAGGAAAAGGCCCAGAGAGGCGGAGTCATGCACCCAAGGTCACAGAGCTGGGCGCAAACCCAGGTCCCTCTGGGACTTTGCAGGTACCCCTTTCCACTGAAAAGGGATCTTTTGCAGAGCAGCTCTGCCACTCAAGTGGGTGGGAATTCACAAAATCGGTGAAAAACCCAACGAATCAGAAGGATTCCGTGGATAAATTCAATCAGCACGAAGCAGAACCAAGACCTAATCTGCCTGCCCCTCCCACACACTCTCCAGCTCTCCCCCAGCACCCTTCACTGCAGCAGGTTTTGTGGTGGGTGATTTTCCCTCACGTGACGTAAGAAATGCTGTTTGAATAACCGATGGTGAGGGAGGCCGTGCACACTCTGATGCAGAAATAAAAACCTTTAGAAAGATGCAAGTTGGGGGATACTGGAAACTGGAGAATGGAACGTCAGTCTATAAAATTCAACATGGCCAATAAGGCTGGAGCAAGTGGTCAAGTGTTTTAGTGCTCACGGCTGCTGAGGCATCGGCAGGCCTGGGCTGGGCAGGGCTTCCAGGCCTCGGACATTTTTCCTGGGCTCATTCTGTCTTGATTCCACATTGGGCCTCATGACTTCTAAAGCACGTCAGCATTCGTGTCATAAGCATGGCCATGAAAGGGGCCAAGACTCTTCCCATCACAAGATAAACTCAACTTTCTGGAGACCCGCCTGCTCCAGGACCCCGCTGCCTGGGCCCGTGGATGAGGTGGGAAAGCTGCCCTTTCTCGGGGTGCAGAAGGCCCACAGACCTGGACTCCTCCACCGTGAATCCTCCTGTCACATGGTCCTGGCGCCGGTGCAAGTGAGACCAGAGCTCTGCCCTTCCCTCTGGGCGCCCAGGCTCCCAGCTGTGACCACACAGAAGCCCTTTTCTGCCAGTGTCACCAGCACTCTGCAGCAGGGCTCCATTCAGGCTTTCTCCTCCCCTCCCGGCCCTGCCCCACAGCAGGTCTCGGACCTCATGCAGCCCCACGTGGGCTCCCCACCTCCAGCATCCCCCGGCTCGGGCCAGTGGGCCTGTTCCCACCTGCCCAAGTGCTGCTTCTGCCATCTCACATCGTCTAATTTATTCATGTGTGGCCATTTGGGTTCAGCATCACAAATATTTCTACAGGCTGTGGCATGCACTATTCATCGGGGCCGCATGGACATGGGAATTTGTGGTCTAGCTCTCATATTCCTGAGCATCTGTGAGTTGTTGACGTCTTGGTGCAAGGCCCTGAGCCACGTGCTGAGACTATATTTGTGCACCAAGAGCCACGGGCTCTGCCCTTGAGGCTCTTACCATCCATTGGGAGCTGGCACTGCCCCTCTCACTCAAGCCCAGCAGAGGGCATGAACCCTTTGGCCCCAACTCCACGGACACGTTCTGAAGTCCTTGCAGGGCCTTCCTCATCTTGCTCAGAGGCGTTCTGGACAGGCCAGGTGACCGCTCTAGGCCAGAGCTGGAGTGCCCACCATACTGGGAACCACTGGACTGTGGGGTCCATCTGGCCACATTCTACACACAGCATGGTCTCCTGATTCACGAGATACTGTCCAGAGGGGCCAACGTGCTCTCTGCCGCCACCTGGCAGGGCCCACCCTGCTCAAGAGACCTGGGCAGTGCCTTTCAGCCTGGTTCCTACTGGACACATGCTCTGCACCAGCCCAGGGCTTCGTGGGCCTCCCTGGCTTCTGCTCTCCCAAGGCCTTCCTCTAAGGGCAGGGGCCTCTGGAGGTGGACACAAACGAACACGCATCACTGAAACGCTGCTGCTGCTATGCTGTTAAGGCTCTTTCCTCTTTCTCTTTTTTTAAAAACACATTTAACCTGTAAGACGCAGCACCCAGGTCATTTGTCAGAAGGGCATTAGAAAATCCATGACAAAACCCACGAGCATAGAGGCAGGGAGCCGTCTTCCTACCTTTAAGGAAACAGTCCTTGCTGCGGACGATGACAATCTTCTTCCCCAGCAGGCAAGCAGCACGGTGGAGCTCACAGTGGTTTTCGTAAACCCTCCCGTCGGAGCCACACACGGGCACGTAGCTGGGACTGCAGGCCTCCAGGCACCGGCACTCGGGCTCCCCCGTCTCCCTGCTGAGCGTGCACCTGCTCCCGCGGCTGCAGAACTTCTTCCTGCAGGAGGCCGGCAGCCCACGGTGGCCGGAAAGCCCTGCCAGGCACACAAACACAGAAGGTCAGCGGTGAGCACTCAGGGGTGTGAGGCACGGGCCATCTGTGTGGCTCTTTCAGGCTGTGGTGAGCAGAGACTGTGAAGCTGAGGCCCGAGGGCTCGGGCGCCCCATGGAGCCCCTGCCCCTCTGGCGGGGGTGCTACGAGCAGTGCCCTGCCGTGTAGAGCCCAGGTTTTTTGGCTGGCTCTCGCCAAACATCTCAGACACAACCCCTGCCCATCCTGGAAGGGAGGAGTAAACAGAGGGCCACACGGAGCTGGCAAAGTACCGATGGACCCTGCTGACTGAGCGGAGGAGGGCTTTCCAAGGGACAGAGGGCTTGAGCCAAGGCTCCCGTAACCACAGCACAGGGAGCATTTGCCTGTCTCTGGGAGGAGACGGTGTGGGTTGGGGGAATATGGGTTGGGGGGATAAGAGTAGCAAGGCGTGGTTCTGCCTTATAGACTCAGACAGCCAAGCAGAGGCATTTTGGTCTGATATGTTAGGCACTGGGGAGCCGTGGTGGGGTCTGGGGAGTAAGGAGAAAATGGTACTCTGAAGTGTTCAGGATCGGGGGGCAGCCAAGGCAGGGAGGCCAAAAATTGACCTATTCCTCTGAGGAGAATACAGTTCTCTAGGACACAACAGCAGTGGTGGCACCAGCAGCCTTTGTCCACTGCTCAGTCCTTTCTAGCACAATACTGCAGCCTGCAGCCGTGGGCAAGAAGGCTGAGACCATGGAAACAGCAGTTGCTGTGTTCCTTTGGGTCTCACACTTGTCATGTTGTTGTGTGTCTCCTGCACCCAACACATGCCCATAATGATCTCAGGCAGTGGTGTCCAGAGCTCACACACCAAAGCAGCAGGACAGCTGGTAGAGTGGCTTATTGCCGAAAAAGCATCTACCACCAACGTGACACTCCTCCAAAGAGTCCAGAAAACTGGATGATTGCCACGTGGCATTAATGGCAACAGATAGGAAATTGAGAATTATAAAGGGATATCAAAACGCAAATAATTAAAACATGAACGCAGATTTTATGGCCACAGAAGTCTTTGCTTTTAAGTTTTAATTAAATCTTCTTCAAAATATTGGCAAGACAGAATGGCCTGGGCCGTCAAGACTGAACTTTCAGCCTCAACTCCTACCCCATGGGATTAAAATGCCTAAGGAAAAAAAAAACTTGTTTTTGGTTGAGTCTGTTTTTCATCATTATAGATTTGAAAAGAAAAAGAAAAGTCAGTTATCGGTAGATTAACTACTTGATTCAATAACTCATTTAAATTCCTCCAGCCTTGGCAAGCTGAGAAATATTGACTTTTTCTTGAATCATAATAAACTAGAAGGTCAAAATATCTCTGAGCAGTATAAAAGTGCAGATTGTAAGTGGGCGTGGGAATCTCCTTTATCCACTTTGCTAACTGTTGGCGTGTCACCGCGAAGGCTAGGTGGCATTCACTGGCCCCAGATTGCACCCTCCTGTCAAGGCTGACAGGCGGGGGTGGGGGGAAGCCAAGGCACTCGGCAGTGGGAGGCTCTGGGCGGGAAGCCCTTCACCCACGGTGTTTATGGCTGCTTTGTCACGGAGTGTGTTTGATTAGTATGATTCTCCTGGGTTATTGGAAAATGGGTTATCCTGGAAAGCACCGGAGGCTACTGGAAGAAACTAACCAGCTCTAAAAATATCAGCCTTTGTTTCTTTCCCAAGTCAATGCCAGGACACAAAGTGCTGCCATTGTATCACTATTTTAATAAACTTCCCTGTGGGATAAGAAGGATACCCACTAGCCACCCCATTTTGAAGAAACAAAGCCCAACTTTCCGAGCCTCTGGTCTTTCAGTTCCTGCTTTGGTGCTTTTGCCCCGGCTGTGCTACCTGCCCAGACTGGGCTCTCTCTGGGTACATCAGCTCCAATGCACCCTTGGGGTCCACTTCCTCCACCAGGTGCCTGCTGCCACCTCCAGTCTGAGGGCCCCTCTCTGAACCCCCTGACCCTGAGAGGGTCTGCCCCACTCTCTGGCCTCAGGACGCCCCACGGGTGCAGGGCCTTTGTCTTCTTCAGCCTGCCCCCTCACTCAGGATTTAAGAAACACAATAGTTTTCAAAGCTGTTCTCCCTAACTCTGTTTCGGTGCTTAACCCCCAGGCTAGAAGCTGGGATGGGAAGGTGGAAAGGGCCCCGTATGCAGTGACTGTTCAGGGGTGTATCTCCCTTGCCACCTCCACGTGGGGAGCTGGAGGGATGGAGGCATGAAGGGGAGGCAACTGTCCATAGAGGTGGGCCTTCTCTGGGGTAAAGGGGACTAGGACCAGGAGTGGCAGTGCAGCGAGGCCCTTCAGAGACCACCTAATCCAGTGCAGGCATCAATGGAAGGCCAGTGAGCTGTGGACGGGGGTGGAGAGAATCCTCTCTACCTGATCCTATCCCCTCTGAGACGCCCACATACCCAGGCTGCACCCAACACCTCTGCGGACCAGCGCTGCACGTGGCGCTTCCGACGCCCAGGTTTGATCATGCTGCAGGTGTGGCTCTGAGGGCCTCCCCCAGGCTGTGCTCCGAGGGGTCAGTGTTAAGAAAACAGTTGTGCCAACCCGTGCTCATCCAAGTGGCCCAGAGCACTCAGGCTCTCGCTGACGTGGAAATGGACTGTTGGCAAATATTTGATTCCTAATTATTGGCAATTAAGACAAAAGTAGCTTGAAAGCCCTGCATCTGCCCTTCCCAGTCTGTGGCCAGTGGGCCCCCCGACAAGCAGAGAATGCCGTGCATGGGGGCGGCCTGGGGTCCCGACCCCGGCCTCCGAGACGCCGGCCAAGCGTGGTTTCATTAAATGAGCCCCTTGTCACCACTTCCTCCTTGTTATGAAAACAGAATGAATTCCCCCCTCCTACCAGGACGATGATAAAACGGTAATGGGAAAGGTAACCAAGTGAGACTGCCAGCAACTGCCTACAGTATTTATGAGGACGACCATGATGCCTGAAAAAGATATAATGTGCTTAATTTATAGTCATAAAGAAAGTCATTTACCCAGGTTAGAGACTGATCATCTCACCAAATAAGCTGCTTTTCAACACTAATTAAATGTACCGAACATGGTCAGACATGGGAATTGTTACGTGAAAGTGATGGTGGCAGAAGAAACAAGTCCATTTGTACCAGTCGGTGCTAAAGCCTCCCTCTGCAATTCAAATAAGGATTCTCGATTTGACCGCCACAGACCAGGGATCTGCAGGTGGTGGAGGTTAGCCGCGGTCGAGTCAAGCCTGTCCGACCCCGGGGGAGGGATCAGAGGGAGCGAGCCTTCCTCCTTCGCCCAGAGCAGGAAGCCTCCTTCCTTGGTTGCTCACCTCTGACCACAGCACAGAGCACAGACAGTTCAGTTATTCTGCCCCCAAACTCTGACTCAGTCTCTGAAACTGGTTCTTCACACAGAGTAAACCAGTGAGCTCTCCCCTCTCAAGGATCATGCCCTGAATTGCACACAAGGGGAAACCCCTCTGAGTTCCACTTTGGGATGCTAATTCCGCTTCGGGCATGTTTGCCCAGGGCAGCATTTCACCTGAGAACTTGCCCTTGGCTTGCCTACTAGGGGAGCCCCTCCCCTTTCCCCGGCCTGCGGAGGTCATTCTAGGTCTCTGTGGGCGGTGCTGCCTAGGCCCCCTCCGGCCGGCCTCAGTGTCCCAGCAAAGGGCTGGGGCTGAAACGCCCACTACCTCGCCCCACCCCTCCACAAAGCCACAGTGAGGCGATGGCTTGGCTCTACGGTGGCTGCACACTCTGCAGGGCCCAAGGCCAAGAAGAGGGGGACGTGGACGCGGAAGATGAGAGGCGACAGGTGCAGCCCCAAGTACCGGCCGCCCTGCACGCTGATGGCCTCACTGCTGCCTGCCGTGAACCCGTCTGGCACCGCAGCGGTCTCCAGCTTCTGCAGACAGAAGGTATCTGTACAGGAATGAGGGGCCCACCTGTCAGCAGACATAGCCCCTTACACATAGATTTATATGCTTTATTTTCTGTGCATTGATATGGATCCACCGGGGAGCTGCAGCCCATATCCTGTGTCATGGTCAGGTTCTTTAAAGACCTAGAGTGAAGAGTGGTGTGTGTACAGAGGTGTAGCTATGTGGGCTGTATCAGCCAGGGGCTGAAGGTGATGGTCCCAGTACATGTCCCTACCTCACAGCCCCAGACATGCCCAAGGTGGTCTGGATACAGAGCGTCTGGTAAACTTTGACTCTGCTTAGCAGAGACCATGCAAGTGCCTTGGAAGTGGCTGCAGAATTTGGGTTTGTGCGAGAGCCAGGCAGAGACCCAGGTCTGCAGCCAGTGCAATTTCTACACACCAGATGGGGTGGGTGGTAACAACGGGCTGCTTCAGGAGTGCCTGCCGGCCAGCTCTCCAACCACCTATTCATCCAACAAATACTTACGGAGCACCTCCCATGGGCCAGACCCTATTCTAGGTGCTGGGGACACAAGGCAGACTGGGACATTGTCCTCAGGGCACTGATAGTACAGTGCAGGAAGACACACGAGAGCGTGAACAGGCAAACACACACACAAGACAAATGTGGGCTGGGGAAAAGGCCAGGAAGGAGTTAAAAAGGGCGCTGCAGTGGGCCAGCTTTCATCTGAGTCAGGGAAACCTTCTTTTTTTGGGGGGGGCTTTCATTTTACTTTATTTATTTATTTATATTTTTTAACATCTTTACTGCAGTATAATTGCTTTACAATGGTGTGTTAGTTTCTGCTTTATAACAAAGTGAATCAGCTATACATACATATATATCCCCATATCCCCTCCCTCTTGCATCTCCCTCCCTCCCACCCTCCCTATCCCACCCCTCTAGGTGGTCACAAAGCACGGAGCTGATCTCCCTGTGCTATGTGGCTGCTTCCCACTAGTTATCTATTTTACATTTGGTAGTGTATATATGAAACTACCATGCCACTTTCATGCCACTACCATGTCACTTTCCATGCCACTCTCTCACTTTGTCCCAGCTTACCCTTCCCCCTCCCTGTGTCCTCAAGTCCGTTCTCTACGTCTGCATCTTTATTCCTGTCCTGCCCCTAGGTTCTTCAGAACCATTTTTTTTTTTTTTTTAGATTCCATATATATGTGTTAACATACGGTATTCATTTTTCTCTTTCTGACTTACTTCACTCTGTATGACAGTCTCTAGGTCCATCTACCTCACTACAAATAACTCAATTTCATTTCTTTTTATGGCTGAGTAATATTACATTGTATATATGTGCCACATCTTCTTTATCCATTCATCTGTCGATGGACACTTAGGTTGCTTCCATATCCTGGCTATTGTAAATAGAGCTGCAATGAACATTGCGGTACATGACTTTTTTGAATTATGGTTTTCTCAGGGTATATGCCCAGTAGTGGGATTGCTGGGTGGTATGGTAGTTCTGTTTTTAGTTTTTTAAGGAACCTCCATACTGTTCTCCAGAGTGGCTGTATCAATTTACATTCCCACCAACAGTGCAAGAGGGTTCCCTTTTCTCCACACCCTCTCCAGCATTTATTGTTTGTAGATTTTTTGATGATGGCCATTCTGACTGGTGTGAGGTTATAGCTCATTGTAGTTTTGATTTGCATTTCTCTAATGGTCAGTGATGTTGAGCATCCTTTCATGTGTTTGTTGGCAGTCTGCGTATCTTCTTTGGAGAAATGTCTATTTAGGTCTTCTGCCTTGAGAACGTGAGATTTGACCTGAGACCTGAAAGTTAGGTGGCAGAGCCCCGGGGAGAGAACAGCAGCCTGGGGGCCCAGAGCCCTGTGTACAGAGCAAGGGGGCGGCACAGGGAGAGGCCTGGATTGATCCCAGGCAGACCTCACTGGGGCAGAACCAGTCTGTAGAGTCAAATTTGCCGCCTTGCCCAGCTGTACCCCCAGGGAAGTGGGGTGACTCTCGTTCCCTGGAAGCCTGCAGTCAGCTCTTGGGAACTGAGTGTTGGAGGGAGGCCCCATCTCCTGGCGTTCAGCACTCCTAGCTCCACGCCTGGCTGAAAGGGCCCGTCCTCAAACACTCCCACAGGCCACAAGGCTCTTAGCACCTCACAGGCTGCTGGTGGGGACAAGAAAAGCTCTCCTGGTCTCAGCACTGGCCCCCTTGGTGGCAACCTCCATATTCTCTGGGTGACCTGAGTACTGCGGCTGCCCTGGGTCCACCTCTGCCCTGCAAAGTCTCATTCACACTCAAGGGTTGGAAAGAGAATCTGCAATTCCTCCCAGGGAGATGTGCATTTCCAGTAGTACCCAGCCAGGGGGGCTGTTGCTTAAAGTAACTCCTAGTTACTGAGTAAACGGTAAACTCCTGTTTACTGAGGCGTGCCAATGGCCAAGCACCATGCCTAACACTTACATGAGCTCATCTAATCCTCATTTCATCCTTGTAACAGCCCTGTGAAGTAGACACACAGGCCTCACTCTGAATGTATTTGTGGCATGTATATGTGCCCATTTTACAGACTGGGAAATACGAGTCAAGCAGTGACATGCCTATGGTCAGACAAGTAGGTTGTAGGTGGTGCAGCCTAGATTTGAATGAGTCTCACCCCAAATCCCTCGGACTTGGGATAATCTGCTCAGTCAGGAATACGATCACTGCCTCAAGGAACTCAGGCCAGGAGGGTTCAGATGTCCATAGTCTGAGCTTCTCCAACATCAGGACACATACAAATGTCAGCAGTCCTGGCCGGTAGGCTCTCTGCTGCTCACACAAGAACATGCAGCTAGGAGGCCAATTTAGCAAATTCTCTGAGGGCTGGAGGTTTACAGAGTCACAGGAGGAAGTGCTGCTTGGATCTTCGAACATCGAATCCCAAACCCACTCCTCAAGCATGGACACCGGGTCCGCGACCCCCTCCCTCCATTATGATGTCTCTCAGCTTCATTGCCCCCCTCCTCTGGGCTTTTCCCCTGAAATTGTTCAGGTGACTAGTGGGCAGACGTGATGTTCTCTCAGTGACCACACAGCACAGCCTAAGCCGAGACCACTGTGTGCTTCATGAAAATGGAAGTTTGACCAGCTCAGAAACACGTGATCAATTTTCCAGCTCCCAAAGCTTAACAGAAACATATGATTACCCATCGCTGGAAGATAACTTAACCTGTTCTGTGTATGGCTCACAGATACTAAATTAAGGTCTGACAAATTGGCTTCAAAACACACCACTAAGTCAAAGCCAGAAATGCCTGGCACACGGAGAGAGGAAGGAGGACCTTTAACCCTCAGCGGGCTCTCAGTTCTGCCTGAGGAATTTGATTCTAACCACTTCTGCATCAAACCAAAGCACAGAGTAGGATGCTACACACTGTCCAATGCCCCTGGGCAGGGCTTCTGGAGGCAGTTATTTCCAGTCAGGGGTGAAGAACATAAGTGCCAAAGTATACTTTCCAAAAACCTGAAAACAGGACTCTGATGAGAATACAAAATGAGCAAGTGTTAAAGATTTATTAAACTCAGTAATGAGGGACCTGCAGGAGGGTGAAGCTGGTTCAAAGGAGAGTTGGAGGAGGTATACAGGCATTGGAGAGAAAAAGTGGGATGAGATAGCCAGGAGAGGCACACCATCAGGTAATGACCTATAGGGCAAGAACACCATACCGTTTGGGGGTTAATTTTTCCACCAGAAAGAAATAGTTTGCATCGTTACTGGAAACAAATCTGTACGTTAACATGTAACTGCATAGTCTGGGCCTTTAATTCACACAAAATAGTGAGTTGAACAAAGATACAACTCCCTAGCATGGATCAGTATATCATTTTTATACTGCTAAAACATGTTCCCATATGACATGGGGAGAACTTGCCACCCTCCCTTGTCCTTATTCCCAAGCTCTGGATACTTTTCCCAATGCCACAAAGTGCCTACAGATGTCATCTGAGTCGGCTGCCAGGACTTTCACCCTTGCCTCCTACCTGGGGCAGCTCCTTCCTCTGGAGCCCCCAGCCTCACAAAAGACCCCAGAGGGAGGAAATGAGACCCCGAACCACTGAGCTCAGCTCTGCTGAACTCTCACGTGCCAAAAGGCACCTGGTGTGGGAGGGTGAGAACAAGCTGGAGCCGGTCGGGTGCTCACGTGAACCCTGAACCGCATCTGGGTTTCAAGCAACCCGTGGTTAAACCTCACATTGACCCAGCCCTGGGCTCCTGGCCTTGTTAGCCGTGTGATTCCAGGCAAGTTCCCCACCCTCTTTTCCCTCTAATTTAAAAATGAGGATAACAATGGTTTGCCCTTCACAGGATTTGTTTTTTTGAGGATTAAATGCGCTGACTCATGTGAAGGGCTTGGCACACAGTAAGTGCTCAATTCAGACATTTGGAATTACTGACAGGTTGAATAAATAAGACTGAAAAATAAGAAGCCATTTGGTTTTACTGATATAAGTGTATACAAGCATGGGCTGGTTACAATCTTCAGGAGGCCTGCCTTAATGAAAAGGGGAGCATATTTATATAGAAAGTATTGCCTGGTTTTAAAAGGCAGACTCGCAATAGCATGCTTCATAATGTCTCGAGGAAATGCTTCCCTTGCAGTTTCCCTTACATTGGGAGTTTGCTTGACCCAAGTGGAGTCTGCCCAGCTCCTGAGGGAGTCTGAAGTCACACATCCTCAGGGCACAGTGACCAGCACTGGCCTGCAGCCCAAACGCAGCAGGCTCCACTCCACACCTCAGGGTCCCTGCCAGCCGAGCCCAGAGCTCGGTTTCAAAGGCAGCCATGGCACGGGCCCTGGTCCTGTGAACGTCACAGGCCCACTTACCTCAGTCAGTCCTGGTGTATCTCCCCACTCTGGGAGCCCTTTGCACTGTTATGCCACCTCTCCCTCTATATTGTATGATGATAGTAAAGCTACCTGACTCACGATTTCTAAGAGCTTTCTCCCTGGGGCCTCCCACAGGCATACTCCACTTAAAACGGGCTCCCAGACTGCCGGCCTGGAGCTTTTTCTAGCTGTTTGCCGGCACTCAGCACTTCTCACCCTCTGGTCCTGTGGCTTCCCAGACAGAAGAGCAGGCCCTGGGGCAGGGCCTCCGCAGCCAGACTTCACAGTCACCCAGAGCTCCAGGGCGGGCATGCAGTGGTCCCTGTGGTTTCAGGGCAAAGACCAGGTTCTACTTCTGCTGTTCAGAGCTCGGCACGGGGCCTGGCACAGAGTGGGCTGCGGAAAACGCCAGGCGAAAGACAGAATCTGATTAGGACACTGCAGAGACCCAAGACAGCTTGCTAGAGATCTGAGTAATCAGAAATCAATGGTTCCAAAGAAACAGACATGGCGACACAATGAGTAATAGAAGGAGTGGAGACTGTGGACAGCATTTGGGTGGGAGACTGGAGACCTGGGTTCTGTCCGGGTTCTACCAAAGCAAGTCTCTTTCACACCTGAGCCGCAGTTTCCTTATCGGTAACGTGAGGCAGTGTCTAGAAATTCCTTGAGACTGAATTTAGGGTGTCTATAAAAGCCTGTGTTCTAACTTGCACATCTTTTGGCTGTAATAAAACTACAATAATCCCTTCTTTTTCTTTTTGCCTCTATTTGCCCTATCAAGTTATTTCAACTGGCCCCTGAAGGGTTATTTCAGAGACGAACTTGGGAAGAAAAGCTGCATAAAGATGTGAAGCACAATAGGATTTTTTGCCCTTGGGAGAGTTTCTTTTACAAAATGGTTTTGTTTTAGAGTACTTCCTCCAAATATATTCCTATCCCAAAGTTCCTGTTCCTCTCCAGTTCGCATCTGTCTTATTCTCCGTCACCAGGGCCCTCATTTTTCCACCTGGTACTGAGCTCCCTTGTCACTTTCTCTAGCTCCTCGGGGCTCCCTGTGTCTTCCAGCTGAGGGGGCCAGTTGTTGCTGTTCTCAGTGGGTCTTCACTCTCTCCATGATGCCTCATTACGTGGGTTCGTTCCTGCTTCTCCACCAACTAATGATTCAAGGCCATGACACCTCGGACTGCCTCCAATTATTTCAAGGATTATTGTGAAGACACTCAGCGTGAGCCACCAGGATGCTCCCCAACACTTTAGACCTATGACCGCAGAGGGGATGCTAAATCCTTCTAGGGCCCTTTACCTGCTGTACAAGTGCTGCCCCCAGGTCAACACTTTATCTTGGTAGATCACTGGTCTTTGATGTATCTTATAAACAGAGAGAATAATATGTACTTCTTGACCATCCTTTTAAAGGAAAAAATGAAGCATAATGAAAATATCTAATACTAGCACAGAAGAATTTAGTACTTTCAATCAGAAGGGTATCAGTTTCACCTCTCAAAGATCTGCCCTTTTCTCTCATTGGGATTAGCAGCCATAAAAATATTTGCTGGGTAATATCAAAATAAAGCTTAGTAATAGTATCAAATAGGGAATTCCATTTCTCCTCTGGTTTGCCTGAACCAAGTGGCTGCTGAGGCCTCTGGCAGGTGGGCCTAAGGGCTCAGGGAGGCTGGCTATCCTGGCTGAATGGGTCTCCCACCCGAGACCAGGAGAGCACATGCTGACCAGAGAGCAGGAGGCTTCTTCCAGGTGTCTCCGCAGGGGCTCGACAACCTGTCTACTCCCACATAGAGGCCCTCAGGACCAGCCACCCCCTATCAGGGCCTATCTGGGAGACCACTACTGCATTAGAGTCCTTCCGCGTCTGAACTTGAGCTCCAGGGAGCAGGCAGTGGACAATCACCATGCACACTAGGGGGTCCAGCCTCCAGGGGGAGGAAGAACCAGCAGAATCAGAGCTGCTGGAGAAGGATAACAACTTCAACAGAGACAACAAACCATCAAAACTCCAGGAGAAGTGACTACAGCACAGAGAAGGTTTTCAAGAGAGTTGTGATTTTTGAACCCAAAAGAAAATCAGAGGAATTTAAAAAGAAAATGGTCAGTATTGGGACTCAAATGAGTGGCCTCCAGGATCAAGTAGAGTACATATCTCAAAGCCCAGAGCAAAAATAGAAAAAAAGTTCTAAAATACAGTAGTCATTCTAAATAAAAACTTTAAGGAAAAAAGGCACGGAGGACAATTTCCAAATACATCCCTTTAAATGACCAACCACTGTTTCAATTAAAAATCAGGAGCCAGGCAGGGATACTTGTCATCACCATTTTTATTCATAAAGGAAGTGTAGTAAGACAAGAAAATGAAATATTAGTAAAAATTTGGAAAAGACAACTAACAATTATCTCTTTTTGCTGATTGTATATCTATATACTTAGAAAACCAAGGGGCTCTAGTGCAAAGATACGAAAATTTTAAGAGAATTATTATGAGGTGGTTGGACAGATGATAAATATGCCCAAATTAACCATTCTTTTCTTCACTAGCAAAATAATTAGAAATGGGAAAGGGAAAATAGTCCACTGATAATAATGATAAGACTATAAAAGATAAGACTATATTGGCCCCAGATAACCAAGAAAAATAAGAAAAAGAATAATGAAGGGGGATGTGCCTTTCCGACGTGCCTTTCCAGATAGCAGAACATCAAACCAGAAAGCTGCTATGATCAAATCAATACAATAATGACTGAGGAATAGACAGATCAATGACTGTAGCTGTAACAATAAAATAGAAGAAGGGATCCAGAAATAAATCCCTGTGTATCTGAAAATTCGATGTATGACAATAGTGGCTACTGCATGGGGTACCTGATAGTCATTTGATAAACGATGTTGGGGTACCTAGCTATCCACCTGGAATAAAATAACATCAGAACCCTATTTCACACCACATAAAAGTCAAATTCAAGTAGCTGTAAATGTTTGTTATTCTTATTAAATAATGAGTGGATATAAAAGAACAGTTACACACTTTGTGGACAGCATAAGCGTTGCAGCACAATGAACAACTATGTACTCATCGACCCATTTAAAGAAAAAGAACAGTTTCATTAGTTTTGAGTTCCTCCGATACTATACCCTCATTTCCACTCAGAGGTAAACATTATCTGGATTTTTTTGTTTATTATTATTTTGCTTTTCTTTGTAGTTTGATCTCATCTTAGTATTTCTATGCAATATACTGCTTTTTTTTTTTACATGTTTCTGAACTTGACAGAAATAAATCACATTGTATTTATTTACCTGAGAAGTTACCTCTTTGCTCTTGCACTATGTTTTGTTTCATCCACATCGTTGCATATACCTTTAATTCATTTTCACTTATGTTGCCCATTGTACACACACATCATTATTCATTTATATAGTCTATTTAGGTTGTTGATTGCCTTTTCCCATGGTCCTCTTTCTCTCTTTTGTTTCTTTATTTTGGATTGAATATTTCACCTTTCATTCTTTTTCTTCTAGTCAGATAAAAATTGAACATACTCTTTTTATTCTTCTACTCTTTACTCCATAAATTAAAAAATGTATAAATTAACCCAAGTCTAAAGTTACCCAATAACTTTACCCTCCACATGAAGAAGAGCATATGAACTACAATCATTCCTTTCCTGACCTAAATATATGATAATAGTATATATTAATTCTATCTTTATTCCTCAAATTTTCTTAGTTGTGTTTGTCTAAAATATCCATTTTATCCTTGTTTTAAAGAGTCATTTATGCTGCGTAATTAATTCTATGTTCACAGATTTTTCCTCTCAACTCATTAAACATTTTATTCCCCTGCTCCTTGGCTTCCACTGTTGTTGAGATGTCAGCTGACAGCCTTTTCATTCTTTTGTAGGTAATCCATCTTTTCTCTTTGGATCATTTTAAGATCTCTTTGGTTTTCTGTAGTTTCTCTATGATGTAAGTAAGCATATTTCTTTGCTTTTGTTCTGCCTATAATTCATTGGGTTTCCTGGAAGTGAGGATTCATGTCTTTCATCAATTCGTGGAACTCACAGCCATCTTCCTTTAGATACTCTCTCTGCTCCATTATTTCTCTCCTTTTTCAGGCATTCTGATTAGACACATGTTACAAGTTCTCATTCTATCTCAATATCTCTTATCTCCTTCACATTTCCCATATTTGGTTTCTCTGTGTTGCATTCTGTGTAATTTTTTCGAATTCATCTTCTAGCTCCTGAATTCCCTCTTTGGCTTTTTCTAGTCTACTCTTACATTCTCCCATTGAGTGTTTAACTTTGAATTTTTATTTCTAGAAGTTCTATTTAGTTCTTCATGAAGATGAATGGTCATCTGTAGAATCTCTTGATTTTCAAACATATTCCAATCTTCAAAAAATATTAAACATACATATTTTATTTTCTGTGTTACTTTGTTATTTATGCTGGTTGTTACATGGTGCTTCCCCCCACGGTGTTTTAAGATTTTTTTTTTTTTTTTAAAGAATGAGCTCACAGTTCCTGGAAGTCGATCTATGAAAATTCAGGATGCACAGTTTGAAGATGGGCTCATCTTGATTGTGCCAGGCATTCAAGGACTCCATCATTCTGGGTTAAACTCAATTTTATGTTTGAGATTTTACAGACTACCTAGATAGTTTGCATCTGAGCTACAATTTCTTGTGGAGATCAGCATATGGTTATATGTTATCATGGGACGTTTTCCCTCTCTGCTCTCTAATTTTGTGCCAAGATTTGAGACAAGCACATTTTCTTGCACTTGCTTGGGACAAGGTGTGTTTCTTTCTTGTTTAACCCTCCACTGTGGATGTAACCCTTTGGAGTTTCAGGTTTATAATGGGAAGGGGGAAATTTTTCCAAATATGCCCACCTTGGAAGGATGCTGGGATTTGTCCTTGCTGCCCTGAATTATGCTGGGTGTGCAAACCAAAGCTAAGGTTCACCCAGTTTGGCAAAAGCCCTCCAGGTAAAGCCAGCTTCATAGCTACATTACCTCTCTAGGTTTCTGATTTCACTAGCTTTTTTAACCTCTAAGTATTCCTTACATTCTTACCAGCACATCAAAGCTTAAAAGAATTTAAAAATATATTTCTCTGCCCACTGCCAGAGGCAGAAGTTAGATTATGACTTTAAAAAATTTTACATAACAATTTTAAAAACTGAGGTAAATACAGGGGTATGACATTCAACACAGCACTAGTTAGCTCTTTGGAAAGTGGCTGAGAACTGTTCCTGCCACAGAAGAGACTCAGGAAAGGCTGGGGTCATTGCCAGATAGCCTACTGTAATTTTCCTGAGTCCACCTGCATGTCTAAAGCAAATTTAAGCCCTTCCATCACCAGAAAGTTAAAAATTAAAGAGAAGTCTATGAATGGGGTGCAGTGGAAAAAAAAAAAAAGACACAGTTGTCCCCAATAACCTATGTCCCAATCTGCCACCTCAAAGCCCAGAGCAGGGCCTCTCAGTAGCAGTATTTTTCTCAGTATACAGATGTGGCTGGTGACAAATACAAGGAGAGTGACTGGCCACTTTTGGACCACTTGTGACAAAAGAAATAAAAAGATTGAGTTGAGTTTGAAGTATCTTCTGAATAAACAATGCCTTTAGGCACCGTGTGGGTCTCCGACCTTTAATGTCATCTGATCTCTAGACATTGACCACAGCAAACCTGCTTTCGACTGGTCCTGCTCTCCGGAGGCAGCAGCATCAGAGTGAGGGCTTTACTCTCATTGACATATTTCTACCTAAAGCCTGGGCAGAAGTCACTCTGTAATAGGTGTTATTTACAGTGGCAAAATGGAACAATATTAAAAATCAAAATATCCTTCTAAGCAGGTCTTATTAGCCAAAACAAAATTATTTTTGATTTGTGACAACTAGCATACTTATCATCTCAACTCTAAACATGTCAGAATGACTTTTGCTTTTTTAACTGAAGGAGAGAAAATTCTAATGATATTTTAACTTCAAAAATTCATAGTTAGGAGGTAGGCAGCAGAGCATAGTGGTGGCCAGGTGTGGGGGTGGGGCACCGCAAGGAAGGGGACCAAAGGATGATGGCCAAGTTGGTTCTGGTAGGCAGCTGCACTGGGCAGTGGCAAGGTGGAATAAGGACCCACAGAGGAAGTGGGGTCAGGACATTATTTTATATACAGAGGGACCTAGTAATGGATGAATACCTTGAGGATAATGGGAGCCAGGTTTCTCATTGAAGAAGAGAGTTATAAATATGAAAAGAGGGAAGCTAGCAGGAACCCCATAGAATGAACCCTGTATATATATGTGTGTGTATGTGTGTGTGTGTGTGCATGTGTGTGTGTGTGTGTGTGTGTGATTTCCTGTATCTCTTTTCTGAGAGGGTCCAGGAGCAGCAAAACTCCAGTGGCAAGGAGCACATTTTACTCTCATGTCTTGGTTTCTAAATGCAATTCACCACTAATGGGAACCAAAACTCTTTGAAGAAATGGCTTATTCCAGAGAAGGGGCAGGGAAAGTATAAGAAGAGCCCAGAATAGCTTGCTGTGCCAGAAAGTAAAGAAAAACTTTCTTACATATCAAAAGATGGGACATATCAAAAGACACAGAAACCAGTTTGAAGAAGCTCCCACTGGCCAAATCTGGGATATTTTGGGCATGAAAATAAATAATGATAGCAGCAGATAATATCCCATTGAATACACAGAAATCTACAAATCCACACTGATTTTTAAAAAGTGAGTGAATAAATGGGGAAACAAAGAAAATTCTTCCTTACAGTAGAATTTCAATTAATAAAAGTAGAAGAAATCAAGGAATTAGAAAATTTTCATTTGGCAATGATAGTACTAATTATTTCAGGCCAAAAAAAAAATCAATAAATGCTAAAACTAGTGGGTGAAAGAGGAATAACAGGATATTTACATAGTTTCAAAATAGCTCATCAGAAAACATTTATTAGTTTTAAAGGAAAACCGAGCAACTTTACAGTGGAGAAAGCTGGCAGATATCACCTTATTCAAGTGATCAAAGTTAACATCACCAGTGATGGGAGAAGTTGACATCAATTCTTAATTGCTGGGATGCAGGAGAAGAGCTCATCATAACTTCACTTATATTCTTGCCAAAAATTCATAACCTCAATGTAGTCGCAAGGAAACATCAGAAAAACCCAAATTGAGAGACACTATTAAAATGACTGGCCTATAATTTTAAAAAATGTTAAAGATATGAAGGTCAAGGAATGATTGAAGAACTGTTCTGAACTGAAGCAGGCTGAAGATAGATGACAGCTAAATGTAATGGGTGATCTGGTGTGAATTCTCTTACTAAAAAGGATGTTGTCAGGACAGTTGGCAAAAGTTGAATGGGGTCTTTTGTGAAGTATATATGAGAGTTCTTTGTACTGTTCCTACAATTTTCCAGTAATATGGAAAATATTTTTAAAAATAGGGCATCTTAAATTTCAGACAGAATTATACTTCTATATAGGACAGAGAAATTTCCAAAAGACTGTTGTCCCTATTATAACAACAGAAAAACCCAGAAGGACTAAAATTCATATCTTTCTTAAAGTCATGTGACAGTAATGATGGAATATATGTCTAAGTGAACCAAATTCAGAGAAGAACAAGGCTTTAATAGAACTGATTATACAATATATGAAATAAAGGATTTACTAACTGATCTTTAATAAGAATAAGCTGACTGGACACAGCAGATAATGAGATCAGCAAATTCCTAGATAAGTCAGTAATAAAAATGACTGAAGCACAGAGAAGAAAAATAGTGAAAAAAAATTGAACAGATCACAAGAGAGCTGGGGGATAATCTGAATAGGACTAACATACATGTAATTGGAGTTTTAGGAGAGGAGAGAAAGAATAGGGCAAAAGGAATATTTCAAAAGATATTGAATAAAACTTTAAAAACTGACTCAATCCATGACACGGGAGGTAAGACTATTCAAGGGAGAAAAGACAGTCTCTTCAATAAGTGGTGCTGGGAAAACTGGACAGCTACATGTAAAAGAATGAAATTAGAACACTCCCTAACACCATACACAAAAATAAACTCAAAATGGATTAAAGACCTAAATGTAAGGCCGGATACTATATAACTCTTGGAGGAAAACATAGGCAGAACACTCTCTGACATAAATCGAAGCAAGATCTTTTATGATCCACATCCTAGAGTGATGAAAACAAAAACAAAAATAAACAAATGGGACCTAATTAAGCTTAAAAGCTTTTACACAGCAAAGGAAACCATAAACAAAATGAAAAGACAACCTACAGAATGGGAGAAGATATTTGCAAATGAAGGGACTGACAAGGGATTAATCTCCAAAATATACAAACAGCTCATGCAGCTCAATATCAAAAAAAATACAAACAACCCAATCAAAAAATGGGCAGAAGATCTAAATAGACATTTCTCCAAAGAAGACAGATGGCCAAAAGCACATGAAAAGATGCTCAATATCACTATTAGAGAAATGCAAATCAAAACTATGGTGAGGTACCACCTCACACTGGTCAGAATGGCCATCATCAAAAAATCTACAAAAAATAAATGTTGGAGAGGGTGTGGAGAAAAGGGAACCCTGCTACACTGTTGGTGGGAATGTAAACTGGTACAACCATTATGGAGAACAGTATGGAGGTTCCTTAAAAAACTGAAAATAGAGCTACCATATGATCCAGCAATTCCACTCCTGGGCATAGGAGAAAACCGTAATTCAAAAAGACACATGCACCCCAATGTTCATTGCAGCACTATTTACAATAGCCAGGACATGGAAGCAACTTAAATGTCCATCGACAGAAGAATGGATAAAGAAGATGTGGTACATATATACAATGGAATATTACTCAGCCATAAAAAGGAATGAAATAATGCCATTTGCAGCAAGATGGATGGACCTAGAGATTGTCATACTGAGTGAAGTAAGTCAGACAGAGAAGGACAAATATTGTATGATATCGCTTATATGTGGAATCTAAAAAAACCGGCACAAATGAACTTATCTACAAAACAGAAATAGTCACAGATGTAGAAAACAATCTTATGGTTACCAGGAGGAAAAGGGGGAAGGATATATTGGGAGATTGGGATTGACATATACACACTACTGTATATAAAATAGATAACTAATAAGGACCTACTGTGTAACACAGGGAACTCTACTCAATACTCTGTAATTACCTATATGGGAAAATAATCTAAAAAAAGAGTTGATATATGTATTCAATATAACTGATTCACTTTGCTGTACAGCAGAAAGTAACACAACATTGTAAATCAACTGTACTCCAATAAAAATTAAAACAAACACAAAAAACAAAACAAACAAATGAAAAACCTGAAAGACATCAACCAAATATCCAAGAAGGTATGTAAACCAAAGCAAAAGGAACTCCAGCAAAGAAAACCACAATGAAAACCATCATCAAACTACTGAAAACCAAATATAACAAGAAAATGTAAAAAGAAGCCAGAAGAAAAAAGGTATACCACCTTCAAGAGAATAAGAAGATTGATGTTGGGACTTCCCTGGTGGTGCAGTGGTTAAGAATCTGCCTGCCAATGCAGGGGACACAGGTTCAAGCCCTGGTCTGGGAAGACCCCACATGCTGCGGAGCAGCTAAACCTGTGTGCCACAACTACTGAACCTGCGTGTCTGGAGCCTGTGCTCCGCAACAAGAGAGGCCGCAATAGTGAGAGGCCCGCGTACCGCGATGAAGAGTGGCCCCCGCTCACCGCAACTAGAGAAAGCCCTCGCACAGAAACGAAGACCCAACGCAGCCAAAAATAAATAAATAAATAATTTTTAAAAAAATGCTAAAAAAAAAAAAAAGATATTTTTATTCAACACATTAGAGACAAGGAAATAGCATACTTTGAAGCACTCTGAGTTTGCAGCCACTCAGTTTTGATATTTAGACCGTCTGGGGCACCTGGGTCCCCTCGGTTTGCTGGCCCACACTGCCTCCCTGTTGGTGATGCTGCAATACTGACAGGTTAGATGACAGTGTCCTCTGAAAGGCACCGCTGCCCATCCCAGGCCAAAGGAAGGCTGGACTGGACAGGGAAGCTGGCAGTACCCTGACCATGTGGTCACATGGGCCATTTTGGCTGAGTTCACCATGGACAGTTCCCATTTCTGGGCTCATTTCTAAACACCAGAGAAGGGAAAGAATGCTGGCTTTGGGGTCCAACAATCTTGAGCTCCTCATCTGGAAAATGGGAGAACAAACCTTACCCGGAGGTCAGCAGAGAAGAATACAATGAACATAAAACACCTGGCCCAACTGCCAGCATGCCCCAGGAACATGCTAGATCTTTCTCCATTCCCAATAAAAAGAGATTCCATTGAAAGGAAACATATAAAAACAAATCTATAGATCCTTTACATGAAATTTCTCATCTATATCAGATTGTGCTGAAATTTTAGCCTGTGAATTAACCTATTTCAAGTGAACACTGATAGAAAAGATGGATGGGCTCACATTTATTGAGCATTTACTATGCTCCAGACACTAGAAGTGCTTGATATAGATTTTCTTCATAGGTGATTGTGTTACCAATTTTAAAAAACACTTTACTACAAAGGTTTTAGTTTGTGCATCTTTTTAATATTAAAATTTCGTTCAAGTGACAAAAATGAATGAGCTTCAGCTAAAGCCCAAGATTTGTTCCAGAAGCTGTTCTCAAGCTATTCAGATGGCCTGTCCCCACTGGTCTTGCCCTTTATCAGGAGACCCAGAGCAAGGCATCTTGACTGGCACACATAAGACAAGGCCCATCCCAGTCGGCAAAGCTGTTAAACTGCCAGGCCTGAGGTTTAACAACTGTCCATAGCAGGAGCTGTGTTGAGATATTAAGAAAGAGACATAAGGGAAAACTATTTTGAATGTGAGTTTAGATTGTTCAGAAGAAAACCTGGCAAAGTAATTAGCAGACTCCTGTGAGGAAAGATTTAAGGCCCAACTGACTCCTAAGACTTCCATGACATCTGAATCTCCACTGCTGGAGATTCATTTCTTGGAATAGCCCTTCTGGGTTCCTCTCTGAAAGTATCAATTTGAACTTTAAGTTAAAGCATTCATTCATTCATTCATTCATTCACTTATTGAATAATTTTGTGTTCCTACATGGGCTAGGCACTATGTCCTGGGAATACAGCAGAGAACAGGACACACATGGACCCTGCCCTCAAAGCTTATGGCTACCATATACAGCTGTGCAGTTTGTGCACTGCACAATACGTCCAGTGGGGGATGAAATCTAGTCTAGTTCATAGTCTATGTTTCCTGGCATTGGGTTGAATTTGTCTGGATGAAGGGACACTATTTTCTCTCACAGAGATGTCCTCTACTTGCCAAGCCAAGAACTGACAGCTCTCTGTTTGCCCACTGGGGGCACTTTTATTCTGACGTATGCAAAGGCTGTGGAGGAGACGGTCCTGAACACATGGTCACAGGGCCGTGACGGTCTCACGGATGTCTCCACAGCCTGTTGGTTTGGGCAGAGGTCTCCCCCTGGCCCACAGCCAGGCCTCAATGGGAGGACGGAGACATGAAAAAGAGAGTCTGTGTTTGAAGTTGGGGTGAGGGGAAGGGAAGCAGGACCACTTGGGTGGGCTCCAGTCCTCCTGTCCAGTCTTGTGGACCTCACTGGGCAAGACCCTCCTCTCCCTGGCCTCAGCCCCCTGCTCTTCGGTTTAGGGGCAGGTGGAACTGGACTATTTGTGACTTCCCTTGCAGTTCTCATCTGCCCTTATTGGTCCACCGTCCCTGAGAGTAGGCCTCTGATCTCAAAAGAAACCATCCCTCCCAGGTAGGAATTCTTAAAACACAGAACGTGCTAACGGAATACTGAGTGTAGCCCTTTATGCCTGACCACAGGGAGGTCTTCCCCACCAAGGGAATGAGCACAGAGCAGCTGGGAGCCTGAGGAGACCGGCCTCCCATCCCTCCGTGGGGCTGTGCTGACTGACAGGACCAGTGGACTTGGGGCTCCAGTATAACAAGCCACTGTCACTGTGTGGTGGCTCTGGGCAGATGGGCTGCGCTGCCCTGCTGGCTTGGAAGCTCCCTAATTGGAGAACAATCCGAAGGTGGTCTTCTGACAGAGATCATTAGGGGAGAGACTAACAATTCTGATTACTCATAACACAGCTCCCACGGCCAATTAACAGCAGAGGAGGCTGAACTGTATCATGGGCTGGGGGCATGATCTCTACGGCTTTGTGCCTTCTGACGGGGTAAGACAGTGGGCAGCTGCAGAGCAGAGGAAGTGGTGGCAGAAGGGGTGGCGGAGGCAGGGCTGGGGGAGGAATAATCTGGGAGCATCTGTCCTGCTGCGCCCCAACCTGCAGGCGGACAACCTGCCAATCCCTGATTTAATGACACATGGATAGAACCTCCAAGTCCCTTCGTCAGCTTAACAAACTCCACTGCCACCACAAGGTGAGAACCCAAACCCCGGATAAAATATCTCTTCCTTCCAAGAGCCAGCATGGGTTTTGGAAGGAGCAAGCCAGCGTTTCAGGATCTAAAACCAGCTCAGTCTCAGCATGTCTTGTCACATTCTTGGCATTTGACTTCTGAGCTCAAAGGCTCAGGGGACATTTGGTTTTATTGAATCAGAAAGTACACCAATGTTCCTTCTTATAGGCTGGCTCACATCGTCTCCTCCAGAAGGTCCCAGCGGTGTCACCAGAAGAGAGTCAGCCAGCCCTGGTTTACAACCTGCTTCTGCTTTTACCAGCTGCGTGGCCTTGGACCAGTCACACCTCTCTGGGCCTCAGTTTCTACAGCTGAAGAGCTAACAACCAGTACCTCGCCTAAGGGTAAGAGAGGGCTCACTCACAGCACTCAGGACAACCTGGGGCCGCTAGAAGGTTCTCAGTACTTGGAAGGGCTCCTTGTTCTATCAGTTTCTTCAGCCAAACCCTATTCTAAAGGAATGAACCCAGAAGCCTGAGAGGACGGAGCCCCTCTGGGAGAAGCTGTAACTGTCCAGCTCAGGGGCTTGCCTTTCCCCACTGGCAGGGCGGCCACCCTCTCTAGGGCTCCCCAAGCCCTGAGACATGGACTCCTTTTGGTGGGAGGGTGGGAGGGGGAGGGCTTTACAGGAACACTCCTCACCAGTGCTTCCTGCCAGGAGTGCACATAACTGGGGGGTCAGTGATGGGGGGGCTTGTTCAGGGTAAAAATGCAGATTCCTAGACTCCATGTGCGGAGACTCTGATTCAGCAGTTCTGGGGCTGGGGCAGGTCCTGGGAGTGTGTGCCTTTTTAACAAGTGCCCTGGCTGAAGTTAGGTTGCAAAGCTGTGGACCACGCGCAGAGAAGCCCCACAGGGCTCCAGCTCCTGCAGTTGGGACACACAAGGCTTTGAGTTCCAGCGGGTCCCGGCCTCTCCCCTGACCTGGGTGGCGGCCCTGCTTGGGCCGAGGGCAACACACCGGCTCAGAGGTTTCACCTGGCCACGCGGCACCAGAGAAGTGTGGGCCTCTGGGTCTCTCAGGGGAGGTGCAGAGGACATCTGCTTTCCATTATGGACTTTTCTGGAAAGTCAGGTGTACACAGAGGGTAAGAGAGAGAGAGCTGGGGAGGTGGTTATTTCAAGGACTCTGCTGAGGCCCGTAATGGGAGAAGAATCACCCTCTAAAACCAGATGTCACCTTCCGTTAGTTGCGAGGTTGCAAGTAATGTGTGACTAACAATGCCTGAGGTGTGCCAAGTTGGGAATGAGTTACTTTTCAGAGAAGGAATTTTGAGTGGATTTAAATTTACCCTGACAAAACTCTCATTCTCACACACCTGTGCTCTGAAAAACTGTGGCGTATGTATGAGGAACTGCAGCCAACGTGTGTGGCACCGGGCAGGGCTTCTGGTCTTTGGTACCTGGGTATGCGAGACAGATGATGTAACCCGTCACACATGTCATGGCGGGAGACAGACCTGCTGCGCCACCTGGGCTGTGATCCACGGCTCTTGTCTTGACCCAGGGCCCCTGAGCCGGCGCCTTGCTGGCCTCACCCTGTTGCCATCTCTGACCGGAACTGTGAGGGCCTCTGGAGAGGCCTGTGGGGATGCCCTGCCTGGAGCCGACCAAACGGGAGAGACAGAGGGCGAGGCTGGAGGGGAGGGCCGTTGCAGGCCCGTTGCAGTTTCCAGCGGGTGGTCCACAGGGAAGCCCAGACATTCCTCCCATCAGAGACGCGCGAATGGCGGATGCTGTGCCGGTGCTCAGCTTGGCAGCAGTCGCCCGGCCCTGAGCACCGGGCAGCCCCATGCAAACAGGAGGCGACCGCCCAGGTGCCGGCGTGCCACGGACAGGGGTGCTCGTCATCACGCGCTGCAGACCAGCCCCGCCCGTGACTGCAGACACGCACGGGGGCACTCCAACTCGGGATGCCCCTTTCTCTTTGGCCATTAACCTTAATGCGACTCTTTAAAAGGATTTTTTCTGGGGACTTTCCCCAGTGCCCAGCCCAGGGCCGGCGCACAGTGAGCTATGCCCGGCCCGCCGACTGGCTTCACTGTTAACAGAGTAACTGTGATACACGAGCAGCGCTAGCTCTGTTAACCACGTTAAATGCAAACATCATCATTCTAAGTTGCCTCCTTAAGTCCCAGCGGCATTTTTCAGAAATGAGTGAGGGCCTCCTTGTCCACAGGCAGGGATTTTCGTTTTCTCTTTCCTGCCTTAGAGATGGGCTCCTAAGGATACCACAAATGGGAAGAAATCAAACACTAAAGAGTCCATAAAAAGTAATCTTGTGGAAATCTGGTCTCTGCAGTGGCCTGACGTGGGTCCTGGGCGTAAACTGGTTTACCCCTTGGTGTCCCACGTCAGTGGAGACGGGCTCTCAGGAAGCGCATCACCCATAGTCACCCATGCTGAGGAGCTGCCCCCTTAATCCTCAACTCAGACAGTGGTGAGGATGACGACAGTGATAGCGCCGCTGGGCTGGGCTCTGACTGCGCACCAGGCTCCGTGCCAACTGCCCTACGGGCATGACCTCATTTTATCCTCACAACTATCTCCTGAGGGGGGTTCTGGTATTCCCATGTTACAGGCGAGAAGACAGGCAGAGGAAGGATCCTATGCCGGGACTGCCTGGGACCAGATCTTGTGCTCAGACCACCATCCAGGGAAATGGGAAGAAATAGGGTAGTGGTGACAGCAGTCACGCTGACAGAAGATGTCCAGGATGGGGGCTAAGTCCAAGCTCTTTCTCCTTCCAGAACCTGCCTTGCTCAATATTAGGCCTGTCCTCTGAGGGTGGATCTCGAGGCTCCTAGGCTTCAAGACAGTTTAGGCCATCGGGGTTCACTGTGTTATGGGTGTCTGTATGCCCCAGGTTGCCCACAGGAAACAGGACGGAGCAGGATAAACTTAGGACCCACTCCCTGTGAGGCACTGACTCTCAGTCTGTGGTCATGGTCCCTCAGTGACCTCCCAGAATCCACTGGCCCACACCACACCAAGATATAACTCAATTAGAGGATAAGGTCCCTCCCCTCCTTTTTCAGGTTAATTGGGTCTGTACCATAGGTCACAGATTCTTGCTTTCGGATCTCTGATTATTGATTAACGGCAGGTCACTGGTCACAGACACACTGCACAGCATCAGCCTCTGAGATGTGAGCTGTAAATAAATGCTCATAATTAGTGCTTGAGAAAGATTGGGTGGCCCCAAGATGCACAAAGCACTTGGGAAATGTGAGGTGCAATTTTTCCCTGTCCAGGCAATTTCCAAACTCTAGATATAAAGCTGTCTGGGTGTGGAATGTAAGTTGGAAGTAAGATTTTTCACACTAGGGGCAAACTTTACAAGAGAAGAATTGGAGAAAAACCAATTGAGTTAATTGTCTTTGTTTCATCAGCTGTTCCTAGGTACGTGGAGCTAGACGTGCTTCTTCTGAAGCCTAGTCTTCCTCCAGCCACGGTGGCCCTGTGGGGTGGGTCTCTTTGTTGTTTCTGCAAACACTCTGCCTTCTCCTAGAGGTTGGGCTTAATGGGAAAGCGGCATTTGCAAAGGTTTCGGGGAGTGGCCCTGGGACGGTGATGTTTGTTGCCATAGAAATGAATATAAAGTCTCCAGTTCATCACTGTCATCTCAGCAGGACCTGGGAGAGGAATGGACAAGTCAGAGCCCTTATATGTTTGCTTACAGATGCAGTCATGAACTCACAAAAGAAGTGGAGGAATAACTGTTCAGGCATGCCTTAGCTCACTGCGTGTGTTGTTTTAGCCAAACTCATATCAAACTCTTACTCTGCAGAACAAAAGAGTGAAATATGACTTGCCAAAATAATAAGCTTCCTCCCTCCCACAAATTCCTGAACAAATTCCTGATATGTATTTCAATAGGAGTCTACTTGGTAGAATTAGAAGTAACACAATCATTTGTGCTTTTCACCATTTCTTGAAGGACACACCCACAACTGGATGTAGAGATGCCTGGCTGGCCTTGTTTAACTGACTGGGTAAAACTACAGAGAGTGGTCAAAGGCCTTAGAAAGCTTGTCCAGGAATGCATGGACAAAGCTTAGAGAAAAAGAAACAAATCCCCAGCACAGATCTAAGGCCCCACCGTTCCTGCAAAGTGGTGGTGAACAATCAAATTTGCTACAAAACTCTATGGTAGGCAATAGTTAAATACAATCAGAATAAAACGTTGATGGGAAGAAAATAGGGTAACGCAGAGAGGGTGGGGTACACACTCTGAGGGAGAAAGTACTAAGTCAGGGATGGCAAATATGGGGCACTCACGCCCCAACTGCAAAGGCAGACAATGGGAATCACCCCACTCTTGCCCAGTGCACCCATGCGAGGCCTTCTCCTTTCTCTCTCACATCACTCCAGGCAGACACTACCAAGAGATTAGAGTTACCATCTGTGGTAAATTAAAGAAGGCAGCAAATTTTCTGATGCCTCTCAGAGGCAAAGTCTAATTTCCCTCCTCCCGAATCTGGTCTGTCCCTAGTGACTTGCTTGACCAATAGAATGTGACAGACATAACTGGGACTTCTGAGGCTAAGAAGCCTCACATGTTCCACAAGCGTGTCTTGGAACACTCACTCTTGGAGCCCTGGGCCACCATATGTAAGAGATCTGACTATCTTGCAGGACAGACTTGTGGAAATGCTCTAAAACTATGTGGGAGGAGAAGAGGGGTCCATCTGACCCTGCCAAGGTGCCAGACATGTGAGTGATACTGGCTGGGACCCTCAATTACAGCCCAGCTGGCCTCTGAATACCACTGAGTAGCCCTATCAAAGCCACCTGAAGCAGACAAAAGAATCACTCAGCTGAACCTTTTCCAAATTCCTTACATAATCATGAGATATAATGCAAAGGTTGTTGCTTTTAAGCTGCTAAGTTTGGGGGTAATTTGTTACACCACTATAAATAACATGCATATCACACAAAGTGAAACTCATTGGCCTTCCTGGGTATAGATAAAAATTGTGTTCAGGGCCCAGCAAGAGTCTTTGGAGGCTTTTCCAGTAACACAATAGTAATAGTAGTACTTATTGAATGCTTACTATGTGCAAGACACCTGGAAACATTTTATATGGAATAGTTCATTTATACGCCAAATCTCCCCAAGTACCCAAGGATAAATACCAAACCCCCATGAACTGGGCCAAATACTGATGGACCAACCTCACTGAGAGTTAACTCAACCTAGCAGAGGGTTTGACAGGTATGCAATCATGTCTTTTCTCTCATTGCTGCCTCACTATAGCCCATATAAGCTGGGCAAGGCTAGTTTCATTTTATACACACACACACACACACACACACACACACACACACACACGTATTTTAACATAAGAGGAAACTGGGGCTCAGAGAGGTTGTGAATTGTCCAAGTTCATACTGGTTTGCAAAGGAAATGGAATTTGAACCCAGATATGACAATTCCCTGGCCAGTGGTTTTTCTGTACAATCACCCTGCCTCTCTAAACATGTTAGCTGGTAGAGAGAGGTTCTCCTCACCATGAGCATCCCCACCACCGTTCCTGCTTCTCCCACAGTAGCTACTCAACACAATGAAAATCAGATAGGATAGGGTCCTTACAAAGGAAATCAGCTCTAACTTTCAGAGACTTGTGCTGCATGAGAGATGTGTAGCACCTAATGTCTTAGGTTCTCCTCTGCAAAACCCACCTCTGGGGGTGGTGTGAGGACTAAGAGTTCAAGTTGCTATGAGAATTGAGCCAGGCAAGGCACACAGGGAGTGCTCAGTAAGTGGGAGCAAATGTCATCACTCATTTATTTAATTTTTTTAATAGTTTTTTAAAAAATTAATTATTTATTTTTGGCTGTTGTGGGTCTTCATTGTGGTGTGCGGGTTTCTCATTGCAGTGGCTTCTCTTGTTGCAGAGCACGGGCTCTAGACGTGCGGCTTCAGTAGTTGTGTCTCTTGGGCTCTAGAGCGCAGGCTCAATAGCTCTGGTGCACGGGGTTAGTTGCTCTGCGGCACGTGGGAGCTTCCTGGACCAGGGCTCGAACCCGTGTCCCCTGCATTGGCAGGCGGATTCTTAATCACTGTGCCACCAGGGAAGTCCCATCACTCATTTATTAACTCATTTGACCTTAATTATTATCTGCTATGTGCATGTGATGTTCTAGGCACAAGGGATTCAGTAGGGAACAAAATAGGCAGAAATCTGCCTCTTAGAGATCTTATACTCCACTGTTGAGTAGAAGCCTCTATGGGAAGGGGTGCTGGATGGCTGGCTAGGCCCACTCACTAGCTCAGTGATCTTTTTCCACACAGCAGCCTTGGATCACATTTGATTCAAATTTATTCCACAGCAACATGACAAATTAGTGTCCTGTGGGGACTTTTACAGTATAGTTAAGACCACAAACACTAAATCTGGCAACTTTTCAACTTTTCAAATTTTCATGCTCTAGTGCCTTGCAGTGTGAGGTCATGACCCAGTTCTTGTCAGCAGTCCTAAGGAATGGCTTACAAAAAGGGGAGAAAGCTCCTTGGGTCCTATCTCATTAAAGGGCAGCTCCACTAAGTTCTCTACCTCCGACTTCTCAGGCTGTCACACTGGGAAAGAGAAATTACTGGAGTTGTGAGGCAAACAAATAACTAAGCTGCTCTCTCTTTCAGTGAGCTGAAAGCCAGAGGTGAAATCTTGCATGATTAAGACTGGAGCTCATTGGAATTCACCAAAACCTGGACGAGTTCCCCAGAGACCTGCAAAAGCCTAATAGGGTTATTTGTTTCTGAAGCAAGGGACACTGCAAATCCATTCCACCTGCCCACCCACATTAATGTCATTTTCTGGTCTGGGAGGTTAGTGAGGGGAAGGATTTCCCACTCTCTGGCAATAGTGCATCTACACGAGGGCGGGATACCCCTCCAACCTGCAGATTTTCCAGAGTAGTATTTTTTTGAAGATTGTTGGTCAAGTAGCCTGTCATGATTTAACTTTTCCAGTACTGATGAAACATTTTTGGGTTAATTTTCTAGTTCATGCATTCAGCTATCATGTATTGCCTGCTAAGGCAGGGTTCTAAGTGAATATAGCAGGCTGTGATGGAGGTTGTATTCTAGTGGTGGACGTTTAGACAATACGCAAAGAAATAGACACATAAGAAAAAAATCAGACCATAATGAATGCTATGCAGAAAATTAAAATACACTGATTTGATCAGGAGGCCTCTCAGAGGAGGTTGCATGTAAACTGAGAGCTGACAGGAAGGAATCGACTACACAAAGGGCGGGGGGAAGCATCCCAGGCAGAGGGAGAGCTAGAGCCGGGCCAAGGTTGGGCACATGAGGGAGAGACTGCAGCACAGTGGGAGGACAGAGCCGCTTGAGATGAGGTCAGACAGGCTGGCCAGGATCTCTGGGGGCCTCTGGACCCTGCCAAAGGAAAGAGCTTTGGATTTTACTCGAGGTGTGATGGGAAAACACTCAAGGGTTTTAAGCAGGAGGTAATGTGGTCTGATTTACATTGGAAACAGATTACTCTAGCTATCGCATGGAGATTGGCCTATAACAGGGCAAAGGGGGAGGGAGGGAGACCAGTGAGAGGCTGCTGTGTTTGTCAAGGTGAAAGATGATGGTGGCTCTGACCAGGCAGGGCACAGTGCTGGGGATGGACAAAGTTGGCAAGATGCAGGGTACACTTTGGAAGTAGAGTTGATAAAACTTGGTTAATGGATTACATGTGGAGATGTGGGGGATGGTTATAAAATAAATGGAATGTTTTTCAGACAGAATAACTCAACATTTTAGTATACTTCACCCTAGTATTTTCCAGTTACATAAACATACAAATGCATTTTTATAAAATTGGAATCTGGATGTAGTTTTATGTCATGCTTTTCAACTTAATGTTCTTTTTGTGAATATTTCTATAAGTCATAATTTTTAATGACTGCATAATATCTCATCATGTAAGGCATACCATAATTGCTTTAACCAATCACTGCTTGACATTTGGGCTGCTTCCAATATTTCTGCTGTTATAAACAAGGCTATGGTAAACATCCCTGTACATAAATCTTTAGGCAATCTCTGATTTTTTTTCTTGCGATAAATTGCCTGAAGTGGAATTACTGAATCAAAGGCATTTTGAAAAAGAGACTTGATAAATGGGTACTGCCAAATTATTGGCAAGAGAGGTGGTATCATTTCATATTCCCATTGGCTGTACTTGATAGTACCTATTTCACTTTACCTTGCTGAAACTGAATTTTACCATTAAAAGTGGCCAATCTAATAGCCAAAATAATGTATTATGCTGTTTTAATTTGCCTTATTTTGATTACGAGTGAGGTTAAGCATCTTTCCAATATTTAACCATCATGCATATTTGGTGGATGGAAGTGAACGTGAGTGTGTGTCTATGTACTTTCCATTCCTGCTCTTCATCAACTTTGCTATTTGGATGGTAATCTTTTTTTTTTTTAATTGATTACTAAGAACTCTTTATATAGTAAAGTTATTCCTAACTCCAACTACTATTTTTTCCTTCAGTTTTTCATTGGCTTTATGATATTCAGAAGCCTAAAGATTTTATGTCATCAAATATATCAACTGTTTGCCTAATTGTGTCTTCCCTTTTTGTTTGGGTTAGGAGATACTCATTCACCTGGATAAAAGCATATAAATATCTGTGTATATTTATTTGAGGTCTTCTATGATTTTATTTACTTCTTAAGCTACCATTTCCCAAGTGGTTTCTGCAGAACATGAAATATCAGTCTCATGAAATGTTCTGTGGTCAAGAAATTCTGGGAATAGTATATATAATTTCTCTTGAAATTATCTAGTTCACAGTAGCAACAAAGATTTTTGAAAAGCTTGCAATAAAGAAATCTGCTTACCTTGGCTTAACATAATGTTTCCCAGAATTATTTGACTATGGAACCCTTTTCCTATTATGATTATTAATGTCCTGTAAGAGTGTTTTGGGACAAGCTTTAGAAGAGCCATTTTATCTAACTGGAATCATGGAGCAATCCCACTTTTTAAAAATAAACACTTGTTTGTCCCAGCACCATCTGAAAATATCCTATCCCTTTCTCACAGTTCTGAAATACTGTCTTTATGTTAGTGTTCTGTGTCCTAAGGTTTGTTCCTGGCCCTTACATTCAATTCTACTGGTATGTCAAGGCCTCATGCTACAGCTCTTATTTTTCCTTCTGTTTCTAACAATAACGGCTGATATTATTTGGTACATAAAGCTCCTTGACCACTGAATCTTCTTTATGGATTTTATCGCCATAAAACCACCTCCTTTTTTCTCATTTAACGTTTTTACCTTGAATTCTACTTTGTCTATAAAATTGTTATCTTTCCTATCTTTTGTGTTTCTGACTAATAGATATTTGCCCACTCTTTTTCCTTTAACCTCCTTGTGCCATTTGATTTTAATTGTATGTCTTTTCATTCTCTCATCCATCAAAAATGTGTTGAGTACTTCCTATGTGCCAAGTGTTAGGCATTAAGGAATACAATGGTGATCATAAAACAAATATGAAGCTTACCCTCACAGAAATTAAAGTGCAGTATGAAAAATAGACATTAACCCATCGATAATTTCCTAAGTATATGTAAATTTACAATGGTGGTATATGTTTTGTGGCATAGAGCATTATGAGCTACTAAGTGCTACAAAAGTTTATAATGGAATCACTTCTTTTAGCTTGGGGGACTGCTCAGGAAAGGCTTTCCTGAGGAAGACATTTAGGCTCAGCTCTAAAGGATGTTTTGTTAACCAGATTGGGTGGGGGGCACTGGGAGCATACCGGACACATGGTGACCTTGTGGCAGGAAAGAACTTGTTGCCAGCAAGTGGGGCCAGAAGCAGTGGACCAGGAGAATACGGTATGAGTTGAGGTTAGAAAGGTCAGTGTGGTCTGACTATGAAGAACCTTTTAGGTCCTGCTGAGGATTTGAGCCTTCATTCTATAAGCAATGAAAAGTCATTCAAGGGTTTTAAGCAGAGGGTTTACAGGCAGTGATGTGCTGCAGATTTCTGCACACAAGAGCAGAACTGGGCATATCTCTTCCCAACTCTGTGTTCAGTGACAGCACTGAACTGGTCACTTGAAATCACCCATGGTAGTAGTATTCATACCATAGATATTGGCAAATGTTACATATCAGGGCTTTCCCCCCCAACTGCCCGCCCCCCGGAGATCCAGTTGTTAAACATTTATCTGCATATAACTGATTGACATAATCATCAATTGCATTTTGAAAAGAAATTGCTCTGGTATCTGGGTAGAAAATAGATTCCAGGAGAGCAAGAGGGGATATAAGGAGATTGGTTAGGATGTGATTATGAGAGCCTGGTGAAGAAAAAACTGTACTTTGAATTAGAGATGGGGAGAAGTGAATGGGTTTGAGACACATATAGGATGTAGAGCCGAACAGATTCGGTGATGGATTGGATTTGGTAGCTACAGGAGGAAGAAGTATGGAGATGGCTCCCAGATCTCTGGCTTCTGTAAATGTATGGATGGTGGTATCATTTACTGAGATATAAATGCTGGTTGAGTAGTGTTTTGTTTTTGTTTTGGCAGGAGGGTTGGTGATGGGCAAAGACCACGAGTTTAAATTTGAACGTTATGAGTATGAGTTGCCTGTAAGACACTCAAGTGCAGGTGCCCAGTTGGAAGATGGAATTATGGGCCTGGATATCAGAGCAGAGGTCTGAGTAGGAGCTATAAAGGTGAGTCACAGCACTTTGGTGGTACTTGAAACTTTGAGCATGGATGAGGTGACTTGAGAATATAGAATCAGAAGAGAAGATCATCTAAGACTAAATCTATAAGATTAGAGATTGAGTAAAGAACACTTATTAGCCAACATTTAATGCAAATAGAATATAGTCAGGTTATGGGGTGGGAGTTTTGAGTCGATGTAGGGGTCTTTGCCTTTTCATTGGGAAGTTGTTCTTTAAAAATTTTTTTCATTATTTCTGTTATTAATGTTTCCTTGCTTTGTCCTTTTCCTTGGATATTATTTTTCCATTTTTCAGCTCCACAGGACAAGTTTTCCTCTTTAATTTCTTTCCTTCTTTCTATCCTTCTGTGCCTTCTCTTCCTCCTTCCCCCTTCCTTTCCTTCTCTCTTTCTCTTTCTTATTATTAATGAATTGTAATATATTACTCTAATTATATATACTTAATTCTGTTATTAACTCATTTGGAATCTCATGGCCCATTCTTTTATGACACAATTTCTCTTTCTGGATATTTATTTTGATGCATTTATCAATGGGGTGGAGTATGACTTAAAGTAATTTTTTTAAACAGGAAAAAGTAGGAAGATGTCATATGCTTCTGAACACTTACATAACTGAGAATGTCTTTCTCTTACCTTCATACATGAACAACACTTATGCAGGGTACGAAATTCTTGGATCATCATCATTTGTCCTCAAAACTCTCTAACTACTGCTCCAGGATCTTCTGGCATTCAGTATTTACAGACAAGAACTCATGAGTTGATTGGATTTTTCTTCCACAATGTTAGTAGAATTTTTGTGTGTGTATATTTCAAAACATTTTCCAGGATATGTCTTTGGGTTGGGCAGTATCTATCAGGAGGAGAATATATTGTATTGGTGGAACGAAATATACTAGGGCCTATAAATGAAAAAGAAACTATGAAGTCCCTGCAGTCAGGGACACATATACAGGTCATTAAGACAATGTGGAGAAATAGACACAGGGGGTGGGGGAAAGATGTAGATGTGGGAGAAAGTGCAGAATCTTTGCCTTCACAGGATCGTAAACGTGGGATGAGTGAGGAACTCAGAGGGAGTTTGACTAAGGAAAGTTTTCAGTGAAGCAGACCTGCAAATTCGCTGTCCTGACAATGGGACTCACACCTCATGAGAATGACATAATAATGAGGAAAAACCACATGCAAATTAACTACCTTAGATATAGAGGATGAACAGAACTGGTCTAGTTAGCTCCACCTTTGGGGAAGATCTGAAGAGGAATTAGGAGAGTATGCGGGCTGCAGGCAAAGAATGCGGTTTATGAGAAATGATTTGTATTATATGTAAAAGGGCCAGATGAGTTTGGATGCTCAAGAGCTGCTGGAATCCCACACACCTTTTTTATTTCTGCCCACTCTTGTGGAAGTCAGTATGGGGCTCTTCTCCCAGCCTCGGCTGATGTCTGGGAGATTTGCACCCCCTAGGGGTGGGGTGGGGGTAGCTGATGGGAGTAGAACAAGAGTGTCTAGAAGTTGTTTTTGTTTTTGTTTTTCCTTTTTCTAGAACTCTCTGAGCCCTTCAATCTATCGCCTCTCGAATTTAAACAAGACATTCTTTTTAGAAGACTTTTGACGTGAACAGGCCCAGATCTGCCAATATTTGGTTACTCTTGGGGCCATGAGTTTCTACCTTAAATCAGTACAAGTTATTTCAGGGCTCTGGGTGAGACGGAGGACTGATATCACAGGTTAACATTTTCATCCTGTTGTCAGGTGGGAGGTTGACTGTCCTCTCCACTGCTAAAAATAAATAGCTTAGGATTACCAGGAGTTGAAAGTTAGCGGAAGCAGAGCATCTTGCCTCCTCCTCTCCTGCATCAGGAATCTTCAGGTGTTGACTCATGGGACACCTAGGGAAACTCCCTTTCCTCGTGGGGCTGTATCTTCCTTGTCTCTGAAGCAAGGTCTAGAATGAGAGGTGTTCCAGCTCTGGCACTGGTATCTATGACTGCAGAGATGGTGTCACTGTCCAAAGACAGCCTGTGCCCGGTGGGTGTGGCAGCCAGGGTGCACATGGGCAGAGCAGGCACCATGTGGAAGGCTTTGCTGAAGGGGGCAAGCTCAAGTGTATTCATGTGCTTGGCCCACCTCTACCCACGCCCCAGCCTGGCACCATCAGTGGTGGAAATCCCTTCATTAGGAATTCACTCCCTCATTCGTAGGAATTAGGGCTCAGACCCCTGGGAGGAGATAGATGTTGATCTATCCATTCTAAGCAAGATGACTTGTTCAGTCACTCTAAGCACGACGGTCCTTGGAGAGCAGAGCTTCTCAGGTAGGAGGACAGATGGGGTGGGAGGAGGGAAAGAAAAGCAAGCTTGCAGTGAGGCCCTGGCCCTGGAAGAATGGCGGGTCCAGCCTAGCAGGTGGCACAGGAGAAGCTCTGGACACTGGGGCGCTTCCATTCACTGAATAGCTCCTGGGTGCTGGCGAGGGGCAAGGGCCCTGGGGGAGTGGTGTGGGCACAGAAACAAGCTCTGTCCACCTTGGCAGCTGTGGACTAAGGACAGCTATATGCCGGCACCATGGGGTAATAAGATCCCAGCTATCTTCCTCCCTCTACTTGGTTACAAGAAGATGCAACAAGACTGCAAATTGAGAGCACAGGCATTCTGTTCAGCTCCCAATCATTTCTCTTTGTTGCTAATTGTACAACTGCAATGTCTTGCCATTAAGTCACTAGAATAAAAGATGCTGAATAGTCTAGGCTAGCATGGAGTCAGATCCATTTTTATTGAACATCCTCTTCTGCAGCTTTTCTTGAGAGATGTGATGTTGATGCTTTTTATCTACCTCTATTTATCAAGATAAAGGAAAAAAATCCTCATCTGTTTTTGACCAGAGTCAATAAAAGCATATCTGGTAAAACCAATACAATACAGCACGGGTGTCATTCTCTGATTTATTTTTTAAAAAGCTCCCATGAGATGGTGTATCATCTTGAACTCTGGTGGAAGTAAGAAGAAAAAACACAGAGGCATCTGTGCAATGATCCTCAGTCGAAGGACCCCAAAATTCATGTGCTTCTTTCTTCTGAGTCGGATAGGCTCAATCGGGCTTTCACAGTCACCAAGACAAAACCGCTCACTGATGAAGTCGCATTATACCATTGAGCCAATACCACCAATACCTCCAAGCTTCATACACATTGTACCTTTTTGCCATGTATAATTGCACACCCTGTACCTTCTTTAAAGCAACAACAGGTACCTTGCCTATCTTATTAAACGTGAACAAAGCACATTAAGTCAAATATAATGAAAAAAGTTCCATTTCCTTCTAACTTTGCAGTACCCAATCGAGAAAGTTCACTCTGGGCTCCTCGGCCTGTGCCATGGGGTTACCACGTGTGGGCCACGATGGCGGGGTCATGGCAGAGGGAAGCGGAGGGGCAGCCCTGGCCACATATCAGGAGGACTTGGGCACTAGGCACGTGACAAGCCTCACCTATGGGGTCAGCATCATTACCAGCCCAAGTTAGTTAGGGAAACTGAGGCACAGAGCAAGGAAAGGACTTGCCCAAGGCCATGTGGGGCCACCCAGAGCCCAAGTTCACCCCTAAGCCACAGTGCTATTCTCTCTTTTCTCAAGGCAAACTTTTACTTGACAGATGAAAAGCAGGACAAAATGCATCTCCCGGAAATTTCCAAACCTTGAGCTTGAGAGAAGCACTCTGGCTGGCACAGGGGAAAAGACAATACACCTGGCGGGATCAAGGGTCAGATCCCTGAAACTCAAACTGGATAAAGTTCACAGAAACACACAAAGAGCAACAATGTACACAGGGTTATTATTTTTTAAATACCATTTTAGTGCAAGCTACATGTTCCCACCATTCTGGTGGAAACTTCCTAATCTTTCAACAGAACTTTCTTTTTTTTTTTTTTTCTTTCTTGGAACAGATGGCAAGATTTTTATCTCAAATATCTTCAACAAGGAAATTGTTATTTCTATCCTGTGTTTGCATGTGCGAGTACACCACGTTTCATATATTTGCATGAAAATAGCTGTGTTTAGTCTTTGCTCACACTTGAGATGCTGCGAAGACACTTAATTAAGCACTCTCAGCGAACAGCGATCATAGAGTAGCAGGAAGACAACACTGCACGAACTTGCCCCTGATGAAGCCATATGCCACGCTCCACCCCGGGGCTGCCCTTCTGATGGCATCTGTCCACTCTGTAACAGAGTCATGGCTTCCAAACTTCTCTCTCCACCCTCTGTCTTCCGCAGGCTGGGCAACCTTCCTCAGTGACATGGGAGCGCACCGGGCCAGCATCCACCCATCTGAAGGGGAGAAGCAACCAGGGCCATATGCTAGGCACTTAGCTTCCAGCTCCACAACCTGGGGCACGTGTGTGCAGAAGGCCTCTGCCGGCCTGTCCCCTTGGGTGTCACTCTGTCTACAGCACCACGGTGCTCACGCCCCTGAGTGCACCCGCTCACAGCACACATAGTGAGTGTCAGGTGCTCCCCTGCTCCTGGGGCTGACAGTGGGGTCACACCCAAGACGAGGGCCTCCCTGCCACCACTGCTCTCCCACAAATGCTGGCATTTCTCAGTCTCCTCCCAATGGCACTTTTGGGGGCACAATAACACCCACACCTTAGAGACAGAGGCTGAGGCTGAGAGAGATTGCCGACACCTCCCAAGGTCAGACGTTCTTCAGCATTTCTCAAAGGGCGGCCCTGACCTCTGGCAGCATTTGTTTAGAAAAATGTCCTACTGATTCAGTATCCCAGGATACGGGGCACTGAATGTCCTGAGCTCTGAACAAACACTTTTTGTGTCAAGGTGCACAAAACAGCTTGACACCCTCTAAAGGGGATAAGACAGGGATTTAAATTCAGGTCCCCATTGCCAGTGCTCCTTTTAAACCACAGCTGCCACCAATGTTTCAGGTAATCGACTGACTAATTCACACCCAGATGTTTAATGGCCAATTGACTAATTCCTACCGGGGAGGTAATTCTGACAATGGTATGAACAGGTCTTCCCTCCCAAAGAATATTCCCTTTTCGTGGTGGCCTTTAGGCGTATAGATAAACATTTGAAAGGGAACGGGGGCATGCCCAAGCCCCCACTCCTTGGATTCCCTTGGCGCGTGCACTCTACAGCAAGCTCACTGAACCACTGCTGCACCTCACTGACGCCTGCGGCAGTCCCATGGGGCAGGGTGGCTGTGCCTTTGGTCTACTCTGAGCTACCTCAGTGCTTCACCCTTGACTGGCCTCCCTCAGGAGCTGGCGGCCCCATCGGGACTGCGCCCTCATGGCCACCCTCATGGCCAGTGGGTGGGGAGGCTCTGGGCTCCAGCCCTGCCACTTCCACTTAGCCATCTGCACACAGCCTGAGCAAGGGTTCCTGCACACTCACAGCTCACGGGGCCCAGGGGAGCCCTGAGAACCATCACCAGTCTTGTCTGTCTTTCATAATTCAGGAGAATCAGGGTTAAAAAAAGTGCATGAGCAATCGACGTAATTTATATGCTGCAAGTGGACGAGCTGGCATCCTCTCGCATCATAAAGTTTAAATAACGGTGGTTTAACACCAGATGTAAGTGCAGCTGTCCTGAGTGGAATGCCATTAGCTCCATTACGATGGGAGATGGTGCTTTTCCTAGTTTAGTATCCCCAGGAAAACACTGCACCTGTCATCTCGGTGCCACTAGCAGCTGACTTGATGCAGGCATCTACTGGTGCCTCTTCAGATCGTATCCATCAAGGATCTGGGGCATTCAGAGAGGAGGGGAGGGTTGGCTGCAGACCAACCGGGAGAGAGGCCGACCATGTCCACATTTAGTGCACTCTGGACAAGACCTGGACTCCAGGTATTCCCAGGTGGCCTAGCCCTTCCCACTGTGGGAGCAGGGGGGGCGGGGTCGTGGCTGAATGGAGGGAAAGTGTGGGAGAAGAGGAGAGGGGGAGATAAGGGGTAGGAGGGAAGGAGAGAGGGACAGAGGGGGGGAGAGGGACAGAAGGACAGATGGAAAGAGAGGGAGACAGAGAGAGAGAGAGGGAGGAATGGTGGAAGACGAAGGGAGGAGAGAGAGAGGGGCAGAGGATGGAGGGAGGAGGAGGAGGAAAGGGAGGGAGGGAAACACGGAAGGGGAGAGTGAGCACTGGGCCTGGGCAACTTGGAGGAAGAGGCCTTCCCCTTGGCCCCTGCTTTGGCAAAGCCCCTCGAGGGCAGGCTGAGTTGACCTGGGCAGGCAGGGACTGTACCCATCGACTAGTTCCACCTGCCTTGGCTAATGGTCAAGGTTTCCATTCCAGTCAAGAAAATCTCTTGAGGGCCTTCTACATACAAAGGGGAAACTTGAGAATGTCAACAGCAGTGCAGTGGGGACAGGGCTCAAACACACCTGTGGGCAGAGCCACTGGCTGAGCTCTGTGGAGCACCGCGCTGGGCAGAGAGCACTCCTCTTACAGACAAAACATGCAGACCTAAAAGGGAAGGGATTTCTCCGATGCCCCGGGAACAATTCAGAGGGCAACAGAATTGTCAGAGTCAGGCAGGCAGAAGAACTGGACTTTTTCTATTTCTCGGGCAATGAAATCGCTGTGACTCTTCACCGGGGAAAGAGAGCACTGGGATCACCGTGAGCTAGGAGCACCAAGGCGCCCACAGCCACAGAGAGAGGACCATCTGTCCTGCTGCCTGCCTGCCCCGTCACTTGCCCCGCGTCAGGAGGCCCTGCAGGTGCAGACACAGAAGACACAGCCCCTCCTCCTGCAGGAGCCCACACCTGACGGGGGGGCGGGCCTGCGGAGCACCTGGGGCTTCCATGGGTTCCACGCATTGGCTGCGGGAACACAGAGGACGGAGCCCCTGACCTTGCAGAGGAGTGAGTGCCGGTGGTGCAGGTCAAAGGTGGCCCCTGACAACATACCCCAGGGTTCCAGGTTCCAGGCCAGTCTCACATCCGCCCACCTGGAAGCTCCAGCACACGCTGGGGGACCACGGCCTGGGCGCAGCCTGTGAATGTGCAAACCCACTGGGGCTGAGAGCCGCGGCCAGGTGGGTTATGACCCTCGCAGACCAAGGCTGCTGGGAGACAAGATGTCAGCAGTCGCTAGGGTTGGCTGCTTGGCCCAGTGTCCCTCATAAAAACTCCGCTGCACTGCGGAGTGTCACTCTGGCCTGTCTGATTACCTGGGAAGAAGCATGTCTAAGAAGACACAGACTGTTTGGTTTCCATCATCCTTTGCTCATATCTCTCAAGTACCAAACCAAAGAATCGGATTTTTAAAAGATGACAAAAGTATTTGTGTTGCACCAAACAAAAAGAGGGCAAACAACACAGGAATACTTAGTGCGATCTGCAGCTGGGAAAATTTTCCTGAGCTAAGAGATTTCTGTGCAGGCTCTGTAGACAGTTCTCATTTAAATGGAAATTCCCCCTGAAACACTAACAGTGGCTAACACATCCATTGCTTTAGTAGGTGCCAGGCACTGTTCTGAGAGGTTTATGTGCATTAACTTACTTAATCCTCACAACTACCTTGTGAGGTACATACTCTTATTACATGTACTTTACAGATGAGGGAATTCAGGCTCAGAGAGGTTAAGCAATTAGGCCAAGATTACTCAGTTTATAAAAAGCAGAGCCAGGATTTGAACCTAGGCACAGTCTGGGTCCAGAATCCATCATCTTAACCATGAATGTGCCAGGAATGGTAAATGATCTATAGTGAAAGCATTAAATTAACTTTCACAACAAAGGCTCACATTTCCAATGACCTCTGCAGCTAGTTTGGAGGGATTTATTTAGTTAGTTTTAGTAGACTTTGACATAATTAATTTTGGGAGTCCATCTCAGAAAAAATTCAGAAAGGGACTTTTCCAACAGGGAAGAATGGAAATGCTTTGCCATTATGAGCTTTTGAGTCCTTCTTACACAGAAAAAAAGGGGTTAGTGGTCTTCCACTGGGAAAGCAGGGCCCCAGGGGGCTGAGTGAGGTGCGCTGGCTCTATTCCCGCCCAGAGAGACCACACATGACACAGCTCTGTTGACCTCATCTAGAAACCCCACACATGATGGTAATGACTTTCTCCTCCACTGCAGGCTTACTCTGCACTGTGTCACACTGAGTCACTGAATGTTCCCAACAACCCTGGGAGGCAGCCGAGATGCAGAGGGGAAGCGACTCGGTGGGATGATACAAACAATGCCTTGCGAACTTGGATATATGTCAGCGTCCACAGCAGTGTCCGGAGCACATACACGCTCCAAAGTGAATGAATGGATGGATGAACAAATGAAGGAAGGAATGAATGAACAAATTACTCCAGATCCAATGACAACAAAGGCAGCGAGAAGGCCGAAAGGACATACAATTCTTCTCTCTCCTGCAAGGAGGTCTCATTCACGGGAGGGAAGGGCTAGAGGTGAGGTGAGCCCAGCAGTTGACACTCACTGAAGACCTAACTGATGCCACACTCTCCTGAAGCCTGTAGTCTGTCGTTGTCATCGTCATCATCATCATCATCCCACGGCCTCATGAAGACAATATTCTGAGTGTACAGTATAGCTTTCCAAGTTCATGTACTGAGACTAGATGAACTCTTGAATGCATGCTTCCTCCCCCGGGCAGTGGTACCTTTCCCTGGGAGCAGCTCCTTGCTGCACCTGGCGTAGGGGCCTCACACAGGGGACTGTGCTCTGACTCCTCTGGGCTATCTCAGGGGATCAAAACCTGATCCAGGTCAGACCCTGGGCTGGCCCTGACCCTTGCCCAGCCCAGGCTGCCAACTTGGGGAAGAAGATGGGACAGAAGGAACCAGCCACCTTCTCCAAGGTCTCCCAGCCCGAGTCCATGGCTGGGAGCCACAGCACACAGCCAGGCGAGGGTGTGTGGTCCCCTCAGGGGTCCACCACGTGGAGCACTTGGTTAGTGCCTAGTAGAGGCCCTCATGACTAATTAGGGAGGGGTGGGGTTGAGGGGCTGGAGGGGAGGCCACCAGCCTCAGAGGCAGCATTCTCATGGTTCTGAAAGCCACTGCAGCATTTTTATCTTCCACAAGAAGTGGAAACAACTAAGTTGGGCAGAAATGAGGCATACGGGCAACACAGCAGCTGTCAGAAGAGAAGCATAAACCGTTCTCAGCAAGAGCAATATCACATTTCTTCCTCGATCAGCGAGTTTTAATTTATTTATCTAGCCGAGCCATGATGGATACAGTCTGCCCAAATATATTACATGGGGATAATGCAATCTCTTATCCAGAAAACCACCATATTATAGATACTATCAAGCTACTTCCTCAAAAGTGTTTGGTACCCTAGCAACCAAAAAAAATAAAAAAATAAAACACAACACACAACACTAAGACATAAAACTTACATTGCATCTGCAATACGTTGTTGAAATTGGTTTTGCAATAGAGCATGCATTGTAAAAACAAAACAAAGGTTTAACGATATATCAGTTTGGTGAAAATCTGATTATAAAGCAAAAACACATACATCTAAGTAAAGTTGCAGAGCTTTTAAAAATGAAGCTTGGCAAGGAAGTCCTGGGTGAGCTCTATCTGAAAGGGTGCTGGGTTTGGTTTCTCCCCAATGTGGGTCTGCACCAATGAAATCCCTTCTACCACATCCAATTCCACGATGCCAGCCTCAATCCTGAATTTGACCTTGCAGCAGCAACTACTGGAGTTGGTACACTTAGACAGAGGGCGGAGGGTTGCGTGGACATATGAAACATCTGCCTACACAGTAAGCTCCCTCTGCCCTCAAAGGTGGCATTGCACAGAGCCTGGGAACACTGGGAGGTCCCAGCAAGATGGCTGGCACACCCTGTTACGAGCAGCCGTCCCAGGTCTGCTGACTGGGATCCGGTTGTTACGGATGCCACACAGTCTGCCAGTCACTGGCTGGGGTGTGGACGCTTTTGTTTAGTGTCCTCAGTCCCTCGGCCCCTGGGCTGAGCCTGCGATCGCTGAGAAACCCCAAGAGGTGTGGGCTCCAAAGTACTCTGTCCTACCACTGGGCTCTCGTTGTGGCCTTCTGTCCTCTAACGTTCTCCGTTGCCAAACTCCTCCACAGACTGGAGCACCTTGGGCGAGGACCACGTCTTATCGGACTCAGCGTCCCACCCCAGCACAGAGCTTGGCACACAGTAGGCCTCGCTCAGTGTGAGTCGTTAAATGCCCACATGGCAGCCTCCATACCAAGGGAGGAGGGCACAGAGGTGAGCAGGAGATGCCCTGCTTGGAGAAACTTCCAGCGCAGCTGGGGAAGGGGAGAGAGAAAGGTGCCTGTGGCATGTCCAGCAGTCTCCCCGTTTGGCCCTCCCTCCTCTTAGTTCTTTCCCCTTCCTGGGCTCCTCATCTGGGTACTTCCTTGTTTTTCTGCCACAGAGGAAGAATAAACTCATCATATTAAAATGCCAGGCATAGTGTCTTGAGAAGTGTTTTTATTTCCTAAGAAAATAATAGGCTGGACGTCCCTGGTGGCGCAGTGGTTAAGAATCCGCCTGCCAATGCAGGGGACACGGGTTCGAGCCCTGGTCCTGGAAGATCCCACATGCCTTGGAGCAACGAAGCCCGTGTGCCACAATTACGGAGCCTGCGCTCTAGAGCCCGCGAGCCACAACTACTGAGCCCATGTGCCGCAACTACTGAAGCTCGCGCTCCTAGAGCCTGTGCTCCACAACAAGAGAAGCCACTGCAATGAGAAGCCCGTGCACCTCAACGAAGAGTAGCCCCTGCTCGCTGCAACTAGAGAAAGCCCGCACGCGGCAACGAAGACCAAACACAGCCAAAAATAAAAAATAGTAATAATAATAATAAAATTTAAAATTAAAAAATAGAATTAAAAAAATTGTTTAAGAAGTAATTGAGATTGATCTTTAAAAAGAAAAGATAGGCAGGGAATGTTTAACCTAAGAGAACGAACAGGAGCATGGCAGGCATGACGCCCTCTGGGTGGAGGTAATGCCCTGCAGCTGCTGCTGCTAACACAGCAAAAGATGAAAGACATTTGTTTTTTAAACATGTATGTGCATGTACCTTACTGATTGTATTTCTTAACCTATATGGATTGCCTTTTCAAATAAATTCGCCCTTTTAGAAAGGGTCAGGCATGCAGATTTCACCAGCAGAGGCTGAGGGCAGAGGATCTTTGAAGGAGGCCTTCAAGAGAAAAAGTCTAGAGGGAGAGAACGGAGGAAAATCTCAGGGGCAGCTTATGCCAGGTAGAGACCAGACCCGAGGAGGCTTCCACAGCACGAGATAACACTGAAGGTCTTGGGAGAGACATGAAAAGGCAAAGGTAGAGAGTTGGTGACGGGATCTACGGACCAGGCTCTTAGCCTGGTACCCATTCTACCTCCTGGCCTGCAGACGGGGGCTCCTGGGCAGGCAGGCCGTGCTCTGTGAAAAGCTGTGCTGGCCCCCATCCCCTGGGCAGGATGGGAGAGCCTCAAGACTGGGCAGCGTCCAAAGGCTGTGGTCCCCCTGAACGTGCAGGGAAGCCCTTGGAGGGCCTGGTTGGACAGCCCTTCTTCTCAGGTCCCGGCCCTCCTGGCGTCTTGCCATCAGCAAGCCCTGCAGGTGCCATTGGTGTGGTAGGGGCTGCTCTTCTGGGAACAGTGACATTAGCATCTGGGGTATTTCCTGCAAAGAGCTTGAGGCTTTTTATTGAGTGGGTCAGGCTTTCAGAGGTAATTTCTGGATTCCATTGTGAACCCCAGGGGCTCCTCAAGGCCTGTAGCTTTGACTTCTGCATCACATCTGGAGGACACACCACACACACCCACACCCCCACACACACACACACACATACACACACACACCAGAGACCAAACATCCCAGTGGGGAGAAGTGAAGCTCATCGGCTGTGAATTCAAGTCCAGCTTACAAATGTGGAGGACCAGCTGATGCCTTTCCTCTGGACCACACTGCCTGAGACCCAGAGATGGGCTTCCCCTGACCAGGCCGAAGGCCCTTGGTGGTCACTGACATTTTGGTTAGTACCCAAGAGTAGGAAGCTTTATTTCTTTTTTCTCTAGAAAGGCTTGTCAATGGTCAAGACACAGCATCACACAAAGTTCTGCTTTAAGGAAACAACCCTTCAGCACAAGTAACAAGGCATAGATGCCTGAGATCTTCTTTACCAGCTCTGGCCCAGCACAGGGACAAGGCCCTGTTGTACCCAACTCATGATACTACAGGTTCTAAGTGCAGATGCACCCAAAGTACACACACCCGGCCTGCTCCTCTGCCCACCTCTGGCTCCACTTCCGTCCTGGTGACTTCCTGTTTTTGCTCTTCAGATGTCTGCACAGTGCAGAACTCACTGACAGGCCCCATGAAATAGGCCTGGGGAGATGCCATTTCACAGACCCTTAGCAAGGATGGGGCTAAATGCACTGGTTGGAATTTACAACCTACAATTTTCTGTAACATTGTTCCCAGGGTGGGGAGGTAGAGAAGAAACAAAAAGAAAAAAGAAAAAAAAGAAAGCTAAGAGAAGGAAATACAATTTCAAATTCATTTATGATTTACCTGTTCCCTCCCTGTGGCTGCAGAGGAATTTTAACTCTTCTGCAAGATGGCCTGGCTGTTGGATGTTGCATGCCACGGAGCCGCAAACAACTTGAGCAGTGTTAACCCCTCCTTTGCTGGCTGCCTCCCGCCCTTGCTCTGCTGCTACACAGCCTGGCATTTTGGTTGATATCAGCCACTGGGCAGGACATCACAGGCCTACTGAGGCACACAGGTGGGTGCACTCGGAAAGAGTCTTTCTCCCCAGAAAGACTCACTCCAGTCCCCACACAAACAAAATTCTCTGGAGCCAAAGTGAAACAGAACAGGTTTGAAACCTGTGTCTTTTCCACTTCTGCTCCTTTCTCCTTCATCCAATGCCTTCCCTTTGAAAGGCTGTAAAGCCCTGAAGGGAGGCGAGACAGCAGCGCGAAGGAGACTTTCAGAAATGTCAGTTTCCATGTCAGCGAGCTGAGGCAGCGGGGCCAATCAAATGCTCCGGGGCCGCCTGTGTTGCTTTGCACCAATGGGCTCTATCTACTAAGGCATCAACAGCACCTCAAGTCTGCGTTGCCCCACAGTTTGTAAAAGCCCTTCCTCATACATTTCCCCATTCAACCTGCTTCTGCCATTTAATCAAGGATCCTTTGACTTCCAGAAGGAAGGGCACAGAGACCTTGGAAGGAGTGTACAGGCCATCAATCAGTGGTCTCCGCGTGCAAGTGAGAGGAGGCCCGTTTGTACAGCTGAGCATCAGATGCCAGTTAGCGCACAAGACGTGTCCCAGGATGAAGGAGTTAATGCCAATGTCCCCGGGCAAAAGCAACATGGGGAAAATTCATTCCCACAGTCTGGCCTTCGACAAGCATCCGTCTATCTATACGTTCAGCTGAGCTTCCCCATTCCATTCTGCACGGTGAACAGTCATTGTTTAAAGATGTCACAATAATAATCATCTTTTGCGGCAAAGATATGAAAAATGTATTGCAAGATCAAAAGGATGATATTGCCTGCCAGCAGATTACACATTCCGCCCAGAGAAAGGCTAATCTGATGTCCTCAGAGAGGAAATAGGTAAACATTTTCAACATTATCTCCATCTGTGTTTCATTTCTTTGGGCCTGCTCAAGAAAAATTTATTTATGTATAAATAAAGAATGATTTTTGTCCTTAAGAAAATAGTAATGGAAGCCTTGAAATATCTGTTTTGGGTTTTACAATCTCAGCCAGTATATCTGAGAGGAAACATGGATGCTGTCACGCAACCTTCCTGGGGAAGAGATAGCCATACTCCTCCCATTTCCACTCCGTCTGCACCCCAGCTTGAAGTTAGTCTTGGAATTGGCCAAGGTAGTGTCCCACCCCACACTGTTCACAAGGGGAGAACAGACTCTCCTGATGGTAACTCCAGAGACGTGCCCCGGGGCTGGAATCCCTGCCTCTCCACATCCGGCAAGACGTTTGTCCTGAGTCTGACCCCAGCTGTGAAATGGGGGTGACCCGGCCTCAGCAGGATGATGGGCAACTGCTGGCCACTTATGAGGCCCTCACAGACAGGAGGGGATGGCATGACTGTCCTTACTGGCAAGAGTACTGTCATTAAACACAGGATGGGGTGAGGGAAGGAAGAGCACTTTGAAACCTGCATCTTTTTAGATGATTTCAGCAAGTGTCTCCTGAATGATCTACTGCGTGCTTAGGCCTTGGCCAGCCTTCTGGGAAGGACATGAAACGTCCCGATGGAGCACTGGGCCAGCAGGGGAGGGAGGACAGGTACACACACTGCCACATTCTAGCAGGGCTGGGCAGGGAGAGCTTCTCTCACCTTGAAAGTTTTCAAGTGGGCTGGTGCTGATGGACAGCTCAGATCTCAGCGTCTCTAGGGGACGGGGGGTGCATCGTCATCTCCCCTTCCCCCAACAGACCCATGGGCTGAACCTTCCCGGGGAACTTTCAGCCAGCAGGCTTCCGGAAACTGAGGGGATTTCACCGTTTTCTCCTGTTTCCTTGGGCCTGAGAGGCTAACGCAGAGGGCACATATGTTAATTCTGAAGATGAGAACGTGGAGCAAGGCAAACCCGCCAAGTGTTCCCCAGTGCTTTCCGACCACCCTGGATCCAGGCAGGGGGTGGGCAGGGAGACTGTCCGTCAGCAACCACCCTGCCAAGAGCTTACACCCGGAATTAACACCATAGCACGAGCCACTCAATACTTGGGACAGTCACGTGAAATTAGGATTAAATCTTTGAATTTTAGATTTTAAAGAAACACTTGTCTAGAATTTCAAGTATAAATTTAAAATTGTGTTATTTTAAAAACACTGTTTTGCTCTCAGAAATCTATAAACTTGAGTAAATTCAATCAATAGATATTATCAAACATCTGCTGAGGGAACCGTAGAGAACTAAAAACAAAACAAAATAGTGCTTGTCCTGAAGCAGCGTAGTCTGAGGCAACGGGTCAGACAGAAGAGGAAAGAGACACATGAGTTCCCAGTGTCCGAGGCTGCCTCTCGACAGAGGGCATGATGAGGCCATGTGGGGCCATGCCAGCCTAGGCTCTGTGATGGGAGGTACTTCGGTGTTTATTTCTTGCTTTACCCTTGATGGGCTCTGGGCCATGCACACTTGACGAGCGAACTATGTTTTTGGATGACTACCTCCCCTTTCCTTCATCAAGGACTCTCCCCCTCCCCATCATGGAGAGGGTCCTCTGTGTCACAGTCCTCTGGCCAACCAGGGCAGCGACAAAGCCGCAGGGGGTGACAGCGCCCCCTGGCGTGGAGCTCTGCCAGCCCCCGGCAGGCTCTCAGAGGCACAGCCCGGCTCCTCCACGGTCTCAGTTCCTGCGCTCCTGCTATTTCCAGCTCCTTTACTTCCACCTTGTTGTTCTTTCTCACAGGAACACACATTTCTTCTCTCTTCATCCTGTCTGTGAGCTCCACGTCTCTACTCCCAGAGAAGTCTAACAGTAGTCCTAGGCCCCAACTTCATTTAAAAAAGAAGGAACAGGACATATTTTATAGTGAAACTGGGGAAAACAGACATCCAATGGGGCCCAACACAACCCGGAAGACCATGAATGTATTTGATAGTCTCTTTGGAAACTTCCCAAAGGCCTTATTCGCTGGGTCGGGCTGGGGGCCTGGGTTCTTGTCTCACTGGCTGTGTGACCTCCAGCCAAATACCGCACCTCTCTGAACCTCAGTTTCCTCATCTGACGAACGAGGGCTTGAACTCAACTATCACTCAAACCCTTTCCACGCTGGCACGCTATGTGGTTAGCTTCTCACCTTCCTTCACGTTACACCAATCAAGGAAAAAAAAACAATTTTCTCTTCGATGTTTCTGTTTTACTTATAACACTGGGGCCCCTAATATTAACCACATACGAATGGTATTTTTGGCTACATTAAGGGTTAAATAAAGTTTTGGAGACTTGTCTAGAAATCAACCTCCATTCTGGGGAATATGTCTGTGGAAAAAATGCGTTTTAGTTTCCAAAGGTCCAAACAACGGCCTCACGACAGACGCCAGATGCTGGGAACAAAACCCTCTTGTGAATTGTGGACTGCTTGCAAAATCACTTACTCAAATTCCATCTGTCGACACTGCTCCACTATTAAAATTTCCAATCTAAAGGGAAAATGCCATAACTAGTGTGGGTTTCAATCCCGTGTCTCAATATTGGGACCTGCCATCCATCCTTCCCTGTCATAACAGACTGATTGCCTTCAGAAGTGGTTTTCAAGAACAACGGGTGATTCTCACATTCTCAGCAGTTTGGTCTCTTAATTCAATTCCTAAGTAGTTTACTGGGGCATTTACAAACTTCCTGTCCCATATCCCAAGTTCCCAGTGTAATCTCCCAGTTTTAGCTCACCAATGTTTGCTGCTGCAAATCTGTCCTTGAAACATTTTGGGATGAATGCAGATTTGATTTTTTCCCCCAAACCAAAAAAATGTCCAAGTTTTCAGAGAAATTCTATTGCAGTTGTAGGCTGCAGACCCGGCGGGTGACTGATGAGACACATCTGGGGGTTCACACATGTCACACTAGTGCCCTTGGAGATGGGCAGGCGCTCAACCCTGTTCACTGGTATGCGATTCATATCTAAGCATTTTATACCATTTAGATGATTTATTATGCTATTTGATCAGCCTGGGTAATGAATCTCATATACTTTCTTCATTTGAGAGCTCCACCCCTACCCACAACACGTTTACAAAGAAAAGACCCAATGACCTAGGATGTTCAAATAAGAAAATAATTACACATTCTCACAACCATGCCTCGGAACCTTCCAGCTCTCAGCAAGAATGAGGAAAGCTCTAGGCCTATGCAGGTTTAGAGGAAGAGTACTGCCAAGCACATAACCCCTGGTGCAGCCACTGTACATGAAGTAGACGATGGTCTCAGGCAATAAGAGGGGCATCTACTTTCACAAACCATCTGGACTCATTCTGAGTCATTCACAGGCATCATCCAAGAAGGGGGCGGTGGGCGCGGAGAAACGCAGACATAGCTCATCACGGCCACATCCTCACTGGGGCCAGACAGCCAGTGACATCTGCCCCTACAACGTCCCCTCCTGTCCCTGAGGCTCACGCACAGGCCTGCTGCACACAACCCTGAGGGGCAAGGCCCGGGGCCTCGGCATTTGCTCCTCCCCGACACTCTGGAGGGTCCCTGCAAAGAACTGCCAAGCTCTGACCCCTTTCCCCTCTCACTCACTCCTTACTTAGCTCCTAGCCTATTAACACTCCACTCTGTGCTCAGAAGTCCATTCACTTCAGGTGGACTCCATGTAGCACATGTGAGGATGGATGCTTCACTCTCTTCCTTTTCACTCCAAATGATTCAAGACACCCCTGAAATCCCATTTCCATGCCAATGATTGGCTCAGAAAGGGGCATATGTCCCACCCCAGCCAATGAAGTGTGAGGGGCACTCTTCTGGGCACTGAAGAAGGATTAAGAGACAGTCTTTTCTTCTAGTGGATGTTGTAATGTCGAAGTGTGACTCCTGCAGGGACCAGACAGATGGCAAAGCTGGCCCCTGGGGGATGGAGGGTGAAGGAGCCTGGTTCTTGATGATATCACTGATGGTTGGAGCCTGGGACCTGCCCTACCCACGGATAGTTGTGAAAATATCTTTGCTTGAGCCACTTTGAGTGGGGCTGTCTGTAACCTGAGAGAGCATGGTCTCAGGGATGGGAGACATGCTCCAGGGATTCCTTGCTCTCCTGGAGCTCACAAGCAAACAGGGTCTGGCCCTGACTTCTTTCCAGAGCCTGGCTGAGGAAGCCAAGTGAGGCCCCTTCTAGATCTCAGGAATTAAACCATCTTTACTACGCATGGGGCACCTACAAGAACTCACAACAGCCAGTGGCCCCTCCAGTATCCTTAGTAACAGTGTGCTAGACCTCGCAGGTCAGTCTCCACCCTGTGAACACCTGGTGACAAAGACTTGACAAAATTTCAGTCAGGCTCCTTTGAATCCTCTTCTCCACTAGACCCTGGCCTTGGCTTGCTGAGCCTAGTTTTAGGAAAGAATCCTACTAAGCCAGTTTATCCAGAATCCCCCAACTCTTGATATTCTTTCAAGCTCTTGCCCCTCCACACCCTTGATACCTAACCAAGATCCTCTTAGTAATTTTCCATCCCCTCCCTTATTCTTCCTGCTGGTTATAAATCCCTACTCGTCCCTGTTGACTTGGAGTTGAGGTGAATCTCTCTCTCCTCTATTGCAATAGTCTTTTTTAAAAAGTTTATTTTTTTAATTTTTATACATTTTCTTTTTTTTTCTGTTCTTTGCTCTCCTTTTATTTTTATTTTTTTAAATTGAAGTATAGTTGATGTACAGTATTATATAAAAGTTACAGGTGTACAATATAGTGATTCACAATTTTTTAAAGTTATACTCCATTTATAGTCATTATAAAATATTAGCTTTTTTCTCTGTGTTATACAATATATCCTTGTAGCTTATTTTATATATAATAGTTTGTACCTCTTAATCTCCTACCCCTATATTGCCCTCTCCCTGCTTCCCTCTCCCCACTGATAACCACTAGTTTGTTCACTGTATCTGTGAGTCTGTTTCTTTTTTGTTATATTCACTAGTTTGTTGTATTTTTTTAGACTCCACATCTAAGTGATATCATACAGTATTTGTCTTTCTCTGTCTGACTTATTTCACTTAGCCTAATACTCTCCACGTCCATCCATGTTGTTGCAAGTGGCAAAATTTCATTCTTTTTTTATGGCTGAGTAGTATTCCTGTGTGTGTGTGTGTGTGTGTGTGTGTGTGATCAGTTGTCTTGAATAAGACCTTCCTTGCTGTTTTTAGCAAGTGTTAGAATAATTTCTCCTGAACACTACCCATCATCCCCCCTCAGCATTCCACGCTCTGCTTTCCGATGGTTCAGGCCCAGGCAACAACGCACAGGAAAAGACCTGTTACCCAAAGCACCATCTCCTCTCTCATTTCGTCCTGGCCTCTCAACCTCCTGGTACAAAATCTTTACATAAATAGGGGACAGAGCTTTCCATACCACAATGAGAATTAAGGTTTAAAGCACAGATACCCTGTGTCAAGGAGTTTGACTTAACACACACTGAGGTTGTAATTGGTGATACCTTTTCCTGAGAGCAGATGATAAGAGAATGAATACAAATGGCTGCCCACGAGACTAAATTAATAAATTAAGGTGTTGAGCACCTGAAGGCAGGTAAGAGGACAGAAAGGACCAAAAAGGTAGGTGGAGGTTGACGGGGCAAAAGGACCGAATCCTTCACCTGCGTTACTGACTTGCTGCAGGGCAGTCTCCATCCTTCCTGCACCAAACGGTCCCACCACGTCTGTTCTGAGTCGTCGTTCTAAATTCTTACCTCCCCATGGGACAGACACTGAATGAGTGTGTGCTCACTGACATGTCATAACCGCCTCACGCCTCTAGGGTCTCCGCAGATGTCCTCCCCAGAAACTCTGCTCCTGGCAGCGGACGCTCGCGTCAGGGATGTTAACGAGCCTCCCCTTCCCCATCCGCACAGCACAGGCACTGCCCAGAGCCTGCTGCGCGGTGACGTCTGGGCACGAGCCTACCGGGCCGGCTGGCTGCGGCAGCCCGGGAACAGCCCAGGTCACCGGCTTCAGGGCTGCTGCATTTCCCCAGTGACAAACCATTCTTCTATAGGTGGACTCTATATGCAGGTTTTTCTGGTTAAATGGTGAGAAAGATAGTCCCACCCCTACCATCAAATACCCTAAAAAAGAAATCGTAACTGGACTTTAAATGTTCAAGGGGTCCAAAGGAAAAATCTCTATCTTTCACAAAAGAAAATCATTGACTAGTTTTACAGTGAAGCATTGCCAGCCTGCTGGGCAAGTTCCTTGGACTGCTGAGGCAGAAGCACCAGGGACCCTCCCTGCCCCTCTCTGCCCAGCAGGCCCCTCCCCACAGCAGGACTGCGTCTCAGCCCCTAAAGACGGAGAGCAGCTGCAGTACAGGAAGTCGGGGTCTGCGATTTCAGGGCGGGGAGCCAGGGGAAAGGTCACTGCGGGGTTTGATGGGGGAAATTCTCAAAGGTGACCTGAAAGAAGAGGCCATTTTCTTATGTTTTATGCTTTTCCTATGAAACATCACTGAGTGAACTAGTGAGTTAAATCAGACCTTCCCAAGGATAAGCTGGGATGAAGTGAGAGAGTGGCATGGACATATATACACTACCAAATGTAAAATAGATAGCTAGTGGGAAGCAGCCGCATAGCACAGGGAGATCAGCTCGGTGATTTGTGACCACCTAGAGGGGTGGGATAGGGAGGGTGGGAGGGAGATGCAAGAGGGAGGAGATATGGGGATGTATGTATACGTATAGCTGATTCACTTTGTTATAAAGCAGAAACTAACACACCACTGTAAAGCAATTATAGTACAATAAAGATGTTTAAAAAAAAAATCAGACCTTTCCAGGGCCCGCGTTCATCTGGATAGTCTGTGTAGTAAAGTGCACCGGTAGGCATTTCCCCTGCCCTGGGTGAAAGGATCATTTGCCCACAGGGCAGTCGGGTCTCTCACTGCCAGTCCCTGACAGGTGCCACCGTGCTGTCCTCTCTGGCCTCTGCCGCACCCGTTCCCTCCTATGCCCATCATTACCCCCAGCCGGAGCACCCACTCCACTACCCATCCACCCGCCAAAGTTGGGCTCCAGTTCCGGCTGCCTCTCAAAGCCCTGCCTATGTGGCTCAGCCCACATCCGTCTGTTCTGAGCGCCTCGAGGTCACAGGGCTGCTCCACATGAACGTGGAAGACACCCCGTGTTGTCTGGTATTACGCCCCGTTACCTCCTGTGTGACGTGTTCTCTCCAATGTGGAGTGACCTTCCTGAGGGCAGTCCCATGGCAAGTGTCCTGCGAGACCCCCAGACGGTGCAGAGCGCAGGGTGGGGGCTTGAGCATGGGGAGCAGTGGGGAATTGGGGGGAGGGGCAAACTAGCAGGGGCAGAGATCCCGAGTTCCCAGGCGCATGTAACCCAGAGCCAGTCTGTCCCTACCCTGGGAAGGGGGCAGCGAGATCACACCCTCTGGGAGCCCAGGCGGTGGCCCAGCAGTGGAGGGGAAGGTGCCATTGCTGCTCCAGGGAGCATGTCATCTCCAGCTGGGCCTCAGCGTGGGGCCTGAGACACAGGCTCGGCTGTGTGACAGCCCAGTGTGAACTGAATGAACGACAATGCCTCTGCTGAAGGGGGGAAGAAAGAAGCTTTAGTGATGCGTCTGATGAAGTGGCACACAGACAAGCATGACTAAAATACATTCTACCCGGGATATGGTATTTCCAAGTAATTACATCGATGGTCAAAGATGCAAGGTAGCTTTGAAGATGTAGGATCAGGATGTGTTTCTGAAAAGGCAGGAGAAGTAGATCAGAGAGGAGGCGAAGGCTGCTGAATCCATGGATGGGTTTCCAAGAGGCCAAGTCTGGAGCCTGAGAGAGGGAAGAGGATGTATGTGACTCAAGTTTCTGCCATTTAAAATTCTTCTCCAACTACCACCAGCATCTCTCAGGCATGAGTCTAAACCTTCCCTTGCATATGAATCTCCAGGGGTGCTAGTTTAAAATACCCGTCCCAGATTCCCCCCACCCCAGACACTGATTCAGCAGGACTCGGGTGGGGCCCCAGAAGCTGATTTTTAAGAAACCCTCCCAGCGACTGTAGTGCAGATGGTCTGTGCCCTGGATTTAAGAGCCCTGTGAGTCCTGAGAACAGGACAGACCTTCTAGCTGCATCCTCCTCTATTTTTCCAACACATCATCAAGGAGAACTTTAGGTGGATGGGTGTTTCTGTGTTTCAGGATCTTCCTGTAGGGACACAGGAGGGGGTGGCTAGCTTGTCCGCCAGACCAGACCTCCATCCCTACACCAAGCAGGCTCCAGTGCTTAAGGGAGAGATTCAGTGGGGGTTTACTCAGTTTTTAGCCATGGAGCAGGGAGATAGGCTAATCTGTGAACCTCACTTGGTTCAGAGTGGAAGGAAGTAGGATACAGCCTCTGTCATCAAACTGCTGACCCACTCTTTGAACAAATGTCTCACAACGTTCTGCTCCCCACACAGGAAAGGGTGTTGCCCAGTGGAGTACAGAGTCCCCAATTGAATCAACCCATCTCTCTCTCTTCCCCTGGGGTAGTTTCTGATTTTGAGTCAGGTTGAGGTGGAGGAACTTCTTGGGACAAGAGCATTTACCAATCCTCAGGGCTACTCATGAATCCACTATCCATCCATCCACCCATCTATCCATCCAACATGTGTTGCATTCTCTCTGAGTAACAGATCTCTTGCCACATGCCAGGAGCAGAAAGCGAAGAAGGTAAGGCCCCTGCTCTCTCAGCTGCACACAAACTGGTGAGAACAACAGAGACATCAATGGAGGCAACACAGCATAAACATGAGTAAAGTCCCAGGCCCAGCACAGCACAAAGGAGAAAGCACCTAACTCCTCCTACCACATTAGAAAAGCTTCACAAGGCAAGGATGCCAGGCCTGAAGGCTGAGGAATGGGGAACGGTTTAGGGCCAGAGTACGTGCGTGCGTGTGCAAGCATCGCACCCTTCTTGGGACAGAGGAAGAGCAGAACGAAGCACAGAACAAAAGCAGGATGAACCAAGATGACTGTCAAGGTCAGCAGGCAGGCTGGGCCTGCAGGTGGAGGCTGGGCCTCCAGCTCGCCGGTGCTAAGCGTTCTCTGGTGGCCTATAGGAAGCCACAACGCTGTTCAGAAGCGGGGGATTAGGATCCGATTAATGTTACTTGTGTTTCAGGCAGCCCCCATGGTGGCCGTGAGTAGGGCAGCTGGGAGGACGACAGGGAGCTCAGGTGGTGGCTACTCTAGCCATCGTGACAGCAAAGGGTGGGCCTGGGCCCAGGCAGTGATGGGAGGGGATGGGCAAGAGGACACAGCATCCGCGGACCTTGCGGGGGCAGGGGCAGGACTCCGGGATGGCTCCCAGGCCTCCGCAGGACCCTGAGTACACTCAGAGGCGGCCAGCAGTGGAGACTCCCCCGGCCCCACCCCGATGGGGCCCGCTGCTCACCCACAAATGTCCCAACCTCCTCAGTGCCCCGCCCTTAGGCCTCTCAGGTGCCTGTTTGCTCAGACACCGCTGGCTGTGAACTAAATGCTCCTGAAATGTTTCTTATACATTGCAGACGTTTTTCTGCCCTGAAACCCTCGGGTGGTTTAATTTGTTTTCTGAAATAAGAAAAGCAGTTAGACTAATTGCCTTCAGAATGGGGCACTCACAGGGAACAGCCTCCACGCTGCAGAGGCTAAGCCTGGCAGACTGTTTCCAGGCCCATCACTTATGGAGCAATCTGCCTGTCCTGTCACAGGCCAGTGTCTCAGCAAGAGAAAGGTGTGCCAGGTGCTGGGCACCGCACTTCGCAGCCCCTTGGTGACTCCTCCTGCTGGAAGTTGAAAATAAGAGGTTACTTTTCGCCCACATGAGCCAGGGGTGGTACTCACCCACCTAGCTCACTACCTCTGGCACCACCAGGGCACCAGGGCCCTCCTCAGCGCCACGTGGGTGTTACTGCTCCAGTGTGTCACCCATGGATTGCGGACGACGCCATCCTGCTGAGCTAGCCCAGACCCCGGGACCACCGTCAGGGCAGCTGGGAATGGATGCCTGGACACAGTTCACGGCCGTCTGCATTTTGGTTTATTCCTGAGGCAGCTAACGAGCAGTACAAGGGATGGCTATGAATTAGGATGTAAGGGGGTGAATGGGGCTCCATCACTCCCTCTGTTTTCTCATGGAGGCGCCCTGGAAGCTTCTTGGAGAATCTTACTAAAGCTGCCTGCTAAGGCACGGGACACGGGGCACAGAGCTGTGAAACTGGTGCCTCTTAGAGTTCCAGCTACACTGGCTTGCTAAGAGCAATGCCTCCACTCAGGCACCAGGTTAGCTATTGAGTAAGCCCCACTCCCAGGCCTAACATCCAGGTTCCAGATTCTTTGTGCACCAGCACCGGGCAAACTCCCCTCTGATCTTACATCTCAGTGGGGGAGACACACCTACCCAACCAATGACCAAGTGCACAGCAGGGTGGCCTGTGAGCTATAACAAGATGCAGGAAAGGGTTGAGAGAGTCCTTACAAGAGCAGGGATTCAGGAGTCCTTCTCAGAGGAGGTAGCATTTAATCCAGGCTCTATTATGCCCTATGGGAAGAATTATGCTCTATGGGCAGAATTGAAAGAGGTCTGAAAGAGAGGGCATCTCAAGCTGAATGAAGGCACAGATATGTGCCTGAGGGTGGCTTGTAGTGTCACCAGGTCAGGAGGGCAGGAGGCAGAGGAGAGCAGAGGGGGGTAAGGTTGGGAAATCAGCTCAGGCCCAGATTGTGGAAAGGTGGGACAACCAGCCAGGGGACTGAATTCTCCTTTGTGTACTGGGAGAGGTAATGTCTACAGTTCTGAAAACCGTGAGCTGCATTGGCCAGGGGTGCAACGGAGTCAGGGGATCTGCCAGAAAGATCAGCCCAAGGAGAAGACAACAGCCCAGGGGCCCATAACCCAAATGCTGCGTTGAGACCCACCCATGCTGAGCATGTCCTCCCTTCCTCCCTCACCCGCCCATCAAAATTTTGCTGAGCACAACTGCCCCGGGCACCATGCAGGCTGAGTACACACTGGAGGAGAGAACCAGCATGATTCCTGTCCTCTGGGTACTTGGGATCCAGCGCACCACCTATCAATAAACTAGTGAATAAAACATGATGATATAAACCATCTGTATGTAAATATGAATTGGGTTAAGGGCTGTGAAGAAAATGAATAGGTACAGGGACAAGAAAATAATGATTGGGAGAAACCTACTTAGAGGGAGTAGACCCTGAGCGGTGCCTAAGGATGAGAAAGGGGGTGCCGTGTGGAGGGCTGGGGGCTGGGTGCTCCTTGGAGGAGGCCAGAGTGGCTGAAGCCAGAGGCAGACGAGAGGGGGAATGCGCTGAGGTTCCGGAGGTGGGAAGGAGTTAGTTCTTGCAGGCAGGCCCGGTGGGGAATTGGATGCTACTGAAAGGGCGATAGGAGCAACGAGACGGAATTACCTTTTAGGTCGATCGCTCTGCCACAGGAAGAATGGGCAGTGGGGTAAGAATGGAAGAGTGTGGAGGAGATTAGAGTCTTGGCTTGTCTAGGTGGTGGCACTTGGGGTGGAGATATGGAGAGATTTGAGATACAAACACAGAAGGCAGAGCCAAATGAACTTGATGCTGGAGATGGGAAAGGGAGGAACGACAGAAAGATGACTCAGTTTTCCATTTAACAAGTGGGTGGAGTTTAGTGCTGTTCCCCGAGGTTGGTAAGACCAGAGGAGAAGCAGAGACTTCTCAGGGATGGCAGAGGGGATATAACAGCTCTGCTTTGGGCATGTTACACTTGAGATGCCAAGTGCTAATACCAGAAGGCCAGATCTTCCATAGGTTAGAACAAAAGAGGAGGGTTCAAAATGACAGGGTAGGCACACGCATCCTCCTGAGACTCAATTAAAATGACCTTAAAAGAATAAATCACAGAAATGAAGAGAACGAGAGAGGTACACTCAGTGAGCAAGGGATTTAAAGACAGGTCTTGAAGAACATTCACTGGCGAGCAGGGCAGAGGGCACGTCAGCCCACAGCCTAGAACATGCACTGAAGGGGCAACAGCTGCACGACCCCTCCACCAGAGGCAGGGTTGAGATGCTCAGTGTATGGGAAACTCCCTCACCCAGAAAACACCCAGAGGGTTCTTCTCTAAACAAATGGAATTAACTGCCTGAGGAGAACCATGGCAGTTGATGTGGGTGTTGGCGCCCTCCTCACTCTGGCACCTGGGCCACCCAGTATGATGTCTGGCTCACACCAGGCTCATTCTCAAGTGGAACCTCCAGCTGACAAGCCCTGACCATCAGCATTTGTACCCTCTTCATTATTACACCTGGAAGGTCAACCAAGAATCGCCAGACCCACAACCCAAAACAGGGCAACCTGAAAACAGATCAACAAAAAAAGGGCAATTAAAGAAAACCACACACAAAGATAATCTACATGACAGAAGAAAACTAAAAGTAAAAGAAGAATTCAAACAGAAAACCAAAAATTACTAACTAGTATCCTCAAATACTTTCAAGGTGTCACTTGTAGAAATCAGAGAATGAGAAAGTGTGCTTGGAAATTAAAAGCACAATTCTTGAAATAAGAAGTTTAATTCTCAGTTTGGATGATAAAACCAAGGGAATTTTCCAGAATATAGAATAAGATATATGGAAACAGAAACTTTGAGAGAAAAGGTGTGACAGCATCTATTGACCCAGGAGGTTACATATTCAATTAAGATTTCCAGAAAGACAAGAGAGAAAACCAAGAGGAGGGAATTATTGAAAAAAAATTATAATTCCTTTCATTTGAGGAAGGATATATATCTTCAGATTGAAGAGCCCACAAAAGGGGCCACAGAGCCAGACACATCATTGCAAAATTTCATAACACCAAGAATATTAACTATTATTTTAACATCATGGATTTTTTGGGTAATAATTTTTATTTTGTAAAATATTGTATTAAATATTTATCTTGGTTATTGAGTTTTTATGCTGAAAGTGAGGGCCTTAGTCACCTCACCCTAATCCCAGCCCCATTACATACCAGGCAGAGATACTGGAGATAAACTAGTGAAACAAAGCCCCTACTCTCATGGACATTATAGGAGACAAAGAGATTATCCTACTAGCTTCCAGATAGATTAAAATGGGTCGCGCACAGGGAACAAAAATCAGTCTAGCATTGGATTTGTTATCAAAGACTGCTTGCTTGAAGATGATGCCTTTAAAAAGTATGAAGGTGTGGTTTTCTCTACAAGCCTATATTAACTATGCTTCCGATTCCCCTCGCATCTAGATGGTGCCATGTGATTACTTCTCACAGAGAAAGTGTGATAGAATGATATACCACCTCTAGGCTGGGTCAGTTAAGAGCTGGCGGGCCTTTTCCATACTCACATATCCTTGTCTACAGTGGCCTTGGAGACTACAATATAGAAGGAGTCTATCTAGGTCCCTGAATTACTGTATGGATCAGAGAATACCCCAATATTATGGAGCAATGAGCAGGTTGTGATGGGACTGCATAATAAACTCTGTTAGGCCACTGGTATTCGAGTTATCCTACCTTGACTACTAGAAGGAAAATTTTCAACTTTTAACTCTACATCCAATCTGCCAAGTACAAAAACAGAATAAAAGCATTTTCAGACATTTGAGGAGTAGAAAGTTGAACTCCTGTACACGCTTTCTTAGGAAGTTACACAAGGGTGTATGCCAGCAAAAGGAAAATGTAAGCTAACAAAGGAAGAGTCAGGACATCCTAGGAAGAGTGGTGCAACTGAAAAAAAAAAATTCTAGATTGGAGCAAGAAAATGAGGCTCCAGAAGAGAGGACTTGAGGCAAAAGAGACAACTGATGATAAATGAGAGCATATGAATGCATGTGAGGATATGTGAAAGGCAACTGAGGGAGGGTGAAAAGGGAGACGCTATCTGAACCTGATGTCAGAAAAAAAGCCTTCACTGAGTGACACAAGGGGTCAGTATGCTGGCACACAGAGAATGAAATGAAAAACTAGGACATGATTTGACTCTCCAGGGAACAATATTTCATAGTTATAATAATAGAAATGTAATTTATTTGTCCTCAACTTTTAGAATCAGCTTAAAGAAAAATGATGGGAGGCCATTCAAATGCTGGCACGATAGGGACAGACCTTGGCCCCTGAATTCAATCGCAGCCTTTGAAGATGAATAAACCAGAATTGGAATAGTGATGTGAGTTTCCCAAGGTCTGTCAGAGTGTAGCAGGGACTGGGGGAAAGTGGCCTTGGCTGTTGCCCTCATTATGACCTGTCTCGTGCCCTGCTCACCTGCCTGGATTCACTACCAACAAGCTAGGCAGAGGAAGCTTGTGCCTCTGACTTTGCCTTCTCGGCAAAGCCTGTTCTGACTTTTGCGGAGTTTATCATCCAGTTCCAGTTCTGAGAAGCCTTCTCGGCCCTGTTCCTTTAGACACTTTTCCTCCCAATAGGGACAGCTATTGATTCCCTCTCTAGAGAAGATAACCTTGCCTGTCCAACATGTGCTAATCTAGTGCTCTGTTCCTTTAGTTTTGGCATGCTATTGGAAAGGCTCCAATTTGAAAAGAAAAGAAAAAAATCAATGGTGTGCTCTGTAGAGGTGACACATCAAAGCATATCAGCCACTCGGCAGTTGGCCAGGAAGCAGCACCACAGCCCCCCGGTCTGCAGAGCACCAGGGATGGAGTGCACTGCGTGGCCTGCCAGTCATCTGGACAACATGGTTCCTAGTCATGTGCAGTGTGTCCCTCCCGGGGCCTCTATGAGTCTGCGATCAGGAGTGACCAGCCTGCCACCTTCGGCAGCCTGGCGTGATGGCTGACCAAGTGGTTATGGGGTCAAGAAGTCAGCTAGGCCCATCCTCTGCCTCCGGACCAGTGCCACTACCTTGATATGCTTCCATAGAATACCTTCTGCATTTAGGAATTTAGGGAGGACAAATAACCGAGACAGAATTTCCAGAGAAATCTAACTCCAGGGGTGGCATAATCTATCCCACAGTAAGAAAATAGATTTCAGGTCTCACCTCAACTCTTCCTGCTGAACTTTCTTCCCATTCTAGGTTCAGTGGGGCTGCATTGGAGCTGGTCCCCATCTTCAGTGCTACCTATGTCACCTCTGGAAACTGAGACATCTAGAGTGGTGGCTTGTGCACAGTTGGTGCCTAATAACCAGGGAATGAGACACACACGCACACACAGAATCTCTCTATGCCCCAGCTTTCGGCCCCTGCATCCTGCTCCCTGGCCAAGCCCAGCAATTCCAGTCATACTGCCTGAGGAGGCAGGACAAAGAGGAGAAGGAGCCAAGGACCTGCTGAGAAGTAGCAAGTGCTCAGGACCCAGCTAGAGGACGTGACACCTCTGTACCGGGTTGGGGCTGAGAGGGGCTCAGACTCTCCCAGGGTCAGGCCCTTTCCACTCCAGCCCACGTGGGGAGTGCACAGGCCGGAGGGCATGCCAGGACTTGCTTATCTGTGTTAGTCGCCCTATCCTGCAGCTGTCACCAAGGGCATTCGGTGCTCAGGGATGGGCAAACCTCCATGCATGACTTACTTACGGTAATGCATGATTTACTGGCAGGCATTGCAATACTGAGCAGCTATTTGGGAAGAAGGACCTTCGTTATCTGCTCCCCTACCCTGGCATTAATAAGGAAAGCATGCCTAATTGCCAAGAGTGGTTGATGTAAGGAGAGAAAACTCTGAGCTCCAGGGTCAGCGGAAAGGGCTGGTGCACAGATTACTCTGAAATTATCTTTCCTCTGTCTTAGCAGCTTCCTTTAAGGCAATAAACAAACAGCAATTTCTTCGTAGTTTTGACTGATACTTGGCCGTTGAACTAGTTCTGTGATTTTAACTGATGGTTCTCACTCACCCCCACTACCCCATGAGAGGGAATCAGCCTCCCAGGGTCCTTGGGCAGCCTAAGTCATCCCATGGTCCCGAATCATCCTAATACTTGGTTCCCACAGCCTGGCCTCAACGGGAGGAGACTGAAAGAGAATGCATGCTTGTCTCAAGGGGGCCGTGAGCCTCACATCCAGCCCAGGCTGGGCCCAGGACGCGGCCTTGACAGACATTTAAGTAGGGGAGCATTCTTAGCTATGAAGTGAAACTCAGCTCCAGGCTTAACTTTCCAAGAAGTTTGCTCTGTCCAGAAACCTGCACCAATTTTCCCAGTTAACTACCAACAGGTGGGCGAGAAGGGCACACAACAAAATGTCATTTATAATTTAAAATTCATTACTGAAAAGGGTTCTGCAGTAATAGTCCGACTTCAGTCATTTCAAAGATGCCTTCACGAAGGAGGTGGTGCGGGTTTCTAGGGCTACTTTCCTCGCCCCCCTTACTGGGCCGAACCCCTCCCCTACCCAACCCTCCCGTTAGAAAGCTATTTTATCTCTGGAGAAGTTTTATGCCAGGGATATATGACCAGAATACATGAAGGTCTTTTAAATTTACTTTCAATAGCCCTGCTACTCTCTTCTCTATGAAATGTTTAGCATTTAACTCGTTATTTCTGTGGCGCACAAAGTCTCAGGTGCAGGTGGCTTTGTAGAGATGGCAGGATGTCACAGCAAGGTAATTGTTTCTCTTTATTTCCTCTAGATAAAGCATAAGTAACAGGCAAGTGTGAATCATTGGGCAGTGCTTCCATCACAGGCTCCAGCGATAACATAAACCAGGAGACTGAATTTGGAGTGGTTTGCATACTCAGCTCCCTACCCCACAACTCCAAAAATCTGCCTGAGAAGCAGCCTGCATTCACGAGCCACTTCTGCTCCCCCACTGTCCCGTGTGTGTGATAGTCCCTGCTTTCTAGAGACTCTGAGTGGCAGAACTGCCTTTTAATATCCACCCTCAAGAGTTGTCTGGGCAGGCGGGACCGGCCTCCTGGGGCCCTGTGAGAAGGCGGCAGGAGGGTGCCGCGGGGAGGACGAGTAAGAGGAACCGAGGCACAGAAGGGTGCTGGAGGGCAGAGGAAGGTGCAAGAAGGCAGGTTCACGGAGCAAAAGCAGAGATCACAGCACCAGACCAGAGTCCTGATGAGTATCTGAACCAAATGGAATCAATCTGCAAACCTTCTGAAGCTTCGTCACTTAGCTTCAAGTAAATTATGTTAAGTTTGATTACAAAAAGATGAAGGAAGCGGAGACCGATACATCTCGTGTTTATGCACACAGCCCCACATCCTTACCTCCTGTATGCCTTATTACATTTCGCTGTTAATACAGAGCAGGCTTCAGCTTTAAATGAATATTGGTCTAAGCACTTGGTTCAGCAGTACCCAGTTACTACCTTATACCCATGCTTTCATACCTCAGAAAAATTGGAGACTGAGAACAAAGTTTGTTTTCTTCCCCCTCCAAGCATTTTAAGCAGACAAGGCATAAAGATTCATGAGTGATAGGAAAGCTAGCTAGAGAGCAGTTGTGGTGGAGAAAATGGTTCTGTGAAGTTTTTATAGCCCAGCCACTTAGCTCCATGGTAAACTTTTACTCAGAAAAAAGTGCATCAGATATCAAATTTACTCTCATCACCAATGAACGTTCATTCTCTGAGGAAAGAGAAGTGTCTGTCCCATGAATGTTTCCACCATGTTCTCCTGAGCCCTCACTTCCCCACCCTACCACTCTTCCTTTGTTCAGGAGGCAGAGGTAGGGAGAGCTGTCTATGGAGAGCAGACCTCGCTGACCCCATGTCAGTGGGATACACATTGATTGGTCTTCAGATTTACATACATACATTATAACCATAATTGGAGGACTAATTTCTAAGTTCCTTCTAATGTCATTGTGTAAACCCCAGGGGATGGCTGGATGAGGGACCAAGCTAAGCCTGGCTCAGGGATACTCAGTCCTTGGGGCTGGGATCATAGGATCCTTCAGGTGGACCAGCAACTGACCCATCTGAAGGTTATACCCATAACCTGGCCTCTTTGGCAAACACCTGGGGCTGTGCCTGGCACATAGTATGTGCTTAGTGAATCATTTTATTATTGAAGACTTGTGTGTTCTGCCATCATCATTCTGCTCAAGGAGCCAACAGACTAATATCATTGATATGCAAATGTTTACCATCTATGTTTAAAGTTTGGTTTAAAATAACTGCTCAAGTGACTCATTAACTGTCAGTGAGAAAAAAAAATCTAGGAAGGAAGGAATGGAGTGAGGGAGGGAAGTAGAGAGGGAGGGAAAGGGTTAAATATTGATACATTCCTCAAATCTGCTAATAGCTTAGTTGGTGTATAAGAATACTGCTCTGATTTCTCAAAGGAGAAAGTCAAATTTCTCATAAATGATCAATAGTTCTGCCATTTTTGCTCTGCTATTCTAACAAATTCCACTCTTTCCCCACTCCTTCCAGTAGATTACCATCATGTTGGGCATTAACTTTATGCTGCTTACTTCACTCAATAATTTTCACACTTCTCACTGGATCCTCCCAGCAAATCTGTGGAGATAGGGCTTATGATGTTCCACCTTCCACATGAGGAAACTGAGGCTGGAGAGCATGTGTGGCTTGACCAAGGCCACAGAACTTGTTAGTACCAGTACTGTTTCCTGTTATTCCCAGATCTCCGCTCTTAACCAATTCCCAGTATTTCTCTTTTTAGGAAGATACAGAGCGACAGATGTGACCCTTTAATGTTTTGTCTGCTTCTCTTCTGAGAGAACAACCTGCTGAAATTTTAATTGGCTTGGGCGACAACTTTTCTAAAAGCATCTTTTTCAAACTTTATCTTCAAAACTCTGCAAAATCCTTCTTTTTTCCCCTGAGAAGTGCCAGTTTTCCAGAGAATTCAGACAGAAATTTGCCCAGGTAATTGATAACTCTTTTCTTGGGTACTGAAGCACACCTCTCACTGGGGACATTTCATATTACTTTATGCTTCAATTACTAAAAAGTTCTCATTGTCTGGCCTGTGTGACTTCAACAGCAATGACATCTGAGGCAGATGCCAATCCATTAACGCCAGTGGAACAATTTTCTCTTTCTGAATCTCACGCTGGTACATATCATTGTATGAGCCAGGTTCATTAGGAAGGAAATTATATTCTTCCACTGAAGGTCCCCAATGAACCAAAAATCACTTTTGATGTGCCTCCAAGATTTTACTAATGAAAAACATGTGGGAATGAACCACATAACCAATTCCATGATTTTTTTCTCAATAAAATTTATGCCGTACAAAGCCAGCATTGTGGCCCCAATTGGATTTAGACTCACGTAGCTACCTTCATCCTCACGATTTATGATGCAACTGTACACACAAATATTCTAAAAATATCTCTACTGCTCATCTGAAATTCTAACTTTACTGGTGAGCTGCAAGTCGTCTGTCTCTGGTCTGCTTCTATAACTGACTGGGGTCCAAACCACGGGAAGGAGCATCTGTAACAGTGGTAACAGGCAGGGGATAAATAATGTATTTTCAGGCGAGAGCCTTAATTTGCTGCAGTTTTAGAATGCATTCCCAATATTACAGACTTGCAAATTTAATCTTAATTTCTTCTGTGATTTTTCTCTTTAAGGTTCTCCATTGATCCCCTGAGTCAAGAAAATGTGTAGTTTATCATCTGCCTGATCAACAATGGCTGAGTTCACTTAAGTTGCCTCATCTATTTCCTTCCATCAGATCAGGACAAGATTTTAATTTTTCATGAAGAGCAAAACTGTAGCTTTCTACACGGCCAGATAACTGGGGTAATTTGCTCACACACACTAATGCAGCTTCAGCTGAAGGCTCCTGAGGCCTCTGAGCTGCCCCCAGTTGTGGAATAGAAAGGATGCTGCCTTGTCAGGTGGGGGTGGGTGGCATGGGGGAGAGAACCTGGTGTGTACTGATCCCACAAAGTGTGCAGAGAAGCCACACGCACCCACAAGGCAGCCCATGGGTGTGTCCCCGAGGTATACAGATAGAAATGATTTTCTCTGTTGTAAATCTTTGAATATTTTCCAGGCAAGGCGAAATTATTTGGGAAATTCTTTAAGTAAAATAGAAATTTCAAATGCTGGGGGAAAAAGTCTAGAGAAGTTTAAAATAAAAATGCTAAAAGAATTCTGAACTCCTCATTACATTTTCTCACATTACCTTATGCTATTTCCTTCATAGCACTTATCGCTACCTAACACCTAAAATTTTAAGTTTGTTTACTTGCTAATTGTCTCCCTCCACAAGAGTGAGAGTCTCACGGAGGCAGGGACCTTCTGTGTCTTGCTCACTGCAGAGCTCCCAGGGCTGAGTCCCGTGCCAGGAACACAGAAGGAGCTAAATAAGTGTTTGCTTGGATCAGTGAATGAGCCAGGAGGCACCAGCCTGCGTCTCCCTGACTCCACTGATCACATAGCTGTAACAAGGGCGAAAGCTGAGACTCAAGTTTCTTTTTCTATCAGAGAGGATGATACAGTAGCCAAAAAGTGGAAAAAACCCAGACCTTCCTTAACTGGTGGATGGATGAACCAAATGTGGAACATAGGACTGTATATAATTCAGTAATTAAAGGGAAGGAAGCCCCCTCTGTCCTAAACAGTGTTTTCTGCTGTTTTCCCCAGAGGTGCCTCTCAGCAGTCCCCTTAGAATCCCACATCTAATCCTTAAAGCCTCTGCTTTCAAATGACCTTCCACATGACCCCGAAGAAATGCTTCACTAGATGATGGGTCTCTGTTTTCCCAGGAAGAGAAACTCGATTTTAAAATGGGGTTTCTCTCCCGAAGCCTTTGCCTGCCTTTCAGCAACACTTCCAAGAAAAGGGCAGCTTCTGACTGAGCACATCGCATTTGAGGCCTGGGGGGCAAGGGGTGGCAACGGGCCAGCCCATGACACAGATGCAGCCCTGGCAATCCCAGACACCTCCGGGGTCCAGGCTAGAGGGACAGAGGCTGTTGGTCTCATAAGCAAGCCCGCCAGAGGCTGGGGACCGTGCTGTTGCTGAGGACGTCCTGAGAGTGGGCACAGGGCTGGTGCCTCCACAAACTTGCAGGTGTGTGGTCCAGATCTCTCTGGCCTTGAGATGTTTAACCCCTGCTTGGGGGCTGGGTCGTAGATTTTCCTTTTTATCCTAATCACTCATGAGCTACCAGGCATTACTGTGGGAGGAACTCAGCGCAGGTGGTCAGCTGCTCAGCTCAAAAGACATTTTATTCGCACACTCATTCAACAAATGTTTACTGAGTGCCCACTGCGGGCCGGACTCTGTGCCACTGTCTGTGTTTACAAGGGTGACAGGTCAGCACAGTCCCTGCCTGCAGGGAGTGATCCAGAATTGACCCACCACCAAGGGGGAAAGTCCTGCCCCCAGAGATGGCAGCCTGACGCAGGAATAACGTGGGGGTTGTAAACTTGGGCTCCTCTTGCTGGCATCTAAGAGAGCACCCCTACAGTGCCAAACCCAGGGGATCAGGCAGACAGAAGGGGATCCTGTCTCTTGGGACTGATTTGTCTTGAGAAGGGCGGGGTGGGGGGATAGGCAGCTGACACCAGGTGGGAAAGAAAACCATCTGAGAACGATGAGCAGGACCACAGTCGGGCCATGTCTGCCTGCAGCCGCAGAGTGCAGGCAGGGTGAGGAGGAGACGTTGGTGCGCCAGAGAGCGGGGGACCCAAGGCCTCCTTTGGAGGGGAGAGGTTCAGGGATCCTCCTTTAGCCAGTGCAAGGGTCAGCTGCAATTTCACAAGAGGAGGGAGGCTCAGAGCGGGCCCACTGGCGGCTCTGTGTCTCTGGGAGTGATGACCCCTGACCCCATGCAGACAATCCACAGGGGCCACGCGGGAGTGCTGTACAGAGCCTGCAGGCTCTCGCGGACCAGAGCCATCCGCAGAGAGAGCATACGCACCCAGCAAAGGGCGTGTGGCCGACCGCGGGCGCCTGCTAGCGGCTGTGTGTACACATGCCCCCGCGCGTGTGCGCGCTGCTGTGAGCCCATGCCCAGCGCCCATCCCAGCAAAAGGGCGAGGATATGCTGGCTGGAGCTATGACTGGAATCTCTCCAAAGCCTGACCTTCTAAGGCCATTCAAATACCCTGTGGCTGGGCGAGCCATCACCTGTTCTCTGACCATAGACCACCCCCCGACCTGGCATCAGACTGGCCTCACTATTCAGCCTGGAGGCCAGGGCAAATTCACCAGGCAACCTCTTCCTTTTGGTGTCACTGTTTCGCAGAGCTTCTACCAGTTTTTGTGGCTTGGCAAGGTTCACGTGCCTCATGGTAGTGGGAGGAACCAACAGGTCTCCAGGGCAGGTGGGAGCCTCTGGGCGGGGGCGGGGGCGGGCTCAGCGGAAGATGAATCCTTCCCTGCTGCAGTCCTGCTGCACGGCCCACCACCCGCCTCCCTGGCCCTCACCCGGGCAAGCCTCCCCAGAGTCTCTACTAGAGGTGCTGGCTGCAAAGTTCCCACCACCCCCGGCTCCTCCTGCAGCCTGCCAGGCCTCCCAGCAAGAATGTCCACTCGCATTTTCTTTCTCTGGAACTTTCTCCCCATCCCCCTACTCCAAATCGCCAGCATCTATCACTCTCCATGCCCAGGCTCCAGCCACGTGCCTGCCTTTCAGTGCCCCCAACTGGCCCTGTCCACTCTCTCCCACATGTGTCTCTGCCCAGGTGGTGGGTTCACAAAGGCTCTCTGTCCCCTGGGTGTGGCACCTTCTCTGCTACACGGCAAACCGGGCAATTTCTTCATCTCCCAGGCACGGCCCCTTGAAGTGAATGGAAGGCAACAGCGGTGCTATCACCACCTTTGAGCCCCCTCTTTGCAGAAAATTGAAATGTAGGAAGAAAAAAGGTTTTTGAGAAGGATGGTTCACTTAAAGGCCTCTCACACAGAACTCTGATGATGACACTGGAAGAGAGGCCTCTTAAACAAATAGGATGTAATATTTTTTTAATAAAAAGAGTAAAAATCTCGCTTTCTTAACTAGCCAAGAAGGAAAAGAAGATGATACTAACTTATATGCAAGAAGAACTATATTCTCCTGCTTTGTAAGAACCATCATGTGTCAAAGAAAAACATGCTTCGTATAAGGTTTAAAATGGTTCATCTGAGACTCCTCATCCTGCTTTTGCCTGACTGTAAAGAGAACTTCCACTTTCTAGGCCCCCATTGTTTTATGTGCACTTGGCGGTTGCACTTTTTACACACTGCTCAGCAATGGTGTCTACTGTCTCTTAAGTGACAAAATAACACAGTGACAAGAGCCTGGTGCCAGCATTCAGAACACTTCAAATCTAGCCAAATCACTGTCAAATCACTTTTACAACTGATGTCAGCATGAGGGCCTCAAAGTTCCTTTCTGTGAAATGGGGATGCCTTCCTTTAAGGATAAATTGAGATCATGAATGTGACAGCTTAGAGCTCTCTAAATGCAAGCACCTTGTATTTATTCATTAAGCAACAATTCTTACTATTGCTGCAAGAAAGATGCAATTTAGGCTGTCTCAATTCAAGCTTGATTTGACGGGTAACTTCACCCAAAGAACTTTCCTAGCTCTTCTCTTGTTTTTACCTCTTTGTCAAGGATCTCAATACATTTATATTACCCTTGACAGTAGCTGTGAATTTTGGCTTAAACATGAAATGTGACTGCCCCGGGTAGTGCCATTCCTCAGCCCAGAAAAAAAAAAAAATTATGAGACATTCTAGAGCAACAGGAGTTTCTCCCGATGGCCCTGAGAGGACCCTGCAGCAGCCCACGCTGTAGGCACACGCGTTCTCTTAGCATGAGCTTTAGAACAAGTACAGAGGCAGAGTTCACAGTCCCAGCTGGCTCTTAGGAGCAGATGCTAAAGAAATATCTGGCTGGAGATTCGTGGAGGAAGTAGGACGGAGCCCTTTATGGGCAGGTAATGGCACTGCTTCCCATGTAGGTAAACCTTGCCACTTCAGGCTAATTGGGAGGATGGCCAGCCTGTGTTAGCAGTGGCTGAGCTTGGGAACATTGAAAGTGAAATCTAATTTAATTTCAGTTTTGCAGCAACACAAAGTAGAAAGAATGGCCAGGACTTGCTGCTCTGCAGAGGTCCTTTAAACCCACTTTATAAGAGGTAAAGAATTTATAATCAGCACATTCCAAGCCAATATGCAAATGGGAGCAGCCCAAGCAGCTGCAAACAAGCTGTTGTCTTGAGTGGGTTGGCTGGGCAGGCTGCAGGCTCTGCTTCAGGCTCTGCCCAGCTCCTTAGCAAACACTCTGTCCCTAGAAAACTCAGCCAGTTTCTGGCTATCAGATACTGTGTAGGAGAGGAGACTGAGTTGCTGAGGTCCAGTGTACATGGGCACAAGCTGGTCCTGAACTACAGTTATCTGAGGGAGTGCATCCTTATAACCCCAACCAATTAGCTGTGACAATGCGCTTATTGCAGAAGACAAACTCTCCTTTAAGTGGCAAATTGCTATTTCCTCCAATCCTAGACCAGGCTCACTGTCTTTTTGTTGGTAAATGGACATATTCCCAAGCTGAGGAGGGACTACTTGCCACTGGGAAAAGATTAGTCACAGCAGAATTAGCTCACACTCATGAACATATCACCTTCATGTAGGCATCAGCAAGACACGGGCTCATGCCTGAGAGAGAGCACAGTGTGTGCGAGAGAGAGACGGGGGAGAAGGGCTGGCTGAGAGATACAGACAGGGACAGGGAGAGACAGCAAGAGAGGAAGGGAGGGAGGGGCAGAAAGACAGGAGAGAGAGAGACAGGGAGAAAGACTGAGGGCAAGAGACTGACAGAGAGAGACACGGATCAAGAAAGCCAGTGAGGGAGAGAGACTATGAGAGTATAAGAGAGAGACCTAAAGAGAAGAGAGGGAAGAAAAGGGGTACAGGGAGGGAAGAAAAGACTAAGACAGGCAAGAAGACAGACCTTGAGAAAACCTTGAGACAGAGACGGAGAGAGACTGAAGGAAAGACTGAAAGAGGCTGAGGGAAAGAGACATTCCTCTAAGGAATAAGAGAAAGGGACAGAACTCCAGCAAGCATTCCCATCCCTGTTCTGTCCTTCACTTTCTTTAAAACTAGCTCAATCATCAACCAAGTCTGAAAATGCTTTTGAGGAGTTAAGTTGAAGAAAAATGTTTCCCTGTGAAAAATCCATCATCAAACACAAGTTATTCTCACTGGCTTGCACTAAGGAAGCAAAAACAACCCAGGTGACCCTTCACAGCTGATGGACATGTGATTGGAAGAGCCTAGAGACCCCCACCCCCCAGCTCCCTGTCTGTAGAGGGAGGCTGAGGACACATCCAGGAGTCAGGTTTACAGAGGCCAGTAAGCCTGAAAGCTGGAGCTGGGGGTGAGGGGAGCCTTGCACCACACTGTCTTTGGCGCTGCATACATAGTGAAACTCCACAAAATTACGCAAAGCAATATTATCGCCGTTTGCCTGATGAGCAAACGGAGGCTCAGGCAGGATAATGTGCTTGAAGTTGTGCAGCGGTAGGAGGAGAATCTTGGGCTCCCCCATGACTCCTGTTGGAGGCCCTGACGCCCGCCTTCTGAGGAAAGAACTGTGTTTGTCAAAGATTTTGATACATTTACACCGTCCTTGATAGTATCTGTGGGGGGATGGGGGGAACTGGGTCTTACCCTATACTATACCCAATACTATACCAGCGAAACACAGAGAAGAACTGGCAGAGGCTATGCAAAGCAGGCGGACAGTAAGCATGTCCTTGACGCCTTTTAAAAGCACCCCATAAGGCTTCCTTGGTGGCGCAGTGGTTGAGAATCTGCCTGCCAATGCAGGGGACACGGGTTCGAGCCCTGGTCTGGGAAGATCCCACATGCCGCGGAGCAACTAGGCCCGTGCGCCACAACTACTGAGCCTGCGCGTCTGGAGCCTGTGCTCCGCAACAAGAGAGGTCACGATAGTGAAGAGGCCCGCGCACCGCGATGAAGAGTGGCCCCTGCTTGCCGTAACTAGAGAAAGCCCTCGCACAGAAACGAAGACCCAACACAGCCATAAATAAATAAATAAATAAATAAATAAATAAATAAGTGGATACATGTATTTAAAAAAATGTATATATAAAAAAAAAAGCACCCCATAAGCCTGAGAGGACGCTCTACCGTGGGCATTCCTCCCTGTGAACACTGGGGGGGCCTGACACTTGGTCTCACCACCCACATCAAGTGCATACACCTCCCTGCACTCGGCACCCAGGGGTGCCGGAGCTCAGGATGAACACACGCAAAGGGCAGGCACCCACGATTTATCTGCTGCCTGTTCGGTATTCTCCTCCTCCCGCAGCCTGAGCTGTCACCATCTCTCCTTGCAGATGATGGAGGATGAGCCGCTTTGAGGTTAAGCATCACTCACCGGGGCCCCTGGATGCATGACGGCAGGGTCCTTGTCTTGGTGAACTGTTCTGCTGCCGGCCTAGCTCTGTGACCTTGGATAAGCGATGGCCTCTGAGCCTCAGGTTTTCACTATTAAATGTAAAATTCCTACCTCACCAGGTGGTGGGGAGTGTGTACTGAGCTGTGATATGAACATATTAGCACAGTGCTTGGGAGATGGCAAGTCCTCACTCAGTGAAGGAGAGTCAGCCGTGGGAGAAGGCTGTTGCCCCCTGCAGGTCTCCAACATGCAGCAGGACCCCCACTCACCTTCCCTTGCCATCATCTCCCACTGCGCTAACCAGCCCCAACACTTGGCTTGGCTGAGCACTCTGCAGAACCACAGCAAAGGACTAGCACCTCGGGCCATCTCTAATCTCCAGAAGATTCTGGGAGACCTGGGTCTCCAACCTCCAACCTTGTTGCTGTGGGCCTGGGGTTCGCCATCCTTAGGACCAAGCATACAGGTGAGGTCCAAAAGCAATAGTCCTGTCTAGCACTATCGTCTCACACAGGGGAAATCGGATGCTCCAAGAGGGAAGGGGTCATGCTTCATGCAAAGATAGTTAAGGAACTAGAATTCAGACCACTTCCTACACAACTGTGTATATATTTTCTATTATTAACCACTGTTTATTAATTTTGATTTTGTTGATATAATTATCTTATGCTACTGAGGATTTTTTAAAAGCCCAGGAGAAATGAAACGATCATTGTGGTGAGAAAACTATACAGATCAACGATGGAGCATTTCCCACCATCTACTCAGCCTAGGGCACTGTGGAAGCCTGGCTCCTGTTCAGAAACTCTCATTGCACTAGGTGTTGAGAAGGGCCAGGTGTAATGTGGAGTGAAGGAGAAACCTAATCAACCTGATCATGTAATAATTGTATACACATGGCTGTCGGTGTCAGGGGCTGTCACTGTGACAACCTCAGGCGGCAGGGCCTCCATTTTCCGGGGGAGGAACCCTCGAGTGCCTTTGAGGTCCTGTCCAGATGCTCTATCATCTCAGATGTTGTCCGTGACCTTCAGGAAAGCCTTAGGCTGAGACTACTGAAACGTTCTCAGAAGACGTGCATAAGCTCAGGACCAGTGTTTGTTCTGGGGAGAAAACTTCCCTTTTAGAGCACACACAGCACACTGTGTCTGGGCAATGACTATATCTATATATATATATGTCACCCTCTAAATAACCCCCACTTCCTCAGCTCCATTTAGTCCCAGGGGGCTCCTGACTCTGCCTGCATGGCTCTGAGGCCCTCCCTGGGGGCTGACAATGGACGAGCAGCCACTCATCACTGACATCTGAATAGACACGGACGTACATAAGCCAGGTCATAGGCTTACCTCTGCCCTGAAAGCAAGACTCTAGCCTGAACACTGCAACCACTGACATCATCTCCTATAGCTCATCCCTTTTGCCAGGAAATGCCCATTTCCACACTAACCTTGAATGCCAGGAACCAGCATCTCATTTCACGTTCTTAGTATAAGACATTCTCTTCTTTGCCAAATTTGTTTCTTCCATTTTCACGTTTTATTATACCTGCCCTAGTAATTATGTATATCTTGTCATAAGTTACCTCCCATCCTTTTTGCCTTATTTATGGTTTTGTTTTGTTGCTTTTTTAAAACAAATTTACATTTGTCATAAAGAATGGAGTGTCCTGCAATGGCGGTGTTTCTCTCAGGTCTTACGGAGCACCAGTAGCTGTGTGGTGAAATAGCACACTTACTTGCCTCTTAGGTTGTTTTGGCCTTTAAGTGAATTAAATGTAAGGTACATGGAAGTCTCTGGCACATGAGCATGATTATCACCAGTCTTGCTAGAGCTTAATGTATTTTATTCATTTTTTTCAGGAGGCCAGATCTTGGCTTCATTGATCAACACAACTGTTTCTTTGTTTTCTATTAATTTCTGCTCTTATCCTTATTATTTTCAAAGTTCTTGAGTTGACTTCTTTGGCTCTTTGATTTGCAACTTTTCTAATTTCCTAACATTGCATTGAAGGATATACATTTCCCTTCAAGTATCACTTTAGCAGCATCCTATATATTTTGATATATAATGAACTCATTATTATTTAGTTCTAAACATTCAATAATTTTTATCATGACCACTTCTCTGACCCTTGAGTTATTTAGAAGTGTGTGTACACACACACACACACACACACACACACACACACACATATATATACACACTGTATTTATAGTTTTAAATTGAGGTAACATTGTTTTACAACATTATATAAGTTTCATGTGTACAACATTATATTTTAGAAGTATATTTTTAAGTTTCTAAATGTATGAGCTTGTAGTGGACTTTTTGTTATTGGGTTATAAATTTATTGCATATTGGTGAAAGACTATGGTCTATCAACTACTTGGTATTTGTTGAAGCTTTTTTCTGGCCTAGAATGTGGTTAATTTTTGTAACTGTATATGCAAAGGATGTATACTAGGTACACAGTTTTACATATAGTAATTGGAGTAAGTTTATTAATTATAATTTTCAAATATCTGTTTTTTATGAATTTTGGTTTGCTTGGCTTATCTTATGAAATATATGCTAAAATATCCCATCATAATGGTGGATTTGTCAATTTTCTCCTGTAAGTTTCTAGGCTTTGCTTTATGTTTATTTAGCACCTATGTTAAGTACTTATAGGTTCATAATTGTTACGTCTTCTCAGTGAATTCTTTCTTTTGTCAGTGTGCAGTAAACCCAACAATGTGTCTGGGTCTTAAACTACACTTTGATATTAATGCTACTACAAAGCATGTTTTTTCTTTTAGTATGTATAACTTTATAGTATACCTTTCCCCATAGATTTCATTTCAAATTTTGTGTCATTATATTTAGACATGACTCTTTTAAGTAGCACATCTCTAGATTTTAAAAATTCAATCTGAGAATTGCTATTGACTAACAGATGAGTCTAATTCGTTAATAATTATTACTGATAGTCAGACTTATTTTTGCCATCTTGTTTTGTACATTTATTTATTACTATTTTTATTATTATATATTATTACTACATTATTATGCTTTTACTTTGCTTCATTTTGTCTACTTTCTTGCCTTCTGTAGAATTGCTTGAGTGTTATTTAACAAAACCTCTTTTCCACTCTTCTGTGTTAGAAGTTATATCCCATTTATATTCTTTTACAGGTTACCCTTAAATTTTTAATATGCATTTTGACTTAAAAATGTAAAGTTTTTTAAGGGCTATTATCCCTCAAATAACACAAAAATTATAAAATGCTTTAGTACTGATCATCATCATCACCTCTCATCTCATATTTAAACACCCCAAATGAGTCATCTTATAATTGCTGTTTTTCTAGTCAATGCTTACTTATATTTACCTTTATGTTTGCCTATTAGCCTTTCTTGCCAGTGATTTTTGTATTCCATTATTATCTTCTGGGTTCAATCACCTTCCTCCTAAAGTATATCTTTTAGTACTTCTTCCAGAGAGAGTTTATGAATGGTAACCTCTCAAATCTTTGTCATGAAGTATCTTTGCCCTCACTATTGCATATAATTTTAAGTTGACTATTTTCCCTCATAATGTGGAAGATATTATTCAATTGCTTTCTGGCCTCCACTGTTGCTGATGAAAAGTTTGCAATCAGTAGTTTTTCCTTAGCAGTTAATCTTTTTTTTCTCCTTGTTTGTTTTTTATTTTTGTATTCTGCAGTTCACTGTGATATAACCTGTACTCATCCCATTCAAGACTTGGTGTGCTTCTTCAGTCTAGAAATTTATATCTTCCTTCAATTATAGGAAATTCTTAATCATTATCACTTCCAATATTTCCTCTCCCCAACTCCCTTCATACTTTCCTTATGGAACTCCTTATTCTCTCTCCTCAAGTATTAATATCTTTTAACAATATCTCTTAACAATATCTCAAGGTCTTAACAGTCTCTCAATGTATATTTTATGTTTTTTCAACTTTATGTCTCTGAGTTCTTTTCTGGATAATTTTCCAAGACCTATCTTCCAGTTCAATAATTCTCTTTTTAGCTATGTCTAATATGCTGTTTAACCCATCCACTAGTTATCAATTTTAATAACTTTAATTTCGAGAAATTCTACTTTTCCAAATTTACCTGTGTTTTTTCTCTACAATTCTTTCTTTATAATTCTCCTCTCCTCTTTATAATTCTCTTCTCCTTTACTATTCTAATCATTTCAAACACAAATTTTTAGATACTTACTTTTACATTGTTTTATTATCTGAACATTCTGGAGGGGCTAACCCTCTGGTGTGCTGAGTCTGTTAACTCTTGCTCAATGCAAATTACTTCCTTATGATCAGCAATTTTATATTTTCAGGTTTTCTTTCTCCCAGGGGAATCCCATATGTTCTGGTGTGGAGGTACTCATTTAAAACGCATTTACGGGGCTTCCCTGGTGGTGCAGTGGTTGAGAATCTGCCTGCCAATGCAGGGGACACAGGTTCGAGCCCTGGTCTGGGAAGATCCCACATGCCGCGGAGCAACTAGGCCCGTGAGCCACAATTACTGAGCCTGCGCATCTGGAGCCTGTGCTCCGCAACAAGAGAGGTCGCGATAGTGAAGAGGCCCACGCACCGTGATGAAGAGTGGTCCCCACTTGCTGCAACTAGAGAAAGCCCTCGCACAGAAATGAAGACCCAACACAGCCATAAATAAATAAATAAATAAATAAATAAAAATAAAATAAAATAAAATACATTTACATGCGTTTCTTCTAGGATCCCTAGTAGTTTTACTGATCTGGGACCTACCTGCATGTTAATTTCTAGGTTTAGAATTTCAGAACCACATATAATAAACAGTGTAAATGCAGATCCTCACACTAATGTGTGGAGAAAACCTCAGCAGATCACAAGTTACTTTCCACCTTCCTGGCCCAGCAGGTAAAATTTTCATAGTCCCTGGAAGTTCCCTTGGTTTTGGCCTTTTGTAGGGGCCTTTTTCTATTGTGCAGGCAGACCACACCTGCTGTCCTGGCATGGATGTTAAAAGCCCTGCTCCCAACCCTCATGGCTTATGTCTGGATGTGACACTACCCCTTGAAACTGCAGGGTGCCATCACAGTGGCATCCTCACTAATCACTGCCTTTGAGAATTCTTGTTCATTTCGGCACCTAGGAATTTTCCTTACCTTCATGTTCAACCATGTATTTGGAAAACCAACCAACCAACCATCCTTTTTTCCTAGTAATATTTTATCCAGTATTTATATATGTTTGGAGTGGGGACAGTGGATGGGTCTGGTGTCAAGCCAGATCACTTCTGTCAGAAGGTGAGCCTTCCAGCCTCTCGCTTGAGTATTCGTTTTCTTCTGAGGTAAAAACCAGTCCCCAGCCAATTCTTGCTTCAAACTACAGAAAATTAAAAGAAAGAAAACTCCAACAGTGAAGCACGGAGCTCTAGAATGTGTAATAACAATAGCAGACCCACTATGTGCCAGGCACTTTCTGAGCACTTTAGCCATACTGAGACGTGTGATCTCCACGATAACCCTATGATATTACCATCCATTTTATCGTTAAAGAAACTGAGGAACAGAGAGGCTAAATACACACAGCAGCTATTTGTTTAACAACATCTAAACAACAGCAGAAAGAAGAAAAGGAAGACATTTCCACTTCTCTAGAATTGGGATGATGGAGGATTTCATATGTGACAGTCTCACAACTACAGTCTGCCACTGAGGGCTTAATGCTGAGTTATCATGCCTAAGATGATACTTGTGGTGCAATCTTTTTAAAAATTGTGCTGTACAAATGTGTAATTTAATTTCCTTGAAAGCTTCCCAAGCCCAGCATCTCACAGGAGTAAGTTCACTGAATCAGTGATGTTGTTACTAATGCACAGAAGACATAAGCACACATGGACTCCCACTCTTGAAATACACTTGCAGACATTTTGGATACACTGCCAGCATAAAATACACCGAGAAGTAGTATTTTTTGGAGGTAAAATGGTCAACAATTGAGTCCTTAGACCTTATGGAATTCTGAGCATAGATTTTGATCAAATCGGAATTCCATGGTACTAAACTGCATCTGAAAACTGTGAAATCCTGATGTCCCTTTGAAGAGCACGGTCTGGCTTATGCACACATTTATTTCCATTACATTTAAAAGGTGGCCTGCAGCCTGAGAAAACCCACTGGTGGGACTTTGGCGTGAACACAATGTCCCAGCACAGAGAGGCAGCGGACTTGCGTGCCAAGGCATCTGGTGCAAATGTTTTGATCAGCCTGGAAAGTGAACTGTGTTTTTCTCCCATTCTCAGTCCTGGAACTGCAGGTTACATTTAGCAAATATTTTGACTGGTGAGGCTGCAAACAACTGTTTGCAGAAACCCAAACATATCCGTGGTGAACAAACAAAGAGGAGGGATGATTCCTGCCTTGGCCTGCAACATCCCCAGAAATCAGTCTGGGGAACAAACACTGCAATCATTTATGAGAAGGATCAACACAAATGCTTACAAACCGGCCGGGACTGAGGGATTGCAGCTGATAGGAGATGTGGAGACACGTGCTGTTAATGAGCGAGGCTGGGACCTGCCCAGGCCCCTGTGGGGAAGGGCAAGTGCGGGGGTAGTTCCCAGATCTCAGAGAAACTCTGCAGCTAATTTCCAGGGCTTCCATACGTCTATGGGTGAAAGAGCAAGTGTCTCAGATGTAGCAGTCACACCTAGAAGGCAGTTTCCCTATCACTGAGGAGAACAAAACAAAACTGAACATCAGTCCCAGCAAGTAAGTGCTACATGTCACCTCCTAAAGCTGGCACATTTGAGGGTATCTCTAAGCAGATGAGCAAATAATCCAAATAACTGAGCTTCAGACCTTTGCATGGTAAAACTTGTTTTATTCTAAGTGTGATCATTTTGGATGAGTCCCTTCTCTGGGGCATTACCCACATCCAGACATTTTACAAAGAGAGAACTGAATAGCCTCCAGGGCTTTATGCAGAAGTCAGATCATCCTAGTGAGCGGCAATGATTAGCCCATGCTCTGCTCCCAGGGCCTAATGAGGTGTAGGAGGGAGGTTTGGGCCAAATCTGAGTAAACTGGTGACCTTCTGTCTACTTCTGCAGTTTGCTTTTGGGCTGCCATCTGTCCCCTGCACTGTGGCCAAAATCTGTTGCCTCTGGCATCTCCTTTCCTGCATCTAATTGCTCATGGGCTGGGAAACCACATCATCGAGGTGGTTAGAATTATGTTTAAAGCAGGAGTCACCAGGCTCTGAGTGCTGAGAGAGGTTTCTCCTCTCACGTAGTCATCATGAGCATTTGCACAGGCTGTGGCCTCAGGATGAGCAGCTCAGGGGTCTTCTGGGTGCCTCTGGGTTCTAAGATGTTCAGAGGGCAGAGGAGGGGCAGATGTGCTGTGCAGCAGCTCCACTGCTGGGGCAGAAGGACCAATTCCACCTACAGCACATAACTGGGATTCCACCCTCCCGACCACTCATGGTGTCTACAGCTATGCCCTGAAATCCAAACCCGTCTATACTTAATTTCTTTAAATAGAATGTATTTCTGTGACGTAAGGCTGGTGGGTATAGCGTACCTTCTGCAAGCGTGCAAACATTCAAACAAACAAAGGCAACTTGTAGATTAAAATACAGACTGCTTTTTAAGATGCTAACATGGGAAGGGAGAACACAGTGCCCAGTCCCATGGTCTGGCACTCAATGGTCTCTCATACTAACCCCTCCACAGCCCGGGTCTGCAGAGGTCTAAGGTCTAAGAGGAAAAGCCACTATTGACTTAGCTTCTCCTCCACACCTGGCTACATGGCCCTCCCACCAAAGGAACCTTAGAGCCCTAAGCCCTGTGTCCTAGGCAAAGACCTACCTTTGCTGCATGAGATTCTGAATCAACCCAGGACCCAGGAGACAGGCCTCCTTGCCATCTCTCACGTAGGATGGAAGTGATGGTGAGGCCTCGACAGGAAATGCACAGGCAAGGATGAGGAACAAGGAAATCCTGAACCCCCTCTGCCTCAGCTTGCCTATCAGATCAGAGCTGTCCCAGAGGAAGAGAGGGCCCCAGGGAGTTTAAACCATTGTGACCGGGCTCCTCCCTGCCAGTCGCTCCCCCTCCCAGCCAGCACGGCACTGCTCCCCCCTGCCCTGCTCAGGTCTAGCCTTGCTCTGGTCCACCACCTTTGGGACCACCCAGGACCACCGCCTTCCCCAGCACCCCCTCCCAGAGGGAGCTCTTGGTGCCGGCAGCCCTGACTCTGCCTCGCTGCCTCTCATATACCCTCCTTCTGCCCACCTTCTGGTCTTGGAGGGCCCCAACCTAGTCCCCTCCCCTCAGGACCCAGCTGCCTCCTCTTCCTCCAGGGGCCGGCCCTGCTCATCTCAGCCCCAGGGTCTCCTGCCCGCCATGGTGCATCTCCCTTCCGGGCTGCATTCCCTGAGCTGTGTTGATTCCCCAGAGCCTCCGTGAGGTCAGGGGCTGTATCTGCTCTTACTCCTGGCTCTGGTCCTGCCAGAGCAGCTCAGACCAGACAACGCAGCAGGCGCTCAATAAAAAGCAGGTGAATGGGTGTGGATTGAGCAGGCAGGGAGGGGAGAATGATGGTCATTTTTTATGAAATCTGAAAAAGGCTCCAGAAAGTTGGAAAGGGCCTTAAAGGTATGATATATCATTTGTAAAAGGACAACTCTGATGTACAGAGACTATAATGATAAAATCCCAGTTCTTATCAATCTCTGTGTTGCAATTCTTATTAAGCAAGGCCACGAATAGTGAGCTCTGGGGAGAGAAAACTTTCTCAAACATTACTTTACTGAAGGAGATGAGAGGATGTAGGATAAACACCAATGGCACTTCTGGAAGCTGTTAGGAGGACAGCTGGGGGTGTCAGTCATCCTGCTGGGGGGGGGCCGCACCTGAGGATTTACCCTGAAGTCTCATTTGCCCAGCACACTCACTGCTCTGATCAGAGTGTGCCTCTTTGAGGGAGGTGCCGAAAAATATTATGGGAGAGCTGCAGCTTCCCTCGTCAGACCCCCTTGGTGCCACCAGCGTGTAGGCTGGGGCCATGCCTGCAGACAGACCCCACAAGTCACAGACAAGCCCAGTGCACAGACCACTTAGTGTGGGTTCAGCAGAAGTACCTTCTGGGTAAATTCTTGCCTGCAAATCTCCTTCCTCTAAACCTTTCTCTAAATCCTGGCTCTCTTGGGAGCATCCTCTACTTAAAAAATAAAATAAAATTGTACAACCACATTTTATTATTCCCTGCATTTAAAGAGCAAGGAAAAAAAAATAGTGGGCAGAACAGGCAGACCCAGGGACTCATGAGAGCAGCAAGTTCATGTGTCTGGGTCTGAATCATGTTCCAGGCTCATCAGAGATGCCGGATGTCAGTGCATTGTGGGCTCCAGCCCCGGTGCCAGGTCAGAGGCCTTCAGCTCCAGCACCCTTCCTGCTGCCTTCGTGTGTGTGTGACACTACAGATTCTGGATCTGATAGTGACGCAGCCTGCCCTTTCCTTGGATCAAGGGCACTATGTCCCCCACAACCGGATGTCAGGGGAAGAGACCTGATGAATGGGGATAAGGAACCAGCCTCGGGGCTGCCTGGGCTCAGCCTGAGCAGGAAGCTGAGACTTCTCCTCTGCCCCTCAGACAAACAACAACAATAATCATATCAGCAGCCCTCGCTACCATTTACTGAGCAGGTACTATGAGTTAAGCAGTGTTCCAAGGGCTTTACATTACTCATTCTGATTTCTGTACTTCCTCTGTGAAGTAGGCTTTAGTATATCCTTCCTATCAGAGAGACTCAAGGAAAGTGACCATCTCAAGATCACACAGCTACCTTACGTAAGTGGCGGAACCAGGACTGGAAATTACATGGGTCTGAGTCCAGAATGCTAAGCCCTGCTCCATCCTGGGAAAGCTCCTCCTCAGTGGAGAAGGGAAGGTCTTAGATAATTCTGTGGAGAACCAATTACCTCAGAGCTGGGCTCAGTGGCACTACCTGTGAGGGCTGAGTCCCGGGGAGGAGATTTCCATTTTTTTTGGTCAAAATGCATCTTCCTTGTTTAGAGGAAACGCGTATACAATCAACACGTGGGTGTCAGGGAATACAGGAACTCCTCAGATCCCCTAAACTGAGCATGTTCTCACCATCAACAAATCACACACACACACACACACACACACACACACACACAGTGTGCTTGAACACACTACTTTTACCCACTGGTTATTTTCCAAATGTTAAACAACTGGTGTGGCATGAGCAGTGACCATTCAGAATGGACCACAGCCATAAATGCTTAGTTTAGACAAATGGTTGCAGTCCGGCTAAACTTCAGCCCTTTCACAGCCATGTTCGAAAATCCACACACAGGAGAGCTGCTAAGTAGCTCTTATTCTACCCCTGTCTAACCTGGTCCTGAGATGGCTGGTTTAAAGCTAGAAAAATAGCTCCAAGATTAACCAAGATACCAAGTCTTTGCTGAACTCTCTGGAGGGATCTGACCATTTCAACAGAGGCTTCTCTTGGTTATACACGCCACTGGGTCTTGAGGGGGCCAGGGAGGCGTGGTAGGATTCCCCTAGTTACGCAGGTGGGAGGCTCACTTTGTTGTGGGTGGAAGCAAAAGTCAGACTTCCTTGATCAGGGCTATAGCGCTGGGGTTTCCAGGAGAGACTTGCACAAATTGTGACTGCCAACTGCTTCTCCAGGTTCAAACCCAGGAATAAAACAACCTCTCAGGGTTTCAGTTCAGCTTAAAGTTTGCTGTTCATAACAGTGACAATGTAGCTTTGCTTCAGTGAAGCACATTCTTACATGATTTTCAGTTCCTTCTGCGACTGAGCGCGGGCTCAACGGATCCATCCCGTGCTGGGGATGCAGGGCTGCTGCTGGGACCATGCCACCCCACACCTCTCTCCCATCCCTTTGAAGTCCTCAGGGCAGCAATGATCTCTACCCAGCCCCACCTCCCGCGGCACACAGTTTAGCTTGATAATGGGATCCTGGAAAGGCAGGACCCCAATTCTGCTTTCTCATATTTTGCTTGACATTCATATATTCAATCAACCAATATGTATTGAGAGCCCACTCTGCACAAGTCTTATCTTTGCAACGAGACCAGAGGGGCTGCAAAGCGTGCTGCATGCTTCCTCCTTATCCCCTCTCGTGGGCCAGCAGAAGGCTGGGGATGTAGAGGGTGCTTCGTAAACACTTGGAGCATTGAATAAATATCTGTTTTGTGCTACAGGAGTAGCGAGGGAGTTCTAAAGAGCCCGCCTTGGGCCCCATTTTAAGTTGAAGTGTCTTTTATCTCATGAGTCTGGCTCTCCATCCTCCTCTTCCCCGTCAACATCCCACGTTCATATCTGTGAACTCATGTGACCCTCCCAATGTCCCCGCAAGAGAAGCTGAGCCCTCACTCTGCAGAGGAAGATACAACGTTCGTGGTGGGTTCGACAACTTGTCCTGGTTTCATACACCAACGAGGCTCAAAGCGGACACTGTGGTTACGCTGACTGAGCGCCGGTCTTCGGCTCATCACACTGCATGACGCTGCCAGTGAGCAAGGTTAAGGAGACTAAGGTTGTGGGTTCAACTCCCTCCTCAGAAGAAGCCCTTCCTCATGCTGTCTTCACAGAATGACCTGCAACGCAAAGCTCTGAGCCCAAAGGGTCCAGGTCGGAGCACACGTGCCTGGAATTTTGCCTCAGCAGCAAGAAAGCCCAGGCTCCTGACTCTGGGGGTGTCGTGTCATCTTGGGGTGCAAGGGTCAGTGTCCAGAAACACAAAATAACAACGGTGTTAATTTTCCAAGCTCACACCCTGAGGCTATTTTACAAATTAGCCATGTTAAAAAAAAAAACTGATTAACATGTTAACCTTTGAAGATATAAAAGCTGATAAAATAACCAAGCCCATTTCCAAAAAGGATTTCCTAAATGACTAATTCTCCTCTCTAACCTTTCTGGATGGAGTAGACGATCATACGATAACGTAGCATAATTAAATTCTCCAAAGGACGTTGCCCAGAAGAGAACAAACTGGACACACAGTGGGAAGCCATTCAGCTCTCAACGTTCCTGTGAAACACCGACACTGGCAAGATTCCTGTTTGCTTCACAAAACGTGTGCTTTAACTTTTGAATCTGCTCAACATCTAGAGCAGGGGGAGATAAAGGAAGACTCTAAGTGCCATGTAGTTTCAGCCATCACGCACAGTGGGAGATGTGCTTCTGGGGAAGATGAAAAGAGAGGGCAGGTCGAAAACAGGTAGGCATGGAGATGACTCCAGCCCACACAGATGCACTTCCAGTGGGCGGCAGAGTGCGGTGCAGAGGGCGCCAGGGAAAGGAAGACGTCCTCCGACCACAACCATACGGGGGGAAATGGGGAGCAATTTGTTACACGTTCCATAATCTTAAGAAAAAAATAAAAAGCAAGAGAAAGCTTCCCCTCGCTGATGAGTAGAGCACAAAATTGGCCATGTTTGAAGGCTGAAGTTCTTTCTCATCACTGTGTCTTATACCAACCACCTTCATCAGCGTAGGTGGTCAATTTCTACTGAGCCTGCCCCAAGAAAGAGAGCAGTATGGTCCATGAGACAATCCTGTTTGGAAGGCAGACAATACACTCAAAACTGGAGGAGGGAAGAAAAGGTGTAAACTGAGGTCATCCAAGGAGGAGCCCTGGGGGCATGGAATCTATTTTTAGGTAAGGTAGCGAATGGGACAATTCCTCAAAGGGCATCTTTGGAGACTGAGGTGGGTAGATTTCTAAGAGTATACCCACCCCCAGAGTCTAGGCCCTAACTCCTAGAAGCTGCCAATACGATGAGATCCCATTTCCGTGATTATCTTATATGTTCCATGGCACTGTTATAGGTTGAGTTGTGCCCCTCAGAAAGATTTGTTAAGGTGTGGTACATATATACAATGGAATATTACTCAGCCATTAAAAAGAATGAAATAATGCCATTTGCAGCAACATGGACAGACCTGGAGATTATCATACTAAGCGAAGTAAGTCAGACAGAGAAAGACAAACATCATATGATATCACTTATATGTGGAATCTAAAAAGATGATACAAATGAACTTATTTACAAAACAGAAACAAACTCACAGACTTTGAAAACAAACTTATGGTTACCAAAGGGGAAACGTCGGGGGGAGGGATAAATTAGGAGGTTGGGATTAACATATACACACTACTATATATAAAATTGATAATCAGCAAGGACCTACTGTATAGCACAGGGAACTCTAATCAATATTCTGTAATAAACTATATGGAAAAAGAATCTGAAAAAGAATGGATATATGTATATGTATAACTGAACCACTTTGCTGTACACCTGAAGCTAATTGTAAATCAACTATACCCCAATATAAAATAATAATTAAAAAAAAAAGTTTTTTCAAAGTCCTAACCCCTGGTACCTGTGAATGTGACTATTTGGAAACAGGGTCTTTGCAGGTGTAATCAAGTTAAGATGATATCATTAGGGTGGACTCTAATCCAACCTGACTGGTGTCCTTATGAGAAGTGGGTAATGTGAACATGGACACACACGCAGAGGAGAACACAGACACAGAAGGAAGATGGTCACGGGAAGTTGGAGTCAGATATCGGAGCTGTCCTGCCACAAGCCAAGGAATGCCTGGGGCTACCAGAAGCTGGAAGATGCAAGGGAAGATCCTCTCCTAGAGGCTTTGGAGGGAGAACGGCCCTGCTGACGCCTTGATTTTGGACTTCTAGCCTCCAGAACTATGAGAATAACTTTCCAATGTCTTAAGCTACCCAGTTGCTGGTACTCTGTTATGGCAGCCCTAGGAAACCAAGACAGGAGCAGTTAACCTTAAGATGGGTGGATTATCTGGGTGGGACTGATCTAATGGCACAAGCCCTTAAAGGCCGAGAGCTGTCTATGGCTGGTGGCAGAAGGTCAGAGGTTCCAAGTATGAGAAGGACTCGATGTTCTGCTGCTGACCTGAGGATGGAGGGGCCACAGGGGAAGGAATGCAAGTGACCTCTAGGAGCAGAGTGGCCCCAAGCTGACAGCCAGCAAGAAGTCAGGGGTCTCAGTCCCATGTTCAGAAGGAACCGAATTCTGCCAACAACATGAAGGAGCTTGGAAATGGGTTTTTCTCCAGAGCCTCCAGACAAGAGCCCAGCCTGGCCAACCCCTTGACTTGGGCCTTGTGAGACCCTACGCAGAGAAGCCAGCTGGACCAAGGTGGACTCTGACCTAGAGGAACCTTGAGACAATAGGTTCGTGTTGTTTCAGGTTGCTGAGTGTGTGATTTGTTGTGGCTGCAACAGAGAACTGATACAGAGACTGAGGAAGTTCACTATTTCAACATGTCACTTGCTTACTCCCTCTTTAGCAGAAGGGGCTGGTAATTTAGAACAGAATCAGAGACTTTCAGAGAAATAGCAAAGCTATCACAGATACTCTCCTTCTCAGATCCCAAAGGAAATAACCCACAAAATACCATTAAAAACAAAGTTGGTTATAAACAGCGGTGTGCTGGTAAATCTTTAACAACCAGCTCTCCAGGAACGGGAAGGGGAAAAAAAAAAGCCCTAATTTGTAGCATTTGCCAATTTCCATGGTGAGAGTGTTCCTATGATGGCCAATTTTAAACAACTGGCTCACAGAATTCCTGAAAATCTAATACAAGCTCTCCTGAAGCAAAAGAGCTGGCTTCAGTACTCCACGTGGAGTACTGATTCACAAAGCAGAACGGACAGAAGTTATCTTGAAGGAACGCACACAGTCTTGGCCTAAAGGAGCTGAAGAGGCCCAGCCCAGTGCATCCACCCTCCTACAGATGAGCTCAAAGGCTCTGGCCCTCCAGGCCCTGTCCTAGGCCTTCTTCTCTGCAGACTCTACCCTCAGGCCCCAGACATTTTCAGCCAGTCATGACTTCTTTTGCCACCCACATGCTGATGACCCCTAAATCTTTATGTTCAGCCCAGGGCCCTCTGTTGCATTCCAGCCCTACCTGGCCAATAGCCTGTGTGCTGTCTCCTCTCCCACAGGTACATCCACCTTGGCATGTCTAAACCAGAGTCCATTATCTACCTCCCAAATCCTAGTCTTCCCCCAGGGTTCCCCGTGTCAGCATCCAGTGCCTCTTCCCAGTTGCAAAAGGCAGTAATCCATGAAGCATCCTTGTTGCTTCTCTCTTTCTTGCTTTCCATATCTAAGTAGTCACCACATCTGATTAATGTACTCCTCAAAGGAAAAAACAGGTAAGCTCCACCCACTTCTCCCATCTCTGCTATCACTCTACTCCAAAGCACTGGCATTGCTCTTCTAGATTACTGTAGTAGCCTCCTAACTCAACTTCTCACAGCTACCCCAAGAGTCCCCACTCTTTGCTACAGAATAATCCTTTAAAACTGTAAATCTTACCAAGTCCCACACCTGATTAAATGCCATGATGGCTCACCACTGCTCTTAGGATAAACCCAACATCCTTAACCGGGGCTCTGAGCGATCTGGTCCATGCCTGCCTCTCCTGTGACATTCTGGGCCACCTACTCCCTCACTCTCTCAGCCACTCCGGCTGCTCTCAGCTCCCCCAGAGCTCTTGTCTCCCTCCCACTCTCCCCCGGGCTCTTTGCTTGCTCAGCTGTCAGCTCTGAGCCTTCATGCCACTTCCTCGGGGAAGCCTTCCTGGTACCCAGACTAGGTCAGGTGTCCACAGTCCCCTGTCCTTCTCCTTCATTGCTCTTATCACAGTTGTAATCAAATGATTATTGGGGCAATTCTTTGTTTAATGTCCTCTCCTCTCAGATGAGCACTCAATAAGGGCTGGTCCGGTGGGCCCAGTCACTGCTGTACGCTCACAACACCACAATGACTTCTTCGTGGATAGATGCAGAATATGTATTTTTTAATAGCAACAAATGAAAACTGTAGTGTTAAGTGAAAAGAATCAGGTTACAGAATAGAATGTACAGGAAGATCCCAGTTTTGTGGAAACAACATAAATGCTTTAAGAGAGAACAGGCTGGATATAAATCAGAATAACAAAGATGATGTCTGGGTGGTGGGATTACAAGAAAGTTTTGCCTCCCTGTCTACATATATATTCATTTTTAAAAATAAAGGACATGTTCTATTATTATAATCAGGAAAGAAAGCTATGAAGGGTATTGTTTTTCAATGTAAGAACACAGCAGAAGAGGCATTGTGTCTGAAGTTAAAGAACGACGGAAGGTCCTGCCCTTCTCCTCTGTCTCCGGTGCCCAGCAGGTCTCTGAACCAGTGAGCATCCCCACAGCATACCCTGGGCAGCAGCCAGTTCTCACAGGCCAACCTCTGTGTACTAGAAGGTCCCAGCCCCATTGAGAACCCAAGACAAAATTTTCTTCCTGAAGTCTGACTAGCCCAGAAGACAAACAGTCAGAGAAGAAATGCCCATCTTTGCAGTTCCTTCTTAATCAAAGCCCAGGGGAGATTCCTGGCCATTAAGCAGGATTTTTATTTCCATTGGGATGAAGATATTTTAGAATAAATTCTCTCTTATTCCTTAGAATGAATTTTTAAAAGAGGGGATGCATTCCTTATAGCTGTCGGGTTTTTGGGTTTTTTTTCTTAATGAGTGGATGAGAAACTTTGACTCTAACATCTATGTGCTAAATTAAGGTTCCTACTAGCAGATGAAGCAATGGAAGGTTGTTTATAACTTTAATACTCCCGAGGCCTGAAATCATGGCATCAAGGCTGCATATCAACGTCTGGCAGAAACAAATCAGTTGCAAGATAAAATCCAATAAACTACATCTCTTCTCAACCCCCATCAAAAATACCCATCGCACTTGCTTGGGAATATATTCTTCAAGTAGGTTTATTTCAGGCAAGACAACTGCAAAATCCCAGAGAGTGGGCAAGGGGCTACCTGCCAATCCCAGCAAGGTGGGGCCTCTTTGGAGGTGGGGAAGGACCTTTAACTTCAGGCAGTCCTCATTGCATGCAGTGTCATTAAAGCTGTCACCCAAACCCAGCTCTCAGAGAAAAGTTCATAAAAAATAAGGGCTGTGTCAATTCATTTGGTTTCCCAGGGATCTGTGACATGGCAGAAGTATGCTCTTACCTAGTTATAAAGGTTTAGTCCAGGTGTACCCCCGACTCTAGCTAACAGACAGTCTGCCGAGCCAAAGGTGAGAGGTGTGTGTGACAAGTTGCCAACCTTGTGGCAGGTAAAGCAAGTGCACAGAGGGTAACAGTGAGTCACTATTAGCTTCCTACCCATTAGCACAGAGGAGCTGACTCCATCAACTTGTCACCATGAAAAGTCAAAAGCTCAACCCTGAAGGAATGAGGGAAGGGACAGGTAAGAGCTGATGAGCAGGAAGGGAAAGAAGAAAGATCGGAAACTCAACTGGGCAGAATGAAAATTCTGGCTTTTGATTCACCACTGACTTTGGTAGTTCATACAACCACTGATCACGCTCAGTCCGTTTTCTCACCTGCGTGACAGGGGTATCATCCACCCAGCGTTGTTGTGAGAGCAGATGTGACAGAAATATTCCATGGATTTGAGGGCCAAGGCAGGACACCAACAAAGGTGAGAATCAGGTTGAAAGCAGAGCGGTTTAAATGTCTACCTCTGTTCTAGGGCCCAGAACAGTGCCTGGCACAAATGGGGTCATTCAATAAATATTTGTTGGAGGAACGGCTAGCTGAATAAACAAAAAATAGCAAGTATTTTTGCAAGATTCATCTGAAATAAATTAGATCGGGACTTTAAAAAAGTAGGTTTTTTTAAAAAAAACAAAAAACCTCTTAATACAAATGCAGCATGCTGTACCAGTTCTTTATAGTTTCCCCAATCGGGCTGCAAAGAGCTTGGGCCCAGTGTATCGTTTCTGCAGGTCGATCAGAAGGCTGCTTTGGAACTAGCTCAGAAACTGCCTTCACCATCTCAATGATCTAATGCTCTCTTTTGAAAATACCTACAACATATGAAAACAAATCTGGCAGTGATTTTCAAAATGCAGGCATTTCCCCGCCACCCTATTACATGGCCATCCCCACGTGGAAGCCTCGTTCAGACCATGGGAGAGCTGCCCCCTGCAGTGGTGGGGGACCCTTCCTCCCGTGGTTATGCCATGGCCGCAGGGATGCTGCACCGCCTCTCCACCCACCCCACCCCCGCGGCAAGCCTCCCCTCCCCTGGGCTTCCAGGCTCTTCTGGGACAGAGCCCTCCCCTCCTTTTCACACACAGCAAAGACCTGGCCAACCTATTCTGTGCCTCATTTCCATGTTCTGTTTAGATTTCTCTTTTCCTGATTTCCTCTCCTCTGATTCTTTATCATAGGGGAGCCGTCACCGTCCCTGTGCCTGCCCCCTCCTCACTCATTACCGCACCCTGGATACCCTCACAGAGACGCACAGCACTTGGCAAGCACCAATTCATCCCAAGAAAACCTTTTAAGGGGCTGGACCACTGAGTGCTCTCTCTCGCTATTCAAACGGTTATGCTCTCAGCCTAGGAATATGGCTGTGGGAGCTTTCCCTTGTTTTCTTCTGGCAATGATTCGTCTCATAACAACAGAGTCCTTCAGTGCAGGACGACAATAGCATCTGGGTTGCCAAACACTGAGTGTTTCATTATGGATAATGGGCCGAATACGATAACGTATGTAAGCAACAGGAAAAGAGAAAAGACACCAAGCCGGCTGTGAAACTGTGCAGTGTGCCAGCCCTGCCTCTCCTGCTGCCCTGGGCAGCGCCCACTGGCCGAGGGCCTTGACCTTGCAGCACCTGCACTGAACGTGGGCAAGGACCTCAGAGGTCGTGTACATGTCAAATGCCTACGAGGCTCTGGGGAAAAATGTCTGGCACAAGTCCCAGATGCTAGAGTTCATACACAGAGAGGTGGCAAAAGGTCTGGCCCACTCACCATACTTAATAATTGTAGCTAAGGTTTGAGGGCCCACTGCATGCCAGGCCCTGTGCCAAAGCATTTACACATTACCTCCTTTAATCCTGACAACAACCCTATGAGACATGTGTGAGTATTATCCCCATTTTACAGTTGGGGGAACTGTGTTCACTGTGGTTGACCAACTGGTCGGAGGCTACAGCGTCAAATGGCACAGCTGGGCTATGCAGCCTCGTTCGCCAGACCCCTAATGCTGAACTCCTACCAACAGGCTGCGGCTGTTAATTATTATATGGGACAAAAGTTAAATTGTGTCCTTTGTCCAGAGAGAACAAAGCCTGCCACTAGAACAAGCAGTGATTACATTGAATTCATTTTGACAAAGTGCATGAGAGCAGAGATCCTAGCAGCAGTACACTCTATGAGTATAGTTTGTCCTGCACCTATCCATATGTCCAGCATGTCAGAGGAGCAGCCAGTGGGACTAAAAGATACACTTGGTTAAACATTCATCATGAGCTGAATTCCTCCTATGACCTGCGGATGGGACTGGATTCTAGTGAACCTGTGTTCAGCAGCCCACATAGATAGACAAGGACAAGAGCATCTAAACACCCTGTCTACTGGCAAACAAGGAATGGGAATGGAATGTCATTTCGCTGAGTAAAGGATTTAAGTTCTTTACTTAAATCCTTAGGGCAAAGGAAGGGGGATGAGTGTCGGGACGGAATCTTCACATCAAGAGAATATCTCCCTGAAGAGTCATATCAGAAAATGGTCAATTTTAGGATTCAGAAGAAAATTTAAGAAAACTCTGCACCTCAGGAGAATTCAAGAAGTCATGGTTTCTGAGAGAGAAGCAGAGATTCATAGAGGAGAGGAACACATAAAAAGACAAGAGAATGAATCAACTCAATAGAAAAGGATGGAGGGACAACATGAGGAAATCTCATGTGAGGCAGCTTAGAAAAAGGGAGATTTTAAGAGGCAGAAAATGAATTTGCATAATTAACATCCATATAGGAGCCAGTAAAAAGCAGAACCGAAATGGTACAAAACTAAATCAGTGATGCAGAAGATGAACTTCAGAAGCTTTCCCACAGCAAAGAGAGAGGACAGAGGGGTAGGGCAGGCAATAGAGATCTATATACTCAGATAGCTCAGAAGACAAACCAGAATGAATAATTAAGACATAGTTGAGGAAAATTTTCCTAAAGATCAAAGCCCAGATTAAAAATGCTCACCATGTTCTAGAAGAAAAAAAATGATAATATATAACTATACTTACCTAAACAAAACACGTGAGTAACAAAAATAAAATACAAGTGGTCCTAGCACTGTAATAAGAAAATAAAAGAACAATGACGAACAGATTTTCTGCAAGAAAACAAAATCAGGCCTCCCTTAGATTTTTATTTTGGAACACAAAATACTGGAAGATGATGGAGCAATGTCTATGTAGTTGTAACGGAAAATAATTTTATTTTATTTAAGAAGTATAGCCAGGGAAGTTGTCTTTCATGCATAATAGTATTATATTCTTGGATATACAACATTTCAGACAATAGAATACTCATGCACTCTTCCTACAAAAGCATTGCTTGAAAATATAGTATTAATACAACTAACCCAGGAGAAGAAAGTTAGTATCTCCTGAAACTATAAAAGAACCCTCAATAAGCCATGCAACTAAATAAACAATAGATATATCGAAATAAATGCTATTATGCTGGATGATAAGCTGAAAAAACTGTCAACATATTTTTTACTGAAGTATAGTTAATTTACACTATTATATTAGTTTCAGGTGTACAACATAGTGATTCAATATTTTTATAGATTATACTCCATTTAAAGTTATTATAAAACATTGGCTATATTCCCTTTGCTGAACATTACATCCCTGTATCTTAATTATTTTATACCTAGTAGTTTGTACCGCTTAATCCCCTCCCCTATCATGCCCCTCCCCCTCCCCTCTCCACACTGTTAACCACTAATTTGTTTCTCTTTATCTGTGAGTCTGTTTCAGTTTTGTTACATTCATTCATTTTAGTTTTTAGATTTTACATATAAGTGAAAACATACAGTATTTGTGTTTCTCTAACTTATTTCACTAAGCATAATACCACCCCCAGGTCCATCCATGTTGTTGCAAATGGCAAAATTTCATTCTTTTTTGATGGTTGAGTAATATTTCATTGTATGTACGTATGCATGTATACACACACACAAACACACACCACATCTTCTTTATCCATTAATCTATTGGTGGGCATTTAGGTTGCTTCTATATCTTGATTTTGTAAATAATGCTGCTATGAACATTGGGATGCATATATCTTTTCAAATTAGTGTTTTCATTTTCTTTGGATATATACCCAGGAGTGGAATTGCTGGATCATATGGTAGATCTATTTTTAATTTTGGGGGAAACTTCATATTGTTTTCCACAGTGACTGTACCAATTTATATTCTCACCAAGAGTATACTAGGGTTTCCTGTTCTCCACATCTGTGCCAACATTTATTATTTATTGTCTTTTGGATGATAGCCATTTTGACAGCTGTGAGGTGGTATCTCATTGTGGTTTGGATTTGCATTTCCCTGATGATGAATGATGTTGAGCATCTTTTCATGTGTCTGTTGGCCATCTTTATGTCTTCTTTGGAGAAATGCCTATTCAGGTCTTCTACCCATTCTTTAATCAGGTTGTTTGTTTTTTTCATATTGGGTTATATGAGTTCTTTCTATATTTTGAATATTAACCCCTTATCTGACATATCATTTGCAAGTATCTTCTCCCATTCAGTAGGTTGTCTTTTTGTTTATTGATAGTTTCCTTCCCTGTGCAAAAGCCTTTAATTTTGATTAGGTCCCATTTATTTATTTTTAGCCTTTGTTTCCCTTGCATGAGGAGACAGATCCAAAAAAATATTGCTAAGACCTGTGCCAAAGAGTGCACTGCCTATGCTGTAGAAGTTTTATGATTTCTGGTCTTACATTTAGATTTAGATCTTTAATCCACTTTGAGTTTATTTTTGTATATGGTATGAGAAAATGTTCTAATTTCATTCTTTTACATGCAGCTGTCCAGTTTTCCCAGCACCATTTATTGAAGAAACTGCCTTTTTCCTATTGTATATTCTTGTCTCCTTGTCATAGACTAACCATATGTGTGTGAGTTTATTTCTGGGCACTGTATTATTTCACTGATCTCTGTGACTGTTTCTGTGCCAGTACCATACTGTTTTGATTACTGTAGCTTTGTAGTATAGCCTGAAGTCAGGGAGCACGGTACTCTGGCTTTGTTCTTTTTCCTCAAGACTGTTTTGGCTATTCAGGGTCTTTTGGGGTTCCATATAAATTTTAGGATTATGTGTTCTAGTTCTGTGAAAAATGTCATGGGTATTTTGATAGAGATTACATTAAATCTATAGACTGCTTTGGGTAGTACAGACATTTTAACAATATTAATTCTTCCAATTCACGAACACAAGATATCTTTCCATTTATTTGTATCATCCTCAATTTCCTACATCAATGTCAACATTATTTTTTTTTAAAGAAAAGACTCCAAACATTTTAAAAATTGATTTGGCTCCAAATCTCCAATAATAATAGAAACTAAAAAGTGGTAGACAGGTAAGGAAAGAAATTGGAAACAGAAAAGAAGGTAAAAATTTATTAAAATGAGTTAATATTGAAATTCAAAAGACATTGTTTCAATGGACTCAAGAGTTAGAGAAAGATCAATTTAGAGTGCTTCAAAAAATTTAAATGTGGGAGATTTAAGAACAGGGAACAAACTGGTGACAGTGTGGAGAAAAGGGAATCTTTGTGCACTGTTGGTGGCAATGTAAACTGAGGCAGCCACTACGGAAAACAGTATGTAGGTGCCTCAAAAAAATTAAAAATAGAAGTACCATATGATCTAGCAATCCCACTTCTGAGTATTTATCCAAAGGAATAAAAATCAGGATCTCATAGAGATTTCTATACTCCCATGTTCACTGCAGCATTATTCACAATAGCTAAGTTATGGAAATAATCTATGTGTCTGTCAATGGATGAATGGATGAATGGATAATGAAGATGTGGTGTAGGCAATGATATACACAATGGAATATTATTCAGCCATGAGAAAGAAGGAAATCCTGCTGTTTTCAACAACTTGGATGAATCCTGAGGACATTATGTTAAGTGAAAGAAGTCAGACAAAGAAAGACAAATGCTGTATAATATCACTTGTATGTGGAATCTAAAAAAGCTGAACTCAGAAAAACAACGAGCATAGTGGTGGTTACCAGGAATGGGGAGTGGCAGTAGGGGAAACGGGTAGATATTCATCAAAGGGCACAAACTTTCAGTTGTACGATTAACAAGTTTTGGGGATCTAATGTACAGCATGGTGATTATAGCTAATAATACTGTGATATACTTGAAAGCTGCTTAAAGAGTAGATCTTAAATGTTCTCACCACAAAAAAGAAATGCTATTTATGTGATGTGATGGAGTTGTTAGTTAATATTATGCTGGTAACCATTTTTCAATATATAAATATACCAAATCAACATGTTGTACACTTTAAACTTACTAATGTTATATGTCAATTATATCATAATAAAGCTGGAGAGAAAAGTTACATTGTGGAAGAGCACAGAAAAATGTTCAACCCTTACTGGTAATTGGGAATAAAAACTTATCCCCAAAAATGCAAAATAAAACACTAAAACATGATAATGAAATAATGATAGTTCATTGAATAAAATATAGAAAACAAAGACAAAAGAAGCATAAATTCAGAAAACAAAACAAGCTGAAAGAAGTAATTCCAGTCATAACACATATAATAAAATAAGTAGATTAAATACTCTTGTTTTAAAATAAAAAACTTGACTGGCTCAACAAAATAACACCTGGTATCTTTTGTAAATAAGAAAAGCATAGAAAACACAAATTAAAGGATGGACAAATGAAAATCTATGCTTCGCACATACTATGTGCTCAATAAATATTTGCTGGAAAATGAATATCAGAAAAACCAATTTACAAAAAAGCAGGGTTGGTAATAGTAACATCAGACATAGAGGAGATATGGTGGCAAATAGTATTTAACAGTCTATTATATTGAAAAAAAAATGGAATTTCCCAGCTCTTTACAAAGTGAGTGATCACTAACACAAACATGAGAAATGAAACATAAAAACTGAAAACTACAGCTTCATATCATGAAAATTTATGCAAAGGAAAAACCCTAAGTAACACATCATGACCAAGGAGCACTATTTCTAAAAATTTGGTGATTATTTGGGGGGAATGAATTTCATACATGGCAATAATAGCAGTAACAGGTATTAGCCAAAATTTACTGAGGAATTATTATTATCCTGATTTAAAGGTGAGGAAACCAAGACACAGAAAGATTAAGGATTTTGTCCAAAACCCCACATCTAGTAAATGGGGATGCCAGAACCTGCACCCAGGAGTTTAGATCTAGAACCAACACTCTTAACCTCTTTGCCAACATATTGACAGTCCAAAGGTGAGAAACCACTTTACAGATGTAGAAAAGGCAGCTGACGAAGTTTCAAAGTCATTCCTCATGTAAAGCTCCTACTGAAAAGTACGAATATGATACTTGCTCTATATGATAAAAACTATCGACCTCAAAATAACAACCATCATTTTCAACCATGATTTACTTAGGGGCATTCACTTTACTTTTGGAATTAAGACAAAGACACTTGTATACAATATATATGACTTTGTTTCCAGCAAGGTCTAGTCATTGCAATTAGACAAGAAAATAGCAGTCGAAAAACTTAGAAAGGAGAGAAAAATAATCCTCTTTTCTTAAAAAAATCTTCAATTTGCAAAATTATTATTAGAATTTATTAAGAAGTAATACAGTAAAAGTAATAAAATAAAAATATTAAGAAGTAAGGCAACTGTTTACAATGTAAATTGACAGAAAAACAAATATAATGGCCAAAAAAATCCAGTTTACAACAGTGATCAGAAATAGAAAATGACTATGGAATGTACAAAACACATATGAAGAAAATCACAAGAGTTTATTGAGAAAAATGAGAGACAACTAAATAGAATTTTGTAAAAATTTTAATTTTCTCTACATTAACTTATATTAATACAATTCCAATAAATCTCCAACAGGGTTTCTTTTTGGAACAAAGATTATTCAAATGAATGTGGAAAATATTTCCAAAATAGTATTTGGACAAGGCAGTAGAGAGTGTACGTATCCAACAATAAACTGCATTGTAAAACTAAGGAAACTGAAACAGTGGCATATGGGAGTAGGAACAGACAGATCACAATAACAGACTTAGAAATCCAGGAAGAGAAACTTATAAATGATAAGGGTGCCATTTCAAAGTAAAGAAGAAGGGATATGCCATTCAGTTTATGATGTTGGGACTATTAGTTAACCACGTGGGAGATAATTAACTCTCTGCCTCACAGCAAATATTAAATTCCTGACAGACTAAAAAAAAAATGTAAAAACAGACATCATGATACTATTAGAAGAAAGTATAACTTAATATTTATATCATCCTTGGTTTGGAAAGGACTTTCTAGCATATAAGCAAATGCAGATACTATGAAGAATAAAAAAGAAGATTTTGACTAAATAAACATTTTAAAAAAACTTTTGTATGTCAAACCTATCATAAACAAAATTAAAAGGCAAATAACAAATTGGGGAGATATTTGCAAAATATATGCTGAAAAGTTAATGTCTTTTATATATTAAAATGTTATTTTACAAATCAGTAAGAAAAAGATAAAATACGTGAGAGAAAGAAAGGGAAAGGAACAGTCAAGCTGCAGAGAAATCCATACAAGTGCCTGATAAACAGACGAAGACAGGTTCATCATCACCAATAATCAAAAACAGGCACATTAAACCAGGACATACCACTTTATACTATCAAATGAATAAAGATTTTTTAAAATATCAACACTCAGCAAAGGACAGGTAAGGGGAAAACAAACAGCATTCTGTTTAATTTCTGGTGATGTGAATTAAAATACCCTTTCAAAATGGCAAATTGACACTATGTTTCTAAAGATCTCAAACTCTGCATATATGCTGCTCCAAATTCCAGCAATTTCACTACTAAAACTAAACGTTAAGGGAAAAATTAGGAATACATAGATGAGGATGTAAGTACAAAGATACAAAATGCTTGTTACTCTTAACCCATGCATGGGAAAACAAGCCTGATGGGACATACATACAAACAGTAATGGTGTTTAATGTCCAGATGGTAGTTTAAAAATATTTTTTGTGTGCTTTGTTGTGTTTTCCAAATTGACTACAATACAGATATATCACTTTCGAAACAGAAAACAAACAAAAAGCTCTCTTAAAACTCAATTACAAAGGATATTATTCCCTGACGACCAGAGCATGCAACAAAATAAGCAATAATCTTTGTATATGGTTAGTCCTTTTTTGAGTCTTTCATCAAACCAGAGAGAGAAGAAAGACTATTATGAGCACCATTTTACACATAAAAGTACTGAGACTTAAGGAGAAGAAAACACTTTTATAAACCCAGGCTCTGGGTTCCAAGGCTCACTTGTCAGGTGGGGACAAAGGTCCCCCAAGCAAGGATGAGGTACCCCTCACACCTCTGCCCCTAAAGTTCCATTGCTTGTCCTTACTGTTTAATGTCACGTATGGCACTTTCCAAAGGCTACCACTTGTTTGGATTGTCATAGAAACCAACAACACACATCCACTCCAGAGCGCGCCTTCTATGAGCCAGAATGTGCCCACTGCTCCCTGGACACACAGTGACTAAGTGGGCAGTAACAACTACCCTACAGCTGGCTCCCTCCCAGAGCAGCACCCCTGGAGGCTGTCCGTTTCCGCTCCTACCCCAGCACCTGGCACCAGTGAGGAGATTAGCTGGCCTCAGGAAGCCTGTGCTGGTAGTGCCTTGGGGCCGTTATGTCACCAGTCACAAGGGGCATGCCTCCTGTAGTCTGCTCCCTCCGAAGTTGCAAGGCAAAGGAGAGCCCCGATGGCCACAGGCATTTCGAGGCAGCTGGGTGGTCACACGCCTTTCAGAGAGGGGCAATGGCAGTAACAACGGTGCCTGAGCCACTCTGGCGTTTTTCATGCAATAACTAGCTGTACTTTTCCAACCAGATATTATCCCTCCTTCCCCAGCAAGTTGCCTTTTATAGAGGATTTTGTTGTTTAGCAAGAATCACTTCTGCTCTAAGAGGTGCAGTCAGGAACGAGAATAAAATAAGTCATCTCTAAGATCTTCTAATCAGAGGGAGAGGGCCCAGGGCCCACGACCCCACAAGTCACATGCATTCATTCTCAGTCTAATTACGATACGTAGGCAGTAGATGTAGGTGTTAGCCCTGGCAAGGGGTGCTCCAGAAGATTGAGAGTAAATCTTCTACAGAAAAAAGTTTACATAAAATTACTTGGGATAAACAAGCAGCTAAATTAGACAGTGGGCACCACTGTGTTAAAAAAGTAGCAACATAAACCAGATGTACATGAAAAAACCCTGGAAGGAAAACACCAAAGAGGCAAAAGGAACTGGCTTTCCATATTTCTTCTCTAACTTTTCCTTCTCCTTTCTTTTACTCTTCTCCCTTTCTCTTCCTTTCCTCCCTCTCTCCCTTCCTCATTTTCTGTTTGCAATCTGGTTGTATTACTCACGTACTTAAAAATACATACAGGTTTGAGGGGAAGACAGTGCAAAGGCAGATGGGCAGGGAGCTTCTCGGACAGTGTCACTAGACCTCAAAGCAAAGAGTCCTGGGCAGTGGAGAAGGTCCGGGACCTGCATCCTTCCCCTCAGCCCTGCAGACCTCTGTGCAGCCTCAAGGAAGCATTCCAGTCAACCAGCCCACACTGAGCACAGACTCCACACTGCAGAGTGCTGGGCATGGCACCAGGAAGAGAAGCCCAGGGCTGCCCCCTGGCATGCCCAGTGTCGGGGGGCAGGGGTGGTGGTGGGCAGACGCTGAGGCAGCAAGTGACAGGCAGAGCTGTCAGGACACAAACAAGGTGCGAGGCGAGCACAGTACTCTAGGGGGAGAAAACTTCCCCCCACCCCCGGCATTCAGCACACCTCCACGGGCATCAACTGTGTGTCCAGTGTGGTGCTAAGTGCCAAGACCAGGAAGCTGCTTGGTCCCTGCTGTTAGACAGTGTAATGCTGAGCTCAGGCACTGGTCAGAAGGACGGGAGGGGGGGAAAGTGTTCAATAAAGGGATTTTTAAAAACAGCATTGCTTTTATGAAAAGTCTACATATGTGTATGTATAATAATATATGTATATTTTAATTATATGTAATAATTTAGAATTATGCATCGTTTTGGAAAACCAAGAGCTAGGCGCTGGAGAACGAGACACAGGATCAGTTCTGCTGGGTGAAAGGGCAAGAGTGTGTGAAGCGTCTAGAGGTGTTGATATGGAGGAAGACTGTTCTTGCAGAGAGGACCAGGGAAATACTGCAAGCCGCTTCCTAAAGGAGCACAGTGCAGGGAAAGCTCTGGGTTCAACATCCAGCTCGGCTCGGTCCTGCAACCCTGAGTGGATCATTTAAACTTTCTGCAGTTTGGTTCCTCCTCTGGTGTAGTGAGAAGTAACTGCTTCCCCCCGTGCCACACACACACACACCCACCCACCATCAAGCACCCACTACTCCTTCTTAGGATGAGAGTACCTGGAACCTGCTTTAGAGTAACCACCCCAGCCCCACTCTTTGGGTGACGCTGTCCTCATCCCCAGGGGGAGAACCTGGTCTCCACCTGACCATAGGTGCAACCTTTCCTTCCCTTTCCTTCTCTCTATAGTAGGTGTTGGAGGATGGGCCCAAGATGCAAGGTGGTCCAGCAAGAGGAGACCTCGGGCTTTGGCTTAAGCAGCTGGGGAGGGGCTGTCTCTTGCTTCCCTACTGAGCTCTGAATGCGGCCATGCCTGGAGCCAGTTATCACTGGCCTCTCCAGTTACACATCCCTTTCCTCTTGCTAAAGACAGTTTTGGTAGGATTTCTGTCGCTTGCAATTGTAAATCCTAATTGATGAGGAATTGCAAGCGCCCTGAAGACAGGAACTCTGCATGTTTGCCACCCTCTCTTCAGCACCTGTGAGTGCCTGGCATCTAGCTGGCTCTTAAAAGCCTTTGTGGAATCATTGAAAGGATGACACAAGTGGGACAATAGCCTCTCCTTTGTAAACCTGCTGTATTTTGAAAGAAAAATGATTTTCAATAAACATTATTTCCTTTTCCATTTTGTTTCCCATTATCTTATAAACGCTTTCTAAATTAACTCCCAGAGAGGGACCCTATTAACTCTTTGTGGCCATTAATGTCTTAGTGGGAATTTTTATTAAATTCCTTTTCATGGAGAGGCAGAGTGGGCAACCATGATATCACACCGATTGTTAAGTTATAAGAAAGAACATCTCTGGATGTTTTGGCCACAAAGAGGCTTCACAGTTATCTGGTTTAATCTCCTGCCTTCAGGTAGCTGGATACCTAAACTGCAGGGTTGTCCCGAGAGCACAGTGATGCAATTGCGTAGGGATGCCAAGAGGCACAACTAGATGATGTAAAGCTCCCTTTATGACAGAAATGCGGACATTTCAGGAGGCACTGCGCAAAGCGAGACAGAGGTATGGGTCCCAGGCCCCCAGAGGCCCCATAGGGACATAGGGCTGTGGGGGAAATTGTTAGTGAGTACTGAGATTTCCACCAAGCGAGAGAGGCTTGAGTTTACTTGCACGGTAATCAATCAAGACAAAGGGCCATCAGGACAGGACCGCCGGTAGCGCAATTCTCTTGCTGGTCTAATGCAGCATTTAATCACAGTAAAAATCAAAACGCTCACACCTTTGCCTCCTCCACCTTTCTTTTGCTGGACTTGAGCCCATAACTCCTATGAAATTTTCCAAGAAAATGTTAAACAGCTGGCCAGCATTCTTCCTTAAACCACCCTAGAAGACAGTATATTACCCGTTTGCCACAATCTCTTGGGCACGGGGATTTAAAAAATAAAAAACCACAATATTTCCAACTTTTGGACTTCATGTACAAAATGTCCCTCAAGCCTCTGTATGCCCTTGGAGTGTTTATTCTCTGATATTTATCCTTTTCAATTCTACGTGAATTTATTTCACTGGAAAATACACTAGAGTTCATATTCCAGTTGTCCCCTTTAGTTCTGTCTGTTTTAGCGATTTTAAGAATACCCTTGGCTACAACGAGAGACATAACAGATTGTTGCCTTTTTATTTCTACAATTAAATTTGTAAAGCTTTGGGAGAACGCATATAATGGGGTTAGATGAGAAGGCAATCTTATTTGGCTGACTGCTGTTTACAAACAGTTCTAAATACAGTGACTTTCCCACAAAAAAATAAAAAGAAAAAAAGGAAAGAAAAAAACACAACTCTTTTCGCTTTCCCTCACAGCATCATTTTCTGTCCCTTAATTCACCCTTGTTGTTCATTTTTGGACCCCTTCCAGCTTTTTCACATTCTGCCTAAATTTTGGAGGTCAAAATTGATGGCATAATGCTGATGCAGACATCTCTCTGATGTGACCTGCAGCCTAAACAATTTTCAGTTGCATTGTTCACATTTAATATTTCAGTGGCTGCCACTGAAACCATACGCCATGAAACTCAAAACTTTCGCACAGCAAAGGAAACCGTAAATAAGATGAAAAGACAACCCTCAGAATGGGAGAAAATATTCTCCCATTCGAAGCAACTGACAAAGGATAAATCTCCAAAATAAATAAGCAGCTCATGCACCTCAATATCAAAAAAACAAACAACCCAATCCAAAAATGGGCAGAAGACCTAAATAGACATTTCTCCAAAGAAGATATACAGATTGCCAACAAACACATGAAAGAATGCTCAACATCACTAATCATTAGAGAAATGCAAATCAAAACTACAATGAAGTATCACCTCACACCAGTCAGAACGGCCATCATCAAAAAATCTACAAACAATAAATGCTGGAGAGGGTGTGGAGAAAAGGGAACCCTCTTGCACTGCTGGTGGGAATGTAAATTGATACAGCCACTATGGAGAACAGTATGGAGGTTCCTTAACAAACTAAAAATAGAACTACCATATGATCCAACAATCCCACTACTGGGCATATACCCTGAGAAAACCATAATTCAAAATGAGACACGTACCACTATGTTCACTGCAGCTCTATTTACAATAGCCAGGACATGGAAGCAACCTAAGTGTCCATTGACAGATGAATGGATAAAGAAGATGTGGCACATATATACAATGGAATATTACTCAGCCATAAAAAGAAAGGAAATTGAGTTATCGGTAGTGAGGTGGATGGACCTAGAGTCTGTCATACAGAGTGAAGTAAGTCAGAAAGAGAAAAACAAATACCATATGCTAACACATATACATGGAACCTAAAAAAAAAAAAAAAAAGGTTCTGATGAACCTGAGGGCAGGACAGGAATAAAGACACAGACGTACAGAATGGACTGGAGACTTGAGGACACGGGGAGGGGGAAGGGTAAGCTGGGACAAAGTGAGACAGTAGCATGGACATATATACACTACCAAATGTAAAATAGATAGCTAGTGGGAAGCAGCTGCATAGCACAGGGAGATCAGAGCGGTGCTTTGTGACCACCTAGAGGGGTGGGACAGGGAGGGTGGGAGGGAGACGCAAGAGGGAGGGGATATGGGGATATATGTATAGCTGATTCACTTTGTTACACAGCAGAAACTAACACAACATTGCAAAGCAATTATACTCCAATAAAGATGTTAAAAAAAAAATTGAGCCTGACAATTTTCATAAAAAAATAAATAAATACAAGTAATGGACAGTGGAGGGAAGAGGGGTCTCCCTGAGATGAGAAAGTCAGCAATGGCCTTTCCGGGGAGTTACCGTCTGAGGGGACACCACACGGTGAGAGGGCGGCAGTGTGAAGGATCTGAGGAAGACTTTCAAGACAGAGGGAACAGCAAGTGCAAAGGCCAGGGTGGAATCAAGGCTGTTCTACTTGAGGGGCAGAAAGAAAGCAAATCATTGTGTCTGGAGTATGGGGAACAGGAGAGAGAGAGGGAGGAGATGAGTGGCGAGAGGCAGGCAGAGGTGAGATCATACAGGGCCTTGCAGGCTCTGGGAAGAAATTGGATTTTATCCTAAGCATAATGGAAGGCCACTGGAGGGTTTAAGAAGATAAATCATTATCATTACTCTGGGTTTTCCAAAGTCTGACAATACATAGGGAAAAGGCTTTATGATGACTGAAGGGTAAAAAAACAGAGTCACAGCCTCTGGCAGTGTAAGAGGGAAGGGTCAGAGTGGTGTCAGCCCCAAGGAGTTTATGAGGAACACATACCATATGTCACCTCGCCTTGTCACAGATTGCTGTAACTTGGGAAACAGAGGTCAAGAGCCGCCTGTTATAGATGAGCCTGCTGCAGACAGAGCACCAGAGACACGTGCTTTCTCCACACGCCATTGCTTTGGACTAGCACTGCCACAGAGCCTGGCATACAGAGGACCCTCCAGAAACGCTCCCTAAGGTGGCTCACATGATACTGCAGCGATTCAAATGTGCAGAGTGGATCTCAGGAAGGTCACAGCCAACACACAGCATCCCACCTGCGCCGCCCGTCTCCTGAAGGATGCCACCTACCTGGACACCAGCTGGGACTTGCAGGTGAACATTGGATGTCAGGACTGAATTTGACCTCACTGTACCCAGTCCCCTTTAAAGCCCTTTAGAACCACCTGATCTTGCTAATTTGTAAGCTTTAGATGAGGAATCCTTGAACAGACCCAGTAGCACTAACATCTTGGATCAAACAGGCCTCTGAAATTTCACCTTTTAAACCCTGTTATGCGGAGTCTTCCCAGAAGACTGGTGCTCCAACCTTTCTCCTGTTCTGGCACAACAGCCTGAGGGATGGTTAAGTTCAAGTCCACTTGACGCCTGGAGGATTTCTATTAATTATGAATCCTTTTGGTTAAAAATGCAAATGATCCTTGGCAGCCATTTAGACCTCCGTGCGAATTAGCTTATCACACACATTCTAACCCCAAGCCAAGCCGGCCAAGTGTGATATTTGATGAGGGCCGGATCCAGGGAGCTGGACCCCTTCTCCCTGCACCGCCCATGTCCATATCAGGTTAGATGGTCCTGGCTTCCTCATGAGGAAATGCCGAGGTCCCACTCAAAGGCAGCTCCTTTATTTCGCAATGTGAATGAAGAGATTCTTCGGGGAGGATGAGAGCTAGCTAAATTAGGAGCATTAAAACATCCTGCCCACTAAGGTGCCCCAGGTCTGAATCCATAGCTTTCTCACTTGATGCTGGAGTGGGGAGAATTTTTATTCATCTTAAGCAATCTCCTCATAGTCTCTGCTCTCCTGAGACTGGCACACAGTCATCAGTAACAACACCGGCCTTGGCGATGATGCCATCCTCACTAACAAGCTATGTCTCAGCTGTGTAATTGCCAGTTAAAGAGCACCGCATCCTAGTTAACCTCTTTAGGGAATGAAAATAAAAGCATTAAGAATTTCAGAGTTCACAGGACCTGAGCACAAACCCTTGTCATACACATAAGGAAATTATGTATGAGGATGATTAGGGCCCAAGGTCCCACGGCCAACTAGCAGAGCGCCAACACCAGAATCTGGATCTCTAGACTGACAACCAAAGCACCGGGTCACTCCACCAGCCACTATGAGCTGTCCGTATTCCCTTCCTCTTTATCCCTTCAAACATGTTGATCAAAGATGTATTAGTTGAGCATGTATTATGTGCTCTGTACCGTGCTGGGCTCTAGGGTCATGGGGAAGACATAACGGCTTGTTCATTCTTTTAATAACTATCTACTGAGCACCTATTATATGCTACACACAGTAAGGGTGCTGGTTAAAAGCACTGCTTTTACAGGTAAACACCTTTGATTCCTGGCAGTGGGATTTGCTAACTAAAATGAGACACTGATACTAACTACACAGAGTTATGAGCATATTAAGTGCAGTGATATTTAAGAGGGGCTTGGCGCAATCTTTGGCCCATAGTAAGTGATCAGTGTGTCCGTAGCTGTCTTTATTCTCCTCACCACATAGCTGGGGAGATGAGGTAATCCATGAGACCAAGCGGGTAGCCTCATTATCAAGCACTGGACAATAAGGGGTGGGTTTTGGGTGGTGAGGAAAAAGCAGATGAACAGAGAGAAAGTGAGACAAGACCTTAGCTGGATCTTGCAGGAAATAGAAACTCTGTTCACAAATAGAAGAAGCCCAAATATACAGCCAGAAGAAAGGAAGCATGCTAGAGCAGGGTGGGTGGCACTTGTCATTGGAGAGGAAGATGAGGAGTGATCAAGGATGGCCTCAGAATTTGGTCAGAAGGGCAGGGACGATGCCAGCGATCTCCAGCTCAGCCATTTAGACCTCCATGTGAATGAGCTTACGGCACACGCTCCACCCCCAAACCCAGCTGGCCAAGAGTGAGGCGATACCATGGACCATTAGTGGAGTGGTGCTGGGCAGACTGGGGCCAGAGACGCCTTTGCAGGGAACCAGGGATGAAGATAAACGGGTCAAGGAGGGTTGGATCCGAAAGAGGAGGAGAAGGAGCAGAACTTGTTGCCAACCTGGATGCGGCTGACGCGGGACCAAGGGGGACTTGTGAGCGGGTTGAGGTTGTGCATTTGGGAGGAGGGAGTTGCCAGTTGACTCCCTCCATCTTTAAAGGGACGTGAGGAGGAGGTTTCCCAGTCCTCCTGCTTCCCACCAGCAGAGGGGCAGGCAGCACGTCGCCCTGTGAATGCCCACAGAAGCACGAGTGATGTGGGCAGTGAGGACTCCTGAGCGCACCCTCTGTCCAGAGAGCCTCACCGCACCCGGCACTCTCCCCAAAGGACGGCTAATGTGCAGCTTCTCAGTCACCGCGTGATCCCTCTGCCTCTCATGTTGTTTCTTTGCTGCTGGAGAACGAGAGGTTTCAGTGGAAGATGAAAGATTATCCTTTATTTTTATTCTGTGTCTGAATACCTTCCACTTCTCTGTAAATTGAAGGGTATATTTTGATACTTCGTCTAATGCTTGGCGAACAGAACCAGAGAATCAAGAATCAGTCAAGGTTCCAGGAAGACTGATGCAGCTTGACGCCGCATGGAGACCACATCACTCTCACCAAAAACTACTCTGACTCCTCATGAAAACCGGGGTTCACCGCATAATTGGGGGGGAGTTGCTGTGCCCATTCCCCCCTCCTCTCAGTTGTAATCTCCCCATGTCCCCCTCACACACACACGTGTGTGCACGAGTGTGCTCACTGCAATACTGATGGGTGTTATAAGCATTCCAGACACATAATGCTGTTAAGCAACCAAGAATCATCTCTGAAAATACAGGCCAGCACTGATCCTGTAAGAGCTGTAAACTGGAGAGCTGAGGGAACTCAGAGTACTAAGAGTCATTCACACTTTATTGATTTCTCCCTTATTTTTTCTCCTTATTTCAAAACATCAAGGTGCAAGAGAGACACAAGCATGCACAGACTGAGGGGACTGCGGAGTGATGACCAGCAGGGTTTGTGGCCCAGCCAGCTATGAGCAGCTCTGGGCCCAGGCAGGAGGGTCCTAGGGAGCCCCCGATGGCCTGGGGTCAGACACACCGAAGTGCAGCCTTGGCCTCACTCGGCCTCCATCTCCCAGCCCCAAGGAGTACTGTGCGTGCACCTGCAAGTCTGCAAAGGCACAAATCTCATTCACTTAGCTCCCTGCACTCAGACAGCCCATGCTGGGAATGAGGATGACCCCTGGTTGTCAGACTCCATGCAAGCACCACGACATAACCTTGGTGTCTGCCACTTCACCTCAGGGGCGGTTAGATGTGTCCATCATGGACAGGTGGACGGTGGTCCTAGAGCCATGGTTGCAGGTAAAATACCATATGCTTTCATGCCGCTTCAGTATAAATTCCTAGGACACACCACTGTGGCTCCAGAAAATAAGTCACCTTTAATAAAGGGGCACTTCCCACAGGAAGATGAGCTCCCCGGTAGGCTTGACTATAGCCCGTGGAGCTCTGCACTGCCCGCCAACCCCTTGGTTTCTTGGCTTCCCCTCCCCGACCCAAGGTCTTGCTGCGTTGCGTTTCAGTTCCTTCCCCAGACTGTGCTCCCATTTCCTCAGGACCTTGCTCCTGGGATCCCTCTGTTCCAGACACCCTCCCTCCACCTGGCCCTGCCTGCCCTGCCCCTGCCGAGCTAGTGGCTCTGCTCTCTGGTAGACATCCCACTCTGGGGAAGGACACCTTGACCTTGTCCAGATCAGATGCCACACGTATGCTTTCACAGTGCGCGTCGCACTGTATTGCGACTCTAATTCACATCTGTCCTCGTCATGTGACCACTGTGTCCCCAGCACCCAGGGCAAGGCCTGGCACACACAACTCTGTGAACACTTCTTGACTGGTTTGGTCAGGGGACAACATAGGAGTGATGCCGAAATGCCGGTTAAACTGCTCCCTTGCTCTCCTGCAAGCTTAGGTCGCCATGCCCTGGTTCACATGGCTATTTTCAGCTCAAGTGACTTGACACCCAGCAACACATGTGAGTCAGCATGGCAGGGGGCATCACCCCCCCAACTTTAGAAAGGAGCAAACTGAGATGTCTCGTAAAATCTGTTCTTCTATGGACACAGAGTGGAATGATTTCTCCCAGCCGCTCTTGCTATTAGTTGTGACCATGTGATACGTCCTCCTGCTCAGAGTGTGCAGGGCAGTGAGAGTGCCCCTCCAGGTCTGGCCGTGAGACCCTCCCGCAGGCATGCCTTCACCTCTTTCCCGGGCTGGCTCGGCTGCTAACTTGGAAGCTGCCGTCAGCCTGGGTCCCTGGATGCCCATGTGGAGGACGGCTGCCTTGACAATCTGAACACCTGCCCAGAACTGTTCCTAGGGCAAGAAATAAACTTCTATTGTGTTGAGGCACTGAAACTGCGGGGCCTACTTGTTACTGTAACCTAGCACACCCCAATACATACCCTGAGGCTCAGAAAAGATAAACAATTCCCCCAGAATACTAACAACCAATGCCAGCTCCAGAATCCACATTTTAATTGAGGATCTTCCCACAATTCCGTGCTGAACTACATTCACCACAGCGTATTTCATTCAGCTGTCTCCTTCTCTGTCTTCTCTGATGCCACAAAACATCAGCTACCAGGAGCCCACCTAGCACCAAACCCAGTACACAGGAGGCTCTCAATATTTTATTTTGCACACACTTACATAATGTTTCCCGTGTGCCAGGCTCGGTTCAAAGGTTTTTATAAACCTTCATTTAATTCTCTTAACTTCATGAGGGACATATTATCATCATCTCCACTAGGAATGAGGAAACTGATGAAGAAACTGAGGTACCACTATCTCCCTAGTAACTAATCAAGCAGCTGGAAACCTCCCAACCCAGTCAGAGCATTTCTAGTCCTGAACCCACTCCCGAGCCCACGGGGCTCAGCAAACAGTGACGTTCTGCTTCACTAAAGACTCGCTGCTTCAGAGTTGCTGGTTCAGATCTCTGTTGAATGATTTTTTGTACGACACTATTCATCTATAATAACAGTTATTTTCTACAGAGAATGAAACGCAAGCAGTAAAATGGCTTTTAAAAAAAAATCCTCTATGGCTGCATTTGTGCAGCAGCCCCCAAACACTGATCCAAACCACTACGAAAAGACAATGGTTTTGTGTAACCATTTCTCTTTTCTAAGGCAGCGATTCCAACCTTTTGGAGTGTGACACTCAATTTGCTTGTTTGGATTTTGCGGCATGTTTCTTCCTCCCCTCCTCCAAACTCAGCTGAAACTGCTGTATTCTGCATATTCTGCAAAAGCAAATGGTTTTGAGAATCCTGTGCCAGCCCTTGAGACAGCTGGGCTGACACCCTGGGGTGCTGTAACACTGAGGGTGGGAACCACTGATCTGACAGAGGAAAAAGGGTGCAGGGAAAACTAGCGTATCAGCATCTTTCACAGCTGCAGCACGATCCAGAGTGCGGCAGCCCAAGCGCAGCCACTGCTCACACTCACTTTCAAGGTTAGAGCAGGTGAAAACCACCTTGCAGGGCTCCCAGCTGCCTCTCTGCTCCACACCCTTCACTGGCTGTTCCAAGACAGCTCATACCGCAGTTTTCAAGGGCCCCTGTAATCCTGAGTCACGTGACCTGTAGTTTTGTACTCAGCACTAGCCTAGGCACCGTCGAAGCACAAGGTAAGCAAAAGCATCATCCCTGCCTTCAAGGACACGTTAGTCTAGGCAGGAAGGCGAGACACACACGTAATATGCTCTCCTGTGTCACGGATAAGATCTAAGTGTTCACAGAAACAGAACCTCATTTTCTCCTCTTAGAAATCGCTGTGTATCTGGGCTGCTGTTAGGTGGACCTACAGTTAGGGACCTGCCCCGACCCCACAAAGTCTCCAAATACAGAAGACACTTTGGCAAAAGAGAGCCAAGTAGCCTCTTGCGAACAGCTAGACCCAGGCCCCACGTCCCAGTGCAGAGATCTGGCAAACAGAGCTGGGCCCGAGATTCAGACTGAAGCAGGTCCGAAGTGGGGTCTATGTGTTCCAAATACCTGCATCCACAAACTCAGGTCTGGATCTTGCCACACTTACTTGATCTGCAACAGCAAAGACACAAGAGAAGGATTTGCCCCAATGCCCAATATATGGACCACAGCAAGCAGTGCCCAGACCTGACATGGGGCCAGATTCCAACACCCTGGGGATGAGCCTGGAGATGAGGCTGGGCCCAGGTGGAGCCAACAGTCTTCTTTGCCAGGAGAAATAATGCAAAAAAGGATGGGCCCCAGCCATCTTGACTGACCCTTTCCTAGCGTCTCTCTGGGACCACTGATGTGACTTTGTCTTCATACTGGTTTTTTTCAACATCTCTCCATCGAAATCTTAACAGCCTTCTGGGTGACATATTCCCCTACATAATTGTTACAAGGTACCACTTTTGGAGAAAGTGCTTCCCTCCACTGCTAAGAGTGAGAGGCATGAAAGGGGAGTGGAGTGAGGTGGCTGGAGCCCAGACCATAGTGGTCACCTTGCCAGGGAGAGACCCACACGGTGAGTTTCAGAATTATTCTTACCAGGGAGTCAGGAGGCCTTGAACATCCTGCTTCTGCTGTTAAAGATCAGCTGAGAAGAACTAGGTCTTGAGCTGCATATGGTGTGGCTCTCCCTACACAACAGAAATCGAGCCCCTCCAGGCTGAACTAGTTACCTAAAGGAATATTGTTCCAAGGAGGTCTCTCATCTCAGGGGAATGAACAGTGACAGAATAAGCAACAAATCATCTTATTTGCTAAGACTATGAGCTACAACCTGAAATAAATCAGTGTGAAATGAGAAAATAGAAAGGGAAAGATGACCCTTTTCAAATTGCCAGTCAAGTTGCAGTTTACAAAATCACAGGCTAGTGATAGGAATGGCAATCATCAGACGTCTTGGTCACAGTCCTAGTCTCAACAGAATGATATTAAAAAGTATTCTAGTGAGCTTATTCCTGGCATCCATCACTGCAACACCTAACACTTCAATAAACTGTGTCCTTTGATCATGGGAAGAGAAACCAAGAACAGCGCTCCAGGGCAGGGAGCTAAGCAGGGAGTAGTCCCTAAACCAGCTCTGCGGTAGACAGAATACTGCTCTCAAAGGTGCCCATGCCTAATCCCTAGAACCTGTGAACACGTTGCCCTACATGGCAAAAGGGACTTTGCAGATGTGATTAAGTTAAAGGTGTTGGGGGGTGATTATCCTGCACCATCCCTGTGAGACCAATATAATCACAGGGTCCTTCTCAAAGGGAGGCAGAAGGAACAGAGAAGGAGATGTGACAACAGAAGCAGAAGTCAGAGTGATGTGGGGCCATGAGTGAAGAAGGCAGGTAACCCCAAGAAGCTAAAAAATATACGGAAACAGATTCTCCCCTAGAGTCTCTAGAAGGAAGCACTGCCTTGTGCTTGTCTGAGGCCACACACACCAAGCAATCTTTATAATTTCCAGAAATCTACAGTCACTACAAACTGCCCTCACCTTATCACCTCCGTGCTGTGTGCTTTATAAATTCATGGTGTAGGGAATTATATTCAATATAATCTCCAGGTCTGAGCTTCAGCGGATGTGCAGTCATGTAACAAAGCCTCCATTATAACACGGCCGGGGAGGTAGGTGTTCTGGTTAGTAAATCGCTCCCAGGAAAGACTTATTAGAAAGTACTGAGACCCCTCCCGCGAGCCACTCATAAACAGGACTCCAGCTTCAGAGTCGGGCTTTATCTACCCCATGGGAACTGCTGGTTCTCCAAACGCAAGAGGGCAAAAATACACACTGCACAGTAAACACAGCTGGGCTTGCTCTGATGACCCAGGTCAGAGCTTCCACTAAAGTCGGCAGCAGCACTGGTACCGGCAGTCGTCCTGGCTCAGAGAGGCTGGTCTCAGGTGGGCTGCCCACCAGCCTCCTAGAGCACCAAGCCTGATTCGGCCCTTTGCTCAAAGGCCCTGGAGCTCCTGGAGAAAACCAGCCATCAAGCAACAAGCAGCACCTTGTGGACCAAAGAGCTAACACAGGAAATGAAAGGGGGCCTAGAGGGCTTTATCACGGACTCGGAGCCACCAGAAATAACCCCCGCAGTCATGATGTAGCTTGACACTTTGATGTTAACCCAATGAAACTGATTCTGGATTTCTGACTTGCAGAAGCTGAATTTTGGATTTCCGCCTTGCAGAGGATAAATGTGTGTTGTTCTAAGCCACCCAGTTGGTGGCAATTTGTCACAGCAGGGACAGGAAACACATGAGTTCTCCATGAGCACAATCACCTCCACCCCGCTTTGGGTAGGACAGACTTCCAGCGAAGCCAGCTGAGGAGAACGGACCCTTGTGATCAGCTTCACCTCACGTTCGAGATGAGTCACCCTGCGCGCACACCTCAGAGCAGACTGATTTAGTTCCCCACCGAGGAAGGGGGACGGCCATTCAGCCCCTGAGGCATCTCCTTCCAGCCTCACTGCCCTTTCCTGCCTCCTGACTTCTCTCTCCAGCAGCCCACAGCTGGAGCTCACCCGAGTCCTCTCCTCTGGCGGCAGAGAGATGAAAGAGGGCCTCTGAGGTAATAGAGCTACGGCCTCTCACCCACACCTCCATAGCCAAACCTCAGGCCAGAGCAAGTCACTTTAGAAGATAAACTGGTTGTATTTTAAAAAGCAAAAAATAAGAAAAAAATATTTAAAATTAAAGCCTCCTATGAAGGGCTTCCCTGGTGGCGCAGTGGTTGAGAATCCGCCTGCCAGTGCAGGGGACACGGGTTCAATCCCTGGTCCGGGAAGATCCCACATGCCGCGGAGCAACTAAGCCCGTATGCCACAACTACTGAGCCTGTGCTCTAGAGCCTGTGAGCCACAACTACTGAGCCCACGTGCCACAACTACTGAAGCCCATGCCCTAAAGCCCGTGCTCCACAACAAGAGAAGCCACCGCAATGAGAAGCCCATACACCGCAACGAAGAGCAGCCCCCGCTCGCCTCAACTAGAGAAAGCCCTCGTGCAGCAACAAAGACCCAATGTAGCCATAACTTAATTAATTAATTAATTTTTAAAACCCCAAAAACCTCCTATGAAATAAGAGTTTGCACATTCAAGTTCACAAATCATCCTAAACTACTGGATGCAAATTATTTTTATATCACTTGAGTTTCAGAAAAGGTCAGTCAGTCAGTAAGGCCTCTGCCACTTCCCAGCCAGCCAAGGTCTGCTCTGTCTTCCGCAATCTGGTCCAAATTCAGACAAGCCCAGGTACGGGGAAGAAACAAGCCCCAGGGTAAGCTGCAAGGAAAATTTATTGTTGATTTTGTCTAATACACTTAACTACAGTATTGAGTTCCTTATATGCTGATGTATTTCTTCTCACTACCCATTTTACTTTTATTCCTGGTGATAAAAGTCTTGGGTAACTCCATCCTTTGTGTATTCATTACTATACTATTCTTGTGTGACCATTAAACCCAGATCCATAAGGTCCAGTCCTGAAAGAATAATGTGGTTGAAGGAACATAGCTCTAAGTTCAAAAATCGTTTTAACAAATAACACAATTCCTTTACTTGCTTTTTTTCTAAAACAGCTACTGGGACATACATACATAAATTATGGTAACATCTTTTTTCCTCCTTGCCTCTTTTCCCTCGCACCCCCAGCTGTCCCAGGCATCTCTCCCCACTATTGCTATAACCTCTTCATTCCCAGCAGCCCTGGCCTTTCCTCCATGCAACCACTTCTTTATCCTTCTAATACATGGACCAATCTGCCTCTTAATGAGCAAGGAAGGAGAACTGAGGGGGTAGAAACTGGGTTGGAAATCACGGGACTTTCTTTGGTTGATGGAAAGAAGTGAAGAAGTAGCATTCACTTTAGTATTAATGAGAGTGTCATATAGTGTCATCATACTACATATGACACTGTATTATTTATACAGAGACTGAACTCCTCCAGGGCAGGGACCATGCCTTGCTTATCTTTCTTTTCCTAGTGCCAAGCAGAGGGCCTCACACACACAACAGATACTAAGTGGTTGATGGAGGAACAAGCAAGTGAACGAATGAGCTGAGTACATGGTGGAATATGTTCTCACCCACCCGCCTCTGTTTAGCAGCAGATTTTACCCCCTTACACACGTTTATTCTGGGAAAATATTAGAAAATAGAGAGTCATGAAGAAAAAAAATTATTCAAGTTGACTATTTAGAAATAAGACTCTTGATTTTTTGTTTTATATACTTCTACATTTATCTCATTTATTATTATTTTTTTTTACAAAATAGAATCCAATAGTGCATATCTTTTTATAACTTACTTTTTTCCTCCTTAACAGCATATTGTGAACAACTTTCCATTTCAACAAACGTCACCGTACAACACTGTTTTAAATAGCTGCTTAGTATGCTATGGCATGAATCTACCGTAATTATTTTACTCAGTTGCTTTTTCTTAGTTTAAAATAATTTATTATTATAATTGATGCTGTGAAAAACATTTTAAACTTATTTAAAAGTTAAAATTAACTTTTGAACAGAAACAAAGTATTTATAAAATATATGTACAAGATCGTGTAAAATAACAGATTGAGTAAATTAGTTGTAAAACTAATATTAGTTATTAGATGTATATTAGATGTCTTTAATGTAAAGACATCCTTTTGTAATTTGTTTCTTTTGTTCTTAGAATATTATATCAATGTTATTACATGTAGATGTAATGCATCGATTTTCACTGGTTATAATATTCTACTTCTTTCTATTTATCTTCTATATATCACTAGATAATAAATCACTGTTATCACTGTAGACTATATCACAGTTTACTTATACATTCTTCTGTTGCTACACCTTTAAGTTGTAGTTTTAAACTATTATAAATGAAGCTGCTAGAACTTTCTTGCTCATGTCTCCCAGCATAAAATATGCAAGAAATTCTGAGAGTATATACCAGGAGTGGAATGTCTGGTTCCTATGGTATAAGTACTATCTGCTACACTAAATAAGAACAAACTTTTCCAAAAGAGTCATACAGTTTATATGCTCACCAGTGGTGTACATATTAGAGTCCCCTGATGTGTGCTTTTTCTTCAGGATGACCATCACTATTTCTGGCCCTTTGGTTTCCATATAAATTTTAGAACCAGATTGTCAAATTACATACACACATTAACATATACCTGATAGAAAGTTAATATACTGATCATTTTAGGGGAGAATAAACTTCTTTGCAATATTGAGCTTTCTTATCCATTAATTTACGTGCTTCAATAAGTTGTCATAACCCTTTTTCCATGAAGATCTTACATATTTCAATTATATTAATTCTTAGAAACTTTATATTTTTGATGTCAGTGATTTGGGTATCATTTTAAATTATATTTTCTCTTTCTTGTTGTGGTATAGAAATGCAATTAGACTGTATATTAATTTTATATTTAACAACCTTATTAAAATATATTGGTTAATCCTAATAATTTATTCACAGTCATTTGGATTTTCTATAGAACTGTATCAGTGTGAATAATCAGTTTCATCTCTTCCTTTCCAATTTTTATGCTGTTAATTTCTTTTTCTTGCCTTATTGAACTAGCTATGCCATCCAGTGCAATGTTCAATAAAAGAGACATAGCAGGAACACTTAGCTTGCTCATCATCTTAAAGGGAATGCTTTCAATGTCTATTAAAAACAGCATTTGCTGTAGGTTTGTCACTTTTTATTTTGATACAATTTCAAACTTACAAAAAATAGCAAGAATAGTGTAAGAAAATTTTTTTTATCAGATTCACCTTTTTGCCCTATTTGCTTGTCATTTATCTCTCTTTCACTAGTTAGAGATAGATATACACACACATGTATATATATGTGTATATATACACACACATGCACACTTTTGTGTGTGTGTGTACACACACACACACACACACACACGCTTTTGGGGGAAACATTTGTGAACAAGTTAAAGGCATAATGTGCCTTTAAGCCTAAGCATATATTTCCTAAGATCAAAACATCCTTCTACACTACAATTGTAAAATTCAGCATTGCTACAATACTATTATCTAATCCACAGTCCATATTCAAATTTTGTCAAATGTTCCAGTAGTGTTCTTTATAGCTGTTTTTCTTTCCTACTACATGATTCAACCAAGGATCATAGATTTAGTTATGTTTCTTTAGTGTCCTTTTATCTGGAACAGTTCCTCAGCTTTTCTATGTGTTTCTTGATCTTGATATTTTTGAAGAGTACAGGCAAGTTATTTTCTAGAATATCCCTCAACCTGGATTTGTCTGATGTTTCCTCATGACAAGATTCCAAGTTTTAAAAATCTCACAAGAATACTACAAAACTAACATTTTGTCCTCAGTACATCATATCAAGAGGCACACATTTTAGCTTGTCCTGGTACCGGTGATGTTAGCTTCAAGCACTTGATTAAGGTGTTATCCACCAGTGTCTCCAAAGTAGAGGTAGTCATTTCCCTTTGTAATTAAAAAATTATTGGTGAAGAAGTGTTTTCAGAATATGTAATATTCTCTGTTCCTCATCAAAGTTTGGCTATTGGTTGTCAGTATCCACTGATGATTTTTTAAACTCCATCATTCTTTTTATATTTCTTATCTGGCATTCTACCAGAAGGAAGAGCTTTCCTTTATCCCCATTCATTTATTCATCCATTTATATAAGAATGGACTCACGGATTCCTATTTTAGTCAATGTGTTATAATCCTGTTCCAGTTATCTTTTGTTGTATAACCAATCATTCAAAAATCTTGTGGCTTGAAGCAACACCACCTATTTCATTATCTCTCACAGTTTCTGTGGGTTAGGAATCTGGGCAGGACTGATTCTGGCTCAGGTCCCTCATGTGGTTGAGGTCAGACAACATCTGGAACTGGAGCAGTGGGGGACCAGCCAGCTGTTGGGGGTTTGTTGAGCATCTCTCTTTCTTCATGTAGTCTCAGAGTCTCCTCATGAGGTCTTCCCACATTGGCTCATTTGGGTCCCCTCAGAGGATGGTGAGTTCAGAGTAATCAGACAGTTTACATGACAGCTCAGGGCTGTAGTGTGAGTGATCCAACCAGCAAGGCAGAAGATTTGTTACCTTTTATGACCAAGCTTTAGAAGTCATGTAGCATAATTTCTATCACAGTCACAAGCCCTGCACAAATTCAAGGGGTGGGAAATAGATCCCATCTCTTGATAGGAGAAAGGGCAAAGAACACTGTGAGAAGATATGTGATGGAGATACTGTTGCAGACATCTTTGGAAAATACTGTCTGCCATGTTCCACCCTCTGACCACAACAATTCACATACCTCCCACGTGTATGCATGCCATCCTCTCCTTAATATCACCAAGTCTATTAGTGCAATAACACAAAGTCCAGGATATCGTTATCTAAATCAGGTTCAGGTTCAGATAAAAGATCTTGCTGTGATTTATGTCAAAGAGTGTTCTGCCTATGTTTTCCTCTAAGGGTTTTACAGTGTCCGGCCTTACATTTAGGTCTTTAATCCATTTTGAGTTTATTTTTGTGTATGGTGTTAGGGAGTGTTCTAATTTCATTCTTTTACATGTAGCTGTCCAGTTTTCCCAGCACCACTTATTGAAGAGACTGTCTTTTCTCCATTGTATATTCTTGCCTCTTTTGTCATAGATTAGGTGACCATAGGTGCGTGGGTTTATATCTGGACTTTCTATCCTGTTCCATTGATCTATATTTCTGTTTTGGTGCTAGTACCATACTGTTTTGATGACTGTAGCTTTGTAGTATAGTCTGAAGTCAGGGAGCCTGATTCCTCCAGCTCCATTTTTCTTCCTCAAGATTGCTTTGGCTATTCGTGGTCTTTTGTGTTTCCATACAACTTATAAAATTTTTTGTTCTAATTCTGTGAAAAATGCCATTGGTACTTTGATAGGGATTGTGTTGAATCTGTAGATTGCTTCAAGTAGTACAGTCATTTTCACAATACTGATTCTTCCAATGCAAGAACATGGTATATCTCTCCATCAGTTTGTGTCATCTTTTATTTCTTTCATCAGTATCTTATAGTTTTCCACATACAGATCTAAATAGACATTTCTCCAAAGAAGACATACAGATGGCCAAAAAGCACATGAAAAGATCTTCAACATCACTAATTATTAGAGAAATGCAAATCAAAACTACAATGGGGTATCACCTCACTCCAGTCAGAATGGCCATCATCAAAAATATCTATGAACAATAAATGCTGGAGAGGGTGTGGAGAAAAGGGAACCCTCCTACACTGTTGGTGGGAATGTAAATTGGTACAGAAGTAGAGTCACAGATGTAGAAAACAAACTTATTGTTACCAGGGGCTAAGGTGGGGAGAGATAAATTGGGAGACTGAGATTGACATATATACACTACTAGATATAAAACAGATAACTAATAAGGACCTACTATATAGCACAGGGAACTCTACTCAATACTCTGTAATGGCCTATATGGGAAAAAAATCTAAAAGAAAAGAGTGGATATATGTATATGTATAACTGATTCACTTTGCCGTACACCTGAAACTAACACAACACTGTAAATCAACTATACTCCAATAAAAAAAAATTTTTTAAAAAGGCATACCCTTAAGATCTTTAGAAGACCTTTTCTTTTTTCTTTCTTCTTCCTTTTCTTTCTTTTCTTTTCCTTTCTTTCTTTTCCTTTCTTCCTTCCCTTCCTTCCTTCCTTCTTTCCTTCCTTCCTTCCTTTCGTCTCTTTCTTTCTTTCTTGTTGGAAGAATCTAAGATACCTTAAATTTTTTGGAAGTTTTAAAAAAGAATTCTACAAACCTTCCATGGATTTGATCTTTGCCTTGAAATCTTTTCTTAATTTGACCAGTTTTTTGCTGCCATCTTTGAGAGGTTGAGAATGAGAAAGTTTTATTTTCAAATTCAGTGAGTCCTGGCCCCTTACATCCTTAGCTCACCTTTCTCCTCTTATGTTTTATCACAGGCAAGCAGTAGCCAGGGGGTCCTTTTGATATTCTGCCTGATTATCTGTTTAGCTGGATCATTGAGTTCATTTGGTAAATTTCCTATTATTGTATTACCACAGGTGACAATATTACCAAACCATCCTCTTTCATCCAACTTTTAATAACGTTTTCCTTTCTTGCCTTTAAGCTCTTACTGAGGGCCTCCTCAAGGCTCTTCAGGTTTCTACTAACATTCTCACAAATCCCTTTAAGCTCTCACCAGCAATCTCTTTAAGGCACTTCCTGCTTCTTCCTCCCATCCAGTCCCAAAACCAATGTTATATGCCTTGATTTTTTGCCGTGGCACCATTTCACATCCCCGTCCCAAATCTATTACAATTATCTATTGCTATGCAGTGAATCACCACAAAACTTAGTGACTTATAACAACAACAAGCTTATTATTACTTCTCAGTATTTCTGTAGGTCAGAAATTTCGGATGGGTGCAGCTGAGTGGTTTTGACTCAAGCTCTGATGTAGTTGTAGTCAGATGGTGGCTGAAGCTACAACAGTGGGGAGCTGAAGCTGCTGGGGGCTGAGGCAGCATTATTCTTTCTTCATGAAGTCCCAGGGTCCCTCCATGTAGTTCCTCCTCATGGACTAGTTTGGGCTTCCTTATAGCATAGTGACCTCAGGATAGTTAGACAATTTATATGGTAGCTCAGGGCTCCAGCATGAGTACTCTAGCCAGCAAGGTAGAAGCTTTCATGTCTCTTATGATCTAGCCTCGAAAGTCACATATTATCACTTCCACCATATCACAAGCCCGCACAGAGTCAAGGAGAAGGAGCATAGACTACACCCCTCAGTGTGAGGGGTTTCAAAGGCACATCATAAAAAAAAGTACAAAATGGGAAATACTGCTGTGGCTGTCTTTGGAAAATCTGTCACAAATATATTACTATCCTCTCTTTTCTTGTTTAAGTCTAAATTGTCCAGATGTGTCCAGTGTAAGCCCTTTCAAGTTGGCAACTGTATCCTTTTGACAAGTTCCCATGATTTTTTGAGCACTGCCATACTTTCTGGAACAAAATAGTGTTTCAGATTCACTGTGTACTTTTTCTGCTCCACTGGTGCAATCAGCCATTTCTCCAAGCAGTCTTGGCTCCGTAGAGGAGAACCTGGGCACTAAGGGCTTTCATTGCTACTGGGGTATCATGCATCTGGCCCATCTGAGCAAACAAAGCTGGGAAATGTTACACACACACAGACATACACACATACACAGACACACTTTGAGTTCTTACTGATACTTGCAACTCTAATTCAACAACAAAGGGTACATTCTAGATGTGCCTCTTTCCATATTTGTAACCCCCTTTCCTAACAGTGAGAAATCTGGTTCTCATTATACTCAATATATTTACTCATTTGTCTTCTGTTGAGTTCTTTAAATTATGCTTTATTAAGTTAGGTAAGTTCCCTTCTATTCTAGTCCTCCTTTTCTAATGATTTTTTTTCTGAAATAATGTTAGGTATTTCAAATGCTTTTCCTACATCTAGTGAGATCATCATATGACTTTTCTACTTAAATTTGTTGCTGTGGAGAAATACATCAGGACATTTCTAGTGGCAACCTAAATATAAATTTAGGGAATAAACCCAAAGTATTATGTTTCATTATTTTTTATTAATACACTACTATATTTAGTTTGCTAATTTTTGCTTAGGACTTTCACAGCTATGTTTAAAACCCACCTTTCTTTTTAAAATACCATTCTTGCCAGATATGAGTATCAGGTTCATTCTAGCCTCATAAGTATACACACTTTTTCTGCATTCTAGAATGGTTTGTGTGAATTGAAATTTTTATTCCTTGAATGTTTATTAACTTATTAGTACTTGTATCTGGATCTGATAATCATCTTCGTGGGAAGATTTCTAAATAGAAGTCTGATTCTATTTCTTTAATGATCATAAACTGATTGGGTTTTTTATTTCTACTTAAGTTTTGTAAAGTTTTATTTTACTTTTTTCTTTTTTAGGAATTTGACCATTAGAGCTTTCAAATTTATTGGCAAAATAAGATTCTGTTACTGTTTTAATTTCTGCAGCTTCAATAATTACATCTCCTTTTATTCCTCCTATTACATATTTATTCTCTCTCCCTCGTCTCCTCCTTCCCTCTGTCTCTCCTTTATTCCCTCGCAGAGTTCTGTCCGTTTTATTAGTTCTTTCAAAGAATCTGCATTTGGCTTTGTTTATCCTTTCTGTTGATTTGTTGTTTCAACTTTTATCATTTCTTTGTAATGTTCTTTGTTATTCACTTCCTTCTCCTTTATTTGGGTTTCCTCTGCTTGTCTTTACCCACCTTTGTGAGTTGGATGTTTAATTCATTGACTTTGGGCCTTCTTCTACTTTAATGGAATTACTTAAGATGATGGGTTTCCCTCCAATTTCTACTTTAACTGCATACCACAAATTTCAGTATGTAATGTTTGTTATTGTTTAGTTAGATACTCTCATTTTTTCTTTGACTTGTATTATTTAGAAAAGTATTTCATCTTCAAACATATGGGGGTATTTCTAGTCATCTTTTTTAAATTTCTTACTTTACTGTATAGAAATTTTATGAGAACTGCTCTTTGGTTTAACTTGTGGCAAGATTCTTAAGCTTTCTGTGCACACATGAGGAACACATGCCTTCACCACTTGTGTGTACTCTGGGTTACGATTTTGGACCTTCCTTTTAGTTCTCTTTAGTTACGTCTAATTTGCTCTTAAATCTATCTATTGATTTTTAAGATTTCAATTACATTTTCCATTTCTAGACATTATACTTTGTTGTTTTTCAAAAATCAAGATCATATATTATAGCTTTACTCTTTGTTTATATTTTCAGCTTTTTTTTATATCTTTATAAGATATTCTACTTTTTTTTTTTTTTATGCTGTACCTGTTAATTCCAATATCTGAACTTCTGTTTTTACTGGTTTTCACTTTGGTGTCTTTTTTATTGTTTTTATGTTTTGTGGTTTTTGACTGTGAGCTCACATTCCTTGGATGGTAACCTGTCAAAATCATCTGAGGCCTCTGATGAAGACGGATTCTTCTAGACAGGATTTGCATTTCCTTTACCATGTGCCTGGGAGTACTACCAACAGGACAGCTTTGCACTAAGTTCTTGGCTTGAGGTCTTCTCAGACCAGTCTGCTATATTAATTCCACTGAAAACCTGGCTCGTGGCTCTAGTTCTCAGAGGAGATATTTTAACCCTTCACTTGGCACCAAGGCTGGGGGCAGGCAGTTTTCTTCACTCATCCTTGAGGGGAGACAGGTGCGTTTGTCTTCCACCCTCACACGACACATGTAGCCTCTTGGGGCCTCAGCTTTAGGTGGACTGGGTTTCCTGACAGACTGATATGTCCTGGGCTGGGCTCCTGTCCCCCGTATATATATTTTTAAATTAATTAATTAATTAATTTTATTTTTGGCTACATTGGGTCTTCCTTGCTGCGCGCAGGCTTTTCTCTAGTTGTGGCGAGTGGAGGCTTCTCTTGTTGCAGAGCACAGGCTCTAGGCACGCAGTCTTCAGTAGTTCTGGCACACAGGCTCTAGAATGCAAGCTCAGTAGTTGTGGCACATGGGCTTAGTTGCTCCATGGCATGTGGGATCTTCCCGGACCAGGGCTCGAACCACTGTCCCCTGCATTGGCAGGCGGATTCTTAACCACTGCACCACCAGGGAAGTCCCTGTCTCCCCATATATCTTGATGTCATAAAAATTCAAAGCTCAAGGTCACCTGCATTGGGCAAACACCCTCAAAGCAAAAAGCAGCTTCAGAGCTCTGATTTTCAACTTTCTCTGAGCTTGTGGCCTCTTAGGAAATCTCCACTTTCCTGCCTTCTCACTGATGTCACTAACAGATTATTTAAATGCTTTATCCATTATTTTAAATTATCTCAAGTGGGAGAGTCAGTTAAGGATTCTAGCCACAGAGCTAGAAACAACAGCCTGCACAATAGTTCTAAACTTTTCACCTTATTATTGCCCACTCTTCCTGAAATAGTGGGTAAATGTGATTACTTAGGTTTAATGAAAGTAAATAATGTGGACCACTAAACCCAAGGCTTTCTAACACAATTCATTTCAGCAAGTACTCACTGCAGATGTCCTAGTTTCCTATGGGTCCACTTAGAATTACAAGACACAACCCAGCCAAGCCCAGCCCTGGCGTGAGTGAGTAACTAACCGTGTTGGCGAACAAGGGGCCTGCACAGAAGGTGGGCCAGTGCTGTGCTAAGGTTTTTAAATATGCATTTAATCCATACAAGTGTCATATGATATAGAATTAATACTACCATTTTAGAGATGAGTAAACCAAGGCACAGAAGATTAAGCAACTTGCCCAAAGTAATATAGCTAGTAAGTTGGATCATCCTCAGAAAGTCTGGCTACGTTAAGTTTGAAAAACCACACAGAAAAATTAGAGAATACAATGGTACATGATGTGCGATTATATGAAGAATAAGACTAGGAGAAAGTCCCCAGGTAATGGTGGTTGGAAATGTTGCAGAGGAGCCAGCTGATAAGCAGACAGACTTTGGGTTGCTTTGCACTGTGCAGGAATGGCTTTCTTGCCCTTTGCTATAGTGTTCCACGTGATGTGGTCACGGCACACTTATGCCTGTTCCTAACTAGATGGGCACATCTTGCTCCTCTCCTCCCACATTCTGCCCTCTGTTAATTATGGTGCTTTTCTAGTAAATCTCCTTGGCTTCATATAAGTCCTTTCACAGCACAGCAGCCAACAAACTGGGAATCACTGTTCCTAAAGACAGGCGTGAGCCACGAGAAGCTGCTTGTAGCTCCAGCTCTGTTAGAGGTGAGCGATGTTTGCCTGCTTCTTGCCTCTGCTAACGACATTTGGGGGAGAAACAAGTGTGGGAGGGAGGACAAATCACAAGATAGTTTTTATAAAATGACTATTATAGAAATAATGAGAATCCAATAACTACCAACTACAGAGGCAAGAAAAATAATAAAGCAGAAAGTGTACCAAGCAAACAATTAAGACTATTTTATTAAAACAGTACTTGCTACTCAGCAAGCATTAATTCTCACCACACGAGTGCAGTAACTGTTTATCATCGGAATTTTGCACATTAAGGAAATCACGCAGAGGAAGTTAATATGCTCCTCCAAGCTCTAGGATACTCCGCAGCCCAGATTAAAAGTTAGCCATGCTCACTATTAGGCTGAGATGTCATCTCTCATTGAACTCTAAATCAGCTCAGAGGACACACCATGTTTATTACTTTTCTAACACCATGTGACTGATTCTGGGGGAGCCAAGAGAATCTTTGGGATAAATGCATTGATTAAAAGATACTTTAAATTTGTCTTTTTTTTTAGCCCAATGAACCAAAATACATAAATCAGAACTATTCTGCTCTACTGAGTACTGTAAATGTATATTTAGATGTAACAAAATATCAGTGGGAAATACCTTTGGAGAGTAATTACAGTATATGTGGAATGTTTTGTAAATGCTTAAAACAACTGATCCATTTTAAAGACCTAACTTACACAGAGAGGACACAAATATTAGTTACCAAGCTGGAAACTCACTTGCAAACTTATAGCCTGGAGTTAATGTTTACAGATCAAGGCATAACTATCAGAAAAGAAAATAGTTTAATGGAAGACTTAGCTGCCTAAACTGAGGACCCACTTGTAGACACCAGTCTCACCAGAGATGCTCAAGGAGGGCTGAGTAGATAAGAGTTACTCCAGCCTTTACACTGAATTTCTCCCTGCTTCCCGCTCTCTTTCCCACACCCACCCTTGCTGACATCTGGTTCTCCTGTGCTGTTATTAACAAGTTCTGTACCTGAGTACAAACAGGGACTGAAAACTCAAGTACCGACACAGGCCACTCAGGTAACTTAATGATTACGGTTATGCTGGCATTTCAACTTGTTCCTATTTATTTTTCAAAACTGCACCTGACACTCTGTGTCAGTATCAAGGAGGCACTAGGGAGCAGGGCAGACTGTGGCAAAATAGGAAAGGGTGCATACTCTCGGAGGACAGGGCTACTCACTCCAGCCTGTTGCTGCCATGAAGTCACACGGCCAGAGTTAACAAAGCGTTTCACTTTCCAAGATAATCAGCCTATCTGAATCTGTAAGTAGAATTTTCATGCTTTTAAATGTTGACAACTAACTCAAATTAAAATAAAAACACAAACAAACCCCTGTAGGCCAACACTGTGTAAGTCAAACAACATGATCACCGGCTGATTCTGGTCCACAGAACACCAGTTTGAGACCTCTCACACAGAACAAATATGGAACAGACTTTGGGCCCAGGGATCTTAGGAAAAGCTTGTGTTTGGTTTTCTTACAAAGAGGCACACAGGCTTAGTGAGTTGCCCAGGTAGGGTATGACATGGCTCGTTAGAAGTTCTGGGACTCGTTCAGGACCCAAAATGACTTTGGGGTGTTCACGAGGAAAGAAGGGATTGAAGCAGAATGGTGGGTTTAGGTACTAGCCAGCAGGCAGGGGAGGCATGTGTGTGCAAAAGTCCTTCCTGGCCCCTGGAATATAGGAGCAGAGCCACAGAATTCCCAGCATCCACTGGGTGCAGGGTGAGGCGGCCTCCAGGCAAAGTCTCCTGCTTTGGTCTCTGCCATCCTATATCCTGGCCCGCAAAACGGAGCTCTCGCTCTAGCCTCCTGGGGACGTGGGGGAGGAAGAGCCTGGTGGCAGCTCACTGTCTATATCAAGAGGGCAGAAGCCGAGGTTCGTCCAAGATCAACAGACTGGGCCAGCATCCCACTCCGAGCCTCACAGCATCTGGCCTCCGACATTCCCTTCCTCTGTTTCCATCAGTCGTCCACACTGCTCCCTCTTCCATCAAGGGCAGCCACGGAGGTGCCTGCTCTTCTTAAGCTTTTCAAGGGCTGACCATTTAGAAGTGGCTTTGGGGAGGTACCTGAGAGCTGAGAGTCCACGGGACAAGGGTCCTAGGGAGGCTACAAGAGCAAAACACAGGGACGTGGTATCACAGAGGACTCTGAACATTCTGTTACAATGAGCGTTAATATAAGGGCCGTCTACTAACTGAAGCACCCAGCCAGCCACATCACTAACCCGTCCAAAGCCCGTGTTCCCTCAGCCATAAAACAGCAGGTCACACTAGTGGGCCACACCGGACTGCTGAGTGTGGAAACAAGTTAACTTGGCAAAGCTTACAGTGGGGGCTTTAATAATGACAGTTGTCACCATGTGTTCCATCCCCCATGGTCCCCTTCCCTCAAGAGAAAAACAAAATGTTTAGAAACATTTTAAACAAAAGTCAAAGCGGAAAATTTAACTAGAAATCTCAGCCAAGATGCCCATCCCTAGGAAATGATGGCTGAGTATCCAGGTTATATTGGACACTGCGCCACCTCTTGAGAGAAAGGAAAACCTGGCCCCAAGGGCAGGAAGAAAGGGAAGAAAAGGAAGAAAATCAACCACAGAGAGCCCGGAGGTCTATGCACACTGGCTCAGGTCCTCACGTCCTTCCTCTGTTACTCACTAGCCATGGGACCTCAGGTCCGTCACTTCCCCTGTTCAGGTGTGTGTCTCCACCTTTGAAAATAAGGGTTGACCCTGCAGGGATTTTCTGGACGTGGGGTTGGATCATGGGATGATTCCATGAATGGCAGCACCAGAAAGAGAGTTAGACTTCCCAAGGAGGGCATGACCACTGCCACGCAGAGCATTCAGGCAGGCTGCTTGGTGGAGGGGGTACAGCCACAAAGACTGGCTGTAGGACTGGTCTTGGAGACAAAGAGTGAGGTGGGGGAACAGGGGGCGCCTGGCCCAGACAGCTAGGCACATCCAGCATGTTCTCAGGTCATCTAAATGGGGCTCGGCCAGCACTGGCGTATCTCTCACTATGTTCCGAGTATCTCTGATCTGTGAACACTGGCATCCTAACGGATTCTGCTGTCAGTGATGGATAAGCATTGAGCTAATAGATGTCAAACAGCATTTGCATTTCTGAGATGGCTTCATCTGCTCCCTCTCCCAGGACTCTCCAAAGTGAAATGTGAAATTTGCATAGACAGGTCCACTCCGAACGGCTCCTCTTCCAGAAATCCCATGGGAAAGAAACAATTATTTAATTATTTCCTACACAGACAAACAGCTGAGCTCCCTAAACAGCAACCACAACTACAACCACTACAGGAGGCTGCTTCTCAACCTTCTCATCTTGGGAAGGCATGCAATTCCCCAAGAGACACATGGAAATGTTTATCACCCCTTGTAGTTTAAATAGCTTTCATTCATTCATTCAAAGCACACATCACAGTGAATTGTCTCGTTCATTAGAAATTCTGCAGAAAGCCAGTGAGAGGTTTGGGTTGGGAGAGCGTCAGGGAGGTGAGCATCTGGAATATGATCCAAGAAACAAACCATGAGGCTAGATTCACCCATGCTCCCTCTGGATGATGACAGCAGGGTCAGAATGGAGTTCTCAATTTGGGTTTCAGTTCCAGGGACACCTGTAGCAATCTGAACAGGCTGCAGAATCGTCTGTGTGGGGAGCATCTGTATTTGGGGGTTACTCTAAAGCAGTGCCCGACACACAGTAATGAATGGATTTTCTGGCTCTCCCTGGCTCTATTTTAAACTGTCATCATTTTAAACCACGAAATATGTCAAGTGGTAATTAAACCTCACCACAGACAGATACTGTGAAAATGATTAACTTTTGCCATTTCCCCCACACACATTTTGAATATTCTGAATCCCCAAGGTATGGGATCATTACATTGACAGATGAGAAAAGTTGTCTTCACAGTAATTTATTTTTAAAAGAACCAAAACAGGTCTGAAAATTCTGTGCTTTCGCATTGGGTTCTAATTTGAAAACTTCTGCTGTAAACTCACACTCCTCGAGGAAGCCTGGTGGGAGGAGTACAGAGCTGACATCACGGCTCCAGCCCCACCTCCATTAGCTGCATGACCCGGGACAAGTCCCTTGCCACCTCTGAGCATCAAGTTTCCCCACCCATCAGTTAACAATGATAATATCCTCACTCCACCCAACGCGCAAGTTTTCTTAAATGTAGTAAATGAGATGACAAATGAGAAAGCTCTCTGAGAGCAAAAAGCAGCCTGGTAACACTATCCAAGTATAAGATGTACATTCTGTATAAAGGGGGTAAGTGATAATGCTAGCACAGCTTTACAGACCTGCTGTTTTTTTAAAAAAAAAAAAAAAAAAAAGAAAGAAAGAAAAAAAACAACCTCAACTCATTTTATTTTCAGTTGAAGTTTCTAAGCATGAGATTAGATCTGACCCTGTCAGATAAACGTCTCCTCTTAGCCACAGGACTCCCATTTTGGGCCCAAATATGCAGTGATTCACATAAATGATAAAAATTTAAATGAAGCAGCCAAGCAGCTGGATGGGAATGCTGCTTCCAGCAAAAAGAGAGCACAAATAACTGGTAGAATTAGTAAAACAAACAGATTTGAAATGTATTTTCCCTCCCATGACTCCTTTTCTGGACCTGTGATTTTCTGATTTAAGCCCCATTTCTTCTGAACGTGGAGGTCTCTGGTTCTCTCTGGCAGCGGCAGCCCTGCAGGGTCCCATCACGCTAACCCTGTGGGCACTTCAACTGCAGAATGATGAGTTCACGTCTGCGAATGTGAACATTTCAATCAGAATTGTACAAACATTGCTGAATTTCCATCAAGAATGTGCTTTCCTGGATGACCTCAGTTAAGCCCATTTTAATTCTTTTATCAATTTCCTATAGCGTTCAAAGGGTCCCCCATTTTTCTTTATTTACAAAACAAAATTGCAATGTCTGTGTCAGAGGGTGTTTATGAGGATTAAATAAAAGACTGAGTGTGAAAATTGTTTCCATTAAGAACCCTTCCAATCTAGGGAATTTATATTAAAGCAGTGAAGTAAGCCTTCACTCCTAAATGAATGTATAGACAAACGAGAAAGCACTTACTTTAAAAGCGGCTCATGTTCAAGGGCGCTGGTTTTCTGTAAGGCCCAGGTCACCCCACCACATCTGTGCCCCTGCCTGCCACATAATGCCCATTTGGAAGCAGCAGTGCAGAGAGGCCCCGCCGTCCCCTTTCCAAGAAAAAAGGGGGATCTCTTATGAAGAATGGAAAATAAAGCTTCTGGAAGCCTCATGGAGGTGAGTACTGAAGTCACCAAGGGGTGGGACTGGGGGGATTTGCACATTAGCTTTTGATCTTTATGCCCTTTGGCTGAAGGGCTAAAGAAAGGAGAATGTGTTGGGGGTCCAAACAAAGAGTAACACCCCCATAGTCGGGCCAGGGGATGCTCGCTGCACCTCACCAGGTCACTGTGTCTATCACAGGGGAAGAGGCTGAAGGAGCAGGAGATCCCGTCCCTGGAGGGAGCCATGATTAAAAAAACCAAACGTGCTTGTATTTGTCATCAGGGATCTGGGTTCCAAGTCACATTCTCTTATAAGCTCCTGTGATCTTGGGTCATCAATGTGGTCTCTTAGCCTCGGTTTCCTTCTCGGAAGATGGAAGAGATGCTCTCCTCTGAAACGTTAGGTAAATGCTTGCTGAATCTTCGCCTGCCTTTGAGGCACTGAACACTCCTTGGGGGTGGAGGATGTGATAGAAACCAGATGTGAAATAATTAAGTAACTGATAATATGCACCTTCCTGCGTTGTGTTCCCTACCTGGGCAGAGCCCTAGTTGTCATCTGGGGATCTACCTCCCTCTCACTCTCAGGGGTACAGCTTGTGACTCTGCTAAACCCAGCAGCATGTGGCATCCCCCTGGCCTGTCACTGACTCAGGAGGGGGCATGTGACCCAAGCCCATACAATCTGAGTAGATTTTAGCACTTTTGGGGGAAATAGCAGACCAGAAGCTCTCCCTCTTCACGGGACTTGGAGGTGGAAGGAGGGGCGGCTGGCACTCCCCCTGAGGGGGAATCAGCTGCGAGAGGGAATATGAGTGAAACCAGGTCCTGGTACCCTACGTTAGGTTTGCCTGAAGCCGGCATCCCTCACGCCTCCATCCCCTGCCCAGCTGTCCGGTTACCTAAGCCAACAAGATCCTCTGTTTGGGCTAGCTGGACTACGTTTTGTTATTTCCAACAACAAAAATGTCCCCCACTAATTGAGTGTGCCCAAAAGGAGACCCTCTGCCAACAGAACCGTCCTTCGGGGACTTCGCTGGTGGTCCAGTGGGTAAGACTCCACGCTCCCAATACAGGGGGCCCGGGTTCGATCTCTGGTTGGGGAACTAGATCCCGCATGCATGCCGCAACTAAGAGTCCACATGCTGCAACTAAGACCCAGCGCAGCCTGCATAAACAGACAAACAAACAAATAAATAAATAACCATCCTTTGGAGAGAAGATCCTGAGAAGTCACGTCCACCAGGCCATCCAGAGAGCTGTTCCCCTAGGCCCCCGTGTCGGTCTACACTGAGCAAATACTCTCCCACTTTGGGGTCGGCCCCCCTGCAAGGTGCCTAGCCATGGTGCAGGGCAGCCAGGTGCCTTTCTATCTACAGGACACTCGCGCATCTCCCCGCGGACACATTAGTGGATACAAGTGCTCTGTAAAGGCAGGGACCACTCCTTGTCATCACCGCCCACCCAGCAGACGCCAATCCACCTGAGGAAACTTTCATTAGCACCTAAGAAACCTTCACGAAACCCTAAGAATGGTATTTACCTTTCCACCAGAGTGATTTCTCTTTTAGAAGTAATCATGATCAAAATACGTTCCCAGACATTGCTTTAAAAGCACTGCAGGGGTGAGGGGGCAACTGAGGGCCTGAGAACTCCCCGCAGAGGCCTCCAGAGAGTGGGTTGGTGGGCAACGACCAGCCTAGGTACCCAGGTGAACTAGCACCATGCACCATCCAGCAACACCGACAGTACTCACACTCCGGCCCAGACCGCCCCCTGCTGACTTCACCCACATCTCAGAGGCTGCGTGCAGGTCAGTGTCCACATCCCACAGAGCCAGTGGCTAGTCAGTGCCTGCTCATTTCTGGGGCCCATGTTTCCTTACTTTCTGAGAACATAAGGCAAGCTAATCTTACCTCATGCAAAATTCAACATTTTGAAAAAAGTTTTCTACATGCAGACCCTGAAGCATTTTCTTGGAACCCAATGACAGCCCCAGCCAAAAAGCATAACCAAAGACTGAGTGTGCAGAGAACCACTGGGTGGGCTGTAATGCCCAGGATCTCCGGCCCTCCTTGCCTGACCTGCAAGGGCCCTCCAGGGGCACGTGGCTTGTTCACCACATGCTTGTGCACCAGAGGGCACACTGTGAAGCCCTCACCACAGCCACAGGAAGAAACAGGCCAATGGCTCAGAAGCAGTGAGCACCCAGAAGTGAGCGGGGCTGATCAGGAGAGAAAGCACTGCACGCCTCACTCCTTCAGGTGAGACACATCACCTTGCAGATTACTCCCCATTTGGGCTCTGTGACTGCTGAAGCTGAGAGATTAAAGATTTGTTGTAAAGAGACAACACAATCTGAAAGTAAGGCGATGGGAGGGTTTTGTGGGTTTTTTTTTTTTTTTTAAGAATTTTTAACAGATGAAGTAATTCTGAGGACAAGAAAGGAATTACATCATAACGGTCAGTTGGATTCTGTATCTCGTTCCCAAGAAAGAAAGGTTGCTGAGCAGCAAAAACATAAAAGAGACAGAAACAAATGATTTTTAAGTCACAGATAATTAACCCCAGAGGCTCACTGATGGCACATTAATATTGCTGGGGCAAATGGCTTAACAAGTTTGAAAAGGACCTCAGTGTTTATATGCAGCAGATCATTTCAAGGGTTCCTGAAAAGCAGAGAAACTCCTTCTGGCTTGGGGGCCAGGCAAGGGGCAAAAATGACAAACATCAGCCTTCACTGCTGGGATCTCAGAGAAGAGAGGCGACTCCTCTGGGCAGGATGGGACCTCAGCGGGTCCAGCAGGAGTGCTGCACGTCACTTTCCAGGCCTTGACAGGCCAGCTGGGTGTGATTCAGAGTGATGCTGTCTTATGAAGGGCTTGCTGTACTGTCCTTATGAATCTGCAGGGGTTCGTATCTTTTAGGGGTTATGACTTCTTAGGTAACATGACTCTTTCCCCACCAATTCCAGACAGGGAGCTATGCGCACGTTTTGCAATGCCACCCCAGGGAGACTCCTCGCTGACACAGCTCGCTGTACAGGGCTTCCTGACCCCGCTCAGACCTACTGAGGCCCTTCATAACCACAGAGATTCAGCTGATTCGCATGAGCACCTTTTAAGGACTTTCTATCCGAGGGACCCACAAGTTGTCAGAAAGAGCAGAGTAGCTCCCTGAGGATGGTCATTAAGGAGAGGGAGCCCTTCCAAGAGCAGCAGTAGGAAAAGTAAGCACAGCAGATGGGACAGGGGTGCCCAGGAACGGTGGGGTCCACAGCCAAACAACCTGGCAGCACCTATACCTGTGATTTTACTCTATGAGAAGTGGAGGTGTGACAAAGAGCTGGGTCAGCCCTAGGATGTGCCAGGATCTAGCACTTTTTCAGTGCTCGTTGTGTGCACAGGGTGGGAGACCCCAGCAGGAAGAGCCTCGATCCTTGCTCTCCCAGGGCTCATCCTACACAGCAGCATGAGAGCTGCCATTGGAGCACAGGCCACAGCCACCAGTGCTGTGTGCCATGGCGCTGAGGCACCAGGTGAGGCACCACACACATTCAAACAGCAGCACGAGGGACTCCCTGAGGTGTATGCAGCAAGGTCCTGCTTCTTCCAAATCACTGGAGAAAATGACATCAGCCAGGTGATAGGAGGAAAAAGCCACTCACCAACAGCCTGGAAGACCTTTGATTAAGGGAGAACATGTAAGGGGCAGTAGAGAGAACTCAGGCTCACTCGGGCTTAGTCCACGGCTGGTCTTTCCAGGTCCAGGCACTTAGAATTGTTTTCGGGAAGCTTGGGGAACAGAACCTTGGGGTTACTCACAACCCGAGAATCCTCTGGCTAAGGCTGTGCTCGGTCCTTGGGAAGGCCATTGTCTGCACTCCCTGACCTTTATTATGATGAAGTAATTGAAAGGAAATATTAAGGGTCTAGTAATTGTGATGCTCAAGACAGTTTCTGACCCCAGTGCCCAGGAAACCCTTAATCTGGGGAGACAAATTTTATGTGTGTTTGTTCGTACGTTCTTAAAGACAGCATCAAGAAGAGAGCTGTTTGGTTCTTCTGATTGCAGAATACGAGAATCTGAGCAGAAAGTTAAAGACTCTGACAGAGGGGACAGATGGGAATGGCTAAATTTCAGAAAATCCTTCTCAGGAAAAGTCAACAGGCTACAATATGCAAAGTCACCTTAAGTCTGCTTGGAGACAGAGGAATGGGCTTGGTGACTGAGACATTCCTCATTGCATGTCCGAGGCCAAATCTACAAGATACAGTATGAGAATAGCCATAATGAGATGACCAACCTCACTGGGCACTGACGCCACTGCCCACACTGTGCCAAGGGCCCTCCATGCCAAATCCCTCCCCATATTATGTCCACGAGGCTGTGAGGGGCATCAATTGCATACTGCCCAGCATCCTTCCTCTGTGGACCAAACCTGCATCCACTCCCTGGCATTTGAGTAAGGGTGATTCTGCAAACTTCAAGGGGAGAATATGTGATCTCACCTGGCCAATCACAGTATTCCAGTCCCTCCATGCCACAGTGATTGGTTTACTGCTCGAGTCATGATATTATACAAGGCCAGCAAATCAGAATTCTCACTGAGACTTTTCTCCTGTCACTCTGGAGGAAAGCAGTTCCACCCTCTGAGATGGTGAGTGGTCAGGACCCTGTGAGCTGCAGCTGCTAGGAGTCATCCTGCAAAGCTGTGTGGAAGAGACCAACACACCAAGAGGAGGAAGGAGAAGGGGTGTCAGAACCCCTGTGTAAGCTGTTCTTGAAGCCAGATCCACCCTCCCTTAGATTCCGCAGTTTGACAAGGCTTTTAGGCTTTAGCCAGTGCAAGTTGGGTTTCAACAACCCAGAGTTGGGACTAATGGTCTATACTATTACTATCCTCATTTTTTTCAGAGAAGACTGAGTAACTTCCCCAAAGTCACACTGTAACTGGAGAGGTGGGATTCTACTGTCTGCCAACTGGTCATGACTAAACTGGGTACCAAAACATTGTATGCAACCAGAACACATCAGCCAGCTGTGTCATCCACTCCCCACTTAACCTGGGGCAACTAGGTACGATACAGTTTTGCAGCAGCTAAAGAGTGGCAGCACTATCCAGAAAGAGTCCACTGCTGTGGGGCTAGAAACTGAAGGAGTCAGATGCCACCTCCACCTTTTTGGAGCCCAATGACTGCAGGAGAGAACCAACAAGCTCTGCTGTATAGAGTGGGGGTAGGGTGGGGAAGGAAACCCCATTTCTTTCCCCAGATGGCAGTCTTGATTGGAAAAGGACCCACTATCCCAGGCACTGTCAATCTGGATGGCTCCCTTTTAAATTCCCTACATCTGCAGCCATTCAAGAAGTTATCTCAAAAGAAGCTAGGAGTTTATTAATCTGTTTCATCGAAGACAGTCAGCCACTGTACATTACACCAAGATAGATTATGCAGGCAGCTGAGAGATCCAGAAAACATCTGCTAAACAAAATCAAAATTAATGGTAAACAGAATGCAATTCTTGATAGCTGAAGTTCACCCAGATGCAAAGAACTATAAAGGGGCTATTAGAGGCAGCTGCCAATTAAGGGGATAATTCCAAGGGTTTTCACAAAGTGAGGCTCTAGTTACACATTCAGGACTGGCAGGTCATGTTTACGTAGGAGATTTGCATTGCTAAGGAGCCAGAGCCAGCCTGCCTGTGTGACTGTCACTCCCCTCTCTTTTTCCGTGAAGACAGCAGCATGCCTCTTCTCAGGTTTCCCTCACAGCCCTGCTGGAAGCCACACCAGGCTGGTCTAGACTGGAATGTGTGAGTGAACCATCGTTGGGAGGGTGGGTAATGCAACGTGACATTGGTGCCCACCCCAAAACCCACAGCCTCTAATCTCAGCACAATCACAGACATCTGGAATAGCTTACAGATCACCCCATGCTCTAAGAGATGGCTGACAAGGGCTGAATTATCCCAGGTGCTTGCTCAGCTTACTCAAGTGTTCTCTCATGGCTGTAATTCAATGTGATGGGATCAGTTAGAGAAAAGCACTGGTTTGAGTAGATGAATTCTGGCAGTCGTAATCAGCATCAGCCCTCAGAGTGGACATGGGAGTGTCTTGGAGAGGTGAGGTTGGCAACTTTTGCTGAAGCTTCAGAAAAAGTTAAAATTAAATTGTAGGTGTCTAGAGGGAGGTGTAAAAACACCTGCATTAGAAAGCAGATAAAGAAGCAGCCATCTTTCCTTCCCCGCGCAGCTGGCACAGGTGGGTCCCAGGGCAGGAGGATAATACAGGACTGCCCTGAAGGTGGAATTGGGTCCAGCTGGGGTAGGCATGTACCCTTCCTAAGAGACGTCCTCCCAGTGTTGCTGTCCTGCCACAACCTCTGATACTCTATCTCCCGAGAGCCCTTACCACAAATCTAAATTGGAAACAAAGCTCCCTTAGGAAGTTTTCCTCCAAGAGTCCCTCTCAGCTTTCTGGGCTTGGCAGTGATCGTGTATGTTTAGAAATCCTTGGATGATGAAGCGAGATCAAGTCATTTAAGCCACCCTATCCCGCCCGTTAGAGAGGTTCACTGCATCAGAGGGACATTGGTCCAGAGGGACGCTGACCCAGAGGACTCTTTGTTCCTACCAAAATTAGCATGGAAAGGAAGGAGTCTCGTGCAAGGTGCTATCTGCTCTGCTCATACCATGGGTTACTGAGAGTTAAGGGAGGTAAAGAACATGAAAGCTCTCTGAAAACTTCAGAACAACTGAGACATAGTTATCACTATAACTAGGTCACCATTCTCTCCATGCACCACCCTTGGAATACAGTCACTGGTGCTGGGGCATGTCCTGGGCTCTGATGAAGCAATCCCTCTTCATGGACTCTCTAGAGCAGGGCTTGCAAAGGGCACTGCATGGAATGTCAGCCCAGAGATGATTAAAAGCAACAAATCAAGATGCCATGGGAAACTAAGTTTGGGAAATGCTGCATATTACACCTCCTTTAGAAAGTCCTATTTAGCATCTTAAAGACCTGAGAGGTTCTGCAGTAAAAATAACAACTACTAGCTCAATATTGAGTCCAGCATTTACCAAGTGTATTATTTCCCTATGGCTGCTGTAACAAAGTTCCATAACCTGAGTCGAACAAGAGAAATCTGTTTTCTCCCAGTTCTGGAGACTGGAAGTCAGAAATCAAGGTGTTGACATGGCCACACTCCCTCTGAAGGCTCTAGGGGAGGATTCTTTGTCGCTTCTTCCTAGCTTCTGGTGATTGTCAGCAATCCTTGGTGTTCCTTGGCTTACAGACTCATCACTCCAATCTGTGCCTCCATCAAAGCACGCTGTTCTCCCTGTGTGCCTGTGTCCATATTTCTCTCTTCTCAAAAGGATCTCACTCATTGGATTAGGGCCCACCCTATTCCAGTATGATCTCATCTTAACTTAATTACATATCTGCCAAGACCGTATCTCCAAGTAAGGTCACATTCACATGTTCTGGGTTAGGAATTCAACATATCTTTTTGGGAGACACAATTCAACCCATAGTACCAAGCTTATGTGAACATGGAGCACTTTCATCAATGCACCAGCTGGTAATATCTAGATATCCACAGAACACTCCCTAAAAGTGCGTTTGTAGGACCAAATGACTCAGTGCCTCTCTTGCTTAGCACAAGGACAGAATCAGAGTGAAAAGTATATATAAGAAGCAATTTTTAAAATTTTCACTTTATTCAAGAAATGACTGTTGAGCAACTATAGGCCCTGGGCTAAGGCCTTGAGGACTTTGGGAGTGAATGAGGGGAGGGTCTCAGCTCTCAGGAAATGAATGACCTAATAGGAGCCCCTAACTCTCAGGTAAAGTAGGGTAAGCAAAACTCTTCAGAAAGAGAGTTGGAAGGGGTGAGGGAGAGGTGGAACTTCACAAAAGATGAGGGACAAAGAGCATGCAGGCTGCAGGAACAGTGAAGGCCAGAGGCAAGAAAGCTGGGCTACAATCTGGGAACCGTGACATCACTGGATGGGAGGACCACAGGGGGAAATAAAGCAGAGAGTGGGTCTGAGGCACACAGTGCATTCATGTCACCCTAATGATCTCCAACCCAACTGTGACTTAGCCCAGACTCCACTTCCACTGCTAATATTAGCCCCCTCATTTCTCACTCCACAGACTTATTCAAGAGTTTGCAAAAGTCACATAGCGTAAAGTTGCAATTGGTCATCCATTTGTTGCAATGAACTCTGGTTGGAGCTGATATCTTGAGTCAGATGTAGTATTAAAACAAACAAAAAAAACCGAACAACAAAAAAGGAAAACATCTTGGGTTTTGTGGTCCAGAGGCTACCTCTCTAGACCTTTCCAGAATCTCCTGGGCTTGGTAAACCGGGCGGAAAAATTCAGAGTGTTAATTATTTGCTCCTCTTTCAGTGCCAGATCAACATAAGTGTATGTTGCTAGACAACAATGTCTTACTTGTGTTTGTAGGAATAATAGTTTATTGAAATATTCACAGTGCTTCTACTATTTTTATACCCATACACTGTTCTGGAGAAGATTGATAACCCTACTCTCATGCTCCCTTATAAGTCCAGCAACGAAGATTCTCGAGTTCCTCTTGCCTTGTCATGGGGACTCAGGAGTTGACCAAGGAAAACTATTTGGCCCCCTGAGGAATGGCACTGTCAGTGTCTGTCCTGGATGGAGCCTAGTCAGGAAGCAGTCTGAAAGTATACAGTTGTGGTCACCTCATGAAGATGCCTGGCAGGTGGCTCTCAGGAAAAATACTAAGTTTGGATCATCCACGTGGCAGCTTTGCATGGGGAGATGGTGGCTCTGAACTGGAACTGAACTGCCTTCCACGCACTTGACCAAAGCAATGAGAGTGGCCAGTACGTGTGGTGTGAACGGCAGGTTTAAAGAGAAGGAAATGTTTTCTGCTTTCCTTTGTCCTTGGACTGCTCAAGCTGAACAGTAGGTGACCACTGTTTTAAAGGAACCCACTTGGGTGGTTTGGATCAGAGCTCCATTTAATCCCTAGCCTTGAGTTGCTTTTGGTCTGGAAAGGTGGCTTTGTCTCATGATATCCACAGCTAGAACATTCTCTGTAATTATGAATTGTTTTACATTAACTAAAAGAGAATGTCTTTGATCACTAGAGTTTATCAGTGTTGGATTGTTTCCATTGTGACATTCTTAAATTTTTTGTTTCAAAATATTAAAGTAACTCATGTTAGAGACTCTTTCAACATGAAAGGCTTGTAGTTGAGACATTACATATATTTTACTGTTTATAAAAAAAGTCATCTATACAAAAAAAAAAAAAAAGATTAACAACCCTACTACCCAAGCCTGTGAATCTTAGACTTGAAAATACTTGGAACCCACTCTTCCTTCCTTCCTGCCAGGTTATAAGCACTGACATTAAGGCACTGGGCTATTTCAGGAATTTTCAAACACTCAACTTTGACAGAAACAAGCAAGAAACACATCAGCTCACAACAGGAAGAAAAAAGTTTATGTTATGTCAAGACAAATTTACCAGTACAAACCCAAGGCATATGCTCCCAGTAAGCCAGTTGTGAAAGATGCTGCTTCTAGAGAGAAGGGGATTATGGATGATTAGAGCACAGCCTGACCACGCTTTTGCTCATCCTCAGACACTCAGTCTTCTAGGAATTGGGAGTCTCGGGTACAGTAAGGCCTTTTATGCCTTTGAGCGAAAATACATGTGGTTCTCTCATACCCTAGCCTTACTATTTAAAGACATTTCTAACACAAGGACAGTAATATTCCAAAACAGTCAAGTTTATGTGATTCCATAACGCAAATTAATTCTAAACAGTCACACTCAGGGGTAGTGAATGAATAGTATTCTAAACCAAAGTTCATGCCAACCTCTGGCTATTTCTCTCTAGTATGCATGTCATTGCACCCATTGTGAACACAACTTTGAATAAGAAACATGCCTTCCCTGCTGCCCCACCCACCTTCATCCAATTTCATTTGATTCTGATATCCAAACAATGCAGTTTACACTATGGATGCAGTTCAGAGGACACTGAGTCCAAAACCAGAGATGATGGCAAATGAGAATGAAAGCCAGAAAATTCATCCTATAGCTAGATAATCCAGATCCTTCGTATCCAGTATTCCAGTACCATGGACAGCAGCAAACAACCAGTTCTATTAACCCATCGGTACAGATAGTATGGAAAGTTTAGGTCTAGGAACACACTTTGGTAACATGGCCATTCTGTGTCTTTCACTGTACTGCATAAAATAAGAACTAAACCAGCGGGGAGGTTTTTAGATTTGAAAGTCAATATGGTATTTGCTCACTTTTAAAGATTGGCACTCTTTTTGGAGACAATACCACAGAGAAGGAGACGTGATTAGGGCTAAAGCCAAAGGCCAGACTCTAGACCAAGAATTCACTTTGGTTTCTGACTTCATCCTCCCATCCCTGCAATAAAGGGCTGATTGGTGGTGATTTCCATAAATCATACAAAAGACACCCTCTCATGAGAGACTAGGTATTACTGAAAGCAAGTAAACTTCAATTTCCACTAAAAGATTTCAGAAGTTACCACCCATATATATATTTACCACAGTGATCAGAAAACGAATGTGCTAGAGGAACTCTGGCAGGGAAAATAAAACACCATTGCATTGTTTTCAGAAGGGAAATTAATTGCTTATATCTATTTCAGCTTAACTAAAGTTGTAAAAATCTAAGAAATATTTTTCACAGTGGCACATTTTCCCAGATATTGAAATACCTCAAACCATAAACCATTTTTTATTGTTGAGGTGGTTTTCACTGGGTGGAACTAAATTATTACTTCAAACTTCACTCAGAAGATGAGGCCTCTCTGGAGAAACTGTAAACATTATCATGAATAAGCCAGTTCGCCAGACCCCATCTCTGATACTAGAAGGTAGAAGACACAGTTCTCACAAGCAAACCTGGACTTTAGTTCCTGCAGTCCCTAGAGGCAAGTGCCAAATTGTCAGCACCCAGAAAAGGCCACACGAAATTTCAAAGAACAGGCTGAAGTTCGTCTTAACTTCAACAAACTACATCCAAATGTCAACAAGGAGAATGAAATGAGTATGAATGCATCTTCCCTACCTTCTCTTCTTGTGACTTCAAGGCTTCTGGATTCCTGCAAGAAAAGAAAGACTTGGTGTTTTTGAAGAATAATTCATATGTAGAGATACTTGAAAATATCTCACCTGTTGTTAGACATTTATTCACAGAAAGGTGAACAATCTCATAAGAACAAGACATTCAGCAATGTGGGGTTTATTAAACTCTCATACATACATACATCTGTAAATGTAAACTACTTGTTGCTTTGTTGGCTGAAGCAAAAAATACTGTTAATCATGCAGTTTTTAATGAGCAGAGCCAACTCTCACGGTCTTCCTTATGTGGAAACTGGGCTGGTACTAATTGTTAGGAAAGACCTTGTTCCAAGTTGAATTCCCACCCTCCACCTAGACTGCAGGTGCTTGTAGGGCCTGGGGAAAACATAAGAAGACAGGGGCCAGAATTATATGAGCAGCAGCAGGTTCTGGTTCGTGGTGCCACGGTGAAGACTAGCATTGCTCCTGGGCAGGTCACTGGCATGATCTGGTGATTGATTATGCTCATCAATAGTTTCCAAAGGGTGGGATATTATGGACAATTTGGATAGCCAGTCCACGCCACTGGACTGAATTAAGCCCTTGGCTTTTCTAAATTCAATCTCATCTTCATGCACTGTGCAAAGCAATAAGCAAAGTGTTTCAGAAATTACATAGGTAAAACAGTGTCCCTGCATTGAAGATATGCACAGTTGAATAGAAGGGTACAGAACAAACACAAATTACTGAGAAATAAAGGGGTGATTTTGCCTTGATAAATACCAATATATTCACATTCAACTGAAAATATAAGAAAAAGTGTTGTTTTTTTTTTAAGCACTTTGTAAATAGCACTGAAGAATGGGAAGGCTTTCAGACAGCAATAAGGGAAGGAGGGTGCACCAGGAAGAGAGAATGGCTTGAGAAAAGACAGGGTGGCAGAAAAGTACAGGGCATGGTCAGGAAGCAGTAAAAGACCCAGTGGGAAGTAATGGGGGAAAAGGCTGAAACATATTGCAGTTTCATAACTAATAAAAAGTATCTACAATCCATTATAAATGGCCAGTTTAGGATAAAAAGCCTAATTTTGAGAATAAGCTGAAAATCCATTCTAGCAATTGAAGAAAAGAAGATCAAACACCGAACTTGGGACAACTCAAAATCACAACCAAAAAGACCACTCAGCACCATCACTTTTTAAACAAATGATATTGTCTTTCATACCTTAACATTCTTGTCTAGCATTCTTATGGAGCCAGGAAGGGGAGGCAATATTACAAAGGAAACTGAGGAGGCACTGAAAAGACTGTCCTGCCCAAATTGCACTTTCTGACTGCCATCTCTGTAATGAGTCAAAAGCCCAAGTGGAGACCAATTGAAGATACATGTTACAGGGCCGCAGCACATCAGCACAGCACAATTAACCAAACAAGCATCCAACGTGCTGGTTCCTCAGCAGCTCAGGGTTCAAAAGAGGGAGGTTGGACAGTAGTAACTGTAATGAGAGATACGAAAGCCATGAAGCACATCATGCACTAAGTAAACCCAGCTCCTTCCACACTGCTCCTCAGCTCTCTGTTCTAGGGGCTGGCACCTCCATCCTTGGAAATAACTAGTATTTGTGGAATAGGGACTGGTACAGCTCTAGAAAAAAACTTTATGGAAATTTTATTGCAATTGCATAAAATTTAAAAATTAACTTAGGGTAAGTTGACATCTGTATAACGTTGTATCCCCTTATCTAACATGGTATTTTTAATAATTTGCTCAAGCCTATTTTACTTTCTTTCAAGAGTATAATTTTCCTGTATATATGTTGAAAATTTATTTATTACATACATTTTGTTATCATAAATGGAATTAATCTTTCATTATATCTTATAACTAGTTCTTGTTTGTATATGTGATAGCAATTGATTCTTATATATATATAACCAACCACTTTACTAAATTTCTTATTGTTTGTAATAGGTTTCCCAATGATTCTTTTGGGCTCTCCATTTATATATTTATACAATCTGCAAATAGCAGTGATTTTCTTTCTTCCTCCCAGTTTCTACGTCTACAGTTGCTTTCTCTAGTCTTATTCTTTTTTTTTTAACATCTTTATTGAAGTATAATTGCTTTGCAATGGTGTGTTAGTTTCTACTGTATAACAAAGTGAATCAGCTATATGTATACATATATCCCCATATCCCCTCCCTCTTGCGTCTCCCTCCCACCCTCCCTATCCCACGCCTCTAGGTGGTCACAAAGCACTGAGCTGATCTCCCTGTGCTATGCAGCTGCTTCCCACTAGCTAGCTATTTTACATTTGGAAGTGTATATATGTCACTGCTACTCTCTCACTTCGTCCCAGCTTACCCTTCCCCCTCCCCATGTCCTCAACTTCATTCTCTACGTCTGTGTCTATTCCTGTCCTGCCCCTAGGTTCTTCAGAACCATTTTCTTTTTTTATAGCTTCTATATATATGTGTTAGCATACAGTATTTGTTTTTCTCTTTCTGACTTACTTCACTCTGTATGACAGTCTCTAGGTGCATCCACCTCACTGCAAATAACTCAATTTTGTTTCTTTTTATGGCTGAGTAATATTCCATGGTATATATGTGCCACATCTTTATCCATTCATCTGTCGATGGACACTTAGGTTGCTTCCATGTCCTGGCTACTGTAAATAGTGCTGCAATGAACATTGTGGTACATGACTCTTTTTGAATTACGGTTTTCTCAGGGTATATGCCCAGTAGTGGGATTGATGGGTCATATGGTAGTTCTATTTTTAGTTTTTAAGGAACCTCCATACTGTTCTCCATAGTGGCTGTATCAATTTACATTCCCACCAACAGTGCAAGAGAGTTCCCTTTTCTCCACACCCTCTCCAGCATTTATTGTTTGTAGATTTTTTGATGATGGCCATTCTCACCGGTGTGAGGTGATACCTCATTGTAGTTTTGATTTGCATTTCTCTAATGATTAGTGATGTTGAGCATCCTTGCATGTGTCTGTTGGCAATCTGTATATCTTCTTTGGAGAAATGTCTGTTTAGGTCTTCTACCCGTTTTGGGATTGTTTGTTTTTTTGATATTGAGCTGCATGAGCTGCTTGTATATTTTGGAGATTAATCCTTTGTCAGTTGCTTCATTTGCAAATATTTTCTCCCATTCTGAGGGTTGTCTTTTCGACTTGTTTATAGTTTCCTTTGATGTGCAAAAGCTTTTAAGTTTCATTAGGTCCCATTTGTTTATTTTTGTTTTTATTTCCATTTCTCTAGGAGGTGAGTCAAAAAGGATCTTGCTGTGATTTAGGTCACAGAGTGTTCGGCCTATGTTTTCCTCTAAGAGTTTGATAGTGTCTGGCCTTACATTTAGGTCTTTAATCCATTTTGAGTTGATTTTTGTGTATGGTGTTAGGGAGTGTTCTAATTTCATTCTTTTACATGTAGCTGTCCAGTTTTCCCAGCACCACTTATTGAAGAGGCTGTCTTTTCTCCACTGTATATTCCTGCCTCCTTTATCAAAACTACGGTGACCATATGTGCGTGGGTTTATCTCTGGGCTTTCTATCCTGTTCCATTGATCTATATTTCTGTTTTTGTGCCAGTACCATACTGTCTTGATTACTGTAGCTTTGTAATATAGCCTGAAGTCAGGGAGCCTGATTCCTCCAGCTCCATTTTTCTTTCTCAAGATTGCTTTGGCTATTCGGGGTCTTTTGTGTTTCCATACAAATTGTGAAATTATTTGTTCTAGTTCTGTGAAAAAAGCCATTGGTAGTTTGATAGGGATTGCATTGAAATTGTAGATTGCTTTGGGTAGTACAGTCATTTTCACAATGTTGATTCTTCCAACCCAAGAACATGGTGTATCTCTCCATCTCTTTGAATCATCTTTAATTTCTTTTATCAGCGTCTTATAGTTTTCTGCATACAGGTCTTTTGTCTCCTTAGGTAGGTTTATTCCTAGATATTTTATTCTTTTTGTTGCAACGGTAAATGGGAGTGTTTCCTTAATTTCTCTTTCAGATTTTTCATCATTAGTGTATAGGAACAAAAGAGATTTCTGTGCATTAATTTCACAACCTGCTACTTTACCAAATTCATTGGTTCGCTCTTGTAGTTTTCTGGTAGCATCTTTAGGATTCTCTATGTATAGTATCATGTCATCTGCAAACAGTGACAGCTTTACTTCTTCTTTTCTGATTTGGATTCCTTTTATTTCTTTTTCTTCTCTGATTGCTGTGGCTAAAACTTCCAAAACTATGTTGAATAATAGTGGTGAGAGTGGATAACCTTGTCTTGTCCTTGATCTTAGAGGAAATAATTTCAGTTTTTCACCATTGAGAACGCTGTTGGCTGTGGGTTTGTCATATATGGCCTTTATTATGTTGAGGTAAGTTCCCTCTACACCTACTTTCTGGAGGCTTTTTATCCTAAATGGGTGTCGAATTCTGTTGGAAGCTTTCTCTGCATCTATTGAGATGATCATATGGTTTTTCTCCTTCAATTTGTTAATATGGTGTATCACGTTGATTGATTTGTGTATATTGAAGAATCTTTGCACTCCTGGGATAAACCCCACTTGATCATGGTGTATGATCCTTTTAATGTGCTGTTGTTGGATTCTGTTAGCTAGTATTTTGTTGAGGATTTTTGCATCTATGTTCATCAGTGATACTGGACTGTAGTTTTCTTTCTTTGTGACATCTTTGTCTAGTTTTGGTATCAGGGTGATGGTGGCCTCGTAGAATGAGTTTGGGAGTGTTCCTCCCTCTGCTATATTTTGGAAGAGTTTGAGAAGGATAGGTGTTAGCTCTTCTCTAAATGTTTGATAGAATTTGCCTGTGAAGCCATCTGGTCCTGGGCTTTTGTTTGTTGGAAGATTTTTAATCACAGTCTCAATTTCAGTGCTTGTGATTGGTCTGTTTGCATTTTCTATTTCTTCCTGGTTCAGTCTTGGAAGGTTGTGCTTTCCTAAGAATTTGTCCATTTCTTCCAGGTTGTCCATTTATTGGCATAAAGTTGCTTGTCGTAATCTCTCATGATCCTTTGTATTTCTGCAGTGTTAGTTGTTACTTCTCCTTTTTCATTTCTAATTTTATTGATTTGAGTCTTCTCCTTTTTTTTCTTGATGAGTGTGGCTAATGGTTTAACAATTTTATCTTCTCAAAGAACCAGCTTTTAGTTTTATTGATCTTCACTATTGTTTCCTTCATTTCTTTTTCATTTATTTCTGACCTGATCTTTATTTCTTTCCTTCTGCTAACTTTGGGTCTTTTTTGTTCTTCTTTCTCTAATTGCTTTAGGTTTAACGTTAGGTTGTTTATTTGAGATTTTTCTTGCTTCTTGAGGTAGATTGTACTGCTATAAACTTCCCTCTTAGATATGTTTTTACTGCATCCCATAGGTTTTGGGTCGTCATGTTTTCATTGTCATTTGTTTCTAGGTATTTTTTGATTTCCTGTTTGATTTCTTCAGTGATCTCTTGGTTATTTAGTAGTGTATTGTTTACACTCCATATGTTTGTATTTTTTACAGATTTTTTTCCAGTAACTGATATCTAGTCTCATAGCATTGCTGTCGGAAAAGATACTTGATACGATTTCACTTTTCTTAAATTTACCAAGGTTTGATTTGTGACCCAAGATATGATCTATCCTGGAGAATGTTTCATCAGCACTTGAGAAGAAAGTGTATTCTGTTGTTTTTGGATGGAATGTCCTATAAATATCAATTAAGTACATCTTGTTTAATATATCATTTAAAGCTTGTATTTCCTTATTTATTTTCATTTTGGATGATCTGTGGTGTGAAAGTGGGGTGTTAAATTCCCCTACTATTACTGTGTTACTGTCGGTTTCCCCTTTTATTGTTGTGAGCATTTGCCTATGCATTGAGGTGCTCCTATGTTGGGTGCATAAATATTTACAATTGTTATATCTTCTTCTTGGATTGATCCCTTGATCATTATGTAGTGTCCTTCTTTGTCTCTTGTAATAGTCTTTACTTTAAAGTCTATTTTGTCTAATATGAGAATTGCTACACCAGCTTTCTTTTGATTTCCATCTGCATGGAATATCTTTTTCCATCCCCTCACTTTCAGTCTGTATGTGTCCCTAGGTTTGAAGTGGGTCTCTTGTAGACAGCATATTTACGGGTCTTGTTTTTGTATCCATTCAGCCAGCCTGTGTCTTTTGGTTAGAGCATTTAATCCATTTACGTTTAAGGTAGTTATCGATATGTATGTTCCTATTACCATTTTCTTAATTGTTTTGGCTGTGTTATTGTAGGTCTTCTCCTTCTCGTGTGTTTCCTGTCTAGAAAAGTTCCTTTAGCATTTGTTGTAAAGCTGCTTTCATGTTGTTGAATTCTCTTAGCTTTTGCTTGTGTGTATAGGTTTTACTTTCTCCACTGAGTCTGAATGAGATCCTTGCCTGGTAGAGTAATCTTGGTTTTAGGTTTTTCCCTTTCATCACTTTAAGATGTCCTGCCACTCCCCTCTGGCTTGCAGAGTTTCTGCTGAAAGATCAGCTGTTAACCTTATGGGGATTCCCTGGTGTGTTATTTATTGCATTTCCCTTGCTGCTTTAATATTTTTCTTTGTATTTAATTTTTGATAGTTTGATTGATATGTGTCTTGGCGTATTTCTCCTTGGATTTATCCTGTATGGGACTCTCTGTTCTTCCTGGACTTGATTGACTATTTCCTTTCCCATATTAGGGAAGTTTTCAACTATAATCGCCTCAAATATTTTCTCAGTCCCTTTCTTTTTCTCTTCTTCTTCTGGGACCCCTATAATTTGAATGTTGGTGTGATTAATGTTGTCCCAGAGGTCTCTGAGACTCAATTCTTTTCATTCTTTTTTCTTTATTCTGCTCTGCGGTAGTTATTTCCACTATTTTATCTTCCAGGTCACTTATCTGTTCTTCTGCCTCAGTTATTCTGCTATTGATCCCTTCTAGAGAATTTTTCATTTCATTTATTGTGTTGTTCATCACTGTTTGTTTGCTCTTTAGTTCTTCTAGGTCCTTTTTAAATGTTTCTTGTATTTTCTCCATTCTATTTCCAAGATCATCTTTACTATCATTACTCTGAATTCTTTTTCAGGTAGGCTGCCCATTTCCTCTTCATTTGTTTGGTCTGGTGGGGTTTTACCTTGCTCCTTCATCTGCTGTGTGTTTCTCTCTCTTCTCATTTTGCTTAACTTACTGTGTTTGGGGTCTCCTTTTCACAGGGTGAAGGTTCATAGATCCTGTTGTTTTTGGTGTCTGCCCCCAGTGGGTAAGGTTCAGTGGGTTGTGTAGGCTTCCTGGTGGAGGGGACTGGTGCCTGTGTTCTGGTGGTTGGGGCTGGATCTTGTCTTTCTGGTGGGCAGGACCACGTCTGGTGGTGCGTTTTGGGGTGTTTGTGAACTTACCCTGATTTTAGGCCACCTCTCTGCTAATGGGTGGGGTTGTGTTCCTATCTTGCTAGTTGTTTGGCACAGGGTGTCCAGCACTGTAGCTTGCTGGTTGTTGAGTGGAGCTGGGTGTTAGCGTTGAGATGGAGATCTCTATGAGAGCTTTTGCCATTTGATATTATGTAGGGCAGTCTCTGGTGGACCAATGTCCTGAACTTGGCTCTCCCACCTCAGAGGCTCAGACCTCACACCTGGCTGGAGAACCAAGACCCTGTCAGCCACTCAGCTCAGAAGAAAAGAGAGAAAGAAAGGAAAGAAAGAACGAAAAAATTAAATTAAATTAAAAAGTTATTAAAACAAATAATAAAAATAAATATTATTAAAAATAAAAAAGTAATTAAAAAAAGAAAGAAAGAAGAGAACAACCAAACCAAAAACCAAATCCACCGATGATAAGAAGCGCTAAAAGTATACAAAGAAAAAAAAAAACGACGGACAGACAGAATGCTAGGACAAATGGTAAAAGCAAAGCAATACAGACAAAATCACACAAAGAAGCATACACATACACAGTCACAAAAAGAGAAAAAGGAAAACATATATATTTTTTTTTAAAGAAAGGAAGAGAGCAACCAAATCAATAAACAAATCTACCAATGATAATAAGCTCTAAATACTAAACTAAAATAAATATAAAACCAGAAACAAATTAGGTGCAGAAAGCGAACCCCAAGTCTACAGTTGTTCCCGAAGTCCACCGCTTCAATTTTGGGATGATTCGTTGTCTATTCAGGTATTCCACAGATGCAGGGTAAATCAAGGTGATTGTGGAGATTTAATCCTCTGCTCCTGAGGCTGCTGGGAGAGATTTACCTTTCTCTTCTTTGTTCGCACAGCTCCTGGCGTTCAGCTTTGGATTTGGCCCTGTCTCTGCGTGTATGTCGCCTGAGGGCATCTGTTCCCGGCCCAGATAGGACGGGGTTAAAGTAACAGCTGATTAGGGGGCTCTGGCTCACTCAGTCCAGGGGAGGGAGGGGTACGGAATGCAGGGTGAGCCTGCAGCAGCAGAGGCCAGTGTGACACTGCAACAGCCTGAGGTGCGCCGTGTGTTCTCCCAGGGAAGTTGTCCCTGGATCATGGGACCCTGGCAATGGTGGGCTGCACAGGCTCCCGGGAGGGGAGGGGTGGGTAGTGACCTGTGCTTGCACACAGGTTTCTTGGTGGCTACAGAAGCAGTCTTAGCATTTCATGCCCATCTTTGGTGTCCACACTGATAGCCGCAGCTTGCACCCATCTCTGGAGCTCATTTAGGCAGTGCTCTGAATCCCCTCTCCTTGCACACCCCGAAACAATGGTCCCTTGCCTCTTAGGCAGTTCCAGACTTTTTCCCAGACTCTCTCCTGGCTAGCTGTGGCGCACTAGCCCGCTTCAGGCTGTGTTCACGCAGCCAACCCCAGTCCTCTCCCTGGGATCTGACCTCCGAAGCCCGAGCCTCAGCTCCCAGCTCCCACCTGCCCCGGCAGGTGAGCAGACAAGCCTCTCAGGCTGGTGAGTGTTGGTTGGCACCGATCCTCTGTGCAGGAATCCCTCCGCTTTGCCCTCTGTACCCCTGTTGCTGCGCTCTCCTCCATGGCTCCAAAGCTTCCCCCCGCCAGTGAAGGGGCTTCCTAGTGTGTGGAAACTTTTCCTCCTTCACAGCTCTCTCCCAGAGGTGCAGGTCCTGTCCCTGTTCTTTTGTCTCTGTTTTTGCTTTTCTCTTTTGCCCTACCCAGGTACATGGGGAGTTTTTTGCCTTTTGGGAAGTCTGAGGTCCTCTGCCAGTGTTCAGTAGGTGTTCTGTAGGAGTTGTTCCACATGTAGATGTATTTCTGAGGTTAGTGTGGGAAGGAAGGTGATCTCCGTGTCTTACTCCTCTGTCATCTTGAAGGTCCCTTTGTCTAGTCTTATTCTTTTAGCTAATTCCTCCACCTAATGTTAAGTGTTGTAAACATAGTGGGTACCCTAGTCTTCTGATTTTAAGAAGAAAACCTGTAGTGTTTCCCAATTAAGTAAAATGCTGGCTCTTGGCCCAAAGGATGTTTATTATATTAGTGAAATCTATGCATATTTTATAGAGTTTTAAAAATAAATGTATGTTCTAGCTTATCCTCTGACTTGTTTGTTTATTGGCTGTTTCCTTCCGCTGGAATGTGAGCTGGGATGGTGCCAGTATCTTTTTCATGCTTGCATCCTCAGTGTTATTTATAATAGGGCAGATGCTCAATACATATTTGTTGAATGAAAATAAAATAAATGTGTGTTGAATTTTATCAAATACTTTTTCTGCATTTATGGAGGTGATCCTATGATGTTTTTCTCCTCAGCTCTATTAACTTGATGGCTTATCTAGTAGATTTCATAGCATTCAATTATCCCTGTATTTCTGGAATAGCTTTTGTTAATCATGATGCGTTTTTAAAAATATGCTGCTGGATTCTATTTGCTATGATTTTAAATACATTTTTGCATTAATATTCATAAATGAGATTGGTCTATAATTTTTAGGTGTCCTTTTTCTCAGTTTTAGGAATTTAAATTATACCAGCTTCATATAATGGATTTGGAAGTTTTTCCTCATATTATGCACTGAAATAGTTTAAATAAAAGTCCGATTATCTGATTTTAGTTGAAAATGAAGTTTCTGCAACTTCATTTCCCAGATATTTATTAAAATGAGAGGAAGTAGAGGGTCAGAGAAGTTAAAATTTGTCTAAGTTCTCACATTTTGGTCAGTGGTCAGCTGGGATTTAAATTCTAAAGTCTAATCCCAAAGCTTATGCACATAACAACATTCTGTGTATTTAATTCATAAAGATAGTGTAAAAATTAAATGAGATAGACTTCTGCCTCAGGCTGTGAAAGATTAGCTTGTATTAGACCAATCCTTCTGTTAAGAATAACTATAAAAGTTGGATAAATAACCCCCCAAAGTTTTTGTAGGCATGTGAGAGCAACAAAGGCAGACGGAACTTAGCCAATATTTGGAGAGAAGAGGAGGCTTTTGAGGTGAGCCTCATATTTACTGCCAGATTTTCCCTTTGGGGCATTTATGGTTTTACATAGAAGCCAAACAAAAGTAGTGTTCTGGAGCTTAAAGTAGCCTTACTGAGTTGGGAGATACCTGAGTTGCGGCTACAAAAGCAACCAGAACTTGAGGGTCTACAATCCTAGAAAAGGGAAACAGAAACAAGTGAGCCCAATATTCTGCACACAGCTTCCTCTTGAGTTAAATTATTATGCTTGAGCTGTACATATAAAGAGCAAGAGGTTGAGAAGCAAAAAAATTAGCCTCAAACAAGCTAAGAAATTAAGCACAGATTTTGACAGCATCATGGTGCTAGGAAGACAAAAAGTAAGCTTTCAAAGGAAGAGTGGTCCTGGTAAATGCAGCTGACTTTCAGTTAAGATCATATAATCTCAAAGAATTTCTATTCCTGAGTAGATAAAGATGATCTGCCAGTATTCTATATCTAACAAATAAAAGTAAATCTTTGCTGAAAGACAATAAAGTAGTCTATAGAGTTTACAATTTTTCATATTTTTTACCTAAAAAAAATAAATTGTTAGTTATTTCTCCAGAAAAAAAAAATGGGGGGGGGGAGTTATTCAGGATCAGCAGATAAGTGAAATTCAGGGTCTACAACCATGACGAGCCATCTGCAAGTCCCCACATGACAAAGGAAGGAAATCTCTTTTATAGGGGGGAAAAGAAAAATGGGAGGGCTATAGTAAACACAGAGTTCATGGCTTTTCATTAGCTGAGTTGTTGCCAGGAAATAAAAGGAGTCTCTTCTTTCTTTTGGGTTCTGCAATTGTCACAGGTTGTCAGAGCTCCCCATTCTGGTGTCCCAGCTCTATTTAATTGAGGTTTCTGTTTATTCTTTTTTTTTTTTTTTTTTTTTTTTTACAATATATAATGTCCAGCATCCAATCCAAAATTACTAGGCAGGGTGGGAAACAGGATCAAATGAGTAAAATCCAATAAAACAGACAGCATAAACTGATCCACAGGTTACCCAGATTTTAGAATTATCAGACACAAGCTGTAGAATAATTATGACTAATATGTTCAGGAAAATAGAAGATGCTGAATTTCACCATAAAATCGGAATTAAAATAAGAATCTAATGGAAATTCTAGAACTGAAAATTAAATAACTGCAAGATTCAATAGATGAATATAATAGAAGATTAAAGACAACTAAAGAGAGGATTAATAAGATGGAGCTTAGATCAGTAGAAAATAACCAGACTGAAGATCTTAAAGGAAAAAATAAAGAATAAAAAACACAGTAGAGGGGGCTTCCCTGGTAGCGCAGTGGTTGAGAATCTGCCTGCCAATGCAGGGGACACGGGTTCGAGCCCTAGTCTGGGAAGATCCCACATGCCGTGGAGCAACTAGGCCCGTGAGCCACAACTACTGAGCCTGTGCGTCTGGAGCCTCTGCTCTGCAACAAGAAAGGCCACAATAGTGAGAGGCCCGCGCACCGCAATGAAGAGTTGCCCCCGCTTGCCGCAACTGGAGAAAGCCCTCGCACAGAAACAAAGACCCAACACAGCCAAAAATAAATTTAAAAAAAATAAAGAATTAAAAAATAAAAACACACACAGTAGAGTATGAGAGACATTATGGGGTATGATGAAAAGTTCTAACAAGCATGTAATTGAAGTTTCAGAGAGAGGAAATTAGGCAGAATCAATATTTGAAGAGATACTGCTTGAAAAATTTCAAAATTGATGAAAGGCATCAAGCCAGAGATTTAGGAATGTCTACAAACCCTAAGCAAGATAAATACAATGAAAACCATGACTAGGTACTCATGCAAATATAGTTGAATATTCAAAGAGAAAAAGAAAAATCTTTAAAACAGTCAGAGGGTGGGTGGTGGAGGTGGAAAGGACATATTACCTACAAAGGAGTAACAATAAGATTTGATAGCCAACTTTTCAGGAGAAAATAATGGAACCAGAAGACAATGGAGTGACATCTTTAAAATTCTGAAAAAACTTAGAATTCTATATCCAGTGAAAATATGGATATTTATAAGGTAAAATAAAGCTATATCTAGACAGACAAAAACCGAGTGAATACATTGCTAGCAGATTAATGCTAAGAGCAATACAAGGCAACACTCTCAACAAAAGGAAAGTTTTTCAGATGAATGAATAGTTATGCAAGAAGGAATAAAGAGCACCAGAAAGTGTTAAAAATGAATAAATCTAATTTTGGCTGCTTAACACAACAACAATAACGCCCTCTAAGGTAATACTATTGGTAGAACAAAAATGCATGACAATATGATCACAAAAGGTCAGGAGGTCAGATGGAATTTAAGTATTACAATCTTATTACTATCCAAAATATGGTAAAAGTAGTGCTATAAGGTCAAAGGACTGGGATCACAAAAAATTAATCCAAAAAAAAAAAGACAAGAAAGAGTAGGGGAAAAAAGAATAAAGAAGAGAGAATAATATGTTAGATTTATAGTGATAAAAGGACAATTTAACAGGAATAAATAGCAATTCTAAACTTGTACATGCCTAATTACATAGCCTAAACACATATAAAATCAAAACTAAAAGAACTAAAAGAAGAAATCCACAGTGACAAATTCACAATAATGATTAGAGAATTTAAGAAACCTGTTACTAAATGATAGAATAAGTTGAGGAAAAATCAGTAAGAATGTAGAATATTTGACCCTCATGATTAACAAGCTTCACCTAGTTGATGTACATCAAACGCTGTACCAACAACTGCATACTACATATTCATTTCAAGTGTCCATTCAACATTTATAAAATTGACCATATTCTGAGCCACTGGGAAGTTTCAACAAATCTCAAATTATCAAAACCATATAGACAACATAAATAGTTTTCTTACTACAGTGAAATTAAATTAGAAATCAGTAACAGAAGATATGGAGAAAATTCTCCAAATACTTGACTCATGGATTTGGAAGTATATTGCATAATTTCTAAGAGAAACATCACAAAGGAAATAAGAAGACACAAAGGAAATCTGAATAACAATTGAATTTTAGCATTTAAAAAATTATGGGGTGTGGCTAAAGTAGTGCTTAGAGAAAAATTATAGCCTCAAGTGCCTATGTTAGAAAAAAAGGGGGGGTGGGGCTAGAAACTGATGACCTAAGCATCTATCTCTAAAAGCTAGAAAAGGCCAATGTAAGCCCACAAAAAATAGGAGGAAAGAAATATAATAGGAGCAGAAATCAATGAAACAGAGGAAAATAATTATACCATGAAAAAATGAGGTCAAAATTTAGTTCCTTGAAAAGATTAATAAAGTTGATCCCTAAGAAGGCTGATCAAGAAAAAAAGAGAAAAGGTATACAGAATGTGAAGTCAAGCAAGATATCACACATATCCAGTTTCTGGGGTTATGACAAAGGTGTCAGTGCAGTACAATGGAAAAGAATGGCTTTGTAACAGATAGAGCTGGATCCATTGGACATCCATAAAGAAAAAAATGACTTCCTACCTTATAACATACAGAAAATTCATTTCCAGATGGACTGTAGATCTAAATGTGAAATGTAAAACAATAATGTTTCTAGAAGATACCATAAGAGAATATCTTCATGACCTTTAAGTGAGCAAAAAATTTCTTAAATGGGATGTGAAAGGCAGCACCATAAAGGAAAAGAATGATATATTGAACTCTTTTTTAAAAATAAAGACTTCTGTTCATTAAAAGATACAATTGAGACAGTGAAAAGCTGAGCCCCATTAAGGGAATATATTTGCAACATTTATCTATATATCCGACACAGCACTCATTCAGAATAGAAGATACTTTTGCAGACAAATAAGACAAATACAAATAGCCTAATTAAAAATGAGCAAAAGGCTTGAATAAGAACTTCACAAGTTAAAACCACAGTGGGATATGGCTGTACACCATAGAAAAGATAACAAGAGAACAAAGCAAAACTAGTAATAGCAAATGCTTATGAGGATATGGAGCGACTATAATTTTCACACTTTTAGAGGAACCAGCACCAGCAGGACTCTCCTCATTGGCCTGAGATTCAGCTTTCTGGGGCTCCTTCCCTAGAGACAAGAGCTGCTTCCTGCAGTTATTGCTCTTAGTTATCACAGCGGTCTTTTTTTTTTTTTTTTTTTTTTTTTGGCTTTTTAACCCTTTATTACCTGTTTAACCAATTCTATTAAAATAAGTAGTGCAATATTTCTGTCTTACTTGACCCTGCAATACCTCTCCCAGGTAAATGTCCAACTGAAGTACATTCACATGAGTACCAAAACACATGTACAAGAATGCTGATCACAGCATGATGCGTAATAGTCAAGAACAGGGAACAACTCAAATGTCTGCCAACAGCAGAATGGATAAAGTGTGGCATATCCACACAATGGAAATGTCACAGCAATGCAAAAGCACCAACTCTGCAATATGCATTAACTTGGATGACTCTCACAGACATAATGTTGACCAAAAAAAGGCAGACGCAAAAGAGTACAATGTATAGGATGTTATTTTTATAAATTTCAGAGACAAGCATAAGCAATCTTTGGTGACAGATTACTGTTCAGCTTTGGGAGTATAACAACAGGGGGATACAAAGGTGGTTTCTGGGGTACTGGAAATGTTCTAAATTATGATCTTGCTGGTAGTTACTTGGTTGTGTTCACTTTGTAAAAGTAAATGGAGCTCTACACTTAAGAGGTGTACACTTTCCAAGATGTTTGATGCGTCTCAATCAAAAATTAAAAAATATAATAGAAGAGAGGAGAAGATGGTGGAAGAGTAAGATGCGGAGATCACCTTCCTCCCCACAGATACATCAGAAATACATCTACACGTGGAACTGCTCCTATAGAACACCCACTGAACGCTGGCAGAAGACGTCAGACCTCCCAAAAGGCAAGAAACTCCCCACGTACCTGGGTAGGGCAAAAAAAAAAAGAAATAACAGAGACAAAAGAATAGGGACGGGACCTGCACCAGTGGGAGGGAGCTGTGAAGGAGGAAAGGTTTCCACACACTAGGAAGCCCCATCACGGGAGGAGATTGCGGGTGGCGGAGGAGGGAAGCTTCGGAGTCACGGAGGAGAGCGCAGCCACAGGGGTGCGGAGGGCAGAGCGGAGAGATTCCCACACAGAAGATCGGCACCAACCAGCACTCACCAGCTGGAGAGGCTTGTCTGCTCAGCCGCCGGGGCGGGCGGAAGCTGGGAGCTTCAGTCGGATCCCAGGGAGAGGACTGGGGTTGGCGGCGTGAACACAGCCTGAAGGGGTTAGCGCACCACAGCTAGCCAGGAGGGAGTCCAGGAAAACATCTGGAGCGGCCGAATAGGCAAGAGACTTTTTCTTGCCTCTTCGTTTCCTGGTGCGCGAGGAGAGGGGATTCAGAGTGCTGCCTGAACGAGCTCCAGAGATGGGCGCGAGCCGCGGCTATCAGCGCAGACCCCAGAGACGGGCATGAAATGCTAAGGCTGCTGCTGCCGCCACCAAGAAGCCTGGGTGCAAGCACAAGTCACTATCCACACCTCCCCTCCCGGGAGCCTGTGCAGCCCGCCACGGCCAGGCTCCCGTGATCCAGGGACAACTTCCCTGGGAGAACGCATGGCGCGCCTCAGGCTGCTGCAACGTCACGCTGGCCTCTGCCGCCGCAGGCTCGCCCCACATCCATACCCCTCCCTCCCCCTGGCCTGAGTGAGCCAGAGCCCCTGAATTAGCTGCTGCTTTAACCCCGTCCTGTCTGAGCGAAGAACAGACACCCTCAGGCGACCTACACGCAGAGGCGGGTCCAAATCCAAAGCTGAAACCCGGGAGCTGTGCGAACAAAGAAGAGAAAAGGAAATTTCTCCCAGCAGCCTCAGAAGCAGTGAATTAAAGCTCCACAAACAACTTGATGTACCTGCATCTGTGGAATACCTGAATAGACAATGAATCATCCCAAATTCAGGAGGTGGACTTTGGGAGCTGGGAGCAAGATATATTATTTTTTCCCCTTTTCCTCTTTTTGTGAGTGTGTATGCGTATGCTTCTGTGTGAGATTTTGTCTGTATAGCTTTGCTTTCACCATTTGTCCTAGAGTTCTGTCCGTAGTTTATTTGTGTTTTTTTTTTTTTTGCTTTAAATATTTTTTCTTTTTTTCTTAAAAATTATTTTTTATTTTTTATTTTAATAACTTTATATTATCTTACTTTATTTTATTTTATTTTATCCTCTTTCTTTTTTTCTTTCTATTTTTTCTCCCTTTTATTCTGAGCCATGTGGATGAAAGGCTCCTGGTGCTCCAGCCAGGCATCAGGGCTGTGCCTCTGAGGTGGGAGAGCCAAGTTCAGGACACTGGTCCAGAAGAGACCTCCCAGCTCCACGTAATACCAAATGAGGAAAATCTCTGAGAGATCTCCATCTCAACACCAAGACCAAGCTTCACTCAACGACCAGCAAGCTATAGTGCTGGACACCCTATGCCAAACAACTAGCAAGACAGGAACACAGCCCCATCCATTAGCAGAGAGGCTGCCTAAAATCATAATAAGGCCACAGACACCCCAAAGCACACCACCAGACGTGGACCTGCCCACCAGAAAGACAAGATCCAGCCTCATCTACCAGAACACAGGCACTAGTCCGCTCCACCAGGAAGCCTACACAACCAACTGAACCAACCTTAGCCACTGGGGACAGATAACAAAAACAACAGGAACTACGAACCTGCAGGCTGCGAAAAGGAGACCCCAAACACAGTAAGATAAACAAAATGAGAAGACAAAAAAAACACACAGCAGGTGAAGGAGCAGGGTCAAAACACATCAGACCTAACAAATGAAGAGAAAATAGGCAGTCTACCTGAAAAAGAATTCAGAATAATGATAGTAAAGATGATCCAAAATCTTGGAAAAAGAATAGACAAAATGCAAGAAACATTTAACAAGGACCTAGAAGAACTAAAGAGGAACCAAGCAACAATGAAAAACACAATAAATGAAATTAAAAATACTCTAGAAGGGATCAATAGCAGAATAACTGAGGCAGAAGAACGGATAAGTGACCTTGAAGATAAAATGGTGGAAATAACTACTGCAGAGCAGAATAAAGAAAAACGGATTAAAAGAACTGAGGACAGTCTCAGAGACCCCTTGGACAACATTAAACACACCAACATTCGAATTATAAGGGTCCCAGAAGAAGAAGAGAAAAAGAAAGGGACTGAGAAAATATTTGAAGAGATTATAGTTGAAAACTGCCCTAATATGGGAAAAGAAATAGTTAATCAAGTCCTGGAAGCACAGAGAGTTCCATATAGGATAAATCCAAGGAGAAACACACCAAGACACATATCAATCAAACTATCAAAAATTAAATACAAAGAAAACATATTAAAAGCAGCAAGGGAAAAACAACAAATAACACACAAGGGAATCCCCATAAGGTTAACAGCTGATCTTTCAGCAGAAACTCTGCAAGCCAGAAGGGAGTGGCAGGACATATTTAAAGTGATGAAGGAGAAAAACCTACAACCAAGATTACTCTACCCAGCAAGGATCTCATTCAGATTTGATGGAGAAATTAAAACCTTTACAGATAAGCAAAAGCTGAAAGAGTTCAGCACCACCAAACCAGCTTTACAACAAATGCTAAAGGAACTTCTCTAGGCAAGAAACACAAGAGAAGGAAAACACCTATAATAACAAACCCAAAACATTTAAGAAAATGGGAATAGGAACATACATATCGATAATTACCTTAAATGTAAATGGATTAAATGCTCCCACCAAAAGACACAGACTGGCTGAATGGATACAAAAACAAGACCCGTATATATGCTGTCTACAAGAAACACACTTCAGACCTAGGGACACATATAGGCTGAAAGTGAGGGGATGGAAAAAGATATTCCATGCAAATGGAAATTAAAAGAAAGCTGGAGTAGCAATTCTCATATCAAACAAAATAGACTTTAAAATAAAGACTATTACAAGAGACAAAGAAGGACACTATATAATGATCAAGGGATTGATTCAAGAAGAAGATATAACAATTGTAAATATTTATGCACCCAACATAGGAGCACCTCAATACATAAGGCAAATACTAACAGCCATAAAAAGGTAAATCGACAGTAACACAATCATAGTAGGGGACTTTAACACCCCACTTTCACCAATGGACAGATCATCCAAAATGAAAATAAATAAGGAAACACAAGCTTTAAATGATACATTAAACAAGATGGACTTAATTGATATTTATAGGACATTCCACCCAAAAACAACAGAATACACATTTTTCTCAAGTGCTCATGGAATATTCTCCAGGATAGATCATATCTTGGGTCACAAATCAAGCCTTGGTAAATTTAAGAAAATTGAAATTGTATCAAGTATCTTTTACGACCACAACGCTATGAGACTGGATATCAATTACAGGAAAAGATCTGTAAAAAATACAAACACATGGAGGCTACACAATACACTACTTAATAACGAAGTGATCACTGAAGAAATCAAAGGGGAAATCAAAAAATACCTAGAAACAAATGACAATGGAGACAGGACGACCCAAAACCCATGGGATGCAGCAAAAGCAGTTCTAAGAGGGAAGTTTATAGCAATACAAGCTTACCTCAAGAAACAGGAAACATCTCGAATAAACAACCTAACCTTACACCTAAAGCAATTAGAGAAAGAAGAACAAAAAAACCCCAAAGTTAGCAGAAGGAAAGAAATTATAAAGATCAGATCAGAAATATATGAAAAAGAAATGAACGAAACGATAGCAAAGATCAATAAAACTAAAAGCTGGTTCTTTGAGAAGATAAACAAAATTGATAAATCGTTAGCCAGACTCATCAGGAAAAAAAAGGGAGAAGACTCAATCAATAGAATTAGAAATGAAAAAGGAGAAGTAACAACTGACACTGCAGAAATACAAATGATCATGAGAGATTACTACAAGCAACTATATGCCAATAAAATGGACAACCTGGAAGAAATGGACAAATTCTTAGAAATGCACAACTTTCTGAGACTGAAGCACGAAGAAACAGAAAATATGAACAGACCACTCACAAGCACTGAAATGGAAACTGTGATTAAAACTCTTGCAACAAGGAAAAGCCGAGGACCAGATGGCTTCACAGGCGAATTCTATCAAACATGTAGAGAAGAGCTAACACCTATCCTTCTCAAACTCTTCCAAAATAGAGCAGAGGGAGGAACACTCCCAAACTCATTCTACAAGGCCACCATCACCCTGATACCAAAACTAGACAAAGATGTCACAAAGAAAGAAAACTACAGGCCAGTATCACTGATGAACACAGATGCAAAAATCCTCAACAAAATACTAGCAAACAGAATCCAACAGCACATTAAAAGGATCATACACCATGATCAAGTGGGGTTTACCCCAAGAATGCAAGGATTCTTCAATATACACAAATCAATAAATGTGATACACCATATTAACAAATTGAAGGAGAAAAACCATATGATCATCTCAGTAGATGCAGAGAAAGCTTTCGACAAAATTCAACACCCATTTATGGTAAAAACCCTCCAGAAAGTAGGCATAGAGGAAACTTTCCTCAACATAATAAAGGCCATATATGACAAACCCACAGCAACCATCATTCTCAATGGTGAAAAACTGAAACCATTTCCACTAAGATCAGGAACAAAACAAGGTTGCCCACTCTCACCACTATTATTCAACATAGTTTTCGAAGTGTTAGCCACAGCAATCAGAGAAGAAAAAGAAATAAAAGGAATCCAAATCGGAAAAGAAGAAGTAAAACTGTCACTGTTTGCAGATGACATGATACTATACATAGAGAATCCTAAAGATGCTACCAGAAAACTACTAGAGCTAATCAATGAATTTGGTAAAGTAGCAGGATACAAAATTAATGCACAGAAATCTCTTGCATTCCTATACACTAATGATGAAAAATCTGAAAGTGAAATTAAGAAAACACTCCCATTTACCATTGCAATGAAAAGAATAAAACATCTAGGAATACACCTACCTAAGGAGACAAAAGACCTGTATGCAGAAAATTATAAGACACTGATGAAAGAAATTAAAGATGATACAAATAGATGGAGAGATATACCATGTTCTTGGATTGGAAGAATCAACACTGTGAAAATGACTCTACTACCCAAAGCAATCTACAGATTCAAGGCAATCCCTATCAAACTACCACTGGCATTTTTCACAGAACTAGAACAAAAAATTTCACAATTTGTATGGAAACACAAAAGACCCCAAATAGCCAAAGCAATCTTGAGAACGAAAAATGGAGCTGGGGGAATCAGGCTCCCTGACTTCAGACTATACTACAAAGCTACAGTAATCAAGACAGTATGGTACTGGCACAAAAACAGAAACATAGATCAATGGAACAGGATAGAAAGCCCAGAGATAAACCCACACACATATGGTCACCTTATCTTTGATAAAGGAGGGAAGAGTTCCTTATCTTTGATAAAGGAGGCAAGCATATACAGTGGAGAAAAGACAGCCTCTTCAATAAGTGGTGCTGGGAAAACTGGACAGGTACATGTAAAAGTATGAAATTAGAACACTCCCTAACACCATACACAAAAATAAACTCAAAATGGATTAAAGACCTAAATGTAAGGCCAGACACTATCAAACTCTTAGAGGAAAACATAGGCAGAACACTCTATGACATACATCACAGCAAGATCCTTTTTGACCCACCTCCTAGAGTAATGGAAATAAAAACAAAAATAAACAAATGGGACCTAATGAAACTTAAAAGCTTTTGCACAGCAAAGGAAACCATAAACAAGACCAAAAGACAACCCTCAGAATTGGAGAAAATATTTGCAAATGAAGCAACTGACAAAGGGTTAATCTCCAAAATTTACAAGAAGCTCATGCAGCTCAATAACAAAAAAACAAACAACCCAATCCAAAAATGGGCAGAAGACCTAAATAGACATTTCTCCAAAGAAGATATACAGATTGCCAACAAACATACGAAAGAATGCTCAACATCATTAATCATTAGAGAAATGCAAATCAAAACTACAATGAGATATCATCTCACACCAGTCAGAATGGCCATCATCAAAAAATCTACAAACAATAAATGCTGGAGAGGGTGTGGAGAAAAGGGAACCCTCTTGCACTGTTGGTGGGAATGTAAATTGATATAGCCACTATGGAGAACAGTATGGAGGTTCCTTAAAAAACTAAAAATAGAACTACCATATGACCCAGCAATCCCACTACTGGGCCTATACCCTGAGAAAACCATAATTCAAAAAGAGTCATGTACCAAAATGTTCACTGCAGCTCTATTTACAATAGCCAGGACATGGAAGCAACCTAAATGTCCATCATTGGATTAATGGATAAAGAAGATGTGGCACATATATACAATGGAATATTACTCAGCCATAAAAAGAAACGAAATGGAGTTATTTGTAGTGAGGTGGATGGAGTTAGAGTCTGTCATACAGAGTGAAGTAAGTCAGAAAGAGAAAAACAAATACAGTATGCTAACACATATATATGGAATCTAAGGGGAAAGAAAAAAAGGTCATGAAGAACCTAGGGGCAAGATGGGAATAAAGACACAGACCTACTATAGAATGGACTTGAGGATATGGGAAGGGGGAAGGGTAAGATGTGACAAAGTGAGAGAGTGGCATGGACATATATACACTACCAAACGTAAAATAGATAGCTAGTGGGAAGCAACCGCATAGCACAGGGAGATCAGCTCTGTGCTTTGTGACCACCTAGAGGGGTGGGATAGGGAGGGTGGGAGGGAGGGAGATGCAAGAGGGAAGAGATATGGGAACATATGTATATGTATAACTGATTCACTTTGTTATACAGCAGAAACTAACACACCATTGTAAAGCAATTATACTCCAATAAAGATGTTAAAAAAATATATATATATAATAGGACAAAGTACCTGTAGTACACAACAGAAACTTGTTGAAGAAAGGGAATAATCATACTCCCTAATTTACAGATGAGAAAGTTTCTACAGAGGGAAAGGCTACAGCTTGCTGACTCATCACAGGGTAGCAAGTGGCCAAGTCAAGGCTAGACTCAAGTCTTGGAAATCCTACCCCTATGCTCTGCTGCCTCAAAGCAAATACTCAGTGAATGTTCAGGAGACACATGACAGATATTAAAAAATGGAACTCTGAAGTCAGATGGATCTGGGCTGGATCCTGGCTTATTCCTGACAGCGATGGCCCTGCCACCTTTGGTTAATTATCTCACCTTTCTAAGCCTCAGTTTGTTCATCTGTGAAATAAGGGGCAGGAATGGTACCTTCTTTGTAGAGTTGTTGGGATGACTAAGTGGAATAATAAGCCTGTGCTACACTTAGCATGGTGGTTGTCATACAGTAGTCCTTAAATGATGGCCGCCATCATCATCTTTATTGCCATTAATGACGATAACTAAGGGAGAGAAATAGTAAGGTCACTTGGGGAGGGAAATGAGTTTAATGTCTCTGTCAATTATTGTGGATAAATAAGAATATCTTTTCAGTACTTGAAAAAGTATGCCCCAAAAAGCTGTAGCAGAACTGTACAGAACAGAATTCACTTATAGAAGTGACACCAAGGCCCCAGATGCTTTGCCGAAGGAAGAAATTATGTGCTGCAGAAGCTTCAAACCAGATGGTTAGAAATGAGAGTTAGCACATGGGCATTACTTAATGACTAAATTTCTTTAACTAAAAATCTAATTTTATTATGGTATAAATCACATTTTCTTGAAGTAGGGAATTAATTTTCGATTTTTCATTTACTGTTCATAACCTTTCCACGAATTTGACAGCCAAATCATTTAAAATGTCATTTAACCAATACAACAGCTTTATTCCTCATTGTGCCCTTCCTGAATCCATTATCTTCTACTATAATGTAGAAGAACTTAAGTAAAAAATTACCATTCCATAAAGCTGTATTTTATTGTACAGTTGAACTGCATAATCTTTATTTTTGAATCAATATAATATGAGTGCTGAGTAATATTTTTCATAATCCAAAAATCTATTACGGATTCTCAGCTACCAAAAAATAGTTTGTGAGCTGCTGAAAGAGGACAAATGAAGATCCTCAGATTCCATGCCTGGATCCTTTTCATCCATCTTAGGTGGTGCTCAGGACATTAGGCTGTATGTGAGGCTCAGGAAAACGGTGGTGGAGCTTGGCCACAGATCAAATTCATCCCCCTTGGCCGTGTGTCCAGTCATCCTTGGTTAGAGAATAAGTCTCAGTGTGTCACTTGAAATGTTATGGGATTCAGTGGCTTCTGGGAGAATGTTGGTTCTGTGAGTTATCAAAGTGGGGATCAAAAGCACCCACTACTCAGAAGAGAAGGCCATGGAAACGCAAGTTGAATGGAGCTTGACGTGGCCAGGTCTTTGTAGACAAAGCAGAGGTGAGTCTGGTGCAGATGGGGCATGGCCTGCTGAGGTGGGCAGCTGCAGAACCTCTGCCCCTGCCAGTGTCCTGGTGGTGAGCCCATGCCCGGCAGCACCCCAGTCCAGCATGAGAGGGGCTGGGGAAGCCCCTGCTGCAGAGTTCCTCAGGCTCCCACTGCCTGAAGAAGCTATGAGAGGAAGCCCAAGTGCTCAATTTATAAACCACTTGGTACAGTTGGTATGGAAGCTTTGCTAACAGCACTCATCACTACTCAAATTCTGACAACTAAATTCTAAGGTTTTCATATCTGAGATGCTCTTAAAACTAATGCTTCTTTAACAACCTTTCTTACAATTTTTCATTTATTCATTTGAATTTTAAAAACTTGACTCTTAATGACTTTGATTTTTGCTAGCAGGACACCATTCTGCAATTAAAGCCTTCACTTGGATGAATAGAACACTGCTAAATAAAGCGATGCCTTATGTATTCCATCACTGTCTCCCATTTACTGAGCACACAGTAAGTGTTTGGTACACTTTATCTCATTTATATGGCTCAGGTAAAGGCAGAAGGAAAACCACTGCGTTGTTAGATGTGCCAGCACACCGCGTCAGGGCCTTCAAAGCCAGATGAAGAGAGGGTTAGGGGATTAACCCTAAACTCAAGAGCTAGCTTGAGAGCCAAGGTGAATAATCCAGCCAACAACAGGATTTCCTGGGGCGTCAGGGGGGGAGTCTGAACATCAGCTTTCCCTCCGGTCATGTGGAGCCCACGGCAAGCGCTTAAGGAAGATACTGATGAGGAGGTGCCCGCTCCTGAGGAATGCCACCTCACCTAGTCAAGGGGTCAGAGCCCATTCCCCACCTCCCTGAGAATAGCACCTCATGCCAGGAGTCCTCTGGGTAGAGCAGAGTGTGTCCTCTCAGGTAGACAGCCTTACAGGTGGGAGAAGCACAGCCAGCCGCCCTGCACCTCAGGATGCTTAGGGAACAGAGGTTGCTGGCACAGGCAGGGGTGTTCCCCTCTCAGCCCGCAAGCTGCCCGATGCAGTGAGGCCTCCCTGGCCTCTATCAGGAAAATGAGAACGGAAGTGGTGGGGAGCATGACCACACAGGCAATGAAAGGGACCTTCTCCAAGACTTCGGGGCTGAAACATGGACCATACAGTGAGCACGTTCTGTGTCCGTTCTATTTCCCGCCCAACGATAAATGGATCAGTGTAAGCAAACAGGTGTTTACACAGGACCCAAGCATTTAATGGAGGTTTATTAAGACAAATGGAAAAGATCATGTATGGATAATTTTGAAAAAATATCACAGAAATCTCTTTATGATTAAGGTGCAGTCATCTTTTTTTTTTTTTAAGTCATTAATATGAAATCACCAATAGCCTCCCTGTGGCACCTTTGTGGGGAACATCAATTTCATTATGTTCACAAGGGAAACTGAAACAAGGTCCTCATAGCCTCTAGGAGGCCTGAATAGCCTGATTTTATTAGTAAGTGCTCCACCAGCCGCAGCCCAGACACCTCCCACTCCAGGTTCCCCATCTGTGAATGGGCAGACCAGACAGCCTAGCCAGGATAAATCAAGTAATGACTCAGAAACATGGGCGGAATCCACAGGCAGTTCTGCTCAGCGCTTTCTGATGGGGAACACAGGGGGGCCACACTGGAGAAAAGCTGTGATACTCTAAAGAGAAAAGATATTGATGGTGATTACAAGAACACCAGAGTAAAAAGAAAGAATGAGGATATTTGCCAGGCCTTCAGAAATTAAGATGACTTGGAAGTTAATTTTCTTGTTTTTAAAAGTAAAGAATGAATAGAATATTATATGAGGATTATAGGGATCTTAAATTCTTGGTAATATTTAAAGCTATATATTAAAGGTTATTAATTTACAATTAAAAAGAAAAGTTGGCTTTGGATTTAAGGTTGTCTTTTGTAGAGAATCTACTGATATGACAGTACAAGTAAACATTAAATTACATTTGATGGCATAAATGTCAATGACTAATTGATCTCTCCACCTTGTTAAACATCATCACCTGCACACAGCCAGATGAAGAGACCAAGAAGGAGAGAGGGGCACTTTCCAGCTTCATCTCTCTGACAACCCAACAAATTAAAAACTAATTAAGTTTTTGATTTGGGGAAAGTAATGCACGTCTCTGCTTGAGAACAAGTAATCACTGCAGGCAGGACTATCCTAAGAGTTAGCAGCATGGGGCTCTAACTTGGCACCCCAGGGACCACCCCATTAACAGTTGTCCTCTCCGGGGACACCAGGCAGGCCCGACAAAGCCCAGCTCACCACACAGAGCTGATTACAATGGGCCACGGTCATGCAGGACTGTCATTACTAGGGCAGCGTCTGTCTCCCCCATGGCCCACACCTCACTCCTCTCTCACCCCAGTACAGGTCCTGGCCTACCATAGGCCCTAAACAGATTGACTGCAAGAATGAAGTCAGTTTATTTCATGATCTCCTGAGGAGAATACGGGGTGAGTGAGGGTCTCCTCCAGGCTTGTGGAACACACTGACTGTCACTGAAGTGTGACTTTCTATATTTTCCATTTTTAGCTAAGTTTCCACAGGATCAGGACACCCTAGGATGCCTTTCTCATTCTGCGAAGCTTCATGTCCACCCGTTGTCCCATCCTGTGCTCCAGCCGTCCACGGACGACAAGACAAATAAAACCATCTTGTCGGTGTTCGGGGCGGGGGGAGGACAGATGGCCTCTGGGAGGGAAAGGGACAGTAGTTTACATTTTAATTATTCATTATCCCCTCCAGGTACCATCCAATAGATAACGTAACTTAGCATCAACCTGTTTAATGTGATATTCAAACCTGCCACTTTTTTTCTTCTGCCAGCTGTAAGCCACAATGAGGTTTAGAATAACCTGTGTCTAGAAAATTAAAAGACAAAAGAGGAAAATAGGCTGCCCTCCAGCACTGTTCTCATGTCTGAGTCTGTTTTTCATTCTTGTTTTTATCTGTGACCCACCCCCACATGGAGTGGGGGTGGGTCACAGATACAGATCATCTGACTTAAAGATGCAAAAATTTATAGAGCCATGGTGGGGCTCCTTTTCCCCCCCAAACCACACAATATTTATTGAATAATAAATGTGTGGCAACAATCCAGCTGTATTCTTTTTTCCATTCATTCATTTTTCATTGGGCCACTTCCATCACATTAGCTGAGTGACCAGTAAGTTGTTTGTTGTCTATTTTCTAAAAGTCTCTTCCACCACTATCTGCGTCACTCACAGTCTTACAGTTTCAGAAGCTGAGTCTAGAGAGTAGCTACAGTTTGCCTGGCAGACTAAACTGAGATTGGTAATTGGCTGCCTGTCCACACCTTCTGCATTTGAGCCTGAGTCTCCAGCCCAGACACACCCCTTTATGGGCACAAGTAGGGAACAGAAAAAGGCTGGAGTGGGTGTGAAGGTGAGCACACTAAGGACAGGCACACTCACTTCCCCCAAAAGAAACAGCAAAAACCCCTTGGTCTAAGCGTCACAACCAGAATCTCTCAGCTTGCCCAGAAACAGGCCCCTCCCTGCTGGTGCTCCTGCTTGGCCAGTGGCCCCTCTGCCCCCCCTCAGCATCGCCTTCACTTCCTCATTCATCACTTCCTGCTTCTGTGGGCTCGCCTTTGCGGAAACATTTTTGTCAGGCCTTATCCTGCTATTCCCCTCCACCCTGGTTCTCCCTGAGACGCTCAGCCCCTCACCCAGGGCTCCCAACAGAGCTCCTGTAAGTCTCTTGATCGTTCATTTATTCTTACCTTCATCTATCCATGTATCTGTTCATTCAATAAATACTGACTGTCCTGGGGATACAGCAATGCCAAGACGGCCACAGCCCTTATCCCCATGAAGCTTATGCTCTCACGCAGAGAGACAGCAACAAACAAGCAAATGAAATGTATGGAACATGTCATAGTAAGAAGTGCCATGGTCAAAAACAAAGCAGGAAAAGGAGACAGAATGAGAGAGGGGAAAGGCTTTTCTACTTTAGATAAGGTGATCAGGGGGGCCCCTCCAGGGGCTGTTATTTGAGTACAGACCTGTCCCCTGCTCCCTGCTGTGCAGAGCAGGGCCTTCCCCTGCTCAGGACTGTTCAGTCATTCCTCTGAGCCACCACACAAGCCCCCGTCTCCACCACCATCTCCCTGTCCACAGCTGTGGCACCAGCAGTGAGAACTAGCAGTGGAAGCAGTTGTGGCCCCAGAAATGGCAGCGAGCATCACAATGGCCACTTCTGTTTGCTGAGCCCTCTCCACACCCACCCCCTTCCATCTTCATAACCTCTGGAGGAACCCCCAATGCCACCCCACGAGCCTCCACCACCATGCCTCCCACTCAGGACATGGTGATTTTTTATTGTTGTCTGAATTAATAACTGGCCTGTGTTCCCATGGGTATCGGTTTCTATACAAGGAGATAAATCCACAAACACACTTTGATTAGAAAGCACTTTCATTGTACCACTATAAACTTGTATTAAAAATGGAACCTAAAGTAGTTTAAATTAAATGAATTATATATAATTAAAAAGCCTTTAAGGCACAATAAGGCTCTTTTTCAATCTTCTTTTATAACAGAGTCAAAAAGGAAGAAAGGCACCCAATGGACAGCATAGCTGGATTGCTGTTCACTTGGTAGCTGGCCCTTCTGAGAGTCCCAGGTAAAACCGACAGATTTTTCCCTGCCCTTCCCCTGCTGCACTTAAGTAGGATGCTCCAGGAGCTACAGCCTGCTCAGCTAGGAGATGACATTCAGGGTGGTGCCTAGAAGGTGGTCCTGAGAATAGAATGAGGCCTGTGCAGAGAACACTGAGCCTCACTCCTCGGCTGGAGAGACACCTGCCCTCCACCTGCCGGTCAGGAGCCAGGCCAGCCTTAGTCACCCACACCTCCCAGAGGGCCTTGCACTTGGGGCAGAGGCACGTGGGGGCTTTGTCTCCAACACCCAGAATCATCTCTCCCCCTGAAGAGCATTTGCTGAGAAGGACAATGATGAGAGAAGTGGGCGTTCTATCTGCACTTCTTCCACAAGCTAACCCAGTGGTTCTTGAACAGGGATGTTTTCAACAATCCAGAGCTCAGGCCACACCCCAGACCAATTAAATCACAACCTCTAGGGCTGGGACACACGAATCGGCATTTTCATAAAGCTGGTTCCAATGTATGGACACGATTGGGAACCACTGGGCTAACCAAGTATCTTACAAACTCTCTCCCCCAGAATGGAGTTCTCACTCTGCTCGCCGTTGCTGCTCATCGCGGTGCCGGGCAGCCTCTGGTGGACCACCACAGCTTCCACGGGTGCCAGCCAGACTCTCCCAGGCACAGACACAGTAGCGCCGATTTCTCTTTCCCAGCAAGATTTATTAAAGCAGGTAGATGGCTGGGTAGGCCTGGGGTCTCTTTCCATGGGGAGCAATGCCACCCCAGCATCTAGGTCTCAGCAGATCTCAGCAGCCACTGGGTGCAGTTGGGAAGGGCAGGCTTAGCACCCAGAAGTGGGAGCCGCCCCAGTGATGGGGAGAAGAGGGTGACTGGCCTGGAGCACACAAGCTGGCTTTGGGTGGTCGTGAAAGTGCTCATCTGGGCCCCAGCACCTTGGGTCTCCGGCTCCACGGTGGTAGCGTCGAGCTAGTTTCCTCGGCCGTAAAGTGGGATACAGGGTAGTGCCTGTGAGGCTGCTGGGAGACCTGACAGAGGAAGGTTGCTTGGTGGCCGCTGTAGCTTACCAGCTCCCAGCCACAGCCAGCATCTGGGGGACCGTCGGGTGTCACGCTGCCCGCAGTCTGGAGTGTAGGGCCCACTACACTCCATCGGAGGCTGCCCGGCACCGTGATGAGCAGAACAAAAGAGGTGCTCATCAGTGTTTCGGGGCCTCTGGAGTGGGGAGGGGCCGACAGTTCTGCTGCCCCAGTGGGCAATGATGCGCAGAGACAGGGTGGGGGGATGGCGCCATCAGGTGGTACAGTGTCAATCGTGAACCATCAACACCTGCCCAGAGCTGTCCCCTCACCTGTCTTCTTAAACCCACCCCAGGCTGCCTTCCCTGACTTTCTCTGACCCTCTGGGGCTGCCCATTGGCTGACTGGCTCCAGTACACTTAAATGCCAGGATTCCTTCCCCTCGGTGTTCTGCAGTGGGCACTCTGTATGCCACTGCCCTTCCCTCCTCGTCCATGGGGCAGGGGCTGAAACTTCCTCGTGTGCTCGCCCACCTGGAGAAGGCAGGCATACTTCTGAAGGGGCCAGCGCCTGCTCCCACAGCTGGGCCAACCTTAGTGCCCTGTGTACCTGGGACTGCCCTACCACTCCCACCTCTGGGGAAGACAGGACCGCCCTCCATGACAGCCTCCCCCCAGCAGCAGGAACACAGGGAGCCTGCCTCTGGCGGTAACACAGCACTGACCCCTTTGCTCTCTTCCAGTGGCTGGTGGAAGAGTCAGCAAACACCAACAGTTTCCAGTTGGGATTCCTGACCCTCCAGAAACCTGTATCTGACAGTGGCCACCTTGGTCACCGATGCTGGGACTCTTGCCTCTTCCCTAAAGTCAATGTCCCAGAGTCCAGCTTCTGAAAGGGAGACAGTTCTCATCAACCTTTAGGCACTCCCCAAGGCCAATTCTTAGAAGCAGAAACAGAGCACCGCATACCGTCATGCTTAGCTCTCCATCCAGAGCCCAGACACCCACCTTTCCATGTGCACAGTCACAGCAGTGGGCCTGGCCAGGCCCTGCCCTACATGAGGGCAGATGCTCAGGGACCCACAGGGCACTGACTGCAAAGTCCCCACCAGACCTCCTTGAAGAACAGAAGAAAACAGCCTAAGAGATGTTCATTCTCGTGGATTCCACGGCTGCCCCGTGGGCCCTTTCCCACAGTGGGAGAAGACAAGAGAAATGTATGCATGTTGGGGAACCAGCGGGTGAATAGGGACAGGACATGCTCTGCCACTTCCCACGGGGAGGGTCAGGAGGCCCTCAAGCTTTGCTGCCCTCTGGGAGGTGGGGATACCTTATCTGATGTGACAGGGTCTGCTTTGGCCTTCAAAGCTCATCATCATCACATGTCCTTTTCTTGGTCTCAAAAACATGTAAAGGGGGAGGGCTGGGTAAAAGCACAGCTGGATCTTGTGAGGAGCATAGCAGGACAGTCAGAATGCCAGGTGCAAAGCCCAGCTCTACCACTTAACACACAGGAGACCTCAGACAACTCACCCATCATCTTGAAGCCTCCGTTTCCACATGTGTAATATAAGCAACTCAAGGGTACCTCACAGAATCTTTTTGAGAAGTCAATGAAGTAATGTACTTAAAGCTTTGACAAAATGATAGCTGTTTATTAATGTTATCAACATTAATAACTATGGAATTCAAAGGTGTCCCTATCAGGAATCTCCTCCTTATTCCTGTAGAAGAATGGTGAGAACTGTCATTCAGACTCCCAGCTCTGAGCTCCAGAGGCCACCCTGCCCTGACATGCCCACCCTGGAGGTGTCCCCAGTTTCCTAACACTCCTTAATTCTTAGTTACCCAGAAATACACATGATAGCAAAACCCAAGTTCCTAATGCAACAAGAGTCTGCCACCTGGCTGGGAACAAAGCTCAGCCCCAGCACTGGGAGAGCATCCATCGTGTCTCATCTTCCACGGTGACTGGCCTAATTATCCCACAGTAGCTCGACTGTGATGTTACTCACTGGATTCCACAGGGTGGTGGACCCTCTAAGAAGAGGCATCTGGTAAAGCCATGACTCCCCTCCCATGTAGCCCCATCTTTCTTCCCAAGAACAGTTCCAGCTAAACCTTAAAGCAGCTGCACTAAGGAGCTCCCTGCCCTACAAGATGTGTGAACTCTGGAGTCACAGGGCCACCTCCAAGCCCCAAAGCCTGCTGCCCTTTAGTCAATTTGATGGGGACAGGGCGTGAACACAGGCACCGGGAGCACAGGCACCAGGAGGGCTGAGAGGGTCAGCGTGAGGACTGGCGAGATGCGAGTCAGCCCGTGCCAGTCAGGCAGCCTTCACAGCCTGTCTACTGGGATAAACCAGGGAGGGTAAGTTGGGTTTCCAAGCTGCCCAGCCGCAGACAGGCCAGGTTGGTGTGGTGAGGGTAACAGTGAGACAGGTAGAGGAAGCTGCGCACACGAAGCAGAAGGGCAAAGATTTAAGACCACGTAGGCAGGCCCTCCTACCCCCAATTCCAGCTCTGAAGATGGGAAAGCTCAACTTGATGAAACGCCCGCACTCCTGAAAACGCAGCACACGTTACTCTGAGCCCTGAGAGGTTGGAGGTTGGCTCCTTAGCCTCGCGAGCCCCGTCCACCCACAGTGACCTGCTCTCTTGCCTCTTCACTGGAGCCTCCCAGGCTGCCACCTGCAGCCTCTGCTCAGAGCCCCTGAATGGGACTTCACCTCTGGGGACCTGTCCCCTGGCCACAGATGACAGGACCAGGGCAGACGCTTGGCCAAGTCGAGCCAACCAGGTTCTCAGAGACTAGACCTCGACTGGGTATTCCAGGGCCCTGGAGCCTGAGGTTCGTATGGTGGCCGGGCCATGTTACAATGTAAAGGCTATGACACGGGATTTGCAGGTTTGCAGAAAGGCCGGTCTCCAGAGAGAACAGGCAAAGGAGAGAGAGGCGGAGGTTGGAGATGGTGCAGCTGGGAAGGCGGGTGAGGGGGGACAGGTTTCCTGACAACTCTACACCCTGCACCCCCCAGGCAGCCTGCTGGGCTCCAGAAGGTCTCTGGGGCCTCAACATAACCCTTCTTTGTACACAAACACATTGGAAGGTGACTCTGCTTGTGGTCACCAAGGGTCCCTCCTGCGTCACTTTGCCAGCAGGCCTGGGTATCCGCACCCATCAGTCCCTCTTCTTCTCCCTTCCCACCAGACACAGTCCTGTTCCAGCCCACACCTACACTTGGAGGGCGCCTCCTCCTTAAATACTTAAATGTTCTCCCCACCCGCATCTCTGCCAGCCTCTCCAAGGCCCTCCACCTTCAAGAGGCCCTTCCCAAGCCCGCCTCCCACCCAGTGCCTCTCTGCTCTCAACTCTCCCATCACCCACGATTGGGCCCCCACTGCTAACGTTCTGTACCACATTAACTGCTCACCGTGTGCACGTGTATAGGTGATTTCTTAGAGCTGTTTGTGATTATTCCCTTTCCTTTCTCATAATCTCGCGGTGAGACATCAGCCCACCACACACAGGAATTTCCTATAGAATGCAGCTCAGGACCATCCTCTCTTGCAACATAAGAACAATCATTTTGAATGAGACAAGGTTTAAAGTTTATTATACATTTTCATCTAGAATGTATAATGAATCAGATAATTTTGTCCTAGTCAGCATGGCCACAGAAGTGTTTTCCTCCTATAAATTACCAAACTAATTGGTACAACAATCGGTACAAGGAGGGACACCTAGCTCAAGATGGGACTCAAAAGCAAGAGCTAAGACTTCCAGGTATGATGGTTTGGGCACTGGGGTGGTAATGTCACATGCTATCACACCCCCAGAGAGATGAGACACAGCAACAATGAGCAGCCATCCCCTCCCCACGGCCAGACAAAGTCCTCTGAGCCAACAAGAAGGACAGGGCCATATCGGGTAGAACCACCTTAGGAGAGGGCCCAGAGGGGTGCAGACCCCGCTCTGGTGGACAAGTTCGAGAAGGGCTGGGGGGCCCTGGACACCACCAGCTACTACAGTCACCACTGTGTCCAGCCTGTGGGGGTGACACCCTGAGATGCCAGCTTCTTCCAGCCCCCAAGCTCCAGAGCAGCTGAGTCATGGGCCGTGGATGAACCTGTGATACTAGATTTGCCATTAGTCACAACCCCTCTGGAGAGGAGAAAGTCTGGACTGTGAGAACAAGCATCCTGCTCTGGGACCAGGGGTGGACCAGTGAAACCAGGGAAGGCGGGAGTTACTTCCTCCATTATTACTCAAGAAAGATACCTAATTTCCTTTAGGCTAAAGTTGACATAGGGTTAAATTCCTTCTGCTAACTCATATTCTGCTCAGCAATAGCCAAGGGCTCCATCACCCTCCCAGTTCCCCACCCCACTCTCACGCCCCACTGGTCCTCAAGCCCCAAGAAGAGAATCACCAATCCCATTTCTCTTCATCCAGTTGGCCCTAGAACCGGGCCAAGCACACAGAGGGGTGCCCAGTGGATACCTACTGATAACTAAGACTTAAGACCACCCGATATCCCAGTTGGCCTAGATATCCCAGGGTCGAGAGACCCACACAAGGTAGGTGCACAGCATCCTGAGAAGGTCAAGTGGGAAGTTCTGCTTTGGGACACAAACACATACACAAACTCAGCTACACTGCCAGGGGATGAACACCCAGGCACGAGGCAGAGAAGCCCATTCTTCACAGCCAAATGCTAAAGTGAAAACAACAGCATAGGTAACAACCAAACAGAAGAGAGTGGGGGAGGAAGAGGAGGCCCATTGGGGCACATTTTAGAAGCACTCCAATTAGAGCATCGCCTGGCAGGCCTCTCCCATTTGACATCTCCTAGTGTCTCCACGTGAAAGTCTAACTCCCTGGAATGAATGCACAAAATGTGACATCAGCAAAACCACAGAAACCTGAGGCCCTTGCTTATAGAGGAGGTTTTCCAGCATGTTTTAAATGCAAGGTTAGAAAGGCAAATAAATGGGAAGAGTTCTGTTTTCTTTATTTAGAGAGCAAGCTTTAAATGATAGAACAGCTTAAGCAAGCTTTTACTCCAACTGACCTAAGACTTAGCGTCAAGAAAAGCCATCAGGAGTCTAACAGCTGTTTAACAAAATCCCCAAAGACAACTTCCGTTCTCACTGCCCTCAGTCCTCCCTTTGTAGGGACAGATGGCAGCCACCCTCCCTGGAGCCACAGACTATTTCTGCTGACCCTGAAAATTTGAAGCATGAACAGAACATCCTGCATGTGAGTTTACATTGCACTCTAAGGTTTCCAGTTTGGGTGAGGGTCTGGTGTGCTTGCCTGGTGTGTTGGCCTCTTCGTAGAAGGGACCGTCAGGGTCAGGCAGGCCCTCAGACCACTCGAAGAAGGAGGCAGCAAATGAGTCAGGGATTCCACCCCCGTCCCCCATACACAACCCATAGGACGCTCTTAAGCTTCTACTGATTCAGTAAGGATGATGGAAAGATTTGAAACTGTGACGGGATTCTGCTACAAGTGGAAACCAAAGAACAGCCTGGTCTCTCCTGGGATTTCTTCTGTAAGGAGTTTTAGAAACTCAAGTCACCTTGTCTAAATCCCTATATGATGCCAAAACAATAATAAAAGATCGCTGCCTCATTCACTTACTTGACAAGTATCTGAACATCCTGCTGTGTACCAAGCTCCCCTGGACACTGGGGACCCAGGGGGCCCAGACCTCAGGATATTGACCATTCCACCAGAAAGAGAACCCTCCCACCCCAAAAGCTACCTTGCTAAACACTGAGTGACAAGCACTGCAGCTGGACGTGACACGCCAGCCCTCGGCGCAAGAGAAGTGCACGGTCTTCTTGATTGGTACTTAGTGGGGTTCTGAGATCACAGACACAAACCACAGCTCTGACTGCCATGTTCTGAGCAGGTGTCCGTGACGGGTATTACATGCACCATCTTAGTCCTCATGACAACTCGGAAACCGGGGCTTTTATCACCTGCATTTTACTCAATGCTAACCTGAAGGTCAGAGAGTAAGGAACTTCTCTCAGCCACACAGCTGGAAGGGGAGAAGCAGACCTGAACCACTGGGCCCTCCAACCTGAGGGGCCCCTGAGTCAAAGGCAGGACCGGAGATCCCTTAGGAAGCAGTGCAGACAGGCAGAGCAGCAAGTGAGTGATTTGGCCCCAGCTGGAAAAAGCAGCTATGGGGTTTTAAAGCAACAACAAACATTGTGGAGGAGAAAGAGGAAACGTAGAACATGCAGGGTTCAGTTAGGACACAGCAGGGACAGCTGTCTGCCTCAGGCTGTCTATGCCAGGAGCTTGCCCACCACCAGCCGACAAGCCACCAAGAGCACAGAGAACGCTCAGCCTGAGCAGGGAGAGATGTGCGGTCAGAAAAGCAGGCTACGCTCCACACGCTGGGGCCGAAACCTGGGTGGTGACGTTGGCACCTGCCACCTCCCTCATAGCTGGTTAGGTGGTCAGCAAACGTGGTTCTTTAATCCACTTCCTACTATGTTAAGGGCTCGCTGGTCACCAGTGGTATTCTCTGGAAAGGACTTTTCTGAGAAATACAGGGACGACTTCTCAACTCTTCAAAAAATATACACATACACTTTCTACCCCAAAACAGACCCTCAGTGATTAAAGTATTTTAACAAAAGTAACAGTGGCAGCTCTCCTTTCCAACTAAGCCCTCAGAAGGGTTTCAGTTCGATCTTAAGACCCTCTTGGAACACTGGGGAGGGGGGAAAAGCAGGGCTCAGCCTCCAGGTGAAGCATCAAGCAATCACTCAGGTGTCTTTCTAGAAGCTCCTGCAACTGGAAGGAAGCCAAGCGTGGTTCCCTACAGGCCAACCCCAGCCTCTCATCAGCACCAGCTTCTCCACTCCTACCCTGCACAGAGTCAGGCTGAAATGCACCCTTTGGCCAAGGGAAGACCCAGGTCCCACAGGTCACTCACCCTCCATTCCTCACTCCAGCCAAGAGCAAGCGCTGAGGTTTCTTATTCCTGACTAGGAGTAAAACGAGAATGCCTTTTACTAGGAGGAAGAAGTTGTCCACCAAACAGCAGTGGTGTGTCAGTTTTCATGAGCAGATTAAAGAGATGGCAAGAAATTTTCAAAACTATGAACAAGAAATCCTGCACCCCGGTCTCCCTTTAAACCCAGCCACACCTGTCACCTCCACATAGACTTGTGCGGGATGGACGATGGAAACCTATCTGCAGGAGGACCCTCCTGCCACCTACACAGAGGGCCCAGGGGCCTCTTTCTGGGATGAGCATTCATCCTACCTATCTTGGAGCTAGGTCTTTCCAGCCGTGGAATTAGGACAGGCACTGCAGAGAACAACACTGGCCCTAGGTCTGGGACGTGGTGTCTCCACAGGGCTTAGATTCCAGCTCGCCAGGAAATTCAAGGCCAGGCCACCAAATGCTTCAGTGTGTCTCAGTTCCCTATGATCTAAATCAATGTTCCTGGGATTCACAATTACATTGTGAATGTAATTGTTGTGACTGGTCCTCAGACACAACACACCTGCACAGGCAATATAGAACGTGCCTGTGGAAGGCTTTTGTGGGATGGACTGCACGTTGTTCTGCAAGTCTGGCCTTTATTCTTTTTTATAAATAAGAAAGTATAAATAATGAAATAAGTAAAGAGGTGATAGGGATTCCAGGAGGTAGCTGAGTTTCTTCTTTAAAAAGTTTTCATTTTTCTGCTCTTGAAGTCAAACAGTCTAGGAACCCCTTCTCTGAGCACGGTTCCCAGCACACAGCAGATATTTAGCCGTTGTTAGACACTGAATAAGACAATCAATTCCAGTTCCTTTCCGGCTCAGTACACTAAGGACTTCTCTCCCTGACACCAGCAGGTGGCTGGTGGTCGTGGCATCAGCACTTAACCCAGGGGGCCTTCTTTGAACCCGGGTCTGTATGAAGGTCGGGGGAGTGTTTCCGGTCAAACAGAGCCCATATGGTTCCACCCCACATGGTCTCCATGAACTCCTCACCTGCTATCCCTTCCCAGAGGAGTGCACCCAAGGAGACTTCAGGCAAGGCAAGGCGGGCCACGCCTTCAGGCCTCACACCTGTTGCCTGGCCATGGGATTAAGAAGGAGAGGTAGGATTACAACTGAAAGGACACTGAGCTTTCTGCTCACGTTGTAAAGGGGCCCAGTCTGCAGCGATAGAACTTAGATGTGAAAACAACACAAAAGAGACCTCAGTCGGCATCCTGACCACCCCCTCACTCTACACATGAGGAAACTGAAGCCCAGAGAAGAGAAGGCAACAGCTCAAGTCCACGGAACCAGCTGTGCCAGGCTAGACCTGGAACGCAATGCCCAAATGGGGTCCTGTGTTCTCACCCTGAGACGTGCAGCCTCGTGGCAGACTGTGCTTCTGAGCTAGAAGGCTGCTATGGTGCTTAAGGGGCTCTGCTTGGTTCTGCCTCAGTGGGTCATTTCTCAAATCTTGGGAGCGGGTCAAAGGGCTGACGGGCTTTACCATGGACCGCAGAGAGAAGGCCAAGCCGTAAGACACAGGTGGACCGCCGGCCTCTGGCACATACCCTGTGTCATCCCCAGCTCGACAGCCAGAGCCAGCCACTTCTACTCACTGACCCAACGATCACACTTCACAGCCCTCTCCCTCCACCCTCCCACTCCCACCCCCCACTTCCGTCCATCCTCACTACGCTCAGACTCTTCCCCTGGGGACTATTTTCTCCAAAACCTAATTGTATGCCACCATCCCTTGCAGAAGCAGCAGCACCAGGCAAACCACTAGCTGCCCAACCCCTCCCCACCCCCTTCCCTACGGAATTCCATTCCTCTCCACCCTGCAGGGGTCCATTCAGGGCTGGATTCTGTGTCACCGCTCCCTACCAAGCCCAGAAGGGCTGTCAGGGAGACATGTTAAAATTAAGCTGAAGCGAAATTAATTTTATTTTCTGAATTTCACTATAGTCCCTGAAATACCTGAGCGAAGCATGGGGCTAGGTCCCCAGGGTAAGCTGGAGGCCCCACTCCCACGAAGGAGTAAGTGAGGATACCCAGGTTTTACTTTTTGAAAGAAAGAAACCCCAAGGTATTAGAACCAGCGACCCGTGAGGAAAGAGGTTGGGTGTCTCTACATCCATGCCTTCCTGCCTCAGGGAATGCCTAAGGCCAAGATGCAAGTGTGTGGCCACAACAAGGGAGGCCCAATGGACGGAGGGCTTCTCTAAGCCCTGAGGGGCTCAGCTCGGCTGCTTCCTCCACCCAACAGCATGCACCTGGCCCCGCTGCAGTTTTCTCAGGTATGGGACCCCCCTCTCATCCTACGCCCTCCGTCTCCGGAGCCAGTACCCTCCCCTTCCCAGGGGGCTCAGAGCAGAAGCCACAGCGGTGGAGACAGAAGGACAATGGCCCTGGATTGCAGGACAGGGAAGTGGAGGCCACGCACAGGGGGCCTGCTAGAGTCTGACACCAACACGGCATTCATTTCTCTCTGAATGGGAAACAAGAGAGACAACCCACAAGGGACAAGTCACAGAGAACAAATCAAGCAGATGACTGGGGCCTGACAGAGCTGACGCTGCCAAGTGCCCCGACAACGGAAATCAGAGCCCCATTGACAACACAAGGCCTGATGTCCTGCTTACAATCGTGGGAAGTTTCCTAGAGAGGCAGAGATTATTTAGCAGCAGAGACATACAGAAAATAGATGAGTAAAGGCTAAATTAAGAGGAAGAATAATGGTTTTCTGTGAACTCATAAATGTTTATTTTCCTGGGTCACAGAACTTTTCAGAGCCAATTAAAACTCTGTCAACTATGATCTCAAAATACTAAAGGGGCATACAATGCTCTAACTGGTACAGAGTAGAAGGCTTGCTGGGAGCGGCGAGAGAGGAGAAATATCCAACACAAAGAACAAAGACGGTGGCTTCCCCTGTCCATGGATAAAAATGAAAACAAGACCCCCGAACACAGCACCAACCCGGCAGTTGTGGTCCCCAAGGCAGCCTGGCTGGGTGCTGGAGACAGAAACTGGGCAGGACACCAGGATGTCTGGCACAGAGGCGGTGATGGTGAGAGCGTTGGAGTGTGGGCCGACCCTCTGGATTTAAATCACCTGTAGGTAAGCCAGGGCAGAACTCTGGGTTCAGAGATCTAAGTTTTCTTATCTGCCCGCTTGCTTGAAAGTAGGTGAAAATGACTCTCAAACCAGGCTGTTTCAATTCACCTCTCCCCTCACCTACCTGCCCCTGCCTCCCCTCCCCCGAAGCCAATTTCATGGCAAGCTATTTCCCAGTATGACTGCAGCCTTTGTGTTTCTCTCCTTTTTCTGACTGCAGTCAGTGTCATCATGTTAGCAAGAAGCTAAAAAAGGCCAGGGTTCATCACCAACTGGATTCTCCTTCTTGGATGTGTGCATAGGGGGTGGTGGTAGGGGACACCTCTAGGGTTTTTCTGCCCACTGTCCTCCAAGACTGGAAGTATCAGGGCCTGTTCACAAGCACACTGAAGCTCAAGAGACACTGGACAGGAGTAGGTACAGCCCACACTAACTCTGAAGGTGGAAATCAGCTCATCCTCCCTTGGGGCTTGGAGGATCTGCCACCACCCTTCACCTTGGAAATTATGGATTTACTCACATCTGCAGGTGGGAGATTGTGCTCTCCCAATTTTACCTAAGAAACTAACATCCATACCTTCTGACACACAGTAATAGACAGCCATGGCCGGGAGTTGGAGGAGCAGAGAAGAGGCCTCGCCCTGCCAGAACCAGCCCCGCAACAGAAGTCCTGGATTCATATAAGGGGTGCCATCTGCATCCCAGTGCGCCACGCCCAGTGAAAGGCCCCACTCGCGCCTCCTGCTGTGACACTTCACCCAGAGTCTCGTCTTCTTTGAAAGCTGCAGTTGGTACCAGGGAGTGTTTAGGAAGGGTGATTCTGCAGGAAACAGACATAAAAGCTGCATGCAGGCCTGTACTGCAGATGAGGCTTGGAAAACGCTGAGTATCCAGCCTGGACCCTGTCTGTTCACAGGGAGGAGGGAGTTGGTTTTCTCCACTCCCACAGAGTGAGGGCCGGAGTGATCAACTCTTCTTCCCCGGCAATCAATCAAAAGGAAGTCAGGGGCATGGGGTGGGAGCTGTGGGGGGAGAACATCACTAGAAAGGGCAGGGGAGCATTGTCTTAACTGCAATCAAATGTGCAAGAACAAGGATACTTATCAAGGAAGAAAAATATTTTTTAAATTAATGCTCAGTCTTAGCAGCCTGAGTCCTCCTGAATGCCCAACCAATGCAGAAAGAAGCCAGAGCATTTAAGTTCTCTGCAATTTGAAGGTGTCCTCACAGGGACGGGAGTGCAGTCAGCGTCAGGGGCCAACACTTGCAGAAGGGGAACGGGCTGGTCAACCAGGGCAGGATCCTGCTCTCTTAGTTAGGGAGGACAGAAAGCATCCTGACTACCGATACCACTCCTACTACATATTTTTTTTTCCTCAAAGACTCTTATGAGACTTCACACACACTGAAAACAAATGATGTCTGACATCAAAGCATATCTCGGGTCTATAAGCACCAAGGCATACAAAGCTAACAATTTTAAATGGAACCAATATTAATATTCACAGATATTTAGTGCATGACTAGAAACCATGGGTAAGATCAATTTAGGAAAAGTTCAGTAAGATCAAGAAGGATGCATAAGACTGTGTAACGGCCACCATCCAATCCCAGAGCCCAGCGGGTGATGGCAACACAGTATCCAGGTCTCAAAGGGGAGGGGACCTGCCCACAAATGTCTGCCCCTCAAGAGGGACGTCCCTAGGGACTGTTATCACATCCCTTCTCACTTTCCTGGTCTCCCCAGTATAAAATTCTACCAATATTTATTTTACTACTGTATCTGTCTTGGCCAGAGTATTGGGGAAAGGGGGAAAATAAAATATAACTCTATTTCAGAATTTCAGTAAGTTGTATCTCTCAGAATTGTTTCCTCTGAATTCAGAATTGCATTAGTATTCTAGATCATGTCCTGCCACTCAGCTCTTTATTAAAGAGGCACTCCACCCAGCTACATTTCTTTTTATCTACGTTTGTAAATGGGTAAACTCCTTGAAACTATTTCAACTGCAGTCTTTGTACATAAAACAATAATTTAACAAAATTCACAATTGTTATAATTGCTTTAAAAATGTGCAAGCACACACACATTGGTCATTTAATCCTTATTTACCCTTAGGACACTCAAGTAATTGGTATAATAACTTGAAAGGCAAATCAAATCTTATTAATGCTTTCCAAGTACTTAAAAAAACTTAAGTCAATGAATGTTTTGGAAAGTACTACGATCAGGAAGAAAACACACACTGAAACATTTTACCATTTAGTTCCTGGAAAGGTTTTTTTTCATTTATTTATTGAGTCTCAGGAAACTGTTGGTTTTGATTCTTTTAGAAAATAAGACTGTCTGAGGAAACTGCTAGAGGAGTTTAACATGGTTTAGGCAGTGAGTTCTGGATATATTAAGAGCTACAATTCAAAGAAGAAACTACCCAGAACCTGTAACACACAGGACTATCTTGGATGTTGACAAGGTACAAGCTTGGCTTGGCCCACAAACTGCTGACAGATTTGCTGGGGGCACCATTCACGTCCACACCAGAAATGAGCCTGCTGTGCAGGGAGGTATAAAAAACTCATTTAAATACATGATAGTCTAATGTGAAATTTGAAAGCACCAAGGTGACTTCATGACTAGTACCAAATGTTGAATAAATATCAATTGACTCAAAAACTCAATGAGCCTCTATTTTCCTCTTAAAATTATTAGATGCTGTAAGGAAGAAAAAGATAAATAAGATGGCTTCATCCATATGCTAAAGTACAAATACAAGAGCTACGAAAAAGATAGGAAAGACTAAGACTAGGAGTTCAGAGAAAGAGATCAAATGTAACCAAGAGTGGTCAAAGAAGACTCTAGAGAAAAGGTAAGAACCAGAGCTGGGCCTTGGAAGAGGGGCTGATTCAGACTTGCAAAAAGAGGGGACGGCACTGGGGCAGGAGGACCCTAGTGAATGAGGGCACGGAGGGGCCGTGCATCAAGTGTCATCAAGGTCAGCAAACTAACCAGTTACGCTACGTGTCCTGCCCACTCTCTCTAAACATTCACAGGGGCTGTCCTATGTCCTGGGCCCATTCACATTGTCACCATCTCATTTAACAGTTGACAGAAGCAGACTCAATGAGCAGAAGTTACAACACTTCACAAAAACTCAGTCTACGGCAAAGAGTACTGGATGGGTAGGGCGGTTGTTCCGGCCTTTGGGAGTCCACAGAGGCATTACTTCCTTTTCCTAAAGCAGTGAAATTCCCGAACCTGGGAGACAATGGCATCTCCGGGGCTCTATCCTAATGGGGTGAAGGGGGGAACACAACAACACCCCCGAACAAAAAAACGCCTCACTTCTTCAGGATGAGCATCATGTACTCTTTCTTGTTGATACACAAAGAATTAGGGTGGTAACAACTAAAATAAAGAGACCCTAGGTTGATATCAACTTACCTTCAATTTACCGCCAGCTAAATCCCACCGTAATAGGCTTGACTCTTTTAACTGAAATAAGTGATTTAAAACAGTGAGCCAATGAGCCCCAAAAGTAAGAAGACTAAATACACATAGCTGTGTGTTTGCCTGTTTGCTTTGCCGTTAAATATTCAACAATATATTTATAGGATTTAAGTGATCATTTTCCCTCTGTATGGATATGAGTATAACGATTAAACGATTCCCATTGGGAAATGCTGGGCTCGCTAGCAAGTCAGCCTTCAGACTCTTTCACAAGAACCTTAAGTTGTGTCCTTCATGGATTTAGATGGGAGAGAGAGTGTTTCTGTCTAATCATCTGCTCACCACAAAGGGAAGCCACACTAACTTCAGCAGGAAAAGAGTGCGCATTAAATTACCTCTGTAGCTCCCTGCAGATTAAGGCTTGTAGCTTTGGGATTGCATTACAATTAAGTAATAATGAAAGAGAAATCGTGTCTTTTGATCAAATAACGCATTAATCCTACCATATAGTGTGTATCGTTATTCACTCTCTGGGTAACGTTGACTTTTGGGGGTGATTTTTCTTCCTCATTCCACAGGACGGGAAGCACGCACAGAGAAAAGGTGAAGGGGAGGCATCATGGAAGACAGCGGCAGTTAAGATGCCCTGGTAAGCTCTCAGGTAAGAATTAGTATTCATCACGTCATCAAGAAAATCCTAGGTGATTTTATTGAAAGGGTGTAGTCATTTCTCAAGGTTCAGCATGTCAAAACATTTTCTGCAGAAAATCTACATCCCTCATGAGACCCAAATTCATGAGGCCTACTACCTGAGCAGGGCTGGCTGCAGTTTATGACTCCTCTTCACTACTTCACACCAGAGTTCACTAAGCAATTAGCAGGATAGCAAGACTCTCCCGGGAGGTATTTGAGAACAAGATTTTCAAGCACTTTAGAAGCATTTATATATACCTAACATGCCATTAATCATTCTTATCTGTTCATTAAGGCCATCTCCCTTAGGACCTCTACCCTCCAGTTCTTACTCAGCCTGGTTCTTCTTATCTATATAGCTGAAAAGAAGTCTATTTCCTTTATAACATATTTTTTAATTAAAAGACTTCACTAATTCACATGGGTGTGCTCCACCAATGAGTCAGCACTTTCAGAGTGCTATTAAATACACACAAAGGCCGTTCTCTGGTGGGTCTGTGTGGATGACAAAACATGCAACCATAGCTTGATCTGGGGATACATTTTTGGCACTGGAGAGATTTTAGACAATTACTTAACAGCATGATATAAACCTCCTGTCCTTATCAACACGCATGGCTGCCTTCTGTCCCCTACCAAAAAGGGGGCAGGATTTTAATTTTCACTGCAATCTACTTGATAAAAACTAAAAGTGGAAAGGAAATTAGATACTCTAACATTGAAAAGCAACGAGTTTTAAATGTCATATCAGCCGTGACGTGACTATACCTCTTCCCGGGACTCTCCCACACCCATGTTCAATCCTCTGCTGGTTCCTGGGTTCATCCACCCCAGCGCAGCAGGCAGGGAGGCTCCAAGCAGTGTGAGATGCAGCCAAAAGCATCCTGGCTTCATTTTGTTGAGTCTGTTGAGAAAATGACAAACACTCAGAACTAAGCGTTGCAAAGTGTAAAGAAGTCAAGGCATAGTTAGTTAGTGAGCACCTGTGCTCCAGAATCAGATAAAGCCAAGTTTAAATTCTGGCACCAACCGTTCTGTTTTCCTATGGAGAAGTTATATTACTTCGGAGCCTTAGTTTATTCACATCTAAAATGGGGTCAGAATATGTACCCAATAGCGCTGCTGTGAGGACTGAAGCAGGCAGGGTCGGCACATAGTAAGAACTCTAGAAATGCTAACTGGTATGTAGAAACCCACTTAAAATGCACCTGCCACTACAACTTCAAGAACAAATGGGGATGAGAAGGCTGAGGCACCTCTGTTAGGTTACCCTACGTCCATGCTTCTGTCTCCTCAGAAAGCATTTGCAGCTGGGCACACTAGTGCTCAATAAATGCTGATGAGGAATCACATTAAATCTGTAGCACCCCTGTTTGTAGCTGATGCCTCAGTTAACAAGATTGTGAACTTCAAAACAGCATTAAAGGGTCTACTATTTTTATTTTTGTTTCAAGACCAGTCCTTGTAACAGAATCCCAGCATCCAATAGATAATAGGATTTCAGTAGCGTTTAAGATATTTCCTGAGACTCACTTGATAAATTGTCTAAGAAATGGACAATTGAAAGTAATCAAAGAATCACATGGATGAAAAAAACTAAGAATCAGCTATAATAAAAATTCAACTCCCTAACATATGCTGGGCATTGTGTTAAGAGGAGAAAGACACAGACTGGTGCATTTGTCCAATTAGCTGTACTTTCTAAGCCTTCCACCGTGAACATATTCCAACCTTAATTTCAGTATCTCTAAGAAACATATCCAGATAGAACTCATCATGCAGTATTTAGAACTCTTACTCAAGGAAACTTTAAGGGTTATTGATTTCTGTGAGCACCATACAGTTTAGTGCTTAATTGCATGTGGTCCACACTGCATCCTGCTTATGGCTGGGGAGATGAAAACACACAGAGCTCCTTGGAGGCCAGCACCCCCGTGACTTGGCTTAGGGCTGGTCATGAGCAGGTGTCCGAGTCAGAGATGATTAGCTGCTTGAGAGACCTTACAGCCTGTTTGAGGGGTCCACCCGTGCTCACCCCCAGAGCCAACAGCTTTGAAGGATCCCTGCTCTACACAAGGGGAGGTATCAAATGATCACTAGCGCTGATGCCAGGGCTGCCAAACAAATACACTCCTGCCACATGCCAGGTTTCCTTTGGCTGCCTTCCATACCCAAATAAAGCTGCTGCTCCAGATTTGCTTTATGTCCCCAACTTGAGACAGAAATGCCCACAGGAAGGAGAAGTCAAACTAAAAATTGTGGGCATGTAACACTGGCCTATGAAAGGCACGGTTATAAGTTATGACTGTCTTCTAAGAGAAGACATCTCTTTTTTTTTTTTTTTTTTTAAGAGTCCACAGGCTCCTACTCCTACCTCTGTTTCTTCAGCCGTTCATCTTTGACATCTGTAGGGAAAGCTAGAGATACTGGGGAAACGGTCCGAGTGGCTAGTAAATACAATCTGAAGGTCATGGTCTCAGCAGTCAGCACCAGCTCCTCCCTCTGAAGAAGGCAGAGTGGGGCAGAATGCTGCAGCTTCCGCAGCTACCTGGGAGAGGGCTGCAGCGTTATCAGTGGCCCCCCAGCGCTACGCTCCCTATCCGGGGCTCGAGCTAGGGTGTGTGTCCTTACAGGGATGAGGAGTGAAAAATCACATTTGGGACTAAAAGAGAATAAAAATGACTTCCCTAACTGCAACCAGTTTTTCTAAAAATAAATAGGGCAACTCCCTACTCCCCATAAATTATTCTCCTCTGAACACAGAGCCATCCATGTTCCAGAGACTGCAGAAAGCAGTTGCTGGATTTTTGGAATTTTTTTTTAAACCAGCAAGAGTAACTCAAACTAGAACTAGAAAGACACTGCTTCCTACTCTACTTTTATTAATTCTTCCCGACTTATCCACCATCAAACAGTGCTCATGGAGTGAACATATATGTAAAAGGTCTTCTTCTCTCCCTTTTCATGCCTTCAAGCCCAAATAAACTAAAAACAGCAAGATAATCACAACTTACTCTAGATAATGTACAGATGTCAATCCCTGGAGTTATGAAAGATGTGAGCCACAATATCTACTATTTAGTTTCCAGTTTGCCTAGTAATCCAAGGCCAATATTTTGGATGTTTTATTATTAATGGATAATATCAGAATAAATTCTGTTCAATTGTTTTGGGAAGCGCCAAATCACTTCATTTAAGAGGGTGTGCCCAGACCTCTGGCATTAAAGCAGCTGTTCTGAGATGTGTTTCAGGAAGCTGAACTGCAGCCCTTCTGCACCTGGAGTCATCGCTGGTTTTGTCTGGTTTGTGTTGAGATTCCCGCAGGATTTTATTGGATGACGGGGAAACGCACGAGCCAGGCCAACTACTGAAATATTCCTAGGCAGCCTCTCTGTAACATTTATTTCAGCTTGGCCACCACTAGGTCAAACTTCATTTGCACGGCAGATGAGTCTGAGATGTCATTTTATACTCATGGTGATTGACAATTCATTCCGTCTACAGCAACAACAGTCTTAAAATTTACAACCCAAGTTTTATGACAGTTCGGTTCATAAAAAAAGAATATTGCGTCTAAATCAATTTCGATGATCTGTCTAATAACCAAATAGAGACTATCTATTTGGTTAACACATATAGCAATTACTATGTGTCAGGCACTGTTCTAAATGCTTCATAGGTATTAACTCATAATCCTCATTTCTACTCCATGAGGAGGGCAATGATTATCCTCTAGTCAGATGACAGAGGAAATGGGTCGCAGAGAGGGTTAAGTACCTTGCCAAGGCCGCGTGGCAAATAAATGGCAGAGCTGGGACTCGGAGCCAGCCAGGTGGATTTGGCGTCTATACTCTTAAACCCCATCCCCTGCTGCCTCTTGATACTTAGAAATATTTTATTTGGATGAATGGTTGGTTTTAGATGGGGGAACATCTATGTACAGCAAGATCAGAGGCCATGAGCCCCAAGTCTCTCCTCTGACAGATGCCAAGAGCTGTGTTCCTCCAGCTTTCATGGCTCCGAGCAAGGCCACAGGAGCAGAGTGAGGGGAAAGCCAAGCTGCCCCCCTCCTACACTTCACCCAGGATGCGGCCACTCGGCCCACTCTCCTCGGCCTTCATTGATGCTGTCTTCATTGGCCAAGAAAGAATGTGGTTGAAATAACGAAACCATGAGGAGATACAAAGGATGCCAGGCATCAAGAGTACCCTTTAGCTCATGGGCAACACCAACCAGCCTGGTAGGCAGTCACTTTGGGCGAAGAGGACCTGTTGGAAGATTACTCAACAAGTTCAAATAGCCCTACTGGCCCTCGGATGGAAGAAAATACAACAAGAATCTCCCTGTCATAGAAATGGGAAGGTACCACTAATAAGGTCACAAACCCTCTTTTTCAACCTAGAGCTCCTTTTGAAATCAATTTACGTTTATAAGCTTCATTCAATCCATGCTAGAGTCCCAAGATTGGTTATAAATCTACCTGAGATTGTTCTCATAAAAGACCTGGGACTACCTTTCCTTTCAAACAACTCATAAGACACAATCACTTGATATTTAAGACATCTCGTTTCCAAGAGAAGTACTTCACTGCTTCCTCTGAGGTTTCCCACCTGAGCCTCATGTTTCCCCATGCTCAGCAGAATCAGGTGCCAGACTGGCCACTGCACAGACAGGACACCAAAGGCCTGGAAGGTGGAGGAATTCACCCAATGTATGAAGCCAACTCAGTGGCCAAACCTAGACTAAAACTCAAGCATCCTGACCCCTAGGCAATTGTTTCGTTTCTAACATAATCACAAACTTACGTATGGAATATCTATGCATTCTCTGTTTAGACAGACTGATTTTGCTTTTTTTAGTTCAGGGTGGGCCCCATTAGATCATCTACCCCCTTGCTGTGAAAACCACAGGATTTTCTGGTGTTATAATATAAGCTGATATCGTGCTATTATTTATTTGTATGTAAAATCATAGAGGTACGAAAAATCTGTAGAATGTAACATTCCAAATACTGACTTGTTTTTTGAAGGAAGTTGAAAAACTGTGACCTAAGAATGCAAATGATCAGGGAGAAATAGATATGAATATGTAAACTCCAAATCTACCCCACCAGAGAACATACAGCAGCATATAAGCTGTCTTTACTGAACAGGGTCAGAAGCCAAAGAGAAGCACGGGCATAAGTACAAACTTCTCTTTCCTCCTTCAGGAACCAGCCCTGTTTGGGAAGAATGGGAATTCTGACCCTTGGAGCTTTTGGGAAAGTTATTCACTGGTTCATTCTCTCTCATCCTCTCTCTCAGAATATGGTGACACTACCAGACCAGACACTATGGAATAGTCACACGGAAATGGCTTCTCTTTGTAACAGACGGGACCAGAAATTATGAAGATGATTTGGCAGAACTAAGCACCACCACCCAGCCTTGAAGAGAATGGTAAGGTCTGTGACTTTGAGGCACCTGAATTTCTAACCTAATTGAAAAGTGTATGCTCTAGCCAATTACTTTTAGGTGCATTGCATTTTACACATGTGATGTTGGCAATCAACAAATAGAAACCAATTGGGGACCACTAAAATCCTACAGTTCTCTTCTGTATGCCTGCCCAATGTTCAAAGAAAAAAAAAAGGCATATCAACTCCAACCTAAAACCAGGAAGCTGTATGCTAATTTCCTTTGCAAGGTTTAGGACCCCAGTTTTGATTTGTGAGTGTTTTAGGAAAAAAGAAAAGGGTTCAAACTTCCTAAAATAATCCCTAAAATACCAATCCCAGGAAATTAGGCATGGAAACATATGAAGCCAACCCTGAAGCAATCCATAATGAAGTTATATTGCATTTCCTATTAATTATCTACTCGGTATCTTTGGTTAATTGTTCCAACATTTGATAAATTTGATATCTAAATTAGTCTATGTGCAATGTGTAAATCTATGACATTCCTATTTACTATGAAGTTAACGCACAGAACCCTCACCCTTCCAACATTCAGATTATACCTCCTAAGTACCGTGTTCACTCCACTGTAGTTCTATTTTACTTGAAGTTGCATGCCTTGTGTTATGCACCAAGATAGAAAATGTAAGGAAAGATGTGCTCTTGAAATAACTGCCTAATGTGATTAATTAGTAAGCACAGGGCAACACAAGAAAGTCGAGTTTGCAAAGAAATACCAAAAAAGGCAAAGTAGCAATTAAGGAGATTTTTAGGAAATCCTGACTACTCAATGACAATTTCTGAAACGTAATGTTGTCAAACAGAAGCTCACATCATGAAGATCACTAAAAAAAAAAAAAAAAAGAAAGAAAGAAAAGCCTGCAGCCCTTAGAAGGAGAAGAATCCTGAGTGACTGGCAGGTCAAGGTAGAAAAATCCAACCTACGCCTCCAGGACACAGCCAAAGTGATAAAAGTTCTCGCCATACCCAGAACAAGCTGGCCCCTCTCTGGAACAAAAAGCCTTCCTGGAACTGACAACAATTGAGGTTGGGCAAAAAATTTGGAGAGAGAAAAATCCATTGGAACAACTTTTATTAAGCAATTTTAATTCGTTACATCAAAGACTATTTTCTTGCACAACCTTTGGCTCTGTCTGAAGTCTTTGGAGAGACGGGCTGTCTTTTTCCCTAGCAGGGGAAGAAAGTGAACATTCACCTCAGTGTGTTTAAACAGAAATAAACTAGTAATGCTGCAGTGTCTTCTCACAAAACGAAGATGGAAAGCAGACATGCGCCCTGTGGAGCATCGGCTCAGGTCTTCCATTAGAGTTACTGCCTGAGGGCTGCTGAGCCTCTGGGGTCAGAGAAGCCGTATCCCTCACTCCCTTGACCATTTGCTTCCCAGGTGAGCCCTCCACCTGACCACTGCCCAGACCCAGAGCCTGTCTGGGCCATTCCAGGATTAAAAGGACACTGTTAAAAGTCATCTCTGGCTTTCCCCTAACCTGATGGTAGGAAAATAACTCGTGACTTTTGAGAAAAGTCCGAATTTCTTCCCGATCCCTTTTCTCCCCTCTCAGATTGTGTGATAATCAAAATGTGCACCAAAAATGGGCTTAAGTTACCGCGCCCCTTCTATTGAAATTCTGTTTCTGTTTGGCTCAGAGAATGTGGACGGATGTTTGCGTCTCAGGAGCCCATCTAGTACAATTCCTGGTGCACAGGCTTGAACAAATTCACTAAGGAAACAGACCAAAGCTACCGGCTCCGCTCGCCGGAAACCTCGGCGGAAGCGACACCTAGAGGGGAGCGGAGAAGAGGCTGCGGAAGCGCTATTCATCAATGTCGGCGACAGTTCTCAGGAGAGAGGTCGGCTGGACAGCGCATGTGGGACCAACTCTCTGGGCTAGACGCAGACCTAGAAGGCCCAACTCTGCAGGTCCCCAGGAACTTACATAGACGGACACGCTGCACGGGATGCTCGCCACGTTCTGGGCATGGTGAGAAACCCTACTGCTCCAGCAGGTTTCTGTTCCTGCAAGAGGGGCGGGCGCCGAAGTCCTCAGGTGGCAGGCCTCAAGCGAACGCGCTCGGGGCACCGCTTTGTCAGCTGAAGGGAGCCCCGAAGGCTCGCGCCAAGCTCTCCCCCAAACTCGAGGCCACACGCGCACCCAAAGCGGAGACCTCTACCTGCTTCGCCTAGGTCCCCCCGAAACTTGGAACAGGTCTTTTGCTGGCGCCAAGAGGGGTGGAGATCACCCACATTACAAGCTCTTAGGACCAAGCCCCCTGTCTGAACATCCCCCAAACAAATTGCTCACTAGTGATTTCCCAGCAAATAACACCGGCCGCTTGCTTGGAACAACGACCTGCCCGGCCGAGCAGAAGGAGAGCGGCGGGCTGCCGGAGCCTAGTGGGGTCCCGGGTCCTTCCCGCCTCCTCCGAGAAGCCCAAGCGCTCAGCCCCGGACGCGGCGGCCCTCGGGGTTGTGAGGGCCAGGCCGGGCGCCGCGGGCCCTTCGGGCTGCAGCGAGCAGACGCCAAGTTTCCCCGCAAAGCTGGAGGAAAGAGGTAGTGAGGACGCCCGCCTCGCGCCCCAGCCCGGGGCCAAGGGCACGAGTCCGAGCCCAGGTGCAACCGCTCTCCCGTCTCGCCGAGGCCGCTCAGGGTCCAGAACCCAAGAACGGCACCTGAAGGGTCTCGGAGCCCGGCGCCCGCTTCAGGCTCGGCCCAAGTGGTTCTGCGCGGTGCTCTGCGCGCAAGCCCGGTCACTCCGGTCCCCACTGCAGACCCAGGCCACACGCCTCGGCTCCCCAGCCTTTACCCCGAGTCCTGGCTCCGGCCGGGGTAGCCCTGCCCAGCCCGGGTCCTGGGGTCCCGTGCCCGCCTCCCGGCAGGCGGGCAAACTTGGCTCACCAGGCGCGGCGGTGAGGACTAGCAAGCGCCCGGCCGGGCCCTGCAGGGAAACGCGGGGCCGCGGGCGCCAGTACCCCAGCGGGGCGCGGCGGGACCGGTTGGCGGCGGCGGGGGCGGCGGCTTGGCACCCTCCCCACGGCCGCTCCGAAGCTGCGCCCGCGTACCTGAGGCGGCCGGGGCCGAGGGGAAGACCAGGTGGCCGGACTCGGAGGGCGAGAGGGAGCGCCCCGTGGTGGCAGCGGCGACCCGGTCCCGCGTCCTTCGGTCGGTCTCTCCGGCTGTCGGCGGGTCCTGCGCGCGCTGGAGGCTGTCGCGGCTCCAGCTCTCTAAGCCGCCGTGGCCCGCTGCTGTGGCACCACCGCCGCGGCTGCCCTATTTCTGCCGCCGGGACCGGAGCCCGTGACGTCACCCTCCGGGCCCCGCCTGCCCAATCGCCGCCACCTGTGCGCGCGGCCCGCCCGCCCACCGCTCAGACCCGCGGGGCCAGCGGCAGGTGCGCGGAGCAGCGGGGCGCGCACTCGGGGCTGGAGGACTCCCGGCGCTCCAGGGCGATCTCTGCAGCCGCAGGGGCACGGGGTGCGCTCCCGGCCCTGGCTCTGTGGAGCCCGGCGGTCGACGAGCTCTCCCACCCCCCAACACACTCCTCCTCTCCTCTGGCTCTTTTCCGGGCAGGGTTCCCCAAGTCTGTGCTCTCAAGATGCGCTGCTGGTCTTAATCAGCAGCTGTAGCTTGTGGAGCTGAGGCGGGCCAGTACACCGCACCAAGAGAGCTGTCCCTGGACGCAAAGTCAAAGGACACTCCCCCTCGCTGAGAGCCAACAACCTGCGAAAGAGCGAAGTTTTTATTTCTCTCTTCTGAATCTGCCTTCTCTCATTGCAGAATCTCACTATATCCTGGGCATACAGAGGCAGTCCCAGTTGACATTTGCCTAGCCTGGCCAAGCTGTGACCAGAGAGTCCCTTCTTCTCCCTTAGAACCAGACATAAGGCCTGGACGTCATCCCCAAGCCTGCGGCTCCCAAAGCTTTCTGGATCCCTCTTCAACATCCACAACTTTTGGAGACCACAGCCCAGTGATCATTTTGTTTCCATTAATTGGCCTAAAGATCAGTCTTGGTGCCCAAATAAACTGGAAACAACTTTGTAACTACTAGGGCCCCCCAAATGGTCATACTGTAGCTCCAATCTGGCATCAAACTTAGGAGTAGACTCTAGCCAGTCTAGGCTGTGGTAACTGATGGGCAGGAGACTTTCTGGGGGAAAGCCTCCTGCTCTGGCTGTGTGGGCACCAGGTGACTTCCTGGCTTAGGGGAACAGTGTCTTGTTCATGTCCCTGTGACCTTTCCTGGCCTGGAGGAGGGGCAGGAGGAGGGGCAGAGGGGCTCTTCTGAGGTTAAGGTTCATTAAATATCAGGAGAAGGGGAAGAAAAATAGAAAGCTGACATGGAGGAAGAGGTGTTATATTTGTTCTTTCCTTCAACAGATATTTACTGGGCCCTCCTGTCTACCAGGCACTGTACTAGATACTGGGAGACAGCGGTGGATGGGCCAGCGTGGTCCCTGCCCTCTCATAGGTTTTGTTCTGGGATGCAGCCCACCCTCTACTACCACTCAGCTTGTAACCCAGAGCCAGTCATATTTCTGCTATTGGTATGTTTCCCCATCAGTAAAATGAGGACTTGGAGGAAACCTGGGTGACTTCCAGGGCTCACTCTGCTGTGATTTCCTCCATGGATACCATGATTTGTGCTCAAAAGGATAAAGGCTACGCCATGCTCCGTGCCCCTGGCCTTGGCAGGCATGATATTCTCTCAGAATTGACCATGAATCTTTGCCAAGGCCACCCATGACTGAACCTCCAAGGCTGGCTTGAGACCAGATTATCTGCAGCTGGATCAGGAAAGGGGTGGCACTTTCCATCTTGGGAAAAAGAAAATTAAGACTGAGCATAAAAGGAAGCAGGGAAGTTTGGAAATATGCTGAGCCTCCCCCTGAAATTTAATTCTAAGTCAGTGGTCAAGATGGAGCCCCACAGCCTGGAGGCTGGGTTCACCTCCCTTCACAGACTTTGAGGTGTTTGGAAAAGCCAGTTTCTGTTCTCAGCTCTGAGCACAAAGTCCCTGAGTCAGCCGAGTGGCCCTATTACATAACCAAGGCAGGCCTTGGGGTGTGTGTTTTTAATAATTTCAGGGTCATATGTAAGTCAGGATCTGTAAATCGACCAAGATCAGAAATAGCTCTGTTTAATGCAGGGACTGGACTTCCACAAACTTTCTCTGCTTCCCAAAGAAGGGGGGAATGTAGCTGCTGCAAATCAGATGCATGGAATATCCCTTAGAGATAATGCTAACACCTGAAGTGAGCTAGTGTGACTACTGTGCATAAAATAAGACTGGAATTAAAAGTCACCTTGGGGGCTTCCCTGGTGGCGCAGTGGTTAGGAATCCGCCTGCCAATGCAGGGGACACGGGTTTGAGCCCTGGTCTGGGAAGATCCCACATGCCACGGAGCAACTAAGCCCAGGTGCCACAACTACTGAGCCCGCGCTCTAGAGCCCGCGACCCACAACTACTGAAGCCTGCGCCTAGAGCCCCTGCTCCACAACAAGAGAAGCCACTGCAATGAGAAGCCCATGCACCGCAACAGAGTAGCCCCCTCTCGCTGCAGGTAGAGAAAGCCCGAGCACAGCAACGAAGACCCAGTGCAGCCAAAAATAAATAAAATAAATAAATAAATTTTTTTTTTAAAAGTCACCTTTGAATAAAAAAGGTGAAGTGTGAATGACAAAACAAGACTTCAGGGAAGCAGCATCAGATGCCAGCAGACCTTGACACCTCTTTGAATTGCTCTGTGCTTTCACTTCTCAGGGCAATTCTTGGTTCAATAAGAGCCCCCAACTTGGAAAATAGGCTAGATTTTACACAGAGAATTTCAGAATTTGCCTGAAACCCTGTTTCAGAACTTGCAAACATACTGATGATTCTCAGTAGCCAACTATGATGCTTAAATTTTGAAATCATACAATTCAGTAAATTTGAAAGGAAGAAGTTAAAAGGCAACATAAATTCAGATTACTGCTCCAGGCAGACTCAGAGACACACAAAAGAAAGTTATCAGTGTATTTTTACAAGATCAAGAAGTTTAAAAATCCCCAATATATATTAGGGATTTTACTTTACCAGTTTTAAAACTTTTTTCTATTTTTAATTTTACCAAAAACACAACCACATGACCAAAAACTGCTGCCAAATAATGTGGCTCCTACAGGTCATTTCAGATTGCAGCTGCACATCAGGATACCCAGAGATGACACATAGCAGTGGGCGTCAGAAGGAAGCAGGACACCTCCTCCAGATTCTACCAAAAGTTACCCTGTCACTAGCAATGGGTCAGGTCTACCCTGGGCTGATCAAACAGTCCCAGAAATACCCATTTGAAGCCAGTCCGGGAGGTCACATGAGAAGGTGGGAATAGGCAGGGAACTGTCTTCCTTGTCTTGCATGATTTAACATTCTGCTGCCTGTCCAAAAATGTCTTAGTAAATCTTCAAACCAAACTATGCAGTTGATTGAAGAAGCAGTCTGGATCTTAGGAGACCCCTGGACAGAGAGGCAAAAGGACTGGGTCCCTAGCCGGCCTCAGCCCCTCTCTGGCTTTGTGAGTCTGGAGGAGTCCCACCTTTTCTGGTTTGTTTCCTCATCTCTCAAGAAGGGGTTGGGAGAGGAGTGGGAAGTGGTCATACTCAATGAACTTCTGAGGCCATTTTCAGTTCTGCAAGTCGATGCCTATATTTTGCTAGAAGTTATGGCTACTCTGATCTAGAGCTATGGTGTTAAAGGTTTCCCTTAAGTCTAATATTAATGCTGATTTCTTAAGTGATGATTCATTATCATCTAGAAATTAAGGCAATGGAGGCAACAAATTCAAAACCTAGACCTAAAATCACACTCAGAAATAATTATTTAAAACTCTGATTTAGGGAGAAAAGGAGCCAGCATGGAGATAAGGTATTCATTCAAGAGATAACTGATTTGGGAAATTTTTCAAGGCAATGAAGAAGTGGTATAGGGTCAGAATTTTAATTAAGAAGGTAGGATGAATGAGAAGATGCAGTGATGGAGAGGAAATTGTGAATGGGGAATGTGGAGGGAGGTGAACAACAAAACCCTTCATCATAGTACTGTTCCAGAGACAAAAGTCCCATCTAACTCCCAGGGCCTAGAGTGATGGTACAAGGGGCCTAAGAAAGGCACTGAGAACCAGAGGAAATGAAATTCAGCTACTCTCAGAATTCCATGTGCACAGGGAGAATCTGGGATGAGAAGGCCAGGCCTCCAAGCCACAAAGCAGCACACGTACTGGGAGTGGGAAGAGGCATGAAAGAGGCAGCACAGTAGGAGGAGAGCCAAGGGAGGGGCCGACCTCCTTTATTCACAAGGGATATTTTTGTCATGCTTCTGTTTTCCAACTCATTAGTAGAGAGTGGTAAATAGCATGACAATCTGAAAAAGAGATCTTTCAAAAAGATGAGCTCCTGCTTATGGAGGTTCCATCCTGGTGAATATCTGCTCCATTCAAATGAATATGTAGTATTATGGCAGGTCATCTTCAGTGTTATGAAGAGAACTATGCAAGACGAGGATGTAGCAGATGGTGCTGGACTTAGTTTATATACCACTCAAATCTGAGCAGCCACGCTGACCTCTCCGCCCCCATTCCCCACCAGGGCTTTGGCTACTTGCCTTGCTTCCTGACCAGAGTGACCCTATCAACTCTTCCATGCTATTTGCACAGTCTTAGAGCCAGGTACCTCTGCTGTTATTGCCAGCAGCTCAGATCAAGAAGCCCTGTGTGTGGCAACAACTGACAAGAAAACACTGGCCTCCACGCCTATGCATTGGTCAGACTGGACCCCTGAGGCTCTGGCTTTTCCAGAGGCTGCCTGGGGGTGCTACTCACTACATCATAGAGGTGGAGGGGGGGAATTCCTGCTTCAGGGGTGGATTGACCAGTGGGAGAAAGGGTACAGAAGGGAGCCAGCAGATCAGTTCTCTCTTCCTTCCCTGGATAGTCTGTACAGAGAGGCAGAGCTCCCTATGCCCCGTCTCAAGACATCCCTGGAGACTAAGCCCTCAGCTACACTGATTACAAAGCTGGAGCCCTTTCAGGTATTTGCTCTTTCTTTTTCCTTGTTCCTGCTTCCCTGGGACTGTATTCCTCCTCAATCAAGTGTCAGCACATGAGCTTTTGCCTCAGGTTGTTTTCTAGACAATCCAGACTAAGAGAAAGAGTAAGTGGGAGTGAGTGTGGTGAGTGTTTTTAAGAGGGCAGATGACAAACTTCTCTCTGAGGAGGTGCTTAGAGCACAAACATGAATAAATGAGGGGAGAAGATATGAGATGATCTAGTGGGGAGACTGTTCAGGCTGAAGGCCCAACAGGCATGAAAACTGTGATGTGGGAACTGGCTTGATGCGATTCAGGCCAACGTAGCAAAGCAGAGGGATCTGGGTGGAGTTGTTGAAGAAGGCAGAGTGCTAAGCAAGGGCCAGACCACATAGGCCCTGTCGGCTGCGATGAATAAGGACTTCAGATCTGATTTTAGGTGCAATGGGAGCCAGGAGAGGGTTTTGAGCAGGAAAATGATCTGATCTACCATATGTTTTTTTTTTTTTTTTGGTGTATAGTTGCTTTACAATATTGTGTTAGTTTATACTGTACAACAAAGTGAGTCAGCTATACGTATACATTTATCCCCTCTTTTTTGGATTTCCTTCTCATTTAGGTCACCAGAGAGCACTGAATAGAGTTCCCTGTACTATACAGTAGGTTCTCATTAGTTACCTATTTTATACATAGTATCGATAGTGTATCTATGTCAATCGCAATCTCCCAATTCATCGCACCCCCCCTTTCCCCCTTGGTATCCATATGTTTGCTCTCTATGTCTGTGTCTCTATTTCTGCTTTGTAAATAAGATTGTCTATACCAATTTTTTCATATTCTACATATATGTGTTAATATACGATATTTGTTTTTCTCTTTCTGACTTACTTCACTCTGTATGACAGTCTCTAGGTCCATCCATGTCTCAAAAAATCTACAAACAATAAATGCTGGGGAGGGTGTGGAGAAAAGGGAACCCTCATGCATTGTTGGTGGGAGTGTAGATTGACAGCCACTATGGAGAACAGTATGGAGGTTCCTTAAAAAACTAAAAATAGAATTACCATATGACCCAGCAATCCCACTACTGGGCATATACCCAGAGAAAACCATAATTCAAAAATATACATGCACCCCAATGTTCATTGCAGCACTACCTACAATAGCCAGGACATGGAAACAACCTAAATGTCCATCAGCAGAGGAATGGATGAAGAAGATGTGGTACATATATACAATGGAATATTACTCAGTCATAAAAAGGAACGAAATTGGGTCATTTGTAGAGACATGGATCTACTATATGTTTTTAACAGGTCACTCTGGGTGCTGTATATAGAGTAGATGGGTAGAGGGCATAGTGGCTGCTGGAAAGAGTAAAAGCAGGAAAAACAGCTATTCAGCTGTTGAGAGGTGCAAGGTCATGTCAGCTCATTATCACCATCACTGCATCATACCAGCATCGCACATTCATTGATTGCTAACTATGCACTGGGCACTAGGCCTACCCGTTCATATGTATTGTTTTACCTAATCCTCACAACAAGTCCATTAGGTCCCCATTTTATAAGTTAAACTTAGAGAAGTTACACAACTAATCTCAGGCAGTTTGTCTGGCAAATGGCAGAGCTAGGATGTGACTCGGAGTCTGCCCTCACAATCACGAGGCAATTCTACATTGATTGCACAGAATGTCTATGTATGTGGCAGCTAACCCTGATGTCAGAAGTCATGTTCTACAAATCAGTGCCTGGAAAACCTTTTGTTCTGAACCTGTAGGTATATTTACTTAATTGTCCTGTGAACCCTTGTCATACCAAAACCAAACATGAAGTCCTTCTCTCTTCTTCTCTGCCTGTAGAATGTCAATTCCATTCAGCATGGTCTAAGCCAGTCATGGAGCTCCCATTCTCCCTGCCGGGAACTGGCCAGGGGGTGAGCAGGGGCCCAGTGCTGGCCAAGGAGGGGTGAGAGAAAGTCAGCTGCGGAGATAAAAAGATGCACCAGAGGAGATGGTGCCTCTTTTCTCTCTTGATACCCTCATCAACTACAGGGTCCCCTAGACCCAAGGTCATCCTCTTGTGACCCTGAGAGCAGCTGAGTTGACCCATGAATGGTAGCAGAACAGGGAAAGGAACCTAGGACCTCTGTGAAGTGGTGAAATGAGCTGCTAAAATAACCAACTCTGAAGCTGTCCTACGTCGGGATTTCTATTTTCCTCACGACTTAAACCAATTGAGTTGGGGTTTTCTGTTACTCAGAGTAGAAAACATACCAAATGAGAAAGAAGCTAAAATGTAAATAAAATGCTGATTTGACACTGGCTTTAGACACTCACCATGGGAGATAGGTGTCTATTAATATTGTCATCATCCCACTTAATTTGTCTAAGAACCCCAAGCTAATGAAAGGCTGAAGTCTCTTGACCCCAATCCAGTGCTCAGACATACAGTAATTTTCAGTTATGGAGAACATGTCACTAACCAAGACTCTCATTTCCTAATTGTCCTAGATAAGTGCCAGTGGGCACTTAACAGCTGATTTGTACAGGATGCTTTAAAGCTGACAAATGCATGCACAACCACCGCACAGCCCAGCCGTATGTGACTTGCAAACACCTTTCACTACAACCTTCTCCAAAAAATTTTAAACTGGTTTTGCCATTTTTCTGTGGTATGTGACAAAGATGTGATTTGAACTTTCAGACAAACTATTTAAGAGTATCATACTAAGTACTGTATACTACAGTTTGTTTTAATGCATTCATTAATAATATTCATAATATACAGTCATTACAGACAAATTTCCACTTTGTATCATTTAACAACAAATGCACGTTTAACTCTGTTTAACTTATACAAGAGAAAGCATAATTTTCTAAATTATGCTAAATAAATATACTAAAAAATGATATGTCAAATCTGATTTGGAAACTGTATGTATACTAAAAATACTTTGGGATTTAACTCCCTGATACAGCACCAGTACAAGCAAAAGCTGTTTTCCAAGAATCTATGTCTGAAATTATGGAATTTTATGCTAAAAACACTACAGGTTTAGTTTTATAATTTCTATGTTTTGTTTATAAATGACAAGAGGGGACAGATTTCAGGCCACTATTTGCAAGCACTCTGCAAATAGCATATTGTGGCTGTGGACCCTTTATTCTCAATAAATGAAAAGCCAAATTAGATATAATTGTCGCTCTATTTTCTCTTCTTAACACTGTTTTTGAAGTACCAAAGACATCTTGATGTTCTATATAATGATTTTTTTTTTATCAGATGAATGCCATTTACAGATTAGGAAAGGTAATTTTGAAGTAAGATTATAATCTGACCATTTTTGCTCTTAATTATCTTGTATTTCATCATCGGGTTCCTTATGTTTCTAGTCTTTAAACATGATCTAATATGGGCACAAATCAAACATATTTGACTAAGAAGAAAAACAATTTAAAATGCAGCAGTCTCGACCATCCCAGCAGTCAGTGCTATTCAGCCAAGTGATGAACTGAGTGATGGAATCATGAGCGTCCTCATCTGACCTCCTCCTAACGGCTACGTGTGCTCACTTGTTACACACTGTCAGGCTTGCAGTCTTATAAATGGAAAAAATTAAATAATGTAGCACTTATTGGTTTTTTAATTAAACCTTTTATTTTTAAATAATTGGAGATTCACATACAGTTGTAAGAAATAATACACAGCAATCGTGTGTACCCTTTACCCCATTTCCCCTAATGATAACATCTTGCAAAACTATCATACAATATCACAACCAGAATATTGATGTTGTTGCTGTCAAGATACAGAACCTTTCCAACACCATCCTTTTATAGCCACACCTCCCTCCCTTCCCTCTCCCCCTCCCTCTTCATCTCTAACCCCTGGCAACCACTAATCTGTCTTCATTTCTATAATTTTGTCACTTCAAGAATGTTACATAGAGAGAAGAATACAATAGGTAACCTTTGGAATTGGCTTTTTTCACTCAGCATAATTACCTCAAGAGTCATTCAAATTGTTTTACATATCAATAATTGTTCCTCTGTATAATAGTATTCCATGGTATGGAAGTACCACATTTGTTTAACCACCTGGGTTGTTTCCATTTTGGGCTATTATAAATAAAGTTGCTATTAACATTTGTATGCAGGTTTTATATGAACATAAATTTTCATTTTTCTGAGATAAATGCCCATGAGTGCAATTGCTGGTTTGTCTGATAGTTGCATGTTAAACTTTTTAAGAAATGACCAAACTGTGTTCCAGAGTGGCTATAGCATGTTCCAACAACGCATGAATGATTCTGTTTCTCTGCCTGCATTTGCTGGTGTCACTATTTTTTATTTTAATCATTCTGATAGGTGTGTAGTGATACCTCATTGTGGTTTTATTTTACATTTCCCTAGTGGCTAGTGATCTTTTCATGTGCTTAGTTGTCATCTGTATATTCTCCTTGTTGAAATGTCTTTGGGCCATTTTCTAATTGGATTACTTGAGGTGTTCTTGTCTGTTTGTTTTTACTGTTGAATATTAAGAGTTCTTTATACATTCTAGATATTAGTCCTTTGTGGATATGTGGTTTACAAATATATCCTTCCAGTCTCTAGCTTGTCTTTTCATCCTCTTTGCAGAGAATTTTGCAGAGGAAACATTTTTAGTTTTGATGCAGTGAGGTTTATCACCTTTTCCTTTTTCTAGATCTGCCTTTTGATGTCAAGTCTAAATCCAAGATGCCAAAGATTTTCCTATTTTTAAAGTAAAAGTTTAATAGTTTTACATTTTACATTTAAGTCTGTCACCATTTTGAGTTAATTTTCATTCAAGGTCTGAGACTTAGACTGAGATTCTTTTTTTCCTGCTAAGAATGTCAAATTGCCACACATCATTTGTTGAAAAAGCTTTTTTCCTCCATTGACTTGCTTTGCACCATTGCCAAAAATCAGTTGGGCAAGAATTGCAAGGGTCCCTATAAAGCCAAAACAATCTTGAAAAAGAAGATTGGAGGAAAAACAAAGTTGGAGGATTCATACTTCACAATATCAAAACTTACTACAAAACTATGGTAATCAAAACAGTATGGTACTGCCAAAAGGATAGACATCTGGACCAATAGAGTAGAACTGAGAGTCCAGAAATATATATTATGGCCAATTGATTTAAATCAAGGGAACCAAGACTATTCAGTGAGGTAAAGAACAGTCTCTTCAACAAGTGGCACTGGGACAACTGGATATCAACATGTAAAAGAACAAATTTGGACCCCTATCTAACACCATATATAAAAATTAACTCAAAATTGATCAATGACCTAAATATACACGCTAAAGCCACAAACTTTAAGAAGAAAACATAGGGGTAGATTTTCATGACCTTGGATTTGGCAATGGATTCTTAGATATGACACCAAAAGCATGAACAACAAAAGAAAAAAAGAGAAATTGGATTTTATCAAAATTAAAACTTTTGTGCATCAAGGAACATTATCAAGAAAGTGAAAAGACAACCAGTAGAATGGGAAAAATATTTTAAAATCATATATCTGATAAGGGAATAATATAAAAAAATACAAATAACCCTTACAACTCAACGACAGAAAGACAAACAACTCAATTAAAAATGTGCTAAGAACTTGAATAGACATTTCTCTAGAGAAGATATATAAATAGCCAAAAAGCACATGAAAAAATGCTCAACATTCTTAGCCATTATGCAATTTAAAATCAAAATTAGATACTATATAATAATTTTTTTAAGTAAAATAACAAGTATTGGTAAGGACATGGATAACTGGAAACCTTGTATGTTGCTGGTAGAAATGTAAAGTGGTTCAATTGCTATGGAAAACAGTGTGGTGGTTCCTCAAAAAGTTAAACATAGAATGACTATATGACCTAGCAATTCTGCTCCTACATATATACCCAAAGAATTGAAAACAGGCTCTCAAACAAAGGCTTGTACATGAATGTTCATAGCAGCACTACTTACCATAGCCAAAACTTAGAAACAACACAAATGTCTATCAACAGATAAATGGACAAATTGTGGTAAGTGCATACAATGGAATATTATTCAGCCATAAGAAGGAATGAAATACTGATACATGCTACAATATGAATGAATCTCAAAAACAATGCATTAAGTGAAAGAAGCCAGACACAAAATGTCACATATTGTTTGATTCCATTTACATGACATATCCAGAATAAGTAAATTCTGGATAGAATAGAAAGCAAATTGGTGGTTGGAGGGAAAAATGAGAAGTAACTACTTAATGGGTATGGGGTTTTGTTTTGGAATAATGAAAGAGTTTTGGAACTAGATAGAGGTGGTGGTTGCAGAATATTATAAATGTATTAAATGCTACTGTTTGGTTTCATTTTAAAATGGCTAATTTTATGTTATATGAATTTCATCTCAATAAAAATAAAATAATCAGGCATATTTTGCAGGTCTATTTCTGGGTTCTCTATTGTGTACCATTGACAGATGTGTCTATTCCTCCACCAATATTTCACAGTCTTGATTACTGTAAATATAATAAGTCTTGAAATTGGGTAGAGTGTTTCCTCTATTTTAATCCTTAATGGTATGTTTGTCTTTTATTTCCTTTTCTTGCCTTATTACATTGGCTAAAAGTTCCAGAACTATATTGAATAAGAGTAGTGAGATCAGACATCCTTGTCTTCTTCCTGATCTTAGGGAGAAAGCGTTCACTCTTTCAAAATTATGTATAAGGCTAGTTGTAGAATTTTTGTGGATGCTCTTTGTCAAGTAGAGGAAGTTCCTCTGCATTCTGGTTTTTCTGAGATTTTTTATAATGAATGGAGTTTTGTCAAATGCTTTTCTGCATCAATTGATATGATCATATGATTTTTCTTTAGCCTGTTAATATGGTGGATTACACTGATTTTTCAATAGTGAACTACCTTTGCATCCCTATAATAAACCCCTCTTAGTCATGGTATATAATTATTTTTATATCTTGCTGAATACTCTGTTAATATTTTCCTGAGGATTTTTGTGTCTATATTCATGAGGGATGTGGGTCTTTAGTTTTCTTTTTTGTAGTGTTTTTGTATGGTTTTGGTATCAGGGTAATACTAAATTTATCAAATTAATTCGGACATATTCCCTCCTCTTCAATTTTCTGCAAGAAATTGTGTATAATTAGTGTTCAGTCTTTAAATATTTGGTAAAATTCTCCACCAAAACAATCTGGGCCTGGAGACTTCCTGATGGGGAAATTTTTGAATATTAAATCAAGTTCCTTAATGATTTAGAACTACTCAAATTATCTATTTAATTTTTGACGAGTTGTGGAAGTTTGTGTTTTTTGAAGAATTGATCCATTTCATCTATAAAATATAGGCATGTAGAGTGGTTTGCAGTATTACGTTATTCTCCATTTGATGTCTGCATGGTCTATAGTGATATTCCTTATTTCATTCCTGATATTGATGATTTGTGTCCTCTCCCTTTTTTCTTTTGTCAGTATTGATACAGGTTTGTCAATGATATCAATCTTTTCAAAGAAGCATCACTTTGTTTCATTGATTTTTCTCTGATGGTTTTTTAATTTTTTTCTTTTCAGTGTCATCAATTTCTATCGTTACCTTTATTATTTCCTTCCTTTGACTTGGTTTGGGTTTTTTATTTCCTTTTTTCTAAGATCTTTAGGTGTGAACTCAGATTATTTGAGAATTTTTCTTTTTTCTAATGTATGCATTTAGTGTTAAAAATTTTCTTCTCAGTACTACTTTCTGTTCCACAAATTTTGATATGCTGTATTTTAATTTTTTTTTTAAAGGAATTTTTTTTTAAACCTTTCTTACAACACTACTTAATTTTATTTATTTATTTATTTTTGCTGTGTTGGGTCTTCGTTTCTGTGCGAGGGCCTTCCCCAGTTGCAGCAAGCGGGGGCCTCTCTTCATCGCGGTGCACGGGCCTCTCACTATCGCAGCCCCTCCTGCTGTGGAGCACAGGCTCCAGACGCGCAGGCTCAGTAATTGTGGCTCACGGGCCCAGTTGCTCCGCGGCATGTGGGATCTTCCCAGACCAGGGCTCGAACCCGTGTCCCCTGTATTGGCAGGCAGACTCTCAACCGCTGCGCCACCAGGGAAGCCCCTGTATTTTAATTTTCATTCTGTTTAATATATTTTTATCTCCCTTAAGACTTCCTGTTTGATGCATGGATTATTTAGAAGTGTGTTGTTTTAAGCAGCAATAGAGACACAGACGTAGAGAACAGACGTATGGATACCTGCGGTGGAAGGGGAGGTAGGATGAATTGGGAGATTGGGATTGACATACATACACTACTATGTATAAAATAGATAACTAATGAGAACCTACTGTATAGCACAGGGAACTCTACCCAATGCTCTGTAGTGACCTAAATGAGAAGGGAATCCAAAAAAGAGAGCATATATGTAAACGTATAGCTGATTCACTTTGCTGTACAGCAGAAACTAACACAGCATTGTAAAGCAAATATACTCTAATAAAAATAAATTTTAAAAAAAAGTGTGTTGTTTTGTTTCCAAGTGTTTAGAAATTTCCTGTTATCTTTCGGTTATGGATTTCTAGTTTGAGTCCATTGTGGTTAGAGAGCACATCCTGTATGATTTAAATTCTTTCAAATTTGTTGAGTTTTATTTTTTGGCCCAGGAAATGGTCTATCTTAGTATATGTTGTGTACATACTTGAAATCAATGTGTATTCTGCTGTTGTTGGGTAGAGTTTCCTATAAAAGTTGATTAGATAATGTTGGTTTATGTTGAGTTTCCAATATCATTGCTGATTTTCTGTTGTTTTATCAATTGTTGAGAGAGGGCTATTTAAGTCTCCAACTCAAATTGTGGATTTGTCTCTTTTTCCTATCAGTTTCTGCTTCACATATTTTGCAACTCTGTTGTTTAGGGCATACACATTTAGGATTGTTACGTCTTCTTTGTGGACTGACCCTTTTATCATTATATGATGTCTCTCTATGTCTCTAGTATTTTCTTTGCTCTGAAGTCTACATTATCTGCTATTAATATAGCCACTCTGGCTTTCTTTTGATTAATGTTTGCATTCTTTTACATTCAACTTTTCTATATCATTATATTTGAAGTGAGTTTCTTGTAAACAGCATATAATAGGGTCATGTTTTTCATTCCACTCTGAAAATCTATTTTTAATTGGTGTATTTAGACCATTTATACTTAATTGACATGTTAATGATTAAGTTCGTCATTTTGTTTTTTGTTGTCTGTTTGTTGTCTCAGTTTTCCATTTCTGTTTTCTTTTTCCTGCCTTCCTGTGAGTTATTCACACATATTTTAGAATTCCATCTTGATTTATCTGTAGCATTTTTTAGTGTACCTATATAGATTTTTAGTGGCTGCTCTAAGTATTACATCATTTCTAGATAACATTATAGTCTACTGGCTTCATTATTTTACCAGTTCAAGTATAGGAGCCTTACCTTCCTTTACATCCCTTTGTCCTTCCATTTATATTGTCTTAAATCTTTTCTCCACACAAATTTAGAACCACATCAGAGAGTGTTACAATTTTTTCTTCAAACATCAAACATGACTTATAAAACTCAAGAGGAGAAGGAAAATTTGTTGTATTTATCCATATTTTTGCTTACCACAGTCTTCCTTCCTGATATTCCAAGGTTCCTTTTTTATTTTCTTTCTTTTTTGAAAACTTCCTTTAGACACTGTTTTAGAGCAGTTCTTCTGCAGACAAAGTCTTTCAGTTTTCCTTTCCCTGAGAATGTCTTGGTTATTCCTTCATTCCTTAAAGATATTTTCTCTGGATATAAGACTTGGGGATGACAGGTTTTTTTTCATTGGTTCAAAAATGTTGTGCCACTTCCTTCTAACCTTCATAATCTCTGATGGAAAATTCTCTGTAATTCAAATTGTTTTTGCCATATAGATAAAGTGTCATTTCTCTCTTGCTACTTTCAAGACTTTTTATATCTTTAGTTTTCAGGAGTTTGACTAAGCAGTGTCTTGGTGTGGATTCATTTGGATTTATCCTAATTACAGTTGCTAACCTCCTTGAATCTGTAAATAAAGTATTTTGCCCGATTTGACTTTCTACCATCATTTCCTGGAGCACTTTTTTAGTCTTGCCCTCATTCTCCTCTCCTTCTAGGACTCATAACACAAATGTTAGAGCTGTTGTCATAGTCCCATAGGTTCCTGATACTCTGCTAATTTCAGCCTATTTTTCTCTATGTTGTTCACAGTGGAAAATCTATTGTTCTATTATGAAGTTTACTAATTATTTCTTCTGTCCCCTCCATTCAACTATTGAGCACATCCATTAAATTTATTTCAGTTACTGTATTTTTCAGCTTTAAAATTTTCATTTGGTACTTTTTTATATCTTCTATTTCTTTGTTGAATTTTTTTTTTTTTTGACTGCACTGCACAGCTTGTGGGATCTTAGTTCCCCAACCAGGGATTGAACCCATGCCCTAGGCAGTGAAAGCACAGAGTCCTAACCACTGGACCACCAGGGAATTCCCATCCATTTCTTTGTTGAGATTTTCTATTTTTTCATTTGTTTCAAGAGTGTTCATAATTGCTAACTGAAGCATTGTTATGATGGTTGCTTTGAAATCTTATCAGATAATTCTAACATTTCATTTATCTCAGTGTTAGCATCTGCGGTTTTTTTTCATTGTTTGAGATCTTCCTGATTTTTTGTATGATGTATGATTT